>NC_140504.1:3204873-3814873 GCF_964339955.1 Pipistrellus hanaki | reverse complement strand
GAAGGAGGTGTTGCTGGGAAAGTGGTTTTGTTCACAAAAGCCGTGAAAAAGCACTTATTTCCATGACTGAGCTGGGGTTTTCTAGCTCGAAGGGAATGAGATGTGTGTTTACCAGAACAGGGGCTGTTTATGGGTTGGTATTATCATAATGCTCTTAAGGCACAGGCAGTTCTCAGAATGGTTCTGGGCGCTGCTAACGATGACTGATTCTGGAGACAATATGTCATCGCTCTAAATTTAAGACTCCGAGTGCAGTGCTTTACGAAAGGAAACCCGCTTCAGCAAACGTCAGCACTGAAAATATGTGACTTTCTTGCCCAAGAATCTCTCTCCCTTTCCCACCAGCACAATTATCTGTGCGGCACCCGAGTTGGCAAGGTGCACGCAGCAGGAACCGCCAGCCACCCAGATATCATCGACGAACAGATCCGTGTCAGTGTTGTTTAAGATCAGCAGACCTTCCTGGCTCTCAGCTGAAGGTTTCTGCTCGCCAGGAATTTCTCCAATTACATAACAAGCGACGGGCGGCTCAGACTGCTGATGATTTCCCCGGTCGATTTACAAGCTAGAGCTTGTCTTCAAAATGTAAAGCACATTCAAATGCAAACCGAAGGCTGGGAACAGAACGTCCCTGGCCTTGGAGTCTCTATGTACTGCACCTTCCTCTTTTTTTTTTCTTTCTAATTTTTTTAATTTTATTATATATGTATATATATTGTAGAACTTGTCTAAACAAATTTAGCTCAGTCTTGAACCAATTCTCATCAAGACAAGGGAAATGATAAGCGAAGTGGGGGGAGGAAGGAAAGGGGAGAGGGGTTAAGATGAGATATTACATTTTTTAGCGAAATCAACTTGATTATCGCCCCCAAGGTTTTCATAAATTGTCCATTATGGGGAAGGCAGAGGTTAGTCATATTTGCATGTCCCCAGCTCAGCGGCCTCTCCTCCCTCCTCCCGCGGAGAACGTCTTGCTTGCTGCCCTCGCCCATGGCACTGGCCACCAACTCTTTCAAAAACAGAGTGAGTTTACTTTTCCTGGAGACCTAGCAGCGGGCCTGTGTGAATTGTGGAGTCCACGGTGGCGGATTGCGCGATCCGTGTTGGGTGTGTTTTTCTGTGTTTTTCCCAGGAGGCCACGTTGTCACTGGGGCCACCGAGAAAGTACGCCCCCTCCTGGGGAGGTGGGGATTTGTCCTGACCTGACCTACCCCGTCAGCATTTCCTGGCCTTGGGGAACCAGGCCTCACTGGGGTGACAGCTGGGACACAGAGGGGAAAGTCCCGGAGTCAGGAGAGTCATCACTTGGACTTTCCTTCTCCCTGTGCAGAGGGCTTATCTGCGTCTCAGGAGATCCTGGCGATGACACCGGAGGAGACCAATGCTCTGGGTTTGGGGAGAGTGGCTGCCTTGGGGGGAGGGGATGGGGGGGAAATAACGGTGGAGGAAGGGGGTCCTGCAGAGGCCGTGTGAGTGCAGAGTCTGGGTCACTTATGTGTCTGCTGGCTGAGGGCCCTCTCTCCTCTCCCATGTGATGGGACCCCCCACAGAGCCCAGCCATGGAAGGTTCTGGCAAACACACGTTCCTACCCTCCCTGCCATCCCTCAAAACCGCTCCTCTGGCTCACAAGGTCTGGAGCGGCTCCCATCCCAGCCGGCAGCCTTCCCTCCAGACGGGACAGACGTGCAAACCGCAGCAACTCGACTCCCAGCAGGTTGTCAGGATCCGATGTCATGGCTTTCCGCCCAAGAACCGTTTTCTTTCAAGGATGCTTCAGCCGGAGGGGAGAGGCTGAAGTGTGGGAACAGGTCTCGGCAGAGAGCAGCGGAGAGCACAGCAGAGAGGAACCCGGAGGCCGAGGGCAGGGGCAGTTCCCAGCACGCTGGGTGCACCCTGGGCGGGGTCAGGCCCGGAGGGAGGCGGCCTGTCCGGGGTGGGGGGTGGGGGGGAGGCCCAGGGGTGCCTGCTCTCACTGCCCAGGGCACGGATATCCTCCATCTGGCCCGTGTGTCTTTAGTTGCCACAATCGTGGCTCTGAGGAGAATAAGAAAATGGCTCCTGGCAGGAGGAGAGGGGAGGATGGATGAGTGGAGGTGGCCGGTGGGATGGAGTTTGGGGTGCTGTGATGGGCGGGCCAGATCCAGGGGACATGGATGACACATGCATGATCACAGCAGGGAAGCGTGAGCGACAGATGGAGGAGTCATGTGAAGGTTTTGAAGGCAGAGGAGAGGCGGGAGGTGACATGTACCCAGTAGGCTTCCAAGAAGGTGATGAAAGGAAGACAGTAGGCCCAGAAAGATGAAAGGAGCAGAGAGGAGGTGAGAGCAGAGCCTTGAAATGGTGCAACGGAGCAAAGCAGCTCTTTGGTAACGCCATCTGGTTCCTACCTGCCAGGAGGCCGTGGGGGTGAAAGCGTCCAAAGCCCTGGCTGGTGGCTCTGGGCACGTGTCTTTGAGCCACAGAGGCTGCTTCATCGCTCACGGCTTCCCTCGTGGGTCCGTCCTGAGTGGTTCGGAATCTGCCTTGAGGTCTACTCAACACTCAGTAAGCAAGAGTCCTCTTATTCTCTCCTGTGTGATGCATCTATGCTGGTCCCCGAGTCAGCCCTCTGTGTGTGTGTGTGTCTGTGTGTGTGTGTGTGTGTGTGTGAGAGAGAGAGAGAGAGAGAGAGAGAGAGGGGTCAATGTGAGAGAGAAACATCCATCGGTTGGCTGTCATGTGCACCTGGACCGACCGAGGATCAGACCCAAAACCCGGGCCTGTGCCCTGACCGGGAATGGAACCCACCACCTCAGGTGCCCGGGACGGGCAGGGCCTGGCTTTTTGAAAAGTGTCCGTTCCCTTGCTCTGAGACCACTGTCCAGCTGCCAACAGGGATCTCATGTCTGTCACCCTTGGGGGTGAGGGCTGGGAGTCCGGGCTTGGTCACCTGCTGTTGGGGGGCTTTGCTGAACCCTCTGTGCCTCCATCGCCTTTTCTGTGACATGAAGCACAACTCACATACAACAGACATGGGCACACAGCAGGAGCAGTGTGTGGACTTTTCTTTTTAAAATATATTTATTGATTTTTTTATAGAGAGGAAGGGAGAGAGATAGAGAGCCAGAATCATCGATGAGAGAGAAACATCAATCAGTTGCCTCCTGCACATCCCCTACCAGGGATGTGCCTGCAACCAAGGTACATGCCCATGACACCCGAATCGAACCTGGGACCCTTCAGTCTGCAGACTGATTCTCTATCCACTGAGCCACACCTGTTTCTGCTGGACTTTTCCTTTTACTCTTTATAGAAAGCTCACTCTGGGCGTCTCCCGAGTGCTGGGCAGCGCTAACACCCCGCGGACACCCCCTTATCTCCTCCCCATAACCTCCTAAAAGGTGGCTCTCTGACCCCATTTCACGGAGGAGCAGACTGAGGTGCGGGACGATGTTTGACGCCCCCCTGGCCACACGGGACTGAAGACCGTCTGACTCCAAGAGAGAAGCTTTTCACCACTCCGTGGCGTTTCTCCCACGACCAGATCCCGAGGGCAGCCTTTACACATCGATAAACGCACAGTAGGCCCACACTATGCCCACACTGTTTATTGCGTGTGCCGGTTCGTCTCTGTGCCTGTCCTGACCACAGTCACAGCACTTTCCCGTCCACGTCCTGAGAAGTGGTTTCTGCCCCGTGGGCCCCTCTGTGCCCGGCCAGATTCACTGATCACAGCATCGCCAGCTTCCCCCTCACCCCGCAGGAAGCCATGCAGTTCCGCAATCATTTCCGGGCGGCTCCAGACTCAGTGCCTTTCCCTCCACCGCGAGGTGGAACCGGCCTCCCGGGAGGCCCCGGTGCCGGCTCTCTCATTCCATCTGGAAACAACGGAAGTGAAATCGCGCGGCTGCGATCGGAGCGGGCGCTGCATTGGGCGCGTCAGGAGCCGTTCCGGTCCCGGTGTAGGTGCTTTTAATAACTTCCCCTACTCCCTCCTGGGCTTAATCTTCCTCCGTTGTTTTCTGGGTTTAACTGTGCTGTTTCCCACGAGCTCCTAACTTCATTACGAGGCTGTAATGCCCTCTCCGTGCAGAGCTGGCTGGCCCCCTAGAAGGCTGCCTCCAGATGTTGGGGGGCGGGGAGCACGCTTTCCCACGGTCTCGGGGGCCAGAGGACCCTCCCTGAAGGCACCCCTGCCTCCGTCAGCAGGTCTGTGGAAGGTGAGGGGTGCGAGGGCGCTGAGCAGACCTGCCTGCCCCAGGACCAGGCCGAGGGAGCGCCCGAGGCTGGGACCCTCCGTCCAGGCCGGGAAATGGCATCCCTCCCAAGCCCGCCAGCTTTGCCTGAGACGACAGCGAAGCTGTTTTCCGGGACCCTGCCGCGGACTCAGGAAGTGTGTGTCCCCCCGAACAATGCCTGTGCAGCATGGCAGGCGGAACCGCTATTTCTGTCAGGGCTCTGGAAGATGCTCTGCTGCCCGCCACCTACAGGGAATGGCCGCAGGGAAGGAAGTGCATTTTGCTGGGGAGGGGGTAGGGAGGGGGATGAAGCTCGGCCTGGGAGCCAGGTTTCAGCTGCAGGGACCTCCCCACCCCCCTTCACCTCGGGGAGAGCTGCCTGCCTCGGAGGTGCTGGCCGGGCCCCGCATGTGCGTGTCTGTGTGTCCCCTCCCCACACAGAGGGATAGAGTCAGAAACAACAATGAGAGAGAAACATTGATCAGCTGCCTCCTGCACACCCCCCACTGGGGATGTGCCCGCAACCAAGGTACATGCCCTTGACTGGAATTGAACCTGGGACCCTTCAGTCCGCAGGTTAATGCACTATCCACTGAGCCACACCAGCCAGGGCCTTCTTCCCTTTTCCTGGTGAAACATCTGCTTTGTTGGGGGAGGGAGACGGGAGGCCTATGCATCCGTGTAGTGCGTCAGTCACTCCAATGCTTCCACCGGGTAATGAATGGCCTAAGGGCAGAGCCAAGGGTAGAACCAGGTGCCAAACAGAACCGAATTCTGGACCCAAAGCGCCATCTGCCACTGGACAGAGGAGACTGGGATGGACCAAGCCATTCGTGTCTGCCCTGAGGTTTGTAGGTTGAGGCCTACACCTTGTTGTGAGGGCCATTAAGAGGTCATTAAGGTTAGGTGAGGTCATAAGGATGGGGCCCTAACCCAAGAGGGCTGGTGCCCTATGGGAAGAGGCACAGATACGAGAGCTCTCTCTCTGCACAGACCCAGGAAAGGCCATGGAGGAATTTGTCGGGGGTCTTGATCTTGGACTTCCAGGCTCCAGAACTGTGACAGAACACACGTCTGTAGCTTTAAGGCCCCCAGTCTGTGTGTGGTATTTGTTACAGCAGCTCAAGCAGATGAATAGAGTGAAGCAGTCCCCAGCGGGGGGTGGTAGATGGAGGAGGGGCCCCAAGGACCTCAGCACCACCTCATTCTAGAAGTGACTCCTCTCGCTGTGCTCCTGGCTCCTCGGTGGTAAGACAGGGTAGTAATAATATCTACCCCGCAGGGATGGCGTGAGTCTTAAATGCGCTAGTATTTGTAAAGAGCTTTAGACAGTGTTTCTAAAATAAAATAAAATATAAACCAGATAGGAACTAACATTTATTGAACATCTATGTGTGCAGGCATCACACTAAGCATTTTTTAAAAAAAAATGTATTTGTATTGATTTCAGAGAGGAAGGGAGAGGGAGAGAGATAGAAACATCAGCGATGAGAGAGAATCACTGATTGGCTGCCTCCTGCATGCCCCCTCCTGGGGACCAAGCCTGCAACCCAGGCTTGTGCCCTGACTGGGAATTGAACCTTGACCTCCTGGTTCATAGGGTGACGTTGCTCAATCACTGAGCCACACTGGCCAGGCCACACTGAGCAATTTAGAGACAACATGTCATTTAAGGGTGTTGGGAAGCAGTGCCTGGGTCCCGTCCTGTGGCACATTCAGTGACATGTAAGAAAACCCACATGCGGTGCACACAGCAGTCGCTAGAGTGGTAGCATGATGCCGGAGCTGCCAGCTTCCGTCCTGAGCTCCCAGCACAGGCTTCCTGCTCAGCCTGAGGAGAAGGTACATGTGACCACGTGCTAATCACATATCGAGCCCAGTAATGAACACATCAATACTTCCGGCTGCGGAGCGGAGGGAGAAGCGAGGGCCGCTCTCAGGTTTCCTAGGCAGCAGCACTCACTCACCGAGTCTCCGGGACAGTCAGGAGGCTTTGTTTACTGGCAGGGATTTTTTTTTGGGGGGGGGCATGGATATTTTTAAATGACCCTCAGCATCTTCCAGGCCGCTGACTCAGGGACCCCCAGGGGCACCTTCCGGGGACACAAAGAGCTTGCTTTTATGGGAGAGATCCTGACTCTTAAGCTGCTTTCGAAGAACTGAATTCTCTTTTCAACCGCAGGTTCTCTGTATAGGATTCTGCCTCGTCACCTCCTTAGTAATGGTGTTCGTTTTTAGATTTATAGTATTTTTTTTTCCGACTTGCTTAAGTGCTCCTGACTCAGCCGGGCATCCGGGACCTGTAATCACGTGTGTGTGTGTGTGTGTGTGTGTGTGTGTGTGTGTGTGTAGGAACGAGGGATGGTTTCATGCTACAAGGAGGAGAAGCTGTCCAGGTCACCCCAGTGACACTCCTCCTGAGGACCAGGGTGTGTGAAAGAGCAGGAGCCAGCCCCACCTGCACCTTAGAAACAGGCTGACCACCATTGGGCAGTGCCCACCTGCAGCCCATCTCCCATCAGCTCCCACTCCCACCCACCAGAGAGCAGTGCCCACCTGCAGCCCGTCTCCCATCAGCCCCCGCTCCCACCCACCAGAGAGCAGTGCCCACCTGCAGCCCATCTCCCATCAGCCCCCGCCCTCCACCAATCCAAGTGGATGCTGGGCTGTCCCAGGGGAGGGGCTGGGCTGGGACACTTGCCAACCAGCACGGGGACACTCAGCACAGTAGCTCTGGGGACCGCCGGACGCCGTTCTGGGTGAGTCCTGGAGGTTCCTGGGCTCCTTCCCCATGGAGCGGCCACCCCTGCCCGCTCACCACCCTCCTCCCGGCTTCTGCGCTGCCTGGGTGACGCCCTCTCAGACCCATGCTCTCTGCCTTGGGCTGACCGATTGCAGGCAGCTCCTGCCAGCTGGTTTGCGCCCGCCCAGGCCCCGCCCGAATGCTCCTGGCACGGTGGTTCCTCATGCACACGGACCGCTTTGGCAGGGCGGCGCCCTGGGGCCTTGGGGCGGCCGAGGAAACCCGGGGGCCCCTCCAGGGCGTTTCCAGTGTGAGTATCAAAAATCTTGATTTGGAAAAGAGATAGTAATGAAGGAAAGATGCCAAAATCATCTTAGCGAGGGCAGGATTATCAGTGATTTTTCTACTCTGCATTTTCCAATTCAAAGATAACTTTTAACGATGATGGTCACGCATCAGTGTGTGTGTGTGTGTGTGTGTGTGAGAGAGAGAGAGAGAGAGAGAGAGAGAGAGAGAGAGAGAGAGAGAGAGAGACCGCAGCAGGACAGCTAATTTGCCTGATGGTGATGATGCTTTTAGTTCAGTGAGGTTAGGACGGGCACTTCCCACGAGGGAAGGGGCAGCACTTGGCCGTGGGTCCCGGGCTCCCAGAGCAGGCGCTGAGCTGCTGGCTCTGCTGGTTTTCCCAAAGCAGTGCGTGCTCCTCAGGGGGTCCCCGCGGGCCTCCTCCTCGGAGTGATGGTCTCAGGGTGCGCTCAGAGCAACGGGACGCGAGGGTGAGTGAGGTTGGGAAGCGGCCACCGCCGGTGACTCCTTTGTTCAGTTAACACGCATGGAGGCCGTCCCGGGTTTGAGACACCGTTCGGGGCCAGGGTCTTTAAGAAGATGCGGCCTGTGCTTTCCCGGTGCACCGCACTCCCCACGCAGACAGGAAGGCAGAGGCGCAGAGGTGGGACGGATGCTGTCACCATGGTGACAAGGAGGCTGCCCCGCTGTGGCTGCAGATCCAGGGCTGTGCGATAGGGGCCCAGCCCTCCTGTGGTCACGGAATCGACCTAATCTCTATGGACCCACAGGGCCAAACCTTCCCACAGAGCCTGCTTGCCACTCTGCAAAGCAGCCGCAGCCCACACTCGGGGAAATACTGCTCGTGAGTCAGCCCCACCACGGGGTCCGAGGGGGCCCTCGGCTTCCCTGAGCCGAGTGCCGGGAAGCTCTGGCCATTGGCGGCGGGGACCGCGCTGGCCTTTGGCATGAAGGAGCCAGCAGCTGGGAAAGTCCCCGAGTCCCTTCCTTCCTCAAACGACAGGCCTTTTGGATGTACTGAGAGAGGTCAAGGCCTCTGTGGGACGAGGCAAGGCCAGATTTAAAGAGCCAGCGGCAGATGAGGCTGGGAGGGTGAGGAGACATGGACATGCTGGTGGAGAGGGGCCTTCATCTCTGGAAAAGGCGAGGGCTGGGCCCCCGGGGCTCCCTGCACGTGGCTGGTATTCGCACTTAGAACAAAACCCGCACCTGCTGCCTGGCATCCCGGGCCGTGTGGACCCGCTCCCACCGCCTCGAGAGGTCCTGTGTCTGCCCCGCTGCCTCCGGCCACGCTCGCCTCGCCGCCCAGGCCTGGGACTCCCCAGGCTCCCTGAGGCCCAGGCCCCTGCACTCAGCTCTGCCCAGGCCTGTCCTTCCCTCCCTCAGGCCCCTCTTTCCTGTCCCGCCCGTGAAGGCGGCGCCCTGTCACTCACTCTCAGGACACTGCCCTCCCCTCCTGGGAACCAGCAGTGCGAGCAACCCTCTGGCCATTTCCTGCCGCAGAGACCCCGCCCTGGGGGCAGGCGCCCTTCTGTTTTGTCCCCACTGGGGACACAGGCTCCTCGGTGCCAGCCGCCTGAGAAACGGACTCTGGCCTGGCCCGTGTGGCTCAGTGGTTGAGCATCAACCTATGAACCAGGAGGCTACGGTTCGATTCCAAGTCAGGGCACATGCCCGGGTTGCAGGCTCC
This sequence comes from Pipistrellus hanaki, assembly GCF_964339955.1. Classification (NCBI taxonomy): domain Eukaryota; kingdom Metazoa; phylum Chordata; class Mammalia; order Chiroptera; family Vespertilionidae; genus Pipistrellus; species Pipistrellus hanaki. Next base: position 3,805,913 of record NC_140504.1, on the reverse strand, counting down.
ATCCCCAGTGTGGGGCGTGCAGGAGGCAGCGGATCAGTAATTCTCTCTCATCATTGATGTTTCTCTCTCTCTCCCTCTCCCTGCCTCTCTGACATCAATAAAAATATATTTTAAAAAAAAGGAAAGAAGCAGGCTCTGAAATATCTGGGTGAATGCACGGCTGATCACGCCTCCCTGGGCTGCGGTGAGTACAGAACGGGCGAGTGTGGAAAAGCTGTTCGTTCATTCCCCGATCTTCGTTCCTTAGCGAGGGGTTCTACGCTGGTCCCTCTGTGGCCAGGGGCCCGAAGGAGATGCTGAAAAGCCAGGGGAGGTGCAGAGGCGCTGGCGATGGAGAGCCCGCCCCCAGGAGGCCGTGGCTGGCTGGAGGGGGCTACGGGCACTCTCAGCACCCTGGGGAGCAGGACAGCCTCCCTCTGCTCCTGACGCCCCAGGTCCTGGCCCACAGCCTACGAACAAGATCTCCGTGCCAGTCTCTCTCTTCCACACGGAGAATGCCAGCCTGAGCGGTGAGGATTGATCCCCCTCCCGGTCACCCCGCCAGGACCCCGGCCTCCTCCAGCCCGGAGGGCCCAGGTCCGCAGCCCCCGGGGCCCTCGTCGGCTCGGGGTCTAGAAGGATCTCCTAAATGCTCCCGCGCAGACACAAACTGTGCTCACCATTGCCGTCGCGTCACGCCAGGCTCCACGTTACCCCTTCCAATACAGAGAAAGAGGGGGTTTCCTTCCATTTCCCCCAACCCCGCGGTCCGCGGCCAGGGACCTATCGGAAGAAATCTGCAGCGTGAAGGGAAGGGCAGATGCCTGTGGGGACTGCTGACGGAGGGAGGAAATGGGTCTATTTTTGCACTTCCCCGAAGGCTGGAGACAAAGCCGCTCCTGGTCCAATTTTAGAGCTACAAGGAAGTCAGTGTGAAGGGAGAGAAATCGTCTTTGGCCCTAACCGGTGTGGCTCAGTGGATAGAGCGTCGGCCTTTGGACCCAAGGGTCCCGGGTTCCATTCCGGTCAAGGGCATGGACTTTGGTTGTGGGCACATCCCCAGTAGGAGGTGTGCAGGAGGCAGCTGGTGGATGTTTCTCTCTCATCAATGTTTCTGACTCTCCTTCTCCCTTCCTCTCTGTAAAAAAAAAAAACCAATAAAGTATATTTTCCAAAGAAAAAAGAAAAGAAAATGTCTCTGGTGCAAATGGAATAAACTCCAATGATTCCCGTCATCCTGCAAATTGTGGGAAGGCCATGCCGTTGGATCAAACACACAGGAGAGCAGAAGAGGACAGCGCGGAGGGCGTGGGTTCAGGTCAAGGCCCCGTGTGAGCCCAGGAGGGTGTTTTTTATTTTATTTTTAATTCTCCCCAGTTCACTGCTGGAACGAGGCTCTCACTGGGTTTCCCGCGGGCACACTGACCTGTGGAGTTTTCCCAGAATCTTTCGTAAACTCCGTTGTTAGATTCCTCCTCCTCACCACCACCAAACCCTCGTCTACGTCCTCGCCCACCCAGACTCCAGGAAGGGCTGCTCACGCTCCCGCCCGCCTCTTCGGAAGGAAGCTCTTCGGAAGGGGCTGGTGCTGACGGTTCAGCATACCCCAGCGCCCGGTTTCCTGAGGGCGGTCCTCCGGAGACTCTTGTTCTAAAACCTCGGACCCCTGGCCCGAGGGTCACGTCAGGAGGGATGTGCCCAGTGCGGGCGCAGGGAAGCGCTCCAGTGTTGGATGAGTGTTGGATGAAGCATCGGATCGGTCTGTCCGCCAACGGGGTAAGTGCCGTTGGTCAGGGCAGCCTGCCGTGTGCTGGGACCTGGGACTCGCCATCCTTTTTTTTTTTTTTAAGACATAGGCATGCTTCACTTAAGACATTCAATTCAACGTATTTTCAAATGAAAAAGAAATATCTTCCTTTCCTTCTTTATGCTCAAATTCCTTTTTAAATTGATTTTGAGAGAGAGAAAAAGAGAGAGAGAGAGAGAGAGAGAGAGAGAGAGAGAGAGAGAGAGAGAGAAACATTGATGTGAAAGAGAAATATCAGCCAGTTGCCTCCAGCACGCGCCCCAACTGGGGATGGGAACCTGCCACCTTTTGGTGCAAGGATGATGCTCCAACCGACTGAATCCTCCAGCAGGACTTCATGTCCAAGTTCTCCCCCTGGATCCTCAAAGGAGATACGAAGTGAAACGAGCCTGGATTGTTCTGGAGCTCTGTGATGCTCAGCGCGTCCTTTTCTTCCCCACAAGGTCGTTTCCATATCCAAGTTCCAGAAAAATATTCCCAATACCCCCACCTCGAAGATGCCTGCTAACGTACATTCTTTTGCTAGTGTGGTACTTGTGTCCTTCCTTTGGTTAGCAGGGAAATCTGAATCTGTATTCCTAAAAGGCACTTCGAGCACAATATTTGAAATTTGAAAGAAACAATACTGCAGACAAAGCAAATATAAGCCATACGCATTTGGTATTTTGCAGTTACTTGGGGCTCTATAAAGACCACATCCACACTATGTATGAAAAATGCATTCTAATGTAAACACCAAATTTTGCCAAATCATCTGTATAACATTAAATCTACAGAAGTGATTGGTTTTCTGATTCCCACGTGATACTCACGCGAAGAGGCAGTGTGGCATAATGGTTAGGGGCACGCTGGACCAGAAGCCGGCGCCCCCACGACCTAGGGGTCCAGCCGTGAGCGAGTTATGGATTCGCACGCTCCCTTGGTTTGTCCACCTGTGAAAAGGGAACATTTTATCATCTAAGTCAAATGCACCGGTTTTTGTGAGGAGCCAATGCACAGTCAACCCTCAGAGGTTTGCTTTGCACAAAGTAAGTGCTCAGCTAACTGCGTAGGAACCTGGCGCCTGGGAAAGGCATACCAGAGAGGGTAGAAGCCACCTGTCTCCACCGCTCCCAGGACCCGCAGCCAGAGCGTCAGCATTGCACTTTGCTCTCTCTCTCCCCGCTGCATGGCGTGCCCGAGAGTGGGCTAGTTATCCGAATGCTGTTTGAGTCATTTGTAAACATCCTGTGCCCCTTGAACCATTTTCTTAGCCATTTCCCTGCCCTTGGACACTTAGGTGGTTTCCAAAAACATCCACACGCGGTCGAAAACTCGTTACACGGCGCTGTCTCTGAACCGTGGGGCTGCGGGCCCGCCTCTGCCAGGAAAGTGACACACACTCTGGGAAACCTTAGAGAACATGTATGTTAGACACAGGCCTGCTGAGGCCTGCTGGGAATGAGGCATTCTTTTTTTTCTTTTTAAAAAATATTTTATTGATTTTCCACAGAGAGAAAGGGAGAGGGATAGAGAGCTAGAAATGTGAACGAGAGAGAAACATTGACCAGCTGCCTCCTGCACACCCTGTACCAGGGATGTGCCCGCAACCAACATACATGCCCTTGACCGGAATCGAACCTGGGACCTTTCAGTCCACAGACTGACACTCTATCCACTGAGCCAAACCGGTTTTGGCGAGGCATTCTTTTTTTTTTAAAAAAAATATTTTATTGATTTTTTTACAGAGAGGAAGAGAGAGGGATAGAGTTAGAAACATCGATGAGAGAGAAACATCGATCAGCTGCCTCCTACACACCCCGCTACTGGGAATGTGCCTGCAACCAAAGCACATGCCCTTGCCTGGAATCGAACCTGGGACCCTTCAGTCTATAGGCCAACGCTCTATCCACTGAGCCAAACCGGTTTCAGCTAGGCGTTCTTATCTGTGTTGGGAAAAAAGGTGATCAGTTATGTGTGAAAAATACCAACATTAGGCATTTATACGGAGAACACACAAAGGCTGAATATATTTCAGCTGGAAACCCATCTCCACGGTGTTCCGTGGATGAACCCGGACCTCACGGCCACCTCCAAAGGCGGTTCTGTTGTTATCCCCATTTAGCAGATGAGAACACTGAGGCACGGAAAGGGGATGGGATGCCTCTCCCGGGGTCCCCACTCTGCTCGTGGGCAGAGACGGGACTGGAGCCCCGGACACCGCGTCTGTAACTGCGTCCTCAGCCACCGGAGCACCCTAGCCTGCAGGCTGGCTCTGCGTCTGTAACCAGGAAGCTCCCACCCCCTGCTCTCCTTCCCTTTCTCACGATCCGGAAGACAATAAAAAGATCAAGTCAGTTGTGGTAAATCGATCCCTTTTCCTGGATATCACGGCCAGAGCTCGGATGGCGGTCACGTGATGCCCTCTAAGCCTTTGGCTCCTGCAGGCCACCTGAGAGCTGGGTCAGAGCACCAGCGGGTGGCTCCCGCCCTGTTCGCGCGTGGATTGTGGTGTGACTTGGAGAGAATGAATGCACTGTTTTCTAATGGGCATTTCCCTCCTTTTCTCCCCCCCCCACCCAGGACTATTTCACCGGAGTGTGCATGGTTGTGAAAGACGCACGCAGCAGCAGAAACAGCGTGGACTCCTCTGTCAGCGTTTCCAACCAGCCATCGGCTCTCCGTGAACGGTGGGGTGGGGGTGGGGAGGTGGGGGGGAGAACACCCAGCACCCCACGCCCCCTCGGGCCACCGGGGAGTGAGGGAGGCAGCGAACCCTGTGCAGGTACACACAGCGTGTCTCCCAGGGGGAAAGAGTCTCTGGCTTGGCCAGCCTGGCTCAGCGGTTGAGCATCAGCCTATGAACCAGGAGATCACGGTTCGATTCCCGGTCAGGGCACAGGCCCAGGTTGTGGACTCGATCCCCAGTGTGGGACGTGCAGGAGGCAGCCGATAAGTGATTCTCTCATCATTGGTGTTTCTTCCTCTCTCTCTCCATCTCTCCCTCTCCCTCCTTCTTCCTCTCTCTCCTTCTCTCTCCCTCTCCCTCCTCTCTCTCTCTCTCCCCGTCTCTCCCGTTTCTTTCCCCGCACCCCCCCCTCTCCCCCATCCCCCCCCCTCTTTCTCTGAAATCAATAATAATAAAAAAGTCTTGGTTTTTCACGCACAGGACTTGGCTTCTCCCAGAGCAGGGCCCCCTGTGTGCAGGAAACAAAGCCAGGAGCATTCCGGGGCTGGTACACAGTGAGGCAGGAGAACAGGGAATGACAGGCGGAGGGTCAGGCTCTTCTCTCCGACCCGCAGTCTGTCCTGAACGTGCGCGGTTCTGGGAGAGGGGGCCCTTCTCTACTCGCCATTTTCCCAGGAAAGCGGATCCAGTGCCAGGGAGCACGGCCTCCCCTCCCGGCTCTTCCTTATGCACGGCTCGGAGCCACAGGGCCTTCCTGCCCGCACTTCCCAGGACCTGAGTGAGGGTTTTGGTAGCGATGACTCCAACCAGTGGTTACTCACAAACTGGAAAGGAATCGCACGTGGACTATGGGTACCAGAGTCCATTCCATGCTTACGGAGGGCAGGATGCAAAACAGGCTTCGTTTTACTGGAAAGACCGGGCATTCGCCTCTGCACTGTCAGGTTTCAGGGACATTCCGTCTAACAGCCCTCCCTTGAAAAACACGCCTCAAGCAAAAGGCCCACCGCCCAGCTCTCGGACAGCTTCCTCAGGTGAATGAAAGTTTGCCTGTGTGGCCCCGTCTTATTTTCCCAGGCTTGCTTAACCAGAGGCGATAATGACCCGGGTTTAAACTCGCACCCAAGCACAGGAGATCTTTTCACTTGCAAAAGGCGGCGGAGATGCTGTGAAGTAGCCAGGCCCCGGGGAAAACAAGCCCCTTCACTGCATTTGCATGCGAAAGGGGAGCCAGCGCACCCTGCAAAGGGCTCCCTCTCCCTAAATCCGGGGGCAGGACGGGTGCATTTTAAAACGCTGAATCTCAATAAGGCAGAGATTTGTTTTCCCCCCTCCAGGGGCTCCCTTCCCGGCGGTGACCCCACCCCCGCTGCAGCCGGGCGCCGGGCGGGATGCCCTGCGCTCCCCGCGGCCCGCCAGGTGCCCTGTGCAGCCCCCAGGCCAGACCTGGCACTGCTGCCCCCGAGGGGAGGAGAAGCCCCCTGGGCTCTCCCGTTTCTTTCCCCGCAGCGCCCCCCCCCAACCCTCATCCCCCCACCCGCCAGGTTGCTATCTCCATCCCTCCACCTGCTTTTTCTGCATCTTTTCTCTGACCTGCGGCGCCAGCAGCACCATTTGCCTCGAGCGCCACCACCTGGTCGAAGCGGGAACACCCACGCCTGTCGCTGAGGCTTCTCTCGAAAACGGCTGAGGGGAAAAGTTAGTTTTTGTACAATCCCCAGCCTGACCCCTGTCCGGCGAACTGATTATGATGGACACCCCGCTCACCAGCGCAGGGAGTTGTCCCGGAATAACTCTGCACGGCTGTCTTGCCATCCTCTGGGTTCAAAGACACTGAAACGAGAACCACCCTCAACTGAAAACCACGTGAATTGTCTTCTGTATGCACGAGCGGGTAGGATACGCTTCGGAGGCAGGACCAGGGGGACGTACTCTTTGCTCCCTGTTCTCTCAGCCTGTCCACAGGGGAGCTGGTCTCACGTGGAAACGGTTGACCCCTCCCATGGCTCCCCGACCACCTGACACCCCAGCTCCCTGTCCGCCAGCTCGCAGCCCTGATTCCGCGGCTCGGCTCGGGATGGACTGGACTGGACTGGCTCTGTAGAGTGAGGGACAGACACCCCAGGGCTGTTGGAGTGACAGCTTTGACTAAAACCAGGTCCGGTCCTGCTGCTAAGAGAACAGGTGTGTGCTGCAGGCTTACCCATGGCTTGCTGGCAGCCGGCAGGTTTGTGGTTCTTTCTTTCTTTCTTTCTTACTTTCTTTCTTTCTTTTTTTTTTTTTTTTAATATATTTTATTGATTTCTTTCAGAGAGGAAGAGAGAGGGATAGAGAGTTAGAAACATCGATGGGAGGGAATCATTGATCAGCTGCCTCCTGCACACCCCCTACTGGGGATGTGCCCACAACCAAGGTACATGCCTTTGACTGGAATCGAACCCGGGACCTTTCAGTCCACAGGCAGATGCTCTATCCACTGAGCCAAACCGGTTTCGGCGGTTTGTGGTTATTTCTATTGGAGATTTGAAAGCCGAGGCTTCCCTTTGAACCCCTTGAGGCAGGAACGCGTGGTTGGTGTTGGGTTTGTCTGCTGGGACGAGTGGATTCCTCGTCACATGGGTCATTTGGTGACCGCGTGGATGAGGAAAACCGTCCTCTGACCATGATTTGGAAATGTCCTGGCAGGTTCCAAGGGGTGCAGTTTCTGGAATCGCTGAAGACAGAGTGTGTGGTGTTGGCTGTGGGTGGCTGGGATTGGGGGGGGGGGGTATGGGGTGGAGAGGGGGCGTCCCAGGCTGGGGTATCTCTGCCAGGCAGGTGGGTGTCTTCTGGTTCTGGGTCTTCCTTCTCCTGTTTCCAGGGAAACATTATCTGTGAGTCCCACTTGGTTTTGTCATGAATCTTGGGCCAAGACCCTGCAGATCTGGGCCTCTTCTCCTCATCTGTGAAGTCAGGGGTCTATGCCCTGGGAGGGAACCCTGGGCTTCATCCACCCGGTGGTGGTGATGGGAGAGGACAGTAGTCAGACCTTTTGGGAGGACCCCTGGGCAGCAGGAACCACTGGCCTCGGTAGCCACACCATGCCCTCTGAGCCAGCAGCTCTGCCCCAGGACTGGTCCTGCGATCGAGACAAAGTTAATGCTCATTTACTCCCAGATGTTGCTGGACAGGAAGTGACATGTGTAAGAGCAAAGGCGTTTCTAAATACACCAAGGCGATTTGTCCAATGGAGTATTGTGTAGACATTACAGACTATGCTTTCAAAGAACATTAGCACAACAAATGTTCATGGGATGAAATCAAAATTATAAAAAATAAGACAAAAAGGTTGACTTGCAGGTTACTAATTTTGCATTGAATATTGGAGACATATATAAATATATTTGCAGGAAAGGAGTCTGGAAGAAAAACAGCCCCATGTGAACAGTGCTCCTAGGCCAATGATTGGCAAATGGAGGCTTGCGAGCCACATGTGGCTCTTTGGCCCCTTGAGTGTGGCTCTTCCACAAAATACCACATGCAGGCACGCACGTAGAGTGCCATTGAAACTTTGTGATCCATGTGAAGAAGTCGGTTTTCGGCTCTCAAAAGAAATTTCAGTCGTTGTACTGTTGATATTTGGCTCTGTTGACTAATGAGTTTGCCGACCACTGGGTTAGACAGTCAGCCCTCTTCAGGTTGGCTGCGAAAGGCAGGAGGTGGAGTTCACCGAGGTTGCTTCCACACACAGGTTAATTGTATGTGATTGGTATGTGGATTATACGTACTACATCCTGCCCGGCAGCTACAGTGACTGCCAGCCCTGGTCACTGCTGAAATCACATCTCTGGCGTGTGATGAGTTCCATCCATCTCTTCTGGGCTCTTCGGGACCAGATTTGACTGTGGCCCCCCGGGTCCCAGTGCCACTCCATGTGATGGTCATGGACGGGTGCGTGGGGACTGGCTGCTCTTGTACGTGGTTAACTTAGGGTCCCATTGAATGGATGCTGCAGAAGGTAGTTCCACACGCATCACTCCTCCGATACAAGCTTAAGGCTTGCCTGGCCATCCCGTGCAGCTCAGGCCCCTTTTAATGAAGGTGGGACACGCGTACCAGCGGAGTGACCTGCGGTGGCTCCAGTTGAGAGCGGTCATGGCAGCCAGCTGACCATCTTGGCCAGGGAGGCATGGTTCCAGCAAGACCTGTGAGCCTTACAGGAGAGCAGGCGCTCAGAACGGTCGCTTTTATGATGGCGATGAGGATGAGGGTGAGGATGCATGATCAACGACTAGAACAAGAAAAATGTGTGGAGAGAGAGATTCCTTTGGCACCCAGACATGTTCACATCTCTTTCCAAGTATTTTTAAAAAATATATATTTCTTGATTGATTTCAGAGAGGAAGGGAGAAGGAGAGAGAGATAGAAACATCAATCATGAGAGAGAATTATTGACGGGCTGCCTCCTGCACACCCCCCACTAGGGATCCAGCCCGCAACCCAGGCAGGTGCCCTTGGCCGGAATCGAACCTGGGACCCCCTCAGTTCACAGGCTGACGCTCTATCCATTGAGCCAAGCCAGCCAGGGCCCTTTTCCAAATATTAATTCAGGACACAGGCATCTGTGCCTCCGCACCGTTTATGACAGGCATTGCAAACCCACGAGGCGTAGCTGGGGGGTCAAGCTGTCCCTCTGAAATGTCTGCGTTCGATCAACTGCATATCCACTCAGCATGTTGGCTTCCTCTCTCCGTGGCCCTTCCTCCTCCCGAGAACGAGGCCACAGCGGGTGATGGGGCGGTCTCTGGGAACTCCCTCTGCATCCGCCCCTCGGTGTGCTCCCCAATCTTAACTTTAGGTGAGAAGGTCAGCCAGTTGCTTCCTTGAGTGTCCGTCCTTAAAACAAGAACCAAAACCTAGAATGGCTTCCCCGTAGCCTCTTCTGAGCCACCTGAGGACTGGGGCGGGGGCGGGGGCGGGGCTGAGGAGGGAGAGTGTGTGTCTGTGGTTGACTGTGTGAACATATAGGCGATAGTGACAAGGAATGACTTAAAGTCAATGTTTCTATAAATTTAGTTGATTTTTATCTTTCAGTTATAGTTTACATTCAATATTATTTTGTATTAGTTTCAGGTGTCTGGCAGCGTGTTTAGATAATCGTACAATTCACAAAGTGTCTCCCTGATAGTTCCAGTGCCCACCTGGCCCCATACAGTGATGACAATATTACCGACAACGCTCTCTACGCTGGACTTGGCATCCCCGTGACTAGTCTGCAACCTACCAACTTGCATTTCTTCATCTGTCCACTTTTCTCCAACCATCAGTCTGATCTCTGTGTCTGTGAGTCTGTTTCTGTTTTGTTTGTTCATTTATATTGTTCTTTAGACTCCACGTGTAAGTGCAATCGTATGGTATTTTTCCTTTCTCTGTCTGACTCATTCCACACAGCATAATATCTGTAAGTCCATCCATGTTGTTGCCAATGGTAAGATTTCATTTTTTATGGCCGGAAAATATTCACATGTACATGCAAACTTTTTACAATGCCCCTTGCACATGACAAACCATTGTGGGGCAGAAAGGGCTGGGCATTAAGAGCTGGCAGAGTGAAGATGTGCAGAGATAGGCACTGGCCTTGGGCTTGACCTGGACGTGGGGAAGGGGAGCCGATGGCCAAGTGGGAGAATGGTGTATGTGGACCTTATTTTCTTTCTGTTTTATGACGTTTACGTTGGTTGATCATAGGACACATCAATGCACCATCATATTTTTTTGTATTTCTTTCTTGGCCAATTCTAGTGTGACATGGACAGAGAGAGCACCAACAAATTGCACTGTTTAACGTAACATAATGTTAAAATTGGGAGGAGAGGTCTGGGGACCTTGAGGTCGTTGGCCTTGGAGTGTCCATTTTTGAAATAAAAAAGTTGGTCAGGGGGTCCCTACAGCCATTCAACGTCAGCATTTTAGAATTACCCTGCAGGGCCCCTGTTTTAGGGTTTTCGGTGCCTCCGGCCTCAGGGGACTGCTAGGATGCCCAACAAATACCCTAAAGGCAGCTGGTTGGGAAGCGAAATGCCCAGGACTCTGTGTGTGTGTGTGTGTGTGTGTGTGTGTGTGTGTGAGGGGGAGGGGGCAGACACTCCGCTGTGTTCACCTGTTGCACCCTGATCTCCAACTGCTTTCATCTGTAGACTTGGCCACCACTGAGCAATGAAGGCATTGTACACGATAATGACTAATCCTTCTCTACACCCACATCTAGAACCCATAACCCCGAGGAGGAAGCAGGGGAGGAGAAACGTTTGGGAAGGGCAGTGCTTTTCCCAGGCGAGCTTTGCTGAGTTTATTTAAAGACGATGTAGGTGTTGCCTGGGGTGGATGCCACTCTAATGTGCGGGGAAGGGAGGAGGCTGAGCGGTGTAGCATTATCTGGCAGAATTCACGGCACAAGAAAGGAACATTTGGAAATGGAGAGGGACCCTGTTAGGCGTGTCAGAATCACAGGGACGAGGGAGATGGCCATGGGTCTGCATTTGGGAACCCCTCTAAGCAGTCATGGGGCACACACACACACACACACACACACACACACACAGGCCCTGCACAGTGCAGGGTAGGGCCCATCAAAGAAGAGGTCGAACCTGGCAAGTGTGGCTCAGTGGTTGAGTGTTGACCCATGAACCAGGAGGTCACAGTTCAATTCCCAGTCAGGGCACATGCCTGTGTTGCAGGCTCGACCCCCAGTAGGGGGCGTGCAGGAGGCAGCCGATCCATGATTCTCTCTCATCGTTGATGTGTCAATCTTTCTCCCTCTCCCTTCCTCTCTCTAAAAATCAATAAAAACATTTTTTTTAAAGAAGAGGTGGAGGGCCTTCTCAGACACGCATTGTTTCCGCTGGGAGCAGCTGGGGGATGGCAGTGGGAAGAAGGGGCTACTCTATCGCCACGGAGCTGTCTCAGGCGGGCAGGCCCTCCCCGTCCCCTGGGGACCCCGTTCTTTACCTCTCGGACGGCGGTCATGGGGACGGAGGGCAGCAGCCACGTCGTGAGCAGCGTGTGCCAGGGAAGGAACATGCCGAAGGCAGGAGCTGTCTGGCTCACAGAGAAACTAGGGCTTCCCTGAGTGCCCGTCACAGGGGGGCGGCCTGGAGAGCCAGCCCTCTGCGGTGCCCAGCGGCCTCCCACAGGGCCCCTTCCCCTGCAAGGCCAAGGTCGTTACCCAGGTTTTTACTGTTTAACGGTCACTGGTGTTCTTCTGAGGACTGACTGCCCGAGGGCCGGCGGGCGCATATGGGAGGCCACCAATTGATGTTTCTCTCTCACATCGATGCCTCTCTCTCTCCCTCTCTCTCTCTCCTTCTCTCTCTAAAAATCATGATCTCAGTGTGTCAGGGGCCCAGCCCATCACATGCAGCCTGGCTGGGGGGACAGGGCCCAGGGGAGGGGCTGGGCTTCCGCACCCCACGCCGGCCTGGGCAGCCCTCCCGCCCGGAGCGCCCAGGCAAAGCCAGCCAGGGTGCGAGCAGAGCCTGTTCCGTTTCTTTATGGACCGCGGCCGAGTTCCCTTAAGCTCCTGCAGATTTATTTCACACCCCGGACACCTTAATTAGTGCTTATTTCTGAGCTGTCAGGGGATCATTTCGGAAATGAAAAATTATGGCTTCTCTGTTTCCGCAGACCTTGGAGCTGCCTCTCACTCTCTCCATCGGAGGCCCTCCCTCCCCGCTCCCCGTTTTTAATTTATTGCTCTTTACGTCCCCTCTCAGTAGCAGATGTTTAAACACTCTTTAATCCGGGAGACTGCGGCGTGTGAGTGCCGGCTTGGCAGGCGGCAGGCCGGGGCCCGGGCTGCGGGAGAGACGTGGGCTCTGCGATGTCCCCTTGGCCGGATGCTGGCTTCCGCGTGGGCCCTGCTGGGCAGAGTCCCCTCCCGGGCCTTTGGCTGCGGTCCCAGCACCCTCCACGGGGTGCCCTTGAGCCAACTCTAAGGTCCGTTCACTCTCCTACGTGTCCCGCATCTGGTCTGCGGGAAACAGCGGGGCCCTGGGGTGGGGGTGGGGGGCCCGCTGTGAAAGGGTCCCCACGCCCGTGCCCCCGGGAGGTGAGCCCAGCCCACAGCGTCCTGCTGGGCCTCCCCCGGGTGTCAGGCATCAGCCTACAGCGCCCCCAAAGCCAGGTACAGGGGGCCAGGCTCCCCGCCCTCGAAGCAGGTCTCTGGCCTGAGATGGACAGGGACACGTATGCCACCCCCCACCCAGCAGCCCCCAAGGGTGGCTCCTTTGTCAGGGAACGATCAGCAGTAAGGAGCCGTGGTGGGTGGGGTGGGGTGGGGGGCGGTTCCAAGCTGTGGGTGCCGTCAGCATGGCCTGGGTGGGGCTGAACCTTCCAGAAAACGAGCATCACCTGGAGAGCCCACTTTGGGTGCCAGCGGGGGGGCCTGGGCGGGAGTCGGGGCCCAGCAGTGAGTGTGTGTCTTTGGCAGGAATGACGGGTGTGTGTGTGTGAGGGTGGGGGGAGGTGCCATGAGGTTGGCTGCACCCCCCCCCCCCCTCCCCCCCCCCCCCCCCCCCCGCCTCTCACACCCACCTCCTCACGTGGATCTTTCGATCATGTTTCCCCTTCCCACGACTGCTGCCTCTTTCCCCCTTAAAATGGCCTCCCGTGGATTTTTCTTTCCTGAAACATACACTGTGTCACGGGGAAGTTTGAGAAGGCGCAGGCAGGCAAAAGGAAACCCCTCCGCGTCACAGGCAGGCCCAGCAGGCGGGCCTCTTGTTTACTCGCTGCCTCTCACTCCCCGGGCTGAGCAGGTAACTGTTACCTTTTCCTCGCTTTTATTTCGCTAAACGCTGACCTGCTTCCCGCGCCTCTGACTGCCCTTAACCAGGGCTGGAGGCCTCCTGCCTTGGACGGCTGTGCAGAGAAGCACCTGGGACCACGTTCTGAGGTTGCCCCCCCGCCCCCGCCCCCCATCACCCCTCTCTCCCAGTAACTGTATCCTTGTTTGTGGCTTTCTATGCCATGAGGGGTCCCTGTTGGGGTTGCTCGGGGCAGAGGGCAGTTGGGTTCCCAGCAAACTTGAGCAGAAGCACAGTTTCCCACGCCCCCCCTGTCCCCGCACACAGCCCCCCCACCAGCAGCCTTCCCTGGGAGAGACGAGTGTCACAGCGATGACTGCATGGACATCACCCCCAGGCCACAGCTCACGTCAGGGTCACGCGTGGCGCGGGGCCTTCCCCGCGTGTGGACCAGCGGGTGGTGACATGGGAGATGGCGTGATGGTGTCACAGAGCATGTTCCCTGCCCCGGAGGTGCTGGCTCTGCTCTCCTCTCCTCCTGCGCCTGCCCCGCTCTGGGCAGCGAGTGGCCCTCTGGTTCCAGGATGTCCCACGGTCGGCGGCGTAAAGCAGGCTTTCAGATCTGCATCTCCCACGGGGTAACACGCGCCCAGGGTTCCTCCTCGGCGGTCCTTCCTCCACGTCCTCCGTCGTCTGGAGGGACCCCAGTTTGCCCGCTCACCTCCGGAGGGGCACCCTGGCTGCCTCCAGGCTTGGCAGTGATGGATAACGCGGCCCTAACCATGGCGGGCAGGCTTCTATGTGGATATAAGCACGTAACCGCTCTGGGCATTTAACAAGGAGCGTGAGCGCTGGATCGTGTGGTGAGAGTAGGTTTCGTTTTGCAGGAAACAGCCAAACTGTCTCCCCAAGGGGCTGCGCCCTGTTGCATTCCCACCAGCGGTGAGTGAGGGTCCCTGTTGCTCCAGGTCCTCGCTAGCACTTGGTGTTGTCAGGGTTCTGGGTTTGGGCCATTCTCATAGGTGTGCAGGTTCACTGAGTCTCGAAATGAGGAAAATACAAACTACAGAGAACAACGTACTTCCTACCATGTTGCCAGTCATAGATATGTTTATTAAAGTTCAATACTTATGCTTGATCTATTTTGGTTTTTAAAATATTGATGTAACAGCTGCATGGTTTGTTTAATCACCACTTTCATTGTTACTTGATAATGTACCATAATAATTTTTACACACAATTTTTCATCTATATATATAAAAGCCTGAGTGACGGTTATGACCGGGTGACAGCTATCATGTGCACTGACCACCAGGGGGCAGATGCTCAATGCAGGAGCTGCCCCCTGGTGGTCAGTGCACTCCCACAACCAACCTCCCACAGCCCCTCCCCCTCAGCCGGTTGCCCTGATCAGCCCCTTGGCCCTGATTGCCAGCCAGGCTGAGGGACCCCACCCATGGACGAATTCATGCGCCAGGCCTCTAGTATACTATAATAATGCATCATATAAACGACTCTTCATTTAACCCGTTTCCTAGTGTTGGGAAATTGATACTATTTCCAAATTTTTACTATTATTAACACGGGTGAGGCCAACGTGCTGGTGTTTGCCAAAGTCGTTTGTGATTGCCTGGTCATAACGTCCTGGAAGCAAAATTAGGGCATTTACCAACGTTTTTAAGCTTCTGACACATGGAACCAAAGAGCTTTAGGGAACGGTTCGGTGACTTTATATTTCCCACCGTATGAGAGTATGCAGTTCCTCAGATTTCACCGATGTTAAGTTTGGTGAGGTTTTTAAAAATCTTTGCCAATTTGAGTTCTATTTTACTGCTGTTTAATCTTTATTCCCTTGAGGCGGGGGGCATTTCTTTTGGAGGAGGAAGCAGAATTGTTTTCTCTCTTAGGCTGGAAGCACCCTGGGGTGAAGAGGGGACAGCGGGTGGGTGGGGAGGGTGGGAGGCTGCGGGGCAGCCAAAGCCGAGCGCGTCCCCTGAGAGAGTCAGGACACTGCTTCTCCCGTGGGAGACGGCAGGGGCAGAGAGGGGCACAGGGGTCCCATGGAGGCAGAGAGCGCAGGCCTGGGCAGCGGTACCGTGCCCCGGACCATCCTCACGGGCACCTGGTGGTCCCTCGCCGCTGCAGACAGAGCGGTGGGCGGAAGCCTTTCTGGAACGCCGTTCTCCGGCAGCGCGGTCACTCAGGAGTGCCTGATGCACCCCGCAGGCACCAGCACGTCTGGGGCAGCGCTGTGAGAACGCTCTTGGCGTTCACTGAGACTCCTCCCCGCGGAGTGCTGGACGGGCTGCACTTTGTGAATCGCTCAGCGCGCAGACAGAAGCACCCTCCTGCGCTCACGGGCGGGGTGTAGCGTGAGCGCGTTTGAAACGTCCCGGATCTCGGGCACCTCATCCATCTCCTCATCGGGGAGCGGGGGACGTGCCAGTGGGGCAGCCCGCTCTCCACGTTTCCGGGTGATTAACTCTTCCATTCGTCTGTTCATTCATCAAACGTGCCTTCAGCACCCTCAGTGCCCGGCGCCTGGGCTCACGAAGAAGAGGATGGAGAGGGAAACATCAGATGGAATCTTAGAGGCAACAGCACGGGCTCCGTGGAAAGCCAGGAGGGCTTCACGGAGGCGGCGGCTCTTAAACGGGGTCTTGAAGGAGACACGGAGGCACAGCAGTACCTGACAGGTTCTGAGAGCTGCTTGTTGCATTAACATCTCACCCGGCTCCTCTGGGAGGTGATCCCTGACCGAGAATCTGTTCAGCGTGTGTGCTTGGCATCCTTCCCTGTGCAGGAAGGAGCATGTATGCCTGGCCGGCTTGGCTTTGTGGTTGAGCATTGACCTAGGAACCGGGAGGTCACAGTTCGATTCCTGGTCGGGGCACATACCTGGGTTGTGGGCTCCATCCCTGGTAAGGGGCGTGCAGGAGGCAGCCGATCCATGATTCTCTCTCATCATTGATGATGTTTCTCTCTCTCTCTCACTCTCCTCCTCGCTAAGATCAATTTAAAAAATATATATATAGAAAAGGGCATTTCATGAGCAAGCACACTTCATCCTCTTCCCACACCCTATTGGGATGGCCAGTGCCATTTTAAAAGGTTGAGTTCAATACTAGTGTGAGCCTCCACCGTCTAGTTCTCAGCTGTTGCCTGTGGTTTTGTTTTTAACTCTTCATGCGTTTTTAAAAATATATATTTTATTGATTTTTTACAGAGAAGAAGGGAGAGGGATAGAGAGCTAGAAACATCGATGAGAGAGAAACATTGATCAGCTGCCTCCTGCACACCCCCCACCAGGGATGGGCCTGCAACCAAGGTGCATGCCCTTGACCGGAATTGAATCTGGGACCTTTCAGTCTGCAGGCCGACGCTCTATCCACTGAGCCACACCGGTTGTGGCTTCATGCATTTTTCCACGTTGAATTGTTAAGGGGTGGCATTTGGCGGCCATGGTGCCCAGAGCAGCAGTGTGGCTTCATGGAGCACGTGAAGGCAGCAGCACAGAGGCCCCTGAGCGGGGTCAGCCACGGTGCAGCTGCCTTTCCCTCCGCGCCGGGGATTAAGCCACGAAGCGGGAGGAAGCAGATTCTGGTGGAGGGCAGCGGTGGGCGCTCCTTCTCGGTACAGTCTGAGAGGGACGGGCGGCGGGGACCGGACGGGGCCTTCTCTGGTGGCACAGGCGGGAGGCGGGTGGTGAGAGGGTCGGAGTCGGTGAGGGTGACGGGATTCCAGGACAGATGGAGCTGGAGCAGGAGGAAGAAGAAAGGGGTCCAGGACTCTGTCCCGGGCCAATGGCGCCACCCAGGGGGCAGGTGGATGGACCACAGGGGCCGCGTGGGGGGAGCCCGCCCATGGCTCCGTCTGGCTGGGCAGTGGGCAGTGCGTCCCTTACACTGGGTTCCCCAGGAGCAGAGCATGGTGGGGTGTGTGTGTGTAGTGGTTATAGGGTGGGTGCTCGGGAGAAGGTGAAGTGGGATGTGGAACCGGGCAGGGGCGGGGGCTGCAGTCGAAGTCGCCTCTGAGCCTCACCCCTCAGGGAAGTCTGGGCTGGGAATGTCACGTGGAGTTTTCTCTCCCTGATGCACGGAGACTGGGCTTTTTAATATCTATCTATCTATCTATCTATCTATCTATCTATCTATCTATCTATATTGATTTCAGAGAGGAAGGGAGAGGGAGAGAGAGAGAGAGAGAGAGAGAGAGAGAGAGAGAGAGAGACAGAGAGAGAGAGAGAGAGAGAGAGAGAGAGAGAGAGAGAGAGAGAAATTTCAATGATGAAAGAGAATCATGGATCAGCTGCCTCTGCACGCCTCACACTGGGGATGGAGCCTGCGACCTGGGCCTGTGCCCTGACCGGGAATCCAACCGTGACCTCCTGGTTTGTAGGTCAAAACTCAACCCCTGAGTCACGCCGCTGGGCGAGGCTGGGCTTGTGAATGCCCCTAGCAGCCAGTCCCCGGCTGGGGCACCCGCTCACCCCTCCAGGGCTCCGCTCCCCCAGCTTTATGGGTGGGGTGTCTTTGGTCAGCCTGGCCTCTCTCATCCCCGGGGCGATGCTTCAGAGGCGGTGCCGCTGAGCCAGGAGCGGCCACAGCGCCGGGCGAGGGGCGCTGGCCGGTGAGGGCCGAGCACGGCCTCTGTGACGTTAGACAGCCCAGAGGAGGAGGCCCGGGCTGGGGGCTGGGAGGAGAAGTGCAGGCGATCCCCGTGTCTGTGCTGGTGCTGCAGCCGCGAGGCCGCTGAGCACACGTGGGCAGGTAACGTGGATAACCGAGAAGGCCTCACACACAGGCCTGGGCCCCGGGCCCGGTGTGGACGCGGAGGGAGAACCCACCAGGGGGTGAATGAGAGGCCGGTGAGGCACTGAGACGCCCAGACCCCGGGGGAGAATGGGTCCCTGGAAGGGGCGTGACCCAGGAAGAGGGGGTCTGAGAATGGACCCCTTGACGGGGCGACCTCAGTGAGAACATTCTGAGCAGAGTGGCGGGAACCAAAGCGGGGTCTGAGCGAGCTCCCTGAGACGGCATACTGACGGCGGGACGGACAGCCGGACGGATGGACAGACTGGAGGGCGTCTGCTTTGCGGGAAGGCAGTGTGACGGGCAGGGGGACAGGACGGGGAGGGACGGAGCCTGGGTGGCCAGGTGCCGGGATGAGGCCACGGAAGACACCACGGGGAGGTTCACGGAGAGAAGATTTCCCTCTCGTTCTGGGCCCGTCCTCTGCCCTGCGTGGAGCGTGTGCGCCTGCGTTCACGCCCGGTGTCAGCCCGTGGGGAGCCACAGCGGGTGTCTCCCTGACCGCCGCTCTCCTGTCCTGCAGCGGAGTCAGACTTCACCTGCTGAGTCTCCAGCCGGCGTGGATGCTCACCTCCAGTTTCTTTCAACTTTTCCTTTGAGTAAACGATGCCAGAAAATGCTGCATAGACGTGACAAGTTGGGAAACTATAGAAGATGTACCCGCGGGAAGTAAGGCAGCCGCCCGCGGTCCCATGGCCTGTCTCCCCGGGGCTCCCACGGGCAGCATCGGCCTGGCCCCGCACCCCGGGCCCGAGCGGCGGCCACGGCGGGTCCGCGTGGACCGAGGAGAGGGCGGACGGTGAGTGAGCGCGTCTTCCCGGGGGCGCTCCGTGTGTCCTAGACCCGTGGTCGGCAAACTGCGGCTTGAGAGCCACATGCGGCTCTTTGACCCCTTGAGTGTGGCTCTTCCACAAAATACCACGGCCTGGGAGAGTCTACGTTGAAGAAGTAGCATTAGAAGTTTATGTATAAAAAACCTGGCTCTCCAAAGACATGTCAATCGTTGTCCTGTTGGTATTTGGCTCCGTGGACGAATGAGTTTGCCGACCACGGGGCTAGACGGAAGCCAAGCCCTGAGCCAGCACGTTTGTTCAGGGACCTGCTTCGGTCTATTGGGTGTTCTGTGTCTGCCTCCACTGGCCTCTGGCCTCCCTTTTATTGGGATTACAAAAAAGGAAGTTTTTTCAGAGGGGAAAGTTCCTTAAACGTGGAGTCTTATTTGTACGAAAGTTAAAAAGTCAGGCCCTGGTCGGGTGGCTCCATTAGTCGGAGCATCGCCTGGACACCAAGAGGTTGTGGTGCGCTTCCCACTGAGCACACTGACCCAGGCTGCAGGTTCCACCCCCGGCAGGGGGTGGGGGCGGTGCGGGAGGCAATGATGGATGTTTCTCTCCCACGTGGCTGTTTCTCTTTCTCTCTCCCGTCCTCCTCCACCCTCCCCTCAAAAAAAAAAAATCAATAAAAACATGTCCTCGATGAGGATAAAAAGAAAAAATCAGTTTCCTGATAAAATCTCAAGTCTGCTTGCGCTCAAGAAGAGGCTGCATATTTCTACACCTATTACATCTGCATCTTCTGCAGTTTTGGTTTCTTTGAATTTGCCTCTGGAGACCAATAAAAAAAAAAAAAAAGAAAAAGTGCCAAAAGAGATTTATCCTGTGAATTTCAAAACCCTCGTCGGCGTGTTCTCCCGATGCCTCCGCGGCGATCAGCCCTCCTCTGCCAGGCGGGCTCAGCGTCGCTGCCAGATCGCCCGAGAGCTGACACATACCATTCTGCCCAGATCGGGGCCAGCTGAGTTCAAGACAAGGACCGTCATTTTCTGGAAACATCTGGCTCTCTTCAGCACCATCTGGCGCGGCCTGGGTGACTCTGCGCCGTTATGTTGTGCCATTTCACCGGCCTTTATGTTCGCTCCGCTATCCATTCACCTCGGAAAGCAGTCCTTCCTGCTCGTCGGCACAAACCTCTTTCGGGGCTCCTTCCTCTCAAGACCCACACGCGTCCCCTTAACTTTCCTTCTGAAAAAGCAGCAGAAATATTCAAGCTGCCAGGCACGGCTGACTCGGTAGAGAGCGCTGTCTTCAGTATGTATTTATTGCCCGAGGGAACATTTGAGTTCTTTTTTTTTTGTTTGTTAAGCAAATCTTACCGACTTTCTGACTGCCGGTGGGAACAGAAATTGGTGCAACTGCTTTGGAAAACTGCTTGGCAGAACCTGCCAGGTCTGACAACTCACAAACCCCGTGGCCGCGCGATCCTATTCCGAGGAGTGTGCCAGACGGGAACGCACACACGTGTTCACCCAGAGACAAGAACAAGAACGATTCCAGAAGTACTCATCACAGCCCCAAACAGGGGCCTCGCCACCTGCTCTTCATTTAACCGGTGGGTACGTCGGTTGTGGTAGAGCCACAAAGGGGAATGCTATACAGCAACAAGAATGGAAAAGACACAACCATAGGCACCCCTATGGCTGAATCTCTTCAGCAAGATACTGGGCAAAGGGTGTCCATGTGATTCCATTTATATAAAGTTCAAAAACAGGCAGCAGGCGTCTGTGGCGTTGGAAGCCATGCTCACGGTCACCGGTGGGCACGGTTGGTGGCGGGAGGGTCACAGGCGAGCCTCTGAAAGGATGGGCATGTTCCATTGCTTGATGTGGGTGCTGGTTCCTCAGCCGCATTGACTCTATGAAAATCCTTCAGATGTGAATTTTTGATTTGTTCATCTTTTTGTACCTATGTTACTCTTCAATTAAAATTAAAAAAAAAAAAAACACCCAGAAAGCATAAAAGGAAATGAACACTAAAACTAATTCTAAACAGACTAATAAAAGTAAATGAGATAAATGTATCCATAAAAGGATAACACTCTTAAAAACAAAACAAAACAAGCCTGGCCGGTGTGGCTCCGTGGTTGAGTGTCAACCTGTGAACCAGGAGGTCACAGTTCGATTCCTGGTCAGGGCACATGCCTGGGTTGTGGGCTCAATCCCCAGTGTGGGGCGTGCAGGAGGCATTTGATCAAGGATTCTCTTTCCTCATTGATGTTTCTGTCTCCCTCTCCCTCTCCCTCTCCCTCTCCCTCTCCCTCTCCCTCTCCCTCTCCCTCTCCCTCTCCCTCTCCCTCTCCCTCTCTGAAATCAATAAAAAAATATTAAAACAAAACAAAACAAAACAGATGGTCGTGTGTATGTCAGACAAGGATGTGACTTCATCTCATCCCAAAGGATATTAGATTCCACAACCCCAGTAAACTCTCATCTCTGATTAGGCCCAGAGCATAGAGCGCCCCAACCCCCTCTTCCTTCTGAGGATGCTTCTAGAAGAGAGGAATCAGAGAAATGCCCGCCCCCCCCCCCCCCCCCCCCCGCAGTCATCACCTTGAACACGGATGCACGCCTGTCTCCTGCGTGATGTTTCCCAGGCTTCTGTCCTCATCACTGCGTGCTTACCCAGACTCCCAGTCCATGGGTCCATTCCTAACCCCAGCCCTTCACCACGGCCTTCTCCTGGCCTCGTCACTGAGCCTGGCCTCTCCTTCTGGCCCCAGGGACTCCTGTCAGCTCAGCTCCTGCACAAGAAGGCAAACCCCTGGAGGCCCAGGGTTCTCTGTGTGGCCCTTGACCCCCACAGCCAAGTTCATGATGGATGCTTGGTGAGTGGCTGTGGTGGTTTTCCTGGCTGGCTTTTGAAAGCTGCTCCGTGGGTGTCTGTGTTGTTGGTGCCACTGGTGAACTACCTCTTAGAAGCATCTCTTTAAAACAGGGTCTGAACAACAAACACCAGGGCACATCACTCGCACAAACACGGCAGTTCAGCTGTGGGGATGGTTTCCTATTTGTAGTTTTTAAAGTCGTCTCATTTGATTGGCGGAAGGCCTGCCACCATGGAGGACTGTAATTGCTGCTCAGACCTCTCAGCCTCCCAGGGACTGGACCGTAGTCTGGGGGTTGGACAGATGCCCGTGTGCACCTTTCCTGCCGGGAGGAGGGGCCTGCCAGGTCCTTCCCCGTTTTAACCATCAAACCCTCGATTGCTCATGACACAAGCGACACAGTCTCAGCTTCCGCCCAAATATCACCATCTCCTGTTTTCTCATCTCTTATTTTCCTCCTGGAACCCAGCTTCTCTGCACATAGTTTTCATAAACCCACCAGATACTGTTCATTTGGCCTAGGGACCCCATTGCTGTCGAGCTCTCTGAAGACTGAGCAAGATCAAATCCTTTCCTGACTTGGAGAATTTTTCCCGGTAGAGCTGTGTGCTCTCACAGGCTTCCTTGTGAATGTTGGGGGCAGAGTTCATGGTTGGCATGATTCTACTTTGTCTAGAAGAGAGAATTCTGCAGGTGGTTTGGAAGTCTGAGTTTGGGAGACCAGGAAAAATTCCAGCATATAATTGATTGGAAATGCCTGTTTCTCTCTCTCTCTCTCTCTCTCTCTCTCTCTCTCTCTCTCTCTCTCTCTCTTTCTCTCTCTCTCTCTCTCCTTCCCCCAAAATCCAATTTTTCCTTTCCACCTGTATACCCTTTTCTAAGTTATCCAAAGCATCTCTTCATGAAGTCTGGACCCCTGTCTTTCAGAAGCAACTTTTAGTACCTTTTAATGCTGGGGACAGTGACCAGCGTTCCCCAAAGTTTGTTTATTAGATGGAATCATGAAATTGCCATTGTAGTCAAAGGTGATCAAATGTCAGCAGTCTCCTACAGCTTCGCTGGTTCTTGTGATCATATCCATCCGCTTATCAAATGCTTGTTCAGGGCTTCCCATGTGCCCAGCGCAGTGCTGGCCTGCGAGGAGACAATGGGGTAAGACACAGCCTTGCTCTCCAAGCCGAACAGGGGGAGGCAAAGACAGCGCTGGGATAGGGTGCCCCGGGTGCTGGGGGGCGGGGGTGGCACTGAAGCCAGTGCTGGGTAACCATGAGGGAGAGCAGTGACCTCGGCAGAGTGAGAGAGAGTTGGTTTGCTGCACGGGGCACAGGAGTTATAAGAACAACACCTGGTTTTAGGGCCAAGGCGCAGAGGGCACAGGACCCACATGGCTGTGTGGACACAGAGAGCATTATGGGGGCGTGGGAGCTCTGAGGCTGTGGAGGAGAGTGGGGGGCTTGTGAACCATGCTGAGGTTTTAGAAATTATTCCACGGGCAGCAGGGAGGGGGGCCGAGCATGGAGGCCTGGTTAGGGCCACTCCGCACCCAGCTTGGGGGACGGAGGAGAGGTGAGGACCTGGGGATGAAGGCCTGTGTGCTTCTCCTTTGTTCCACGGAGTGTTTGTTCTCGGGAGGGTAGCTTTCTTTCATGTTGGTGTGAAAGCAGGAACAAGACAAAGAAAGTCTGATCATGCTCACAAGACAGCTCAAGAAGAGGGCTGGCCTCGCTGGCCTGGCTCAGGAGCTGAGCATCAACCTATGAACCAGGAGGTCACATTCAATTCCCGGTCAGGCACAGGCCCAGGTTGTGGGTTCGATCCTCAGTGTGGGGCGTGCAAGAGGCAACCGATCAGTGATTCTCTCTCATCATGGATGTTTCTATCTCTCTCTCCCTCTCCCTTCCTCTCTGAAGTCAATAAAAATATATTTAAAAAAACAAAGAAGAAGAAGAGAGCTGGTCCCAGGGCAGCTGCAGGTGAAGAGGCAGAAGAAATGGCTTCAAAGTTTCAAGAGGCCAAAGCAGCAGCCTAGCTGGGCCGGCAGGAGGGAGGCCCCGGGCAGGCAGTGCCGCCTCTCGGAGCCGCCGCAGGGGGCCGCTGGGGCCGCTGGGGCAGCTGGGAGCATGGCAGGTGGCCGATGTTCTGAGTGTGGCAAGTACTACAAGCCATTGTCTCGGGTGTGGCAGCCACACAAAAATACCAAGACACCAGCCGGCACTCCCCTGGCAGAGTTCTTACTGACGATGTCAAGGAGACACAGAAATTCACCGTTTTGTCCAAAAAAATAAAAATAAATAAAAGTGCAAATGGGAAAGAATCACATCTGGACACACCGCACACCTTTTGGGGAACTGTCCCAGTGTTTGGGTGGGAGGGAGCATCAGGCACAGGCAGAGAGAGAGACCTGCTGAAGCGCTTAGCTTTAGGGTTGCGTTGGTTTATAATCTAATATTAAAACCCAAATCGCTAAAGCACATAAATTCATCGGCTCCCGTACAGCCCTCTGGCCGCCTCCCCCAACCCCCTGTGAGGTTTCCAAGCTGGCCTGAATTTTCCAGATTGTTGGAAACGCTGGCTAGCCTGTGGCCTTCAAGAACATCGCACATGAAAGCCAGCCACGCTGAGTTATGGTTTTTCCATCCACTCAACCTTTTCACCAAATTGCCCACGGCTGAAACTATTTTCTGATAGATAAATATTTTCAAAGTTCCCCTGTCAGGCCCAGTTTAGAAATGTCAAGTTTGCGATGCCTCTCCCCGCCCGCCCGGTCTCTTCCCCCGCTTGGCCCTGTTTTCTCCCTCAGCCGCGGCTCCGGGGGCGAGAAGCAGAGGTCACATATTAAAATGATATTAGCAGAGAGAGAAACAATGGCTGCTTTGTGGCGCTTCACACTTGCTCCGAGAAGAAATTGTTTTCATGCCCTTTTATTTTAAAATCGCACCCACCCTTTTGCTCAGCTCCAGCTCGTGTGGCCGTGGTTGTGAGGACTGACGGTGAGCAACAGAGAGCAGCAAGGATCATGTTTAAAATCTGCAGAGGACGTGAAGTCTAAAACTTTTCCAAATTTGAAAGATACTCGTCTTGTTTGGCAAAGGTTAAAGAAGGGATAGGTTTAGTCTTTCTATCACAGACTAAAAAAACAACACACAATATAAATGTGGGCACCAATGAAAAGTTGCTCATTCTCATTGTGGGGCGTATCACATGGTGTTTTTTTGTTTCTTTCAGGGTTATTGGTCTGAGGCCTCCCCCAGGATGGCCACTCCCTGGGAGGCAGCTTCTCGCTCCCCACTGAGATCCCAGCACCTGGTGCGCGGACACACCAGTGAACAGGTGTTAAATGAGTGACAGGAATGGATGAAGAGCGAAAATGGCTTAAAAAAAAGTACATTGTTAAAATATATATATATATATATATATTTTATTGATTTTTTACAGAGAGGAAAAGAGGGATAGAGAGTTAGAAACATCGATGAGGGAGAATCATCAATCAGCTGCCTCTTGCACACCCCCTACTGGGAATGTGCCCGAAACCAAGGTACATGCCCTTGACCGGAATCGAACCTGGGACCTTTCAGTCCGCAGGCCGATGCTCTATCCACTGAGCCAAACCAGTTTTGGCAGTACATTTTTAATATACTGGGCAATGGAGCCTTGAAGGACGTCATTAACATTAAGTAAGTTCAAAAGGGCGGGCTGGCATGTGATAGGGTGAGTGTCTTTAGAAGCTGGCTCCCTGTCTCTCCCTGGGATCACCCTGGGGAGAGGCCGTGTGAGGACACAGCAAGAAGGCAGCCTTCTGCAGCCGGGGAGAGAGCCCTCACCGGGACCTCCCCCCTGCCTGATAGGACGTGCCAGTCTTTAGAACTGTGTGGAAGCATCTTTCGGTGGCCTCAGCCACCCCACCTATGGTACCTTGCTATGGCAGTCTGAACAGACTAGCACCCAGCCTGGTATTTGGTTGGAATGTGGAGCCCAGAGTCAGTAAATCTTGGCCCTGATCAGCTGGCTGGTGGCTGGTTAGCCCATGGGGAGAGGAGTCAGATAATTCAGTTCATTTCACCTGTAAACCTGGAGAAACTCCTCTCCTACCAGCAGAGCTGATGCGCTGGGCACAGGGCCGTGGCATCGGGACTGCGCCCTCGGGGTCAATTCCCTTCCCTTAGATGGGGCCAAGCTTAGCACCTGGAGCTCCAGAGGTTTCTTGCCAAACCATTGCCCAGTAACTCTGAACGCTGCGTTTTCCTTTTAGTCCTCCCTGGAACCAGATCAATCCCTTTCCCACGGACCTCTTGGGGGGCTGCACCCTAAGTTCACACCCTACGCAGCTCCATGCCCGGGAAGCAGCAGCAGTGAATATTATTAATCTTTTAAAAATCAACCTCAGGAAGTGGGAGGTGCGGGTGGAGACTGCATCACCAAGAAGATGGGAACAGTGATTAGGTTCTCAGAATAAGAGGTCTTATCCTCTGGCGAAGGCATGCCTGTTTGGTCAGTCTGCATAGTTTATGGCGTAACAAGCCCCTCTTGGCCTGCTTCTCTGTCACCCACACTCCCCTGCCAGGGCATTCTCATTTCGGGGTGTTGTCGGTGGAGGGGACACACACATGCCGCCTGAGGACTGGGAGTGCCGCATCCCTGCGGGTCCCGTCAGCTTCCTGCCACCCCTCGGCCTTGCTCCTGCCTCCGAGGTCTGGGTTCTCACGGTGGCCTCTCACCGCGGAGCTCTGGAGACTCGCTGCTTCAGAGCTGCTCTGAGGTGAGCTGAGCTCCCAGCTGGGGGAAGGGGTCCAGGGCAGGCCCGGCAGCCCCCGGGCATCTGCCTGAAGCCAGGCTGCACCCCGGTGCATGGAGAACACAGCAGCATTCACCAGGGCATCCAGAGGACCCGGCTGCCCCTGGACCGGTGAGCTGGCGAGCTCCAGTTACTGTCACCCAGGGAGCTCAGAGAGCAAACAGATGCAGGGCTAGGCCTCCATCTGCAAAACCAGGGTCTGCAGAGGCCTCGAGGCCGTGAGAGGTCCCTGTGGGGCCTAGCACACCTGCCCAGAGAGTCACCAGCTCTGACAGTGCAAGGAGAGCCATCATTCCATACAACCACCGTCTGTGCCAAGGGTACCTCCTAGCGCACCCCAGCCAGCACCTTGCCCTCAAAGCCTGCCATCCGGGATGGAGCCGGAGGAGGAGCGGTGAGGCTGGGTCTGAACATGGCCAGGCGGGTCCCACCACAGCACGTGGCCTCGGGGAGACCATCCCATGGGAACATCTGCATTTGTCCAACGGGGGCAGCCTGTGAGCACGATTGGAACGTGATTAGTACCAGCATTCAGGAGGACAGTGCTCATGGGGGCCCAAGGCAAATGTCCTAACGCTGCTTGAAAATTCCATGTCACAGACCCTAGGTTTCATGATTCCTTATATTTCTTCCCAAAGGCGAACCCCCTGGTGTGCACGTACTGGAAGCTCACTTGCTCATTAATTAGTGACTGGGATGATAAATAACACTACCAGCCTCCGAGTGTGTAGCCTGCAAACCTGAGCCCCGTCCCGCGCCCGAGAACTTATCCTAATTGATCCTCTTCATGCAAAGGGTCGGGCTGGCCTTCGGCACAGAGGGGAGGGGAACGGCGGTTCAAGAACTGGCTTTTGCAATAAGGAGATGTTTTCACCCATGGGTGCTCCACCCCCACCCAGCTGGGGTTCAGGAAAGGTCCACTGGGAACTGCCCAGGGCCCGACCCAGCCGGCAAGTCAGACAGGAGATAGAGCTTGAAATGGCTGGGAGGAATGAGAGGGCTGCTGCCTGCAGGGGGTGGGGGTGACAGGAGGGCAGCTGGCTGTGTAGTAGGAATTTCATGGTGTTCATGCTTTGGCTCAACAGAGAGCTGTTCCCAGTTTCTTTCAGAGTCAGGACCAGCCCTGACGACCATCAGAGGTTCCAGCCCTTGCCACCACCCCGACCAGAGCACGGAAAAGCCCTGCTCTGGATGGAGACAGAGATGGAGGGGAGCAAAGACGGGGTGCTGGTGGAGGAGGCCCCAGGGGGCACACAGCTGTCACCTCGCAGGATGTGTCCAGTCAACACCGGTCGGAAAGCCCGTGGGAAAGGCTCGGCTGTGTGGTGACCAGCTGGCCCATGTGGACCAAGAGGGACAGGTCGGGACCTTGAAGGAAGAAATGAAGAATATTCAGTGACAAGCATAAAATGCTAGTATAGCAGAGTCAAATTTCAGTGTTTACCAGAAAGTTGGACTGAAACACAGCTCACTCATTCATGTACTTATGGCCTCTTTCACACCGAAGCTGGAAAGAGGCCGAGTGGCCCACTCAGCCCACCAAAGCTCCTCTCGGGCCCCAGGAGAGCGGCGGACGCCCAGCCCACTGCCCGGTGTGGGTAGTATGTTGTGGACACTAAGTGAGAGCCAGTCCTCAGGTGTGGCGCCATCTTCCCGAAGTGCAGTGCTAAGAGTCTCAAGTGTCATCAGCAAGAGCACTGGTCACCGAGCAGTGGTGCCCGCAGTGGGTGGAGCCAGAGAGCACAGCCCTTCGGGGTTCATGTTGGGCTCCCCCTGGCGGCCTGGGCTCCAGCACATGGGGTGGGGTGACCGTGGAAGATGACAGTCTGGAGGGGTTGGATAGAGAGTTGTTGGCGAAGACCCTGGCATGTGATGGAATTACAATGTCATGGGGATGTTTAGCTCTGATGTTGACTTCCACCCGTGATGGGCTGAATTGTGTCCTCTCAATTCAGTGTGGAAGCCCTGACCTCCAGCACCTGAGAATGTGATTCTATTTGGAGGTGGGTCTTTCCAGAGGCGAGTAAGTTAAAATGAGGTCATTGGGTGGCTCTAATCCAATAGAATTG
This sequence comes from Pipistrellus hanaki, assembly GCF_964339955.1. Classification (NCBI taxonomy): domain Eukaryota; kingdom Metazoa; phylum Chordata; class Mammalia; order Chiroptera; family Vespertilionidae; genus Pipistrellus; species Pipistrellus hanaki. The sequence goes on along the minus strand of NC_140504.1, from coordinate 3,777,344 downwards.
GTGTCCTCATTAAACCAGGAGATTAAGCCCGGCTGGTGTGGTTCAGTGGTTGAGCATCTGCCTATGAACCAGGCAGGAGATTAGGGTTTGATTCCCGGTCAGGGCACAAGCCCAGGTTGTGGGCTCAATCCCCAGGATGGGTCTTGCAGGAGGCAGCCAATCAATGATTCTCTCTCATCATTGATGTTTCTATCTCCCCCCCCCTCCCTTTTTCTCTGAAATCAATACAAATATATTTAAAAAATAAAACAGGGAATTAGGACACACACAGACCCACGGACGACGATGTGAGGACACAGGGAGATGATGACCATTGGCATGCTAAGGACAGAGGCCTGGGACAGAGTCTCCCTCTCAGCCCACACCTCGGCCTGGGCCTTCTGGCCTCAGAACTGTGAGAAAGTCAGTTTCTGTAGTTTGAAGCTGCCCAGCCCGTGGTACTTGGCTATGGCAGCCCCAACAACCTGATATGCCCCCTCCTCCGTGTCGGAGTGACATTGCACCAACAGTCAAACCTTTCTTACCGCGTCATTTCCCAGTGCTGGTCTCACGATGGCCAGGCTTTGTGTCAATGGTGGCACCATGTTTGAACTGGAAGGGCCGCGCTGATGAAGGACGGGAGGATTTCCGCACGCCATCCGCGCTCACTGAGAATTCGGAGTCGTGCACTGGAGGCACTGTGAGAGCCGGGCACTGTTTGGCCGTCAACATCCGTCTCCTCCGTAGGCAGTGGAAAAATTACGCTAAGAAGTGATTCTGAAAAGATTGGTCTTGTTCTCCGTGGCAAGTTTTCCAAAAGAAGTCACAAAAAGATTGTGTTTGTCCAGGGGCCAGGGGAGTTTTTCAGCTGTCCCCTCCCACTGGCTCGATTCTGCCTCCTCCACCTCATTTTTTTTGGGAACTTGTTAAACAAACAATACACACGCCCAGGGTTGTATTTGTGATTTTTCTACAGATGGTTAAAAATAGCACAGCTGTGGGCAGAGGGATGACCACAGGAAGTGACTCATTTCCTCTGGGCAGATACTCGGACACCTACCCATCCCTGAGAAATAGAAATCAGAGAAGACGCTCAGCTGAGTCATGGTAGGTGGTTGCTGGACTGGACCTGGCCAGCCATGCTGGACAGCCGAGGAGCCTTCAATCATCAATTGCAAAGTGACATTAGGACATGGGGCGGAAATGTCACTTGATCCCCCATTCCTGGGGGGAAATCACAGTTTGAAATTTGGGATGTATCTACCCATTCTTCCACATTAAAAAAAATGCATAGTTAGACATATGAAATACATTACACATAAACATAGGCAACTATGTTGTATGTAACTCGCTAAACTTTTGTCGGTCATCTCATGGAACATAGTGGATACATTGCCTTGTCAGTACTTAACAACTGATTCATTTATTTTTAAGTTTTTTAAAAATATATTTTTTATTGATTTCAGAGGAAGGGAGAGGGAGAGAGAGAGAGAAACATCAGTGATGAGAGAAAATCATTGATCGGCTGCCTGCTGCATGCCCCCCATCGGGGATCGAGCCTGCAACCCAGGCATGTGCCCTGACCAGGAATCGATCCATGGCTTCCTGGTTCACAGGTCACCCCTCAACCACTGAGCCATGCCAGCTGGACAACTCTTTAATTTATTAAACAAACTTTTTAATGGTGCATCACCATTAAACATAGCACAGGAGAAGTAGCTGGTCCTAAGACTGCAGCACGGTCCAGATGTGTGTACTGAGGGACAGTGGAGGACCTGAGAGGAGATGGTTACTTCTGGCTACACCCACCGGCTTCCCCCAGGCTGGCGGAGCTAGCTGGCAGATGCTGGGAAATGGCCGCCCCAGCTGCGCCTCCTCGAGGCCTCACCGTTTAGTCCGGCAGAACAACTACTTGGGCCCAGGGATCCATCTCAGACTCTCTTGGCTGTGAGAACCTGCTGTGGGGACGGCCTGGGAAGTCGGCTCACTGGTGCTGTCTGCTGAGAGTGACAGCTGTGGTACCCACACTCTGGCCCTTGTACAGCACGTGGCGGGCGGGGTGGGAGCCTGGCTGTGAAACCGCCACCGTCATCACAAAGCCTGTGGCTCAGGAGCTCCTCCCACCCATCAGGCATTGTGCCTCCAGTCAGCTCTGATTGTCAAAAGCGCGTTAAGGAAGGTATTCATATCTCCATTGTTGCCCAGCCAGTGTGGCTCAGTGGTTGAGCACAGACCTATGAGCCAGGGGGTCACGGTTTGATTCCACGGTCAGGGCACATGCCCAGGCTGCAAGCTCCATCCCCAGTTGGGAGTGTGCAAAAAGCAGCCGATTGATGGTTCTCTCTCATCATTGATGGTTCTCTCTCTCCCTCTCCCTGCCTCTCTGGAATTATATATATATGTTTAAATCTCCATTTTATCAATAAGGAGATAAAGCCCAGAGAGCTTAAGGAACTTGTGCAAAGCTGCAGTTTCCTGGTAGCGGCAGGATTCCCTTTGGGGTCCCCCTGTGTCCTTGACACTGTACCCTGACAACCTGCACAGGAGGTGTGGGCTCTGAAGTCACACCGTGTGGCCCTGTGTCAGCCGCCTGGCCAGAGCTGAGCCTGCCGGCTGTCAGGACCCGCTGGGCTGGGACAGAGGTGGAGGCAGGGAGGCTGCCAGCCTTTCCAAGCCTCCACAACCAGCCCTGGACGGCAGCCTCCCGGCCAGCTGGGCCTGTGATTTGTCACAGAGACATTTCTTCATCGGTGACGTAAATGCTTAAATCTGACCCCCAAGCCAGGGTTTCGGTATTTACAAGCTAACCCCTCCCCATTACGACTAACGGTACTTGGGATTTTGTCACCAACACACTTCCCACGAATCTCCGTGGCACGCCCTAGTTGTTGTAGATACATGGATTTTACTCATCGTGACTTCAGTGTGGCCACTATCAGATGTTCCCGCAGATCGTTTCATCTAATGAATTAATAAAGAAGCGTAGACATCACGCATTTATTGTAGTAATAATTTAATAGCAATGTGATTGGCTTGCTTTTATGGATTTAGAAACACTTCCTGAGAGGCAGTTCAGGGCCATCACCCCATGGCCCAGGACCGAGGTCAGCAAACTGTGGCTCGACAGCCACATGCGGCTCTTTGGTCCCTTGAGTGTGGCTCTTCCACAAAATACCACGGCCTGGGCGAGTCTATTTTGAAAAAGTGGCGTTAGAAGAAGTTTAAGTTTAAAAAATGTGGCTCTCCAAAGAAATTTCAGTCGTTGTCCTGTTGATATTTGTCTCTGTGGACTAATGAGTTTGCCGACCACCAGGCCAGGGGATCATGGCATACAGACAGGAGGTGCTGAGGGCTCTGCTGAGAAAGGACGATGGGGCCTCGGCTGTGGGGTGGGCGGCCCCATTAAACCAGGGGCCCTGGCCCCTCCCAGTCAGCCTTGTTCTGGTCTAGGTAGCACCTGGGACTTGGGAACAAAACCTCCCCTACCCAGGCTTTTCTCCCTTATTCTTCCCTCCAATTCTCCTTCGATTCCAGCCCCAACCCTCTCCTCCACACACGATGACGTCACTCCTATCCTTACCGGATTTGCTGCTGTCTGACGGGAGGCACTCTGCCTGTCCCTCACCTGCTGTAGAGGTGACGAGACCTGTATGAAAACCCTTACAAAGCCAGCCGCCACTCCTCGGCCCCCCGGTCCCTCACCTAGACAGGGCCTTCCTGTTTCGGATAAACCCCACATTCATAGAGACAGGTGGTCAAGTTTTCCTATCGCACTCCAACCAAGCACAGAGGATGGAGTGGATGAGTTTCTAAGACCAGAGCAAAGAGTGGTGGGCAGCCGGAAGGAGCGCGGAAAGAGTGAAACAGGTTATACGCGTTGGCAGGTTGTGTGCACTGTTATTCTCCAGAAACACGCCTTCTGTTTGCAGAGGGGAGAGTGGGGAGCATGAAGGAGATGATAGGAGTTATTTTATTTTGGTTTCAACCATAAAAGCTGCTGTGAGAGGGTGACAGCTCACTGAAGCTTACTGCGTTTCTCATTTAAGAGACAGTCCTAGCCCAGCCAGCGTGGCCCAGTGGTTGAGCATTGACCCATGAACCAGGAGGTCACTGTTTCATTCCCAGTCAAGGTCATATAGCTGGGTTGTGGGCTCAGTCTCCAGTGTGGGGTGTGCAGGAGGCAGCCAGTCAATGATTCTCTCATCTTTGATGTTTCTATCTCTCTCACTCCCTTCCTCTCTGAAAGAAAACGGTCATATTCTCTCTGCCTGCCTCCGTCTCCATCTCCCTGTGCTTCTGGTTCTTTCTCTCTTTCTCTTTCTCTTTCTCTCTGTGTTTGCCGGTCTCTCTCTCTCTCTTTGTCTCTCCCCCTAACTGTTTGCCTCTCTCTATTTCTCATTTTCTCTCTTGGTGTTTCTGTCCTGGTTTATCTGTCTCTCTATCTCTGTATTTCTCTCTGTCTCTGTCTTTATCTCTGTCTCTCTCTGTATGTTGTGCGTGTCTGCCTCTGTTTCTCTCTCTCTTTACGTGTCTCTCTACCTCTGTCTTGTTGTCTGTCTCTCCCTGCCACACACACACTCACACACACACACTAGCTTAGCTCTGCATGTCATGTAAGGGTAGGTTTGGAATCTCTTCTCTTATTTCTCTGTGCGAAGAGACAACGGGTATCCGAGGCTGCAGACCCAGGTCCTGGCCGCAGCCCCATCCCCTCCGGGCCCAGGAATGCCTGTGACGGAATGTTAATATCTGAAAAATGCTTTGAACTCTTGGAAAAAGACAACGTCTTAAAGGATTCCTAAGAAAACCCTCCTCCTGCACACAATGTGTAACCATGCCCAGCGGGAGGCTGTGACAGCCCGCGCAGGCCCCGCGCACGATTGAAAGTTCACGTCTTCACAACAAACGGACTCACTCCACCTCAGGTCCTGCGTAGCCCGGCGGATCTTGATAGTGAGCAAGGTCTTTACAGTAGAAATGTGGTCCTAGCCGGTTTGGCTCAGTGGACAGAGCGTCGGCCTGCGGACTGAAGTCTCCCTAGTTCTGCTCTAGTCAAGGACACGGACCTTGGCTGTGGGTTCCCTGACCCTGGTCGGGGTGCATGCAGGAGGCAACCAATCGATGTGCCTCTCTCACATCGATCTTTCTCTCCGTCTCTCCCTCTCCCTTCCGCTCTCTCTAAGAATCAATGGAAAAAATATGCTCGGGTGAAAATTAACAAAACAAACAAACAAACAAACAAACAACCAAAAACAATAGAAACGTGTCCACACCCCCATAGAGCCTATGTTAGCATCTAAACCTTCTCCCTCGCCTGTGTCTGTTGGCCTGACTCAGGACACCCTGCAGATGTTTGGAGGGGAGAGAGGAATACAAATCCCCTGGGAAAAACCGTCCCGATGCCAGGAGCAGGGAGCGAGATAACCCACGTCCAGAATGTACCAGAATGTACCAGAATGTACCGGAATGTACCGGAATGTACGGCGGTCCCCATGCGCCCCGGGAGCATCTATTCTCCGGGCGGCAGCCGGCGATGGCACATTTCTCCTGTGCAATTAGGCCGTGTAAGGCGATCCGGGCCGCGGCTGCTGCCCTCGCCGGCGAATGGCTTCCAGATTTCACCCCCATCTCCGCTGTCTAGACTCCGCGCTGCTATTTTTTCCTCCTCCCTTGAAGCAGGCTCCAGTGTGAAATGCCAAAAACAGAAGTTCTGTCCCTCGTGCTCATAAAGCCTGGGGACGCCGCGCTGCCAGACGCGCGGGGCCCAGACTCTCATAAGACACGTGTCGTCTGGAGCTGACAGGGAAGACTGTCCAGGCGTTCCGGCTCCTGCGGACCCTCTTTTTTCTTTTCCTTCTTCTTCTTTCTTTCTTTCTTCTTCTTCTTCTTTTTTTAAATATGGTTTTGATTAAGACAGCGAGTATTTCTAGAGAGGTGTGGCTGGGAGGAGGCGGAGGCGGGGGCAGGGGGCGGGAGGGCTGCGGGGAGAGCGGAAAGCTGCCTCAGGAGTTTTGAACAACGCCGGTATTTATGCCGCCGTGAGCTGCACCGCCTGGGAAATCGGCGCTGGGGAGGGAAAGACCGTCACCCTGTGAGCGGGGCCCGTCGTGTGGAGTGTGCCGGCAATCCGAGGGGAAGCACAGGCCCTTTATATTTTATTTTTATATGTATATATGTTATTGATTTTTTACAGAGAGGAAGGGGGAGGGACAGAGAGTTAGAAACATCTATGAAAGAGAAACATCGATCAGCTGCTTCCTGCACACCTCCTACTAGGGATGTGTCTGCAACCAAGGTACATGCCCTTGACCAGAATCGAACCTGGGACCTTTCAGTCCGCAGGCCAATGCTCCATCCACTGAGCCAAACCAGTTTCGGCAAAACACAGTCCCTTTTAAGAATGAGGACAGACACATTCTTAGGGCACAAATGCCCTTTCTTAATTGCTTGTAAGAATTTTTACATGCCCCGTGCTGACTTAGGCTTTAAAAAATTGTTATAAGTGAATTTATTTAATCAGATGAGATGCGATGGGCCATTAATCAGAGGTACCTTATTGTCGGATACATGATTATTATTAGCTTAAAGCCTCACCTGAGCATATGTTTTTTTATTGGTTTTTAGAAAGAGGAAAGGTGAGAGAGAGGGAGAGAGAGGGAGTGAGATGTGAGAGGGAAACATTGATCCATCAGTCAATCAGTTGCCTCCCACATGTACCTCAACTGGGGCCCGAACCAACAACCTAGGTAAGTGCCCTGACGGGATCAAACCTGCAACCTTTTGGGGTATGGGATGACACTCCAACCAACTGAACCGCTGGCCAGGGCTGCTGGGCAGCTGTAGACGAACACAGAGAGGCCCACATGCGTGTCCAACCAGGGCCGGGAGGGTCGCCTTTGGCTGGTAAAGCTGCCGGTCCCATCCCAGACACCTGTGGTTTCTATGGAGACGAAGCCGCCCTCTTCTGTTTAACAGCTGCTTCCCTGGGCGATGCACAAATTACGTTAATAACGTGGGAAAGGGTGGTAAAGAGCAGGGAGCGTGGAATCGCGCTGCTGGTCGCACATCAAAAAGAAAGGAGAAACAATTATAATAATCTGAGCAATAAAGATTTATTAAAAAAAAAAAAAAAAAAAAGGAAAAAGAAAGGGGTCGTTGCTCAGGAAGTGGAGGGGCCTCCAGTTCCCACGGAAACAAACTGAACAGCCAGAGGCAACAAGTGGATCAGGAGCAGGTGAGCTTCCGGTGAGTGATGGCAAGCAAACCAAACTTTCCTGTGTGTTTTCTTCCATCTCCCTCTCCGTTCCTTTCTGTCCTTGTCCAACAGCCCTGTCTCAGTTGGACGAAGTGTCGTCCCATACACCAAAAAGTTGTGGGTTCGATTCCCGGTCAGGTTGTGGGTTCCGTCTCCAGTGGGAGCCCATATGGGAGGCAACTGAACGATGGGTGATGTTTCTCTCGCACATTGATGTTTCTTCCTCTTTTCCTATTTCTGAAAATCAATAAAAGCATATCCTCAGGTGAGGATTAAAACAACAACAACAACCACAACAACAACATAATAATAATAATAATAAACGTACCCAATAATGAGGTGCCTCTGGGTAATGGCCCCGGGGTATCGCGTTACTGGGGTGTGTGTGGTGAGCTCTTTAGGAGCTACGCTGGCCTTTTCCTACAAATATGCCAAGTTGTCTTATGTTATAGAACTTGGGTGGAATTCTCACTTCTTCAGAACCTGTTCCCTCGCCTCCAAGTTTTCCTGAGAACATGCTTTGTACACTGCAATGACCTGAACTGGACACATTCTAACTGCATTGTCCTCTCAGCGGCGATTTAGCCAACAACTTCCCTGAAACACACGATCTGGCAATTACCTCTCCGTGCTGCGTTTGCTGGTTCTGGGGGATCTGAACGGCAGAAGAGAGGAAAAAGGGGTGACTGACGCTGGGTTTGGAAAAGCCCGCGGCCCCAGGGGAGGGGCAGGGGTCCTGGACAGCCGAGCGGTGCCTTCTGCAGAGAGGTGGGACGTGCTGGGCGCTGGAGGCGGAGAGAGGCAAGCGACACAGAGGGGGTTTCTGACGCCATAATCACAGGAAATAAGACATTTTCCTGGGCCCAGGTGGTTCTGGGAAGTCTCACCACCTCATTTCACTCCTGAATGTAAACCCAATTTTCTTAACAGGGTTAGTCAGACCCCAGCGCTTCCTTTCTTGCTAAAAACATCACAGACTCCTTTGGAAGTATTGGCGGGCTTTACTGCATGTATGCGAAAACATGCTCACGTTATAGAATTTGGGTTGAATTCTCAACTCTGGCGTCCACACAAGAGAAATCCGCATGGGTGCTAAGTGAATTGTTTCAACTACTTTTTTATTTATTTTATTTTCAATTTCGAATCGGACTTACCTGATTGGCACCACACTTCCATGAGGTGGGGTTCGGCTCTCATCGATGAAACGTGTGGGACACGATGGATCAGAATGTCGTCCTGCGCCTTCACGTGGAGACCTCGCTGATGACGTTTGTGTCAAGGGGACTCATCGGTCTCCTTGGGATTTTTGCTAAATATAGCTCCCCAGACAGACGAGGTGTGAGTCTACTTGGAATTAAACGGCTCTGCCAACCAGATGAGGCCTTGTCGCCATCTGCATTGCATCTGGCTGCCGGGGAGGGAATCTTGGGAACTGAGGCAGTTTCTCCCATGTCAGTTGTCACCGAGCAGGACGGCTGTGTTTGCACTGCCCCCCTCTGCTCCCCCCGCCCCCCCGCCCAGCATATCCTGAGTTCCCCGTGGGGGGGAGAAGTCCTGTCGTCTTTTCGCCCTCAGTGCTCCACACATGTGTGCCAAACACGTACACGAGTGTGCTTCTCTCCTGGGAGCTGACCCATGCCCAGGGGGACGGCGAGAACAGAAGGGCACAGGGAAACGTTTGAACCTCTTACAGGAAGCCCACCTTGGTTTCCGCTGGAGGAAAAGACGTCGCATGCAGCCACACGCTCTGCCCGTGCTCTGTTCCTCAGCCCTTATCTCACCCGCCCTTTCTGTAGGTTCCTGTGCAGGAAGGGGGCGCGTGGAAATCGGGGTCCTTTCGTTCTGCATCTCCGAGACCCTCCTGGCCCCGAGCCTTGGACAGCAGAGCAAGGTGACCCCGGACCTCTCCTTCCCGTCACGGGGGGGGGGGTGGGGGGGTGGGAAGCAAATCATCCGTCCCCCTGTTTCATTGTGCTGTGCTCCTGGCTGTATTTTTCTCTGGAAAATACCTTAGCGCCATATTCTGTCTCTACCTGTCCAACGACCGTCAGAGGCCACTGTGGCCGAACAGAGACGGAGACCCGGTGCCTGGCCATAGCTGTGTCTCTGATGGATCTGCTTACCACGAGGGGAGACCAAACCCCGGGAAAATCTGATGATGGATGTAGCTGTTCTGTAGCCGAGCGAGCTCCCCCCCTCCCCCCTCCCCCCTCCCCCCAGCCAAACCCCGGGGCCCGGGCTGCCAGGCGTGCCGCTGTGGAAAGCCTCTGCCCAGCCAGGCTCAGGGCGGCCTCTGCCAAGCCGGTAACAGCCGTGGATGGCGCAAAACATGCCATCTGCGTGGGCTCAAATTCTGCACATGGGTGCACAAATTCTTTTTTTTCTGTTCACATCAGAGAACACAGGGCTGGCGTTGTTTTCAGAAGGCTTAAGTAGCTCTCGTTTAAATTATTCAAAGGTTGTATTTGGCCGAACGCTGAGTTTCGTTCCTTCTTAGGCTGGGATTGTTTCCAAGGATTGTTAAAAAAAAAATAAAAATAAAAAGCCCAGTGACTTTGGGAGTGAAAGAATTTAAGTGCTTTGGTGATAGACCCCATGGAAGCAGACAGCTAGCTGCACAGAGGGGTCTGGTCTGGGCGGCGCGGCCCGCGGAGGGACGGGGCGGCGGGCTGAGCGGGAGCTCATGAAAGGGGGTTTGGTCCCCGAGCAGCCAGGGGGCCAGCGGGGAGCCAGGGGGACGGAGGGCGGGGGCCGGGCTGCCAGGCTGCTGGGGGGTGGGTGGGGGGAAGGAGACCGTAAAAAGGGTGCAGCTTTCACCGTAATTGCCTGAGTGAGCGGACAGCTAAGCCGGCCTATTTATTAGCAATCCGCGCTCACTGGCGGGCCAGAACAATACGCACCGGGAAAAGCGCTCCGGAGCGCGAACCGCGGCGGAGAGAAAGCTCTTTTCTTCTCTCTGGCGCTGGCTGAGAGGCCCGGGTACCGGGTGTCTGTCATGACGGTGATTTGAAATCCTCCGTTGGACGTTGTTACAATCGAACCACACTCTGGGCCTGATTGATGAATGCAACGAACACAAGTCTGCCTCGGCTTAGACCTGTTTGGAAGAGAGAGTGAGAGTGCTAACATATATATATCCATTAATATTTATAGTCTAGCTGTCATCTATCTATCTGTCATCTATCTGTCATCTATCTATCTATCTATCTATCTATCTATCTATCTATCTATCTATCTACCTTCGTACTCACACAAACCACATTATGTTTTGCTTTTGGCTCAAGACAAAGCACACCCAATTTAATCCATTCCAACTCACTTTAACAAGCATTTATTCAGTTTCTGCATGTGCCGGGCTCTGAGAGAACTGAGAGAAACTGGATAAAACCCACCGTTGAGGATCGAAGGGCTGGCAGGAGCAGACACTCACACCACGTGCTGAGTTCCACGATGGAAGGGTGTGGGGACTGAGTGTGCCCCACGGGAGATGGCGTCAGAAATGCCCGCTGCTCTGCGTGGTGCCCGTCCCTCGCTCGACTTGCGCAGACAGAGGTCCACCTGCCTTCTTAGTGCCGCGGGGCCCAGGCTGCCCTGGGACGTGGGCACAGTGCTGGGTGGGGACCCGCTCCCTCTGATCCCCCGCCAGGCAGTCATGGTCACTCTGGGAGGCCGGGTGACACCCTGTACATTTCACCCTGACCTCCACACGCTGTCTCTACCACGTTTGGGTGCCCTCCTCCAAGTGACTTTTAGGAGCTACAGGCGCTGTGGGAGGGGACGCGGCCCTGCCTGCCTGTGGTGATGGAAGGATGAGGTTGGATCTCAGCAGCGTTGGGCTCTTCCAGACAACAGGTGACCCCGCTGCCACCTTCCTGACACCAGCTGCCTCATCAGTCAGGTGCAGAGGGCAAGGCCCCCAAATCGCTCGACGCCCGATTCCCCAGAGAGGTGATCTCCGACCTCAGGCCGGTTCTAAAGCCTCACAGTGGCCACGCCACCCGGGCCGTGGCCCGCTCCGGGGCCAAGCCACCTGCCAAGAGGTGCCCAGACCATCTCTGGACAGCGAGCTCCAGCAGCCACAAGCTCGGGCCACAAATGCCGGCAGGGTGCACGCCCCCGACTGGGGATGGAGCCTGCAACCCAGGCATGTGCCCTGACCAGGACTCGAGCCATGACCTCCTGGTTATAGGTCGATGTTCAGCCACTGAGCCACACCTGCCGGGCCCCCAGCTAATCTCGATGGCGCACGGGCCTCTGATCCTGACACCCTGGGAGGGTGCCCGGGGCAGGGGGCTCAGGCCTGCTCAGTGCCCTATGAGTTCTGGGGTCTTAGGAGCTCACGGGCTGAGGCAGAAGCTCGACGTGGTTCTAGCTCCACCGTGGGAGCGAGGGGTGAGGAGACACCGGTGCTGTGAGAGGAGGCGGGCTGGCTGGAGGGCAGGAGTTACACCAGGAGGGAGAGGTCCAGAGGCCCTTCGAGTAGAGAGGGTGGCCATCGGCCGGAACGCTCCTGAGGTCTGGACTGAGACTCACGTTGGAGCCTTTGGACTGAGCCTCGTGGACTTCTCTTTACTGAGCGGGTGGCCGAGGGCATCTGGATGACAAATGCGCACGCCAGGGCTCTGTCGATGGGAACCACGGAAGGCGGAAGGATGTCCAGGAGAAGGAGGCAAAGAGGAGAAAGAAGTTCTGAGATTCTGGGACTCGGACACGGAGCAGAAAGTGACGCCAACCAGAGAGACCGGGAACCCTGGCCAGGCAGCTGTTCGGGGTGATGGAGTTTATCTTTTCTAGAATCTTCTCTAGAATGAGCTCATTCGAAGATTCTGGACTTCCTTCATTATTCATTGACTGGCTGTCTTTTCAACAGCTCTGAGCCTCGGCTGCGGATGTCCCTCCCCACCACCTGCGGAGTCACAGACATCCGTATGGAACCCCGGTTCTGCAGTCCCCCGAGAGTCTGACTCGCTCAGTCTGAGGGGGGGCCCGGGTGTCAGCATTATCTTCGACGCTGCCAAGGTGATTGGATGTGGGGCAGGGCTCTGATCACTGGGGTGAGACTACAGCTCACCCCAACACTGGGTGGACAGGGGACCCAAAGGGGAGGGAACCCGGCCCGGCAGGCTCTGTTCGTGCTGCCTGAGTCCTGAGAGAATCAGGAGGTGTGTGCCTTGGGGCTTACGGCCGAGGAGAGGAGTTTCTAACAGGCTACCCAGTAGTCACGCAGCTGGTCCCCACGCTGAGAGTATGGCTATGAAGGTGAATTCCCAGGTTCTCCTCCGGGAGGTTCTGTGTTTAGCATCAGGTCATCTACTCCGACAGCCCCAGTTAACAGATAAGAAAACTGAGGCTTCATCCCGCCCGTGGTTGAGTGTCACCTGTGAACCAGGAGGTCACGGTTTGATTTCTGGTCAGGACACATGCCCAGATGGAGGGCTCAATCACCAGTAGGGGGCGTGCAGGAGGCAGCCCATCAATGATTCTCTCTCATCATGGACGTTTCTATCCTTTTTACCGCCCTCTCTCTGAAATCGATACAATTATATATAAAATTGAGGCTTTAATCAAAAGGCTGTGACTTGGCCAAGGTCATGTGGCTGATACGTGCTGGACTCCTGCTCGCATTCCTATCCGTGGTCTGTGCATTCTCTCTGAAGTAGACGTTTCACCCATTAGAATTATACCAAGTCGCCCATAATCATAAGATAATGGTTTTTTATTTAAAAGGAAGTCACGAAGGTATCGATTTTATTTGCATCCCTGCTCTTCATCGGTTCGAAAATCATGGAGACGGAATTGTCTCCGTTGTCTGAAAAGGCAACTGTTTCTGCACTGGCGAGCCGTCCGGTCGGGGAGAAGGCGCCCGGCGGAGCTGTTCACTGATAGATTGTGTCATCGTCCGCGCGGCCCCAACGCAAACCGCCTCCACACAGCCACCGGAGGGGCGGGCGCCAGCCTGCCGAGGGGCTGCATGTAATTCCATTTGCGGAACACACACACCGCCTCCCGGTTCATTTGTACAGCCTTTGTCACCGGCGCTCCCTGACAGAAGAACAATGTGTTTCTTATCAACTTATTTCGCGAGTCATGCGAGTTGATAGGAATTACGCATGATGCAATTTTACGGAGCAGTTTGTGGTCAGCGCGCGTTATTAAGAACTGCTGTGTGTACTGGAGACCAACTGCTTGTGACGTGTATGGAAGAGGGCTGCGGAGAGGGAGAGTCGGTGTGGAGGGCAGAGGACACAGAAAACAAACTTCTGAGCAGCTGATAATCTATAATAATAAAAGCGCAATATGCTAATTAGACCGGATGTCCTTCCAGATGTCCTTCCGGACGACCTTCCGGATGAAGCCCTGGCTGCAAGGGAGGCCCAGGTCCCAGGTGCCAGAGGGAAGCCGGTGTCAGCAGCGGGGGAAGGAAGGCCTGCTCTTGCACAGATTTCGTGCACCGGGCCTCCAGTAAAGGATAACCGTAATGCTTGTGTAGTAGGTCCTGGACTCTTCCACGGGAGTGTGACCTCTGCCCTTTCGTGTTCACTAACAACGACGGACAGAAGTCCAGGAAGGGGATGAGGACGGTGGTGTGGAGAGGGGGACCCAGGGATGCTGTGGTTAGAGCCCCAAGGCTGGAGTCCTGATATATATTCCTGCCCTCCCCCCGCCCCCCCTTTTTAAAAAAAATATATTTTTTAATGATTTCAGAGAGAGGGAGAGGGAGAGAGAAATATCAATGATGAGAGAGAATCATTCATGGGCTGCCTCCTGCATGTCCCCCACTGGGGATTGAGTCCATAACCCAGGCATGTGCCTGACCAGGCATTGAATCGTGACCTCCTGGTTCATAGGTCGAAGCTCAACCCCTGAGCCACACTGGCTGAGCTCTCCCTTCCTTGTCTTGGATTGCCCAGAAGTCAGGTGGATCTTGGATTGCCCAGAAGATCCGCCTCCCCCCCCCCCTCCTTTTCCCTCCCCACACACACTCCTGGATGGAAGGAAGGTCCGGGACTGAGTCAGGCTGTGGGGTGAAGGGCTCAGGATGCCCGGAGGAATGCGGAAGGGCACACGGGGTGTGAACCATGACCAGCGGCCGAGGCCTGCCCGCTGTCTCCTCTCCCAAGCCACGCTGTCCTCCCCAAGGGCCTCGGCCGCACTTGAACTCGGGAGGATGTGGACGTGTCAGTGCGGGGACCCCGCTCCGGGTCCTCATTTAAAACAGAACCGGGGACTTCCTCCGGGTGAGCCCTTACTGCCGGGACAGGCGCCCTCTCCGTGTCTCACACGCGCACACGCAGCCCCGACCGCCGCGCCGTAAAGACAGCTCGCAGACGCCGGGCAGGGACAACAAAGACCAGGCTTCACAAAATGATAACCAGGAGTTTGAAACTCATAACTCCGTGCCCGCGATATTAAAAGGGGAAGGCTTTTTGAACTGCAACCTTTACATCCCCATCCAATAGCTCTTTTCGGCTTTGAAATAGCCACAATCTGAATTTTATAGGGATTATTTTTTATTATAGGTAAAGCAATTAAATCTCCATATTGAAGGATGTAAACCTTTTAAGGCCCTTCTCGGGATATCAAAAGGAAAGGAGGCTTATATTTAACAGGTGTGACAAACCAACTCGGGACATTTCATTGAAGGAGAACTTGACATTATCCAGTAACAAATACTTAAATTAATCCAAAACATCTTTTGGATGAAAGGGGTTTCAAAGAGAATTAAGCCAACCACAAAAGCCTTATGCAGAAGGACGATTATCTCATGGACGAGATACTTAAAAATGCTAATTCGTGAAAGTGTGTCAAGCGCTATGTTTATCAAAACCCTTCCTTTCAAGTGAAATTTTGATGAACTTAGAATGACCGTGTCTCATATTTGTCCTGCGAAACAGACAGGGAAGGGGTCTCCGTTACTTTTATGTCCTGCTGGCCTCTCCGATGAACTCAGTCCATTTAGCTCATTGAAACGGACTTCCTGTGTTTGACCTTGACTGTGCCCCCGACGGAGGGGAGGCTGTGGTAGTAGGTGGGGGTTAGAGTAGACAACAGAAAGAACTTCCCAGCTTCAACTACAAGAAACGGTCCATTGGAGATGATGTCCTAACTCTGCGAAACTCCGGGGTTTTTCAAAGTCAGTGACCCCCGCTTTGTGAGTGGCCTCAGTGTACGCCTTTAAAAAATTCTGGCTCTCTCATCTATCATCTCTCTATCTCTCGTGGTGTCTTTTGGGGGAAGAGGTAGCACGGACGTTGTTTCAAATATTGTATTTTTTTCTGAACATATTTCTCCCTTGGCGCCCCCCCCCCCCCTCCCTGTGGTAACTTGGATGGTTAAACTCATGTTCTTTTTATTATTAAAGTGCAGCATTTGATGCATAAAACATGCTCTTTGTCGGCTGGCCCACAGTATCATTTTCGGTCCTGTTCTCTATTATTATAATATCAGAGGCCCAATGCATGAGATTCCGGCAGGGGGCTCGCCCTCCAGCCCAGGTTCGTTTGGAAGGCCATTCGGACAGTCATTCTGCTGTTCGGTCTAATCAGCACACCAGCTCTTTTTTTTTTTTTTTTTTTTTTTTAATATATTTTATTGATTTTTTACAGAGAGGAAGGGAGAGAGAGATAGAGAGCTAGAAACATCGATGATAGAGAAACATCGACCAGCTGCCTCCTGCACACCCCCCACCGGGGATGTGCCCGCAATCAATGCACATGCCCCTGACCAGAATCGAACCCGGGACCGACGCTCTACCACTGAGCCAAACTGGCTTCGGCACACCAGCTCTTTATGATATAGGATTAGGCACCGGTGACAATAACGGGGAAACATGGAGGAATGCAGTGCCCTAAAGCAGCCGCTGCCCAGTGGACGGCCGAGGTCCGCGGGCAGGTTGAGGATCTATCTGCTCACTTTCAAGCATGCCCCGGAATGGAAGGGCTCCCTGTGGTGAGGTTTGGAAATGAGCGGCTAAGAAGAAAATTTCAGAACGCGGCGAGGTTTCTTGGACCTGAAATATTAGGAGAATAATTAGAGAGAAAAAGGAACCAAAATATGCAGCTGCTGGTCCAGGGCAGAGGCAGGTTGAACATGTTTTGAAGAGAAGACCAGGTGAACGGCAACAATGTGACTTCTGTGGCTGGGGAGCCGGCCTAGAGGATCAGCCAGGTTTGCGTAGGAGGGAGGACTCTAGCACAGGCCATATACATCCTATATACATCCTATATACATCCGATATACACCGGCAGGACCCCGTGGCCATGCCCCTTTTAGCGTGCCTTCTGCCTCTTGTCTATAACCGTGGCAAGAAAAGGATGCGGCTCTGGTTTCCGATATTTATTTTTATTCTCTCAACTCTCGGCCCCCCTCGAAGAGGTGGGCTTCTCTCCCACCTGCCACGGTGTGCCTGTTTGCTCAAGAAGTTTCCCGGCCGTGCATCTGCAGTTTTTCACGAAGGTTGTCTGTTTCAAAGGGAAGCACGTCCCTGGAGCGTCTGTAATGGTCAATTCTCAGAGGAAATGAGCCCATGTTGGCATTTCCAGGGTTAAAGGCCCTCCTGGAATCTATAGGTCCTGGAAGAGGCGAAGTCTAGGCTCAGCCTTTCAGACCCATTTTATTTCCCCCCCAAGCAAACAGGAAATGGAGCCCTGAAGGCTTTTTTTTTCTATATTTTTTTTTAATCTGGAAAGCGTGTGGGAAGGGGGCATACCTAAGATGCCCACTCACAACTCCGCGCCTGACCCAGACTTGGGGGTCTCTGTATGTTTTTTCTCCCCCCGCCCACTCTCTCTCTTTTTTTTCTATTATTTTGGCAGACTTTTTGGAATGTCTGGGAGCTAAGGGCTTTGCTTCATGGAGCAGGATCCTGAAGCAAGAAAAAGAGAAAGTTATAGACTAAACCACAGAAATGTAAACACGTCTGCAGCTAAAATAACTCCGCTCTCATTGAAAACACTCCTCCTTCACAATCAGACTTCTGTGTGCGACGGTCAATAAAACGGCATGTTAATAGCGGCCAATTAATAGATTGTGTTGCCCGGGCCTTAAAGGTTGAGAGGGGGTTTTAATTATTATTT
Organism: Pipistrellus hanaki; assembly: GCF_964339955.1. Taxonomy (NCBI): domain Eukaryota; kingdom Metazoa; phylum Chordata; class Mammalia; order Chiroptera; family Vespertilionidae; genus Pipistrellus; species Pipistrellus hanaki. Next base: position 3,760,034 of record NC_140504.1, on the reverse strand, counting down.
TTCAAATTAAAGGGGTGCTTATATTCCCTCCTTTCCCTTGGGGTGGGCGGGTGGGGGGGGGACTTAGCTTTCCTTCTGGCTGTTTGCTGACAGTCTTGGCTGTGAAAGTTGGGAGAGGGAGGGACATGAGCAGCTCTCCCTGGGTCCGCTGGGCAGCCTGTGCCGGAGGACCCGCTGGGATGGGGTCCGGGCCATGCGCGCAGGGAGGACGGTCGCTGGGTCGGGATGGTCCCTGAGGGACAGACGTGAAGAAAGAGGAGCGGCAGGCACGCAGGTGAGCGCGGTTTAGATGTCGGCATTCATTTTTTTTTTAAATGCAAACACCTGGAGGGGCTTAGCCCGGTGCCCCCCGGGGCCGGAGGGCCGGACCCCGCGGAGTAAGCGCCTTTGGGGGCTGTTTCTCGGGGACACGATGGTCCCAGGGCAGCTGTCACCGCGCCAGGCGGGCCAGGCCGGGGTGTCCCCTCCGCCTCCTCGCGACCCGCAGCATCCCGCTCCTCCGGGGCCCCCGCTCCTCCCGGATCCCCTCCGACCTCGGCTGCGGGATCCCCCAAACCGAGCACCCGGGCGGCGCGCCCCTTCCCGGGCTACGTGGTCTGAATTCCGTGCTCAGCCATCCCGGGCGGCCAGCGGTCATTGTAAACTTTGCGGCAGCCCGTGCTAACTTCCCTTATTCCCCTGTGGGTAACGGTACCGGCTGAGCCTGGGGGACATTCCTTCTCCCTGAAAGCCACACCGAGCGGAGCCGCCCGGCCCGGCCCCTCCGCGCTCCTCCATCCCCGTCCTCCCTCCCGCCCCGCCCGGCGGTCCGCTCCTCCCGCTCCCGGAGGCGCGTCCGGCTCCTCCGCCCGGCCGGCCGGCCTCGGCGGGTGCCCGGCCCTCCCAGCTCCGGTTCCCCGTTCCCCTCCTCCTCGGAGAGGCCAGCTCCGCGCTCCACCGGAGCAGCGGGTGGACCCCCCGCGCCCCCCGCGCTCCCCGGCGCCCCCGCCCCGCCCCGCGCGCCCGGGACACGCGCCCCCCGCGCCCCGCCCCGCCCCGCCGCCGCCTCCGGGCCCGCGGGCCTCGGCGGCCGCCTGCGCGGCGATTGGCGGAGCGGGAGCCGGAGCGGCGCCCACGCCGCGGGCTGAGCGGAGGCGCCCCGGCCGGGCGCGGGCACACGCGGCGCGGACACGCGCGGACGCACACGTGCGGGCACGCCCTCCCCGACGGCGGCGCCCGTCCCGGTAAGTCCCGCGCTCCGGGCCGGCGCCTGCCTCCGGGTCCGGATCTCGGTCCCGGCTCTTCCGACGGCGGCTCCGGGCAGGTGGGCGCGGCGGGCCGGTCCGCGGAGAAGCGCGTGGCGGGGGCGCCTGGGGGGGAGCGGCGCCCCGAAAGCCGCTGGGGCCGGAGGGCACCCCGCGGGGCTCCTCGGGGCGCCGAGCGGGAGGCTGTTTGTTCTGTCCGGTGTGGAGACCGGGGCCGAGTAAAGCCCACGCCGCCGGCGGGAGGGGAGGCCAGAGGTGGGCTCGCTGGTCACTGCCCGGCGGGTCCAGCGGCGCCTGCAGCCGCCTCCGAAGGCGCCGGCCCTGGGCTCCTGCACCGGGTCTCGGTCCGCGCCCCTCCCGCCCCCGCCGGCCTGTCTGTCTGTCTGTCCGTCCGCCTCTGACCCTCCGCAGACCTGCCTGCGCTCCCAGCGCCCCTCCTTGGTTAGAACACTTGGCATGTTTAACACGGGACAGACGTTTTGATCAGCTAGTGGCTCTGGCTGCTGTCAGAAATCCACCTACCATATCACGATTATGTACGTGTAGATGTGTTACCGAAGGCAATGCATGGAGTTATCTTTAAGGTTTTTAAGCCTAAGATTTGTATCCTATTATGAATAGCAGACTATGCTGCCCAGTGCAACGGGTAAAGCATTTTAATGCAAACTCGAATTTAAAACAACTTGTGGTTGGTATAAACATTTCGTTTATCCTTCCAAAAAAACAAACATACCCATATGTGCCACAGATTTCACACTCACGCTTCTTTCTGTAGCTCAAAAAAAAAAACCTTTCAACGTGAGCACCCAAAACACCCGCCTTTTACTCTCCCCAGGGCAGCCTCACAGAGGGCATGGTTTATTCACCGCTGGGACTGTTTCTGAGGATTTTCAGTTCTCTCCCAGTCATTCAGAGCTCCACCACCTTATCGCTGGGAGAACTGTCACATTCCTGGGTTTAACCTCTGCTGTGCTGGCCTCGGCCGGTGAGCTCCTTCCGGGCAGGAGCAGTTGGATAAAACTCCGCCAGGTAAACCAGTCCACGGTGTCACCTAATGGGCGAGTTACCTGTGCCATCGAGATGATGGTTCTGTCCGAGACAGGAGACGCAGTGCACACTCGTGGTTGGTACATAAGAAATAGTTTTTAAAGAAAGGTTTACAGCTGCTCCCGTTGGGTAATCCTGGCTTCAGTCTGAGTCAGTGACGTTTGGACATGACACTACACTGAGTAAATGGGTATTCCATTTTTTTGAATTGTGTAAGAAAAGACAATTCCAGCTACACTTAACATTTCATTTTTCCCCTCTTTTTTTTTTGACACTTGACAATCACTTTATTTATTTTTAATCCAGGGTAGAATTGTGGTACATGATTTCACATGGACCCGCTATTTCATGCTGATACGTTCCTGGCGATTTGATCTGATGCTCCGTCTTTAGCTAAACTTTTTGAAAATAAGTGTGTAACGTTGCATGGGTAATGTTGGGGCCTGCCTGTCCGCGTGAGCATAAATAACTCCCCCCTACCCACCCCTCATGCTTTGTTTTAAAGAAAAAGCTTGTTAACATTTTAATTTAAAACAATCAGCTGTTTTATTTGCAGTAAGGGCTAAGATCCCTGTGGAATGCCAGCTCTGTGGGGAGAAATTAATCATCGGTGGGAGATGTCAGTATTGACCCGTAACGTAGGCGGTATTCTAAAAGGCGACCTGATGCCAGAACCGGTGTGGCTCAGTGAATAGAGCGGTGGTCTGGGGACTGGGGGGTCCCGGGTTCGATTCCAGTCAAGGGCATGTGCATTGGTTGCGGGCACATCCCAGGTGGGGAGTGTGCAGGAGGCAGCTGATAGATGATTCTCTCTCATCGATGTTTCTGGCTCTCTGTCCCTCTCCCTTCCTCTCTGTGAAAAATCAATAAAATATATTTAAAAAATAAAATAAAGTAAAAGGTGACCTGCTATGCTTGCATGGCATAGATCCTGTCTCATAAGCGGGCGCTCGAAAACTTTGGACATTCTTATCTAAAGTTAATATTAGCTTTTGTTCTTCTTCTTCTTGTTAGCTGTCCGTACACAAAGGAATAGTAAAGGGGGATTTATTCCTTCACAAGACAGAGGAGCTAATGTTCTAGCCTCTTTTCCTGTTTCCCAGTCCCGTGAGCGGGGTGGGTGGGGGGGGGCATTGCCACACGGTCGCTGCTGCCCAGACCGCTGCGCAGGCCGAGCTGACAGAGACGCCGACCCGTTTCTAACGAGACCGGGGGAGCCTGCGACGCCAGATGTGGGCAAGGTGCTTTCGGGAGCAGAACCCGGGGTTTTGAAGCTGTGCGTCAGTTCTCGGTTCACATTGGGAGTTGGCCTGTCTCAGTCAGTGGTTCGCAGGGGGACAGTTTGATTTTTAAGGGGGGCAAATTCGAGAAGGAGTTACGAACAGTGCATTTCTTGCATTTCTTAACTGTTCTAGGGGCCTCATATATAGTATATAAATATATATTGCAACATACTTATGCATGCCAGTTCTCTATTATATGTTTTTAAACTTTATTTGCTATCTTTTCATATCACTTCATATTATTGTTATTATTATTATTATTATTTTTAACAATTTCTTGGTGATTTCTTCCTCAGTACTTTCGCTGTCCTTTCGTTCTTTGATTTTTCTCTCTCCTGGCCGCCACGTTCTCTGGAAGCTTGTTTAGATGGAGTCCATGGCCTTCTAGGCTTCCTCCATGTGAACAGGAGCTCACTGCTGGAATAATGGGAATTCTGTGGATTCTGTGCCATGGCGGGGCGGTGGGCAGCAGGATTTAGAGATGCTCAGGTGGGGCGTGGCCAAAAAAACTTGGGAACCATCCTACCCAGTGTGGCTCAGTGGATAGAGCATCGGCCTGCGGACTGGGGGGTCCCGGGTTCGATTCCAGTCAAGGGCATGTGCATTGGTTGCGGGCACATCCCCGGTGGGGAGTGTGCAGGAGGCAGCTGATGGATGTTTCTCTCCCATCGATGTTTCTGACTCTCTATCCCTCTCCCTTCCTCTCTGTAAAAAAAAAAAAAAAGATCAAAAAATATATATATTTTTAAAAAAAGGTTGGAACCACTGCTCTCCATGCAGGCGCCTGTCCCCTTCCTGGCTTCATCCCCTCTGCGTCCCAGGCCGGCCTTCCCGTGAGGAGGAGAATGCCGGAGGGGCCGGGTTTTCTTTCCTCGTGCGTGTGTGTGTCTGTGTGTGTGTGTGTGTCTGTGTGTGTGTGTGTGTGTGTGTGTGTGTGGGGAGACATGGGGGCGTTCCAGGGAGCACTGTCCTTCAACACACAGCTTTTGCCTGTGACCTGCAACTTGAACTCAAAGCTCCTAAGCCCTGTGCGGTGGTGCTTGTCAGAGAAACAAGCTGGCACGGCGGAGGCATGGACATACTCTGGGCGCCATTTCAGATCACGTTGTGCCCTGTTTGTGGCGGGTGCGTCTGAGCTGCGGGGAGACCCTGGGAGTCAGTTGGTGCTGACGGAGGAGGGCTGTGATTCTGACGGTCATGCCGACCCCCCCCCCCCCCCCCCGGCCCTCCTTTGCACCGTCTTGGGCTCTCAGCAGTTGGTTATGCGGCTTCCACGATGCATGGCCCACACAGCTCTTCCTGGTCTTTAGGGACGCAGGGCAGGCACGCTGCAGATGCACAGGGTTTTCCAGCGGCTGGACCAGCATCTGAACCAGCTTTTCTTTAATTTATTTTATTTTATTTATTTATTTAAAATATATTTTATTGATTTTTTTTACAGAGAGGCAGGGAGAGAGAGATAGAGAGTTAGAAACATCAACGAGAGAAACATCAATCAGCCGCCTCCTGCACACCCCCTACTGGGGGTGTGCCCGTAACCAAGGCACATGTCCTTGACCGGAATCAAACCTGGGACCCTTGAGTCTGCAGGCTGATGCTCTATCCACTGAGCCAAACTGGTTTCGGCTGAGCCAGTTTTTCAAAATAGCCCCTCTCCTCCCCTTTTAAGTTACCTTGGGTCTGAACCGTTTCAGGGTTTGAAAGAGGGAGCATCGGACGCTGCCCGACTGTGACACGGTGCATCTTGAAGATGCTGGCGGCGTCGGGCCCGCTGCAATTACTCGGCTAAATTTAAGCGCAAGGGGAGCGCAGACGACAGCGTGAAATTAAAGGGTGCGCTCGGCACGGGCCTCCGTCTTCGACTTAACCCGACTTTTAAGTCCTTCTATTTTTACAGCGGCTGTCCTCCGGCCCTGCCTGTCTGAGCGACAGCCGCCCCGCGGCCAAAGGGAGGGGCGCGGGGGCCGGACTCGGCATGCCGGGGACGGGGTGCGAAGGGACGTCGGTTGTGCAATGGTTTCCCGTTCGGAAGTGGCCGGTGTGAGGACCGAGACACCTTCCCGTGTGTCCAATGGGCCTTTCGGACGAACTTCTGCCATTCAGATTGTAATTCTAGAGGGCGAGGCTGGGGACCCGATCTACAGCAAACCAACCATTACCTTGTCTTCAGGTTTTGGGAAGCCAGATCGGTGGCAGCCTCCTCCTAAAACCTCGCCTTCGTGTTTGTTTTTTTTTTTGTTTGTTTGTTTTTTAATATATTGTATTGATTTTTTACAGAGAGGAAGAGAGAGGGATAGAGAGTTAGAAACATCAAACAGCTGCCTCCTGCACACCCCCTACTGAGGATGTGCCCGTATCCAAGGTACATGCCCTTGGCTGGAATCGAACCCGGGACCTTTCAGTCCGCAGGCCAACGCTCTATCCACTGAGCCACATCTGCTTCGGCTCGCCTTCGCTTGTGCATTGTTTCTGTGGGAATGGGACTTTTACACATGCTGGCGGCTCCCACGGGGTTCCTGTTAGGAGTAATATTATCCCAATAATACCCACCTCCCTGCCCCCTTCCCGAAAACACAACGAGGGGAGAGGAACATCCCTCTGATGAATAGGAAACAGGCACATCGGTGGGGATTTTTTTAAAAAAGCAGGAAACCCTTGTTTTCACTTGATTCGGGGTGGGTTCGGCAAAGGCTCCCAAATCTCCATTTAAAAGGAGAGACGTGTGGGTGCCCCCAGTTTGGGTGCGAAGGCGCTGAGCCCTGTGGGTGAGGTGACATCATTGTCTCACTCTGTTAGGTCGGCGGTTTCCAAGGTTTTTCATCACATGGCACATAAGCTAATCACTAAGATTCTGCGGCACCCCCAAAGTTTCATATATATATACAGTGGTGCCTCGCATAACGAACGCCTCGCAAAGCGAACTTTGGACAGGTTTTTCATGAAACCATCGGCCAAAAAGCAGAAAATGGATGAAGATGTGCAAGATTCGGTAGACTCTACTTAGTCTGTCTTAAAATTTAAAAAATGTGTGGTTTTTTTTAAAAAAAATTATGTTTTTAGATGTATCTAAATAAAAATATGTCATCTTAGCATATTTTTTTTTATGTCATCTTAGCATATTTTATGCTACAGAACGAATTATTTTTTTTAACATGTATTGTTATGGGAAAACGTGTTTCACATAACGAACTTTTTGCATAACAAGCTTGCTCCTGGCACGAATTAAGTTCGTTGTGTGAGGCACCACTGTATATATATATGACCAAAAAATAGGTATAATTTGGATTCGCTCACACCGGACAGCTGTTGTTGTGTTGCCATCTTATTGGACAGCCTGAGTGAAAGGCAGTCGGTCGGTGCCCTGACCGAAGAGCCCGGGGTGGCACGTTTTAAACCCCCCTGTCGGCTCAGCGGGTGAGAATCGCTGCCTGAGGGCCTCTTGGTTCTCGGTGGGAAGTTCCTTTTCTCCGCGGTGGAGGGGACCTGCGGGTTATGGACTCCTGGGACTCAGTCTCGGAGGCTCCCCCGAGCGCCCCGCGGCGGCGGAGAGAGCGCTGGTGGCTGCTGGGCGGCCGCCGGGGGGGTTTACGGCAGGAGCTGTAATCGTGGTGATGGCATGGGGGCTATCTTTGCAGTTTTCTAAGGCTCGTCATTCAGGTGATTAACCAGAACGTCCCACAAGAACAATTCCCCCCCAGGGCTCCATGCCCAGGCTGCAAAACCAGGGGTGGTAGGTCCTTAACGTGATCCCACAAGGACGCCGAACCCACAGTGAGCAACGACCAGGAGACAGAGGAGGGGTCTCACTGGTGCACGTAAGATCGCACCTACAGCCACCTTTACCGCCAACATAACTTTTCCTGGCATAAATCTCTGTCCTGTCAGTTTTCCTTTATGGACTTACCGCACGTGGAAACACATTTCCCGGTCGCAGTGTATTGCTCACCCACTGAAGGGGGCGCTGTCCGAGAAGAGAGACGGGGACACGGATCAGGGGGGACCGTGATGACACGGGACATGCGCAGACTTTAGAACAACAGCTGCACATGCAGAGGGAAGAGCCAGGACATTCCGGATGGTTCTTGCCTGTGGGGCTGCGGGATTATTAGCCGTATGGACAGCAGGTAAACAGAACCACGGCCCTTCCCACGCCAGAGGGCTAACGGCGTGCACTCTGCGTGGAGAGGGAGGGGGAGGCCGTGCCCAGGAGGGCAGGGCGCCCCCCACAGGCAGCGCTGCTCTGTGGTCCCAGTGAGCCGGGCTGTGAGGCTCAGGCCCCAGGGTAGGAGGGCGGCTGGGCCGCAGAGAGGCGGCGTGAGGAGGGGGTCTGGGCCGCAGAGAGGCGGTGTGAGGAGGGGGTCTGGGCCGCAGAGAGGCGGTGTGAGGAGGGCGGCTGGGCCGCAGAGAGGCGGTGTGAGGAGGGGTGGCTGGGCCGCAGAGAGGCGGTGTGAGGAGGGCGGCTGGGCCGCAGAGAGGCGGCGTGAGGAGGGGGTCTGGGCCGCAGAGAGGCGGTGTGAGGAGGGGGTCTGGGCCACAGAGAGGCGGCGTGAGGAGGGGGTCTGGGCCGCAGAGAGGCGGTGTGAGGAGGGCGGCTGGGCCGCAGAGAGGCGGTGTGAGGAGGGCGGCTGGGCCGCAGAGAGGCGGCGTGAGGAGGGCGGCTGGGCCGCAGAGAGGCGGCGTGAGGAGGGCGGCTGGGCCGCAGAGAGGCGGCGTGAGGAGGGGGTCTGGGCCGCAGAGAGGCGGCGTGAGGAGGGCGGCTGGGCCGCAGAGAGGCGGCGTGAGGAGGGGTCTGGGCCGCAGAGAGGCGGTGTGAGGAGGGCGGCTGGGCCGCAGAGAGGCGGCGTGAGGAGGGCGGCTGGGCCGCAGAGAGGCGGCGTGAGGAGGGGGTCTGGGCCGCAGAGAGGCGGCGTGAGGAGGGGTCTGGGCCGCAGAGAGGCGGTGTGAGGAGGGCGGCTGGACGTGCAGGCTGTGCTGAGGGGGAAGCGGCGGGCTGCCCGCCCATTGGCGTCATTTTCTTGTCCTCTGTGCAGGATGCCTGCAGGGCACCATGGGAAGACTTGGGACATGCCTGGGAAGAGCTGAAATATAGACAGGGAGTGAGAGCTCATGCCATGGAACTTAGAAAGGGGGTGAATACACAGGTCCTGGATTCCAAGAAAGGGGTGAATGCACATGCCATGGCTTCTGTAAAAGGGGTGAATACACGTGCCACAGTCTCTAGAAAGGGGGTGAATGCACATGCCATGGTCTTTATAAAAGGAGTGAAAACATGTGCCACAGTGTCTAGAAAGGGAGTGAATGCACATTCCATGAAATCTAGAAAGGGGGTGAGTGCATATTCTAACCAAAGTGGCACACTCATTGGTGCCACCTGCGTGGCCCAGGCCAGTGTGACTGTGAGCCAGGACCCCGTCCTGGGCAGTGATAGAGGCAGTGGCCTGTGGGGCTCCTACTCAAATGTTCTGGGTGCCACGCTGGGGCCTGACAGGGGCCTGCTGCAGGGCCGCCTTTGGGGGGTCTGTCCTGTCACACGCCCCCCCCCCCCCTCTTAGGGACGCCGGGAGCACCTCCTGTCGGTCTCAGCATCAGGAGCGGCGTGCGGGGCGGAGGCCTCCCTCGGGAGCTGTGTCCTCGGCTCCACCACGGCCCCCATGCTCTCCGTCCAGCTTATGCTCCCACCCTTGCGTCTCTCTACCCTCCTCTGCGTTACTTATTTTGCATCTACTTCCGAATGTTAACAAACCTGCTTCTGTCGCATACGTTCGTGTGAATCGCTTTCCATCCCTTTTTGGGAACAGGTAGGGTAAGAGTGGAATAGTCTGTCTCCTGGGAATCACAGAACCCAAGCGTGACCCCAACCAAAGAGCAGGGAGGCGGAGAACGCCCCCGCAGAGGTGATGCTGGATCCAGAGCCGTGCCGCCCGCGGTGATGCTGGGTCCGGACGGGCAGGACCGGGCCAGGCAGCCGCGGGCAGGAGGGTCGGGAGTGTGCCCTGGGGGCCGGGTCACATGATGTAGGACGTGCCCATCCCCTCTTGGGATTTGGAGGGGCCAGTCTAGACCCCGATGTCAGTAACCCAGGCGGGACGTTAAAAGGAGGGGGTGAAGCAGTCTGGCAAAGGGAACAGGCGAGGGCAGTTCTGGAGGACGGTCACCGGTGGCTCCCCCAGGCGGGCGGGCGCGGGGAGGGGAGGTGTGGCCGCAGCGCCCCCTCCCCACGGCTCTTCGAAGGGGGTGCCCGTATGGTCCCACTTCCCGGAACAGCAGCCTGAGAGCCAGGAGCGCTGGGGCCGGCGTTCCACAGGCGGCCCGGGCGGAGCAGGACTGCACCTCGGGCAGGCGGACCCCGGCCGCCGCGCTGGGCCCTGCCGTCGGAGGCCCTGGCCAGAGCGGAGGGCCCACTGAGCGACGTGACAGATGCCGGGAGGGGGCTGAGGGGAGGCAGCGGGAGGAGTCTCAGGTCTCCTTTTAAATTCCCGAGTGGCCACATTCAAAAAGAAAACCGGCCGAAACCGGTGTTGCTCAGTGGGTAGAGCACATGTGTCAAACACAAGGCCCGCGGGCCAAATCCAGCCCGCCAGGCCTTGCAATGTGGCCCGCACCGCGCTGTCATCACTGCACTCCGCTGTCAGTTTATGACATTGTCAGTTTATGACTGTTCAGTAAACCATTCGGCCCGAGATTTAGGCTGGATTTTAGATTTTGGCCCCTTCTCTGATTGAGTTCGACACCCCTAGGGTAGAGCGTCGGCCTGCGGACTGAGGGGTCCCGGGTTCGATTCTGGTCAAGGGCATGTACCTTGGTTGCGGGCACATCCCCAGTAGGGGGAGTGCAGGAGGCAGCTGGTCAATGTTTCTCTCTCATCGATGTTTCTTACTCTCTCTCTCTCCCCCTTCTTCTCTGTAGAAAATCAATAAAATATATTTAAAAGAAAAGAAAAAGAGAAACGGGGGAAGTGAGTTTTCCACAATCCCTCTCACTTGACACCTGTCTAAGACACGGCCACGTCAGATGGAACGGGTGTAACTGCGGGGGAGACATTGGCGTTGTTTTTGTCGATGGTGAACCTTGGAAATCCAGCGTGTGCTTCGCACCGAGCACACATGTCCAGGGCTCGGGGGCCCCCTGTGTCTGTGGCTACTGGATGGGACAGGCTGTTCAGACTGCTGAGCTCAGGGTTCAGACTGAACAGAAGTGGTATACAGCCTGGTCCCAGGGGTGGGAATTTGGGGTCTCCGCCAGCCACGTCACCCACATACCACTCAGCATGGACGTTCAGAACCCGCAGTTTCCAAATTTTTTCAAATGGGGAGGGGGTGGGGAGAGAATGGATCTATAATTTCCTGTTGACTCACTCCATGGTTTTTTTCATAATATATTTTTATTGATTTCAGAGAGGAAGAGTGTGGTGAGAGAGAGATAGAAACATCAATGATGAGAGAGAATCATTGATCGGCTGCCTCCTGCACGCCCCACACTAGGGATGGAGCCCACGGCCCAGGCATGTGCTCTGACTGGGAATTGAACCATGACCTCCTGGTTCATAGGTAGACGCTCAACCAACCACTGAGCCATGCCGGCCGGGCCCCTCCATGCTTTTAAAGGGCAGCACCGACTGTCCGCTGTCAGCCTGAGACTGTGTGTGCCTCGTAACCGATGCTGCTGCTCTCGTCCTCCTCGGAACCTCGCTCTGCTCTGACAGCTCCATGCATAGACATCGTCTTGGCGTGCTCCCCTTTAAGGCAGCCCCGGCATCAGAGCACACTTCCTGCTTTCCTGGGACAGATTCCGGAGAGCGGTACCGTTATCATTTTGCAGGGCAGCCTGCGTGAGGGGCTAGGATCCCAGAGGAAGAAGGACCGTGAGGAGGCATCGCTGCAGAATTAGCTCCTGAGAGCTCGCCCTGCCCGGGCGCGGTGATGGCAGAGGGCACTGTCCCAGGCCAGGCCTCCCTCCGTAAGGTGCCCTGTGGGTGACACGGAGGTGCCCGCCAAGCCTTATAAAGTCAGTCTCACCGCTCACCCACCACTTGGGGTGATGCATGTGCTGCGTGTAACGTGTCAGTGCCTAACAGCCCTTTTCCCGTGTGCCTGCTGCAGGTTGGTTTAATTTAATTTCCCGTACAGTCCGAACCCCGCGCTGTAGATCCGGACTCACCCCGGCTCCCGGTAAGAAGTTTGTCCCCGGTTCAGTGCCGGGCCTGCACAGACGCCTCCCCGCTTCCCCGTGTGGCGTGTCTTCTCCCGCACGAGCACACAGCGAGGGGGCTCCATGCACTTCGTTCCGGTTTACTTTTCCCCGTGGGCAGTGCTTCCTGGGAAAAGCCAAACAGAACAAAACCAGGCTACATAAAACACATGGGGCTTTTCTCAGCGGATTGTCCTAGCGAACGTAGCAGCGTATCCAGCACAGTTATTGGCACCCAAACACCGAGGGACAAAGAATACCATGATTCAAAACAAACAAAAACAAAACCCAAAACTCAGCACTAACAAACCTGACTGTGGGGGCCAGTCTGGGCCAGTGGTCGGCAAACTCATGAGTCCACAGAGCCAAATACCAACAGCACAACAATTGAAATTTCTTTGGAGAGCCACATTTTTTAAACGCAAATTTCTTCTAACGCCACTTCTTCAACACAGACTCGCCCAGGCCGTGGTGTTTTGTGGAAGAGCCACACCCAAGGAGCCAGAGAGCCGCCTGTGGCTCGCGAGCCAGTTTACTTCGTTTCATTGTGCTGCAGAGTGTCATTTTGTACGTGCAGTCAGCATTGCTTCCAAATGTCAGACATGCTTCCCCTATGCCAGTGGTCGGCAAACTGCGGCTCGCGAGCCACAGGCGGCTCTTTGGCCCCCTGAGTGTGGCTCTTCCACAAAACACCACGGCCTGGGCGAGTCTATGTTGAAGAAGCGGCTTTAGAAGAAGTTTACGTTTAAAAAATTTGGCTCTCTAAAGGAATTTCAGTCGTGGTGCTGTTGATATCTGGCTCTGTGGACGAATGAGTTTGCCGACCACGGGGCTAGACCGTTACCCATCTCTGGTGGAGGCTGTCCCGGGAACAGAAAAGCAGCGCCCTCTGCCCGCACAGCAGGCTCTCCGCGCTCAGGAAGGTTGCAGCCCAGTCCGGGGCGGCCCCCGGGGGTGGCGGCCACCAGGCGGCCCTGCGGAGGCACCTGCGCTCCCATCCCGCGGCCGTGGGCTGTGGTCCGCCTCCGGCCCCTGCTGGAGGAGAGATTTAACGTAACGTCTGAGTTCTGTTCGAGCAGTCGGAAGCACAGTAAGACTTCCTAAGTAATCCGCCGAGGGCTCCATTCCCCGAACACGTGTAAATGTGAGAACGTGAGAGGCGAGTGGTCCGCACACAGAACAGACGTGCGGCCGCGCCGATGGGGATGGGAGCACACGGCCCCGGTCCTCGCTGGCAGCCCAGCCCCCCCGGGCAGGTCCGCCTCCCGCTGCTGCTGCCCCGGTCCTCATGATCCATCGGCCCCCTGGTGCGGGAGGGCCTCTGAGACGCGCTGGTCTGCGCTGGACCGTCGACGCCGGGTGCCGCTCCGGGCCGCCGCACGGGGAAGGTGCCGGGAACCCCGGGCGCTGCCTGCCTCGGCCCCGAACGGAGCCCCAGCAGCTTCTCAGGTGGGGTGTTTGTGGGCGGGAACGGCCAGAATACGCTGTTGGGAGCTGCTGTCTTGTGGCAAGCTTGGATGAACAATGATCTTTTTGCCAAAACCGGTTTGGCTCAGTGGATAGAGCACATGTGTCAAACACAAGGCCCACGGGCCAAATCCAGCCCGCCAGGCCTTGCAATGTGGCCCGCACCACGCTGTCATCACTGCACTCCGCTGTCAGTTTATGACATTGTCATTTTATGACTGTTCAGTAAACCATTTGGCCTGCGATTTAGGCTGGATTTTAGATTTTGGCCCCTTCTCTGATTGAGTTCGACACCCCTAGGATAGAGCATCAGCCTGCGCACTGAAGGGTCCCGGGTTCGATTCCGGTCAAGGGCATGTACCTTGGTTGCGGGCACATCCCCGGTGGGGGTGTGCAAGAGGCAGCTGATCGATGATTCTCTCTCATCGATGTTTCTAACTGTCTATCCTTCTTTCTTCCTCTCTGTGAAAAATCAATAAAATATATTTTAAAAAAAATAACGATCTTTCCCCATGAGGCTAACCAGCTTCCGTGCTGTGGGCATGTGCGGGTGCGTTACGCCACGTGACAGCTTCACACCCAGGAGAGTCCCCTCGTTCGCTCGGCCGTGCTGAGTGATCCCCTCTCCTGCCTGAATCCCCCCCTCTCTGCGTCCGGCCCGGTCCGCCGGCCCCTCCTGCAGGGTTCTGCGGGTCAGCTTCAGGGCGCTTCACCTGCGTGGACACCAGGGGCTGGGAGAACGCAGCCGGCGGGTCTGCCGAAACCGGGCTGCAGATGTGCGGCATCCCGGAGCGGCCCGCCCTCGCCGCCTCGCCCGTGTCTGGTTTTCATGGAAATGTGCGTCTGGGAAGGGAAGGAGGGGGCGGCGAGGGGATGTGCCGGAGGCAGGTGCCTGCGTGCTTTGGCCGTGGCCGTGAGGAGCCAGGCCCGGGACCTCCGCGGAGGGGAGAGACCGAGGCCTCAGGAGGTTTGACGAGCGCCACGCGTTCTTTATAACACAGCGGGGGTTTCCGCCGACTTCCCGATCTTGGAGGACTATGCATACGCCTGCCCCCGCCTGGGGTTTCTGTGGACAGAAAACACATTCCACTCGCCGTCCCTGCTCTGCGAATTCACCCTTTGAAGTCGTCACGAAGTTAGTTTTGTGTCTCTGATGCCGGTGTCTGTGACCTCTGAGATGACGAGCAAAAGGACTTCATTTATTTTTCTTTCCATCCTCACCCGAAGATGTTTTTCCGTTGATTCTTCAGAGAGAGGGAAAGAGAGAGAGAGACTGCCATCGATGGGAGAGAAACACATGGATGGGTTGCCTCCTGCATGTGCCCCGACCAGGGCCCAGGCCCGGGAGCAGCCTGCAACTGAGGCATGTGTGTTTGGTCGGATTGAATCCGGGAACCTTCGGTCCGCAGGCTGACGCTCTACCCACTGAGCCAGACTGGCCAGGGCATTCCATTCCTTTATCCTGGAGGGCATGGGAAGTGCAGGCCAGGAGAAGGAGACGCGGGCTGCCTCTCCTAAAGGTTGGGGATAAATTCAGGCTTAAGCCGGGTTCACGGCCTGGAAGTGAGGGTCAGAGTGAGTTACGTTTGCACTGGCATAGGGAGGAAGCAAGGTTACACACTGGTTTCATCTTTGCTCCCCTCCCCCTAGCCAGGCTGGCTGGACCCACCCAGGCACGAATTCATGCACCAGGCCTCTAATATATATATATATATATATACACACACACATACACACACACACACACACACACACACACATATACATATATATATACACACACACACACTGAGTGGCCACATTATTATGCATTCAGAGATCATCATACTCTGGCCACTCTGTGTGGGTCCTGGGGCTGATTGAACACAGCTGGGTCGCACCGGTGCCAGCGTTTCTCCTCCAGTGAAAACGGAAATCTGTGAAAAAGCGAACAACCAGAAAAGACACCCTGAGTTTCAACCGACAGTCCATCAGGAGAGAAAAACACTTGGGCCGGCGTCAAGAGCAACAGAGCCGCGCCAGCACGGGGTTTTGTGAACACGATCGCTGAGGAGTATTTCCATGAGGAGGCGCT
Organism: Pipistrellus hanaki; assembly: GCF_964339955.1. Lineage (NCBI taxonomy): Eukaryota > Metazoa > Chordata > Mammalia > Chiroptera > Vespertilionidae > Pipistrellus > Pipistrellus hanaki. The sequence continues at coordinate 3,744,732 of NC_140504.1, read as the reverse complement.
GACTCAGAGACAGGGGGTGGTGTTCTGGGAGGCAGAGGCTGGGCGGCCCACCCACGCCCTGCCCGCAGGACCCGCTCAGGCCCAGGGACGCCAGTGACCCAGGGGGACCGGGAGGAGGGAAAGCAGCCCGGGTCTTGGGGAGGCAGATGGGATGGGAGCTGTACAACCGGGGACGGTTGGTGAGCATCTCACACTGTGTGTGCACCTCTCTGCATCTCCAGTGCCGCTGACAGAGCCCTTAGCTGTTCTCAGAGCGAGTGAGGGGACTGCAGGCTTCCTTATCGCCTAGCCCAGTGGTTGGCAAACTCATCAGTCCACAGAGCCACATATCAACAGGATGATTGAAATTTCTTTTGAGAGCCAATTTTTTTTAAACTTCTTCTAACGCCACTTCTTCAACATAGACTCGCCCAGGCCGTGGTATTTTGTGGAAGGGCCACACTCGAGAGCTGCAGTTTGCCGACCACAGTCCTAGGGGAAAATCAGGTGATCAGTCACGTGTCTGAGTGCAGAAGACGGAGATTCTGTGCTGTTTTAAAGTGCTGTGAGAGCGTGGGGGTTAAATAAACACATGTCCTCTCGCCTCTCTGAGCTCTGGCGGGGCTGACAGTCAGGTTAACGTGAGGGAGAATTAGCAGGAGAGGCTGTGCAATGTTGACTGGGATGTGCACGTGGGGGTGCCATGAGAATATGAGACCCGAAGATGCACTGGACAGTGGATGTTCGGTTATGTGCCATTTTGGACCAAGAGGGAGAAGGGTCCGGGATGTGAAAGGGAAAGCAGATGATCTGAAGGTAGGCAAGAAGAACACACGTGAAGTGCACGGATTCTTGTCCGGCCGCCCGGAAGCGATGGGCCCCGCAGGGAAGGCCAGCCAGCAGCTCTGCCGGGCCCTGCCTTGTCCGCCACGTTCAGTCCATATGAGGCTGAGGTGACTCCTCTTCCTCTACGCAGACTTTTTTTTTTTTTTTTTTTAATATATTTTATTGATTTTCCACAGAGAGGAAGGGAGAGAGATAGACAGTTAGAAACATCGATCAGCCGCCTCTTGCACACCCCCCACTGGGGATATGCCCACAACCAAGGTACATGCCCTTGACTGGAATCGAACCCAGGACTCCTGAGTCCGCAGGCCGACTCTCCATCCACTGAGCCAAACGGGTTTCAGCTACGCAGACATCTTAATCTGAATTCTTTTAAATTTTCCCCTGGAGTGTCAGATTTATTTTTAAAGATCTTTAATGTTGAAAGTATTATATCTGTCCCCTTCTTATCCCCATTGATCCCTTCTAGCCTGCCCCTGCCCCAGGCCTCCACCACACTGTTGTCTGTGTCCGTGGGTCATATATGCACACAAGATCTTTGGTTGACCTCTTTCCACCCACCCACCCTCCTCCAACGCCCCCAATTTCTAAATCTGTTCCATGCTCTTGGTCTCTAAACCTATTTTATCAGTTTATTTTGTTCATTTAGATTCCACATATGAATGAGATGATGGGATACTTGTCTTTCTCTGACTGGCTTATTTCACTTTGCATGATATTCTCTAGGTCCCTCCATACTGAATCAAAAGGTAAGAGATCTTCTTTCTTTACTGCTGCAGAGTATTCCATGGTGTAGACATCCCACAGCTTTTCTGTCCTCCCATCTGCTGATGGGCACTGGGGCTGTTTCAGAGCTCAGCGATTGTAAACTTCGCTGCTGTGAGCATAGGGCAGCCTACATGCTCTCTTCCTGGTGCTTCAGGTTTTTGGGGAGATACCCTGGAAGTGGGATCACTGGGTCAAATGGGAGTTCCATATTTATTTTTTCGAGGAAACTCCATACTGTTCTCCACAGTGGCTGCACCAGTCTGCATTCCCACCAGCAGTGCACGGGGGCTCCCTTTTCTCCACATCCTCACCAGCACTTGTCATTTGTCGGTTTGTTGATGGCAGCCATTCTGACAGGTTGAGTGATAGACACCTCATTGTCATTTTGATTTGAATCTCTCTGATGATCCGTTAATTTACTTTGGAAACCAAGCAGGAGAACTGACCAGGTGCTGTGGCAGTTTGCAAGTGCTTGCCCTCAGACGTCACTACAAATACCTCTTTGAGCTGTGGCTGCTCTCACAGTGGATGCCATAAGCAGTAAAACCAGGTTCTTTTTCTGTTTTTGGTTAATAGGGTCCGGTTGGATGACCCACCACGCATGTCTGCCCAAACACTTGTTTACATTGAGTTTATTTATATGGAAAGCTGCACACTTGATCTTCTACAGCTAGAGTTGACACTTGCGTTGCTCTTCCTTTTCTGGGAAGTTCCCTTTGAACCTCATAATTGGAGCTGTTGACTACAAAACAGTCGAGGAGTTTAGGAAACATGGATGATCTTGAGTAACCAGGGTCAGAGATAGATGGCACGCAGTCCATGTCTGGACCCAGAAAGAGCATGTATCAAGTGTGGTTTTGTTTCCTGGGCCACATCAGGGCTGTCTCACTGCTTGGCTCAGTTTTATTTCACATGATTTTTATGTGGTACTCTCTCTCCCCCAGCTTTTTAATACATAGAAGCTATTTCGTATATTATACAGGGTGGGGTGAAATAGGTTTGCAGTTTGTGTGGAAAGTAATACAGTAATTAATCTATATATATAAAAGCCCAGCAATCAAAGGGTGGAGCAACACAAGTCGCTATGATGTGCACTGACCACCAGGGGGCAGAAGCTCAACACAAGAGCTGCCCCCGATGGTCAGTGCGCTCCCACAGTAGGAGCAGGCACTCAGAAGGCGGGTCCACAGCCTCTTGGCTGACCGGGATGAGTGGCACTCCAATCCTTGCAGCCATGCCTGCCACCAGTGCATGAATCCATGCACCGGGCCTCTAGTAAATAATAATAATACAAGAATAAACTTTTTCTCACAGCTATTGATGCACTTTCATATGTAAAGGGTTACACAGATTTATATATAACATATTACACAGATAACAGTACTTATAATAACTTGGACAATATTGTGATGTCCTCATCACCAGGACCTAGAATTTAGGATAAGAATAAGTTGTCTCTTCCTTAGACGACTTAGAACTTCAGAGAAGTCCAGGTGGAACCCGCGTCCTACCGGATTTCCCTCTACGACCAGTTGCTCAGGTAGAAAAGGGGGGCCCTAGGCCTCCACGGCCCTGGCAGAGGGCAGTTCCCGTGGTCACTGGGCTGAGTCACCCTGCAGAGGACGGAGAGTGTGTTACCTGCCTCAGGCCACCGGCGAACACACCCCTCCAGCCTTCGGTTCTTGTCTCACAGTTACTTGAAATCTCTTCTGCACACGCGGAGGCCACACAAACCCACAATTTAGTTAATCTCTTCATTGCCCAAAAATGGTACTGGGAAACGTTTCAAATGATCTTGCCAGCCCCGAACATGGCAACACACACAGGTGCATCCTGATGCATTTGTCTGGGAGAGGGCCCCAGAGACAGAGAGGTGTGCAGTCTGGTCCCTGAGTGCCTCATGCTGACGCAGACGAGGCATCCGAACAATACAGTTTGATTGGTCCAAACAGCACTGTCCTGATTGGTCAGGACCGGGTGTTCTGATTGGCCTTTATGGAGCTGCTCCGACTCGCCAGTAAAGATGCAAATGAGGATATGGACAGCCCCCATTCGATGGGTCTGACTACCATTGCAGAAACCTACTTAACCATCAGAGCCAGCTGGTGGCGGGAGCTCCGTGGAGGAGGCTTGGCAGCGCGGCCTGTGGGTCTTCCCTGAAACGGGGTCCTGTTGGACAGGGCTCTTCCTCCCGAGGGTCCACAGGTTCACGGTTGAGTTGGGTTTCTTTCCACCTGTTGAGCGTTGTGGTGGTGACTCGGGTGTTTCAGGAGACGGCTGAATGGCACGGGTCCTTTGTCTTCAGAACACCTGAGTCTGACCGCCCCTTCCTCCGTAAGAGACTATCTGCCTCTTCAGTGGGAAGACGAGGCTGTGCGCGGCTCTGCCACGTGTCAAGGTCAGGAGGAGGGGGAAGGGCCGGCACACGTGTGCCCCACGCAGCGGCGGTTCACGGCGTGCACGCGTGCTCCCCGGGACGTCCGGAGAGATGTGTTGGTTCCCACTTCAGGTTCTGGTCCCGAGCCTACCAATTACTCCATCCGTACACCCTCCATCGTAGGTAGTGAAGCCTAATTTTAGATTTCCTGCCTGCCCCCGTGTCCTGATTGCTGCTGGCTGGCGAGGGGCCCCCCGGGAGGCCGACGGCTCATGCTATGCCATGGATGAATGCCTCTCTCATCTCACATATTTGGGGTTCGGTCTTAATTCCCCGGACGGCTTTTACCTTAAGTTTCAAAAACTTCCGAAGAATTGGGCAGCGTACGTGGTTCTTTCTAGTGGGTAACGCTGATGCAGAGAATAGGGAAGGGGGCACTGGGCGGGGAGGGGGCGTCAGGAGTGAGGTGAGGGACGGACGCGGGGGGTACCTCTGCCGTCTTTGCTGAGAACACAAGGGCCTGCCCCCTTCCGGGTGGTTCTGTAGCTCGGCCTCTTTCTTCCGTGGGGAGCTTCTTAGGAGAACACATCCATGTTCAGAACGTCTGTGAGACCCCGCTCTCCCTTCATCCGCCCTCTCCAGGGCCCCCAATTTGATGCCAGGTGGCTCAGGGATGGCATGGAGTCCTGGTGACTTCTCCCCGTCCTGCTCCCAGTCACAAACCTGGTGACTGTTTTTCTGAAATAATGACCATGACCACAGCCCCCTTCTCCTCCAGACACCGGCGGAGGTGAGTTCCGAAGGTCAGTGGGTGTCGCGAAGCTGGCAGATGTTCTGGGTTTGAGGCAGCCCAACGTGGTTGCCACAGCGGAAAGCTGAGACCCACGGGAACGAGGTGGCTCCGCCCAGAGACTTGGCAGGAGCCTGCGCCCCCAGAGCCGGCCGCGGGGTGTCGGGGTGTGCCCGTGTGCGCCGGTTTATGGGGTGGCGCGTGGGTGGGGTGTGAGCTGAGATCCGTACGCACAGTGTTAACATGTTTACAACGTACAAGTGACGCGTCTGGGTATTTTAGGGCTTTAGAAGGCAGAGCTCATAGCACTGCGGTCCTTGTGGAAATATTAGAACATAAAGAAAAATATTTAAATTCAATCTTCCCACACACACAGGGTGGCCGCTGACAGTGATGCCTTTAATTCCAAAATAGAGACAATTCTTTTATGTACACCCCCCCATTGGTTATATTACATATACATTTTAATAATTTATAACTTAGCAGCTCATTGTAAATATCTATGTCAAAAAATATGCTTTATGGATTATCTGTTTCTGCCACATTATTTTATGACTGTCTAGGAGTCCATTGGCCCCATCTTTTTTTTTTTATTTTTAAAATATATGTTATTGATTTTTTTTTTAGAGAGGAAGGGAGAGGGATAGAAAGCTAGAAACATCGATGAAAGAGAAACATCGACCAGCTGCCTCCCTCACACTCCCCACCGGGGATGTGCCCGCAACCTATGTACATGCCCCTGACCGGAATTGAACCTGGAACCTCTCAGTCCGCAGACCGACGCCCTATCCACTGAGCCAAACCGGCTTCGGCCCTTGGCCCCATCTTGATAGACTGAACCAGTCCTCTCTGTTTCCACCTTTCTTTGTTATAAACCAGGAGCTCTCCATCTTGGCTGCAGAATACAGGTTCCCAGGCTCCACCACTGACCAATTAAATCACATCTCTGGGGGGTGAGGCCAGGAATCAGATGCTCACATGCTTTTCGGGTTGGAGGTCACTGCTGCCGGTGACACCGTAGAGTTGACCAAGGACTAGGGTACATTCTCAGATGTGGAATTACGTTATCAAGGGCACATGTCTTCAACCTTTTTTTTTTTTAAAAAAATATTTTTATTGATTTCAGAGAGGAAGAGAGAGGGGGAAAACATCATAGAAACATCAGTGAAGAGAGAGAATAATTCATTGATCAGCTGCCCCTTGCACCCCCCCTCTTGCCAGGGACCCGAGCCCACAACCTGGGCATGTGCCCTTGAACCCAGGACCCTTCAGTCTGCAGGCCGACGCTCTATCCACTGAGCCAAACCACCTGTGGCTAATCTTTTGGTATCTACCACCAAATTCCCATGGAGAGTAGTTTTTTTTTTAACTAACGGTGAAAGTTGAAAACACCTGCTTGCGTGTACGACGGCTAACAGGTCCACCGAGCTGTCAGGCCTTTGCTTACCGTCGTTGTTTCATACGGTCCCAGGACAGACACACGCCTGGGCGTGTTGCTGAGTCACAAAGGGGGTTCATGGTGCCTCTTCCTCCCCGAAGGCGGTGCTTTGGTCAGAGCCCGGGGCGGACCCACAGCCCCCGAGCAGGGCCGTCCTGTGGGACCGGGCCGTAGGCCTGTCTGGACGCCACCCGCCCTCAGAAATCTGGTCGCTCTCCAGCTGCCCCACGCCGTTCGTTACTTCTGACATCATTGCCGTTTTCCTCAAAATCACCACAGACACAGTTTTAAAAGTCCCACGGAACTCCTGGGCTCCTCATGGAAAACACTTCCCTGAGGGTCGCCCTGTCCTCGCCGCTGTCCCTCCATCCTTTTTCTCCACGTCTGTCCGTCCTTCCGTCCTCGCTGCTGCCTCTCGGGTCTCCCGCTGTCTGTGAGGGAGAGGAGAACTTAGCTCAGCCTGCCTCCCCCTCCTGTCCCTCCTCCTCCCCCTCCTGTCCCTCCGCCTCCCCCTCCTGTCCCTCCTCCTCCCGCAGGAGACGGACAGGACAGGGCGGGAAGTCAATGCTCCCCTCTAACTGCCTGTAACGTGTGAGCTGCTGAAGGAAGCGGGAGCCGTGAGGTGTGCCTGGGAGCTGGTTTCGTCTTTTCCAGGCTCTGTGTCTGGGGCTGGTGTGTTGCCTCAGTTTTTCTCAGTCTTTTCAATCAGATGCCCTGAGCTGGTAGGTGTCCTCAGCAGTCCCTCAGGTTTTTGGAGGGAGGGAGGGGGTGGGGAAGAGAGAGAGAGAGAGAGAGAGAGAGAGAGAGAGAGAGAGAGAGAGAGAGAGAGGAGAAAGGAGGGAGGGAGTGAGGGAGGGAGAGAGGGTAGGAGAGAGAGAGAGGAGGAGGGAGGGAGGGAGTGAGGGAGGGAGGGAGGAGAAGGCCCTTGGGCGTTTGGGAGTCCTGTGCTCTGGGCTCCAGCGGAACTGGCTGCTCTCAGACTTGCTGCTGTCCCGCTGTCCTCGCCCCTGGCACCGGGGCCTCTGTGCAGGGCTCCCCACCTGGGTGCCCTCCCACCCGCCTCCTCCGTGGTCTGGGTTGGTGGTGCTTGGGCACTGAGCGCTCAGACAGTCACTGCCCTTGTGGTTTGGAGAGCGATGCTGCATTGACGTCTCACGCTGGTCCCCGCTGTGGAGGAGCGCAGTGCACCTGCTCCCTTCTGGGTTTTCTCCGGATTCCGGTGCCCTGCCACCTCGCAGGGAGAGGCTGCCGCCTGACTGCCCTGGCGCGGGCCTTCTGTCTGGAGTGCACGTCCCTCACTGCGGGGAGTTTTCCTGTGTTCGCTCTTTCTTAAGTTTCCCTTTCTTTTCTTTCTTTCTTTCTTTTTTTAATATGCTCTGTTCTTGGAACTCCCATTAATTAGAATTAGAATCTTTGACTTTTATTATTTTTAGCATCTATTTATTTTATAAACATAAAAAAAAATAATTTATTGATTTTTTTGCAGAGAGGAAGGGAGAGGGATAGAGAGTTAGAAACATCGATGAGAGAGAAACATGGATCAGCTGCCTCCTGCACATGCCCTCCTGGGGATGTGCCCTCAACCAAGGTACATGCCCCTCACCGGAATTGTACACGTGGGACCCCTCAGTCCTCAGGCTGATGCTCTGTCCACTGAACCAAACTCGTTAGGGCTATTTATTTTTTTTAATGGATGCAATGTCTATTCTCATCTCCGGGACCTTAAGTGATAATTTTTTTAAATGAAAAGCTTTTTGCTTCCTGACACCCCGTTTGGCTTTGCGTGGTTACTGTTTGTGTTGGTTTGGTCGCTGTGTCTCAGGCTGGAAGTTCTCCTCGGTCTGCAGGTCCTTGCCTGTTGGCTCACATTCAGAACGAGCCCCTGGCAGGGCCAGCTCTGGGTCCCGCTCAGTCCCCCATCCCGGTAACTTTCCGTAAATTGCCTTCTCTCCTTGGCTTTACTTCCGTCCACACTTCAAGGCTCCTAGGACTTAGGAGTCCAGGATTCCTGAATGCAAATGGGTTGTTGCCTCTTTCCTTTTCGATAGCTTGTCGTTACCTAACAAATAACGTTCAGTAAACATCGCTGTCTTCCGAGTGGGGCGATTCCGGACGGTACCCACCAGCCTCCATGCAGGAGCCCAGCCGTCACATTGACCTATGAACCAGGAGGTCATGGTTCAATTCCCAGTCCGGGCACATGCCCAGGTTGCAGGCTCGATCGAGCATGGGGCGTGCAGGAGGCAGCCGGTCAGTGACTCTCTCTCATCGATATTTCTATCTATCCTCTCCTCATCCCCTCCTCTCTGAAATAAATAAAAACATTAAAACATGTTTCAAATGTCTAAGGACGTGAGAGGTGACTCTGCAGTGGTGGTGCTGAGGGAGAGATGCTTCAGGTGGAAAGCGTTTAACCTGGGTCTCCCGAGCTTAGCATGCCTTCTAGAACCTTCTCTGGGGTTTCGTTCACGGGCTTCCTGACTTGAGGCGGAGGGCCTGGCAGGAGACGGGCCGTGCCGGGACAGCGGGTTTGGGGCGAGGGCCCAGCTACCAGGCGGTCCGAAGAGGAGGGTGGGGGCTTTTGGCCTCAATGTGCCGATCTCTGCCGAAGTGGGGGCAGGAACAGGCCGGAGATCAAGTTGCTCTAGAGCCATGGTCGGCAACACCACGGCTCGAGAGCCACATGTGGCTCTCTGGCCCCTGGAGTGTGGCTCTTCCACAAAATACCACGGCGTGGGACGAGTCTATGTTGAAGAAGTAGCGTTAGAAGAAGTTTACGTTTAAAAAATGTGGCTCTCCAAAGAAGTGTCAATGGTTGTCTGTGGATAGTTGGCTCTGTGGACGGATGAGTTTGCCAACCCCTGCCCTAGAGTTACTAGGAGTGGATTTTGTCCAAAAGAAAGGAAAGCAGTAAAAGGGAGGTCAGAATGGGGGCCACGCCTTCCCTTAAAAAGGAAGGGAAGGCTATAAAAGTCTTCCCAGGCTGCTAGTTACTCCGTCTCTGCTGAAAATGACACACACAGCAGCAACAGAATGTTAGATGACCACTAAAAGCAAAACTCCCTCCCGTGTGCTCCAAAGAGACCAGACACGTGGGCGTTTCTGTTCCTGATTCTTCCTGATGCCTTTTTTTTTTTAAACCTAATTTTCTGTGACTCATAAGAGCTCCCGTCTCTCCCTTGACGGAGTGAATACGTGAACCCTTGGACTGGGCCTGTGGAATTTCCAACCCGAGACAACCTAGTAGGGAACAAAGGGCGGGGAACGGGGTGGTCTGAGGGCGCTGACTCTGTCCTGGAGGGCAGGGCGAGGGAGGAGGCTCGGGAGGCGGCTGCCCTGGGCCAGGCAGATGTTCCTTATCCACCGAAATGCCAGGAATGTGCCAGGGGGTGCTTCCTGGTCTCCCCAAAGCTGAATGTAGCTCAGATGAGAAGAGCCGTTTTGCATTCAGTTATTCCAGGTGTTTCAAATTCTGCAAAAATGGATGGGGTGCGGCATTAAGAAAGTGACCCTCAATCATCCTCTTTTTTTGGTTTTCTTGTTTTATTATTATTTTTGCTTCTTTTTGCTCTGCAGTGCTTCCCAGTTTATCTATACTTCTTCGGAGCATATGGTGAAGGACTATCTTTGTGCTCCACATCCCTCTAAGGGTCTGGATTCCCTGTTGGCTGTGAAGTGAGCTTATGGAAGAAGTAAGCATGGTCACAGTTGTTTCTTAAAGCTCCCCCTTTCTGCACACGATCCTGGAAACCTTAAAGATTTGCAGCTTTGTGCCAAAGAACGTTCGCGAGGTGGTTTTCACCTGCTGCAAAGACAGCGCGTCTGTCAGTGCTCATGCTTCTCTTCCTTCTGGGTAGCAGAACTCCTCCTGAAAGTTAGCTGTGAAGGTGGGTGCCCAGAACAAAGACTACATTTCCCAGCGTCCTTTGCCGCCGAGTTGACTATGTCATACTGCAGAGTACAATGTACAGGTCATGTACATTGGTTGCAGGCACATCCCCAGTAGGGAGTGTTCTGGAGGCAGCTGATCAATGTTTCTAACTCTCTATTCCTCTCTGTAAAAATAAATCAATAAAATATATTTAAAAAAAATCATTGACAGCTCACATGGTCCCGTAGATGGCAAAGCCTTTGATATTTTTTTAAATGGCTGAGCTCATGGGACCCTTTTTAAGACTCTGTTCTTTGCCGAAGCTGGTTTAGCTCAGCGGTAGAGCGTCGGTCTGCGGACTGAAAGGTCCCAGGTTCGATTCCGGTCAAGGGCATGTACATTGGTTGCGGGCACATCCCTGGTAGGGAGGTGTGCAAGAGGCAGCTGGTTGATGTTTCTCTCTCATCGACGTTTCTAGCTCTCTAGCTCTCTCCCTTCATCTCTGTAAAAAATCAATAAAATATATTTAAAAAAAAGACTCTGTGCTTTTTCTTTCTTTGTGGCACGAGTGGAATTCAGTGTAGAAAAGAATTGTAAGTACAGAGAAGCAGAAGGGAGGGGAAAAACCACTCCCTATAATTTCCCTATAGAGTTAGCCGCTACTACTGTTTTGTTTTATTTATTTACAGACTTCTCTGTGTGTCGTTACAGAAAGTCTATAAAGGTATGTGTTGAAAAGGCACTGACTGCGTCTCTTTCTAGCTCAGGAGTATTAGGACGTTTAAAAGTTCTGAGGAGCCAAAACCGGTTTGGCTCAGTGGATAGAGCATCGGTCTGAGGGGCCCTGGGTTCGATTCCGGGCAAGGGCATGTACCTTGGTTGCGGGCACATCCCCAGTAAGAGGTGTGCAGGAGGCAGCTGATCGATGTTTCTCTCTCATCGATGTTTCTAGGTCTCTAATCCTCTCCCTTCCTCTCTGTAAAAAAAATCAATAAAATATATTTAAAAAAAAACAAAAAAGTGCCCCGGAGCCCAGGCAAAGAGATGGGTCTGAGTCACAGCTTTAAAACGCCGGGAGCACGCTGGCTTCTCGGAGGGACAGTGAGAGTTCCTCTGTGCCCACCCCCTGGCCTCCCACAAGAAGGGCAGAGAGGTCGGACCCCACGCACTGGCTTCCCGGATGGATCACGGGGCGTGCTGTCCAGCCGCCCTTCTCTTCCCGAAGCTGTGGCGTTGCGTTCGGGGGTGCGCTCCTTAAGCCGGGAACCTGTGAGGTGCGTCCCTCTCCTCGCAGCCACGCCGCCAGCTCCTCTGGGACACAGAGTGTTGGGGTCCCTGGGGAACGGTGCCCCATCTACCTTATGGGGGTACAGATGCACATACCGTTTCCAATGGAAAATGTTTTTATTTATTTTAGAGAGAGAGAGAGGAAAGGAAAGAAAGATAGAAACATCGATCGGCTGCCTCCTGCACGCCCCCTACTGGGGATCGAGCCCACAACCCGGCCATGTGCCCTGACTGGGAATCCACCCGAGAACCTCTTGGTTCATGGGATGCTCAACCACTGAGCACGCTGACCAGGCCCAAGTGGACTTCTCTGATGCAGGTTCACTTACATGTCCTCCCGGTTTTATGGTTTTGCTTGTTTTCAGAGGCCACGTACCAAGTACTGCTTCCCAGGAAGCTTCCAAAAGCAGTTACTTGTATACTGGAGGCTCAGTGCACGGATTTGTGCACTGGTGGGGTCTCTTGGCCTGGCTGTGTGGACCGGGCCAAAACCGGCTCTCTGACGTCCCCCGAGGGGTCCCAGATTGTGAGAGGGCAGTTCTCGGGTGACAGATCCCAGAATTGGGCTCCCTCCTCTCTGGTTCCGGGTGCACCACCCGAGAACCACTGCTGCCAAGGCACTGCAGCTCTGCAGCTCCTGCGTTGCGCGTCTGCCCCCTGGTGGTCATTGTATGTCATAGCTACCGGTTAGACGGTCACTTGGGCTTTTATGTATATAGATAGGAAATGTTAGACGTCTGCTCCTGTCACTTTTTCGATGACTGCTCTTTGTTGCATATTTTGTTTGGAAAAATTTTAAAAACAATGTTTTGTGTATGAAATGCTGCTTAAGTTTGGATCCCTTCGTTTGCATCTTTTAAATGGCAAACAGTGATTTTAGCACTTCACCGTCAGTGATGGCTACAAAGCCGCGTTCAGTGTGTGAGGGACCCTACAGGGCTAGTGAGGGGGAGCTGGGATTCACACCCAGGGCGTGGCACTGCAGGGCCCGTCCCTGCCTCCGAACCAGGATGGAGGTGGAGAGGTGGCTTAGGAGGACCTACAGGAAGGGTGTCACCAAACTGCGTGGGGGCCAGGGGCGAGCTGGTGCCTGTATGGACCTGAAGGGCAGACACAGGTGAGCTGGGTGGGCAGGGAGGAGCTTTCTGGGAGCACGAGCAGGAGCATGCGGCCAGAGAGCTCGGTGTGTCGGGAGGCGGCCAGCGGATCAGGAGGCTGGACCGCAGGATCCGGTGGGAAGTGGCCCCAAGGGCCCCAGTAGGTGGGCACGAGGGCCTCTGGGCACGTGGCGGCCGCACTCAGAGCTTTTCTCCAGGCTGCCCTGTGGCCTGAGGATGAGAGAGCCAGGCGCTTTACTAAGTGGTCCCGCGATGCACTATGAAAGCCGTCTCAGGAATGTTTCTATTTGATCTGCGATCACTGCACCTCCGGAGATTTAGAAAGACTGCGAAGTATTTGCTCAGGAGGAAATGACTCACTGAATCAGGTTTTATCAGAGGCACAGCGGAGATGCCCTTTAAGATACTAAATGGCCGAACGTCCTCTGAGTCATTTATTTATGGAAGCATGCTTCTGTGTTCCTCCCGGGCAGGTGGCAGCCCACGCCCGGGTCATGTGTTCGCCGTCCGTGCCCAGTGACATGCGTGTTTCGTTTCTGAGGGGAGGGCTCCGCGGAGCCGGGACTTGGATCCCCGCTGCGGTGAAGGGCAGAGCGAGCCAGCGCGGTGTGCGGTGGCTGTGCAGGACCGCCGCCCAGCGCGACCACACCCGGAGAGAGAAGTGACACCCCGCTCTGAGCAGGAGGGGCATCCAGGGGGCCATGGACAAAGGGCTTCTCTTGTTCTCATCAATCTGCACCGCAAGAGAAACGACTCTTGGTTTTTATTTCCTTCTGTTACTTCAAGCAAACTCTGTGAGAGTGTGTGTGAGTGAGTGAGAGAGTGTGTGTGAGTGTGTGTATGAGTGTGTGTGTGTGTATGAGTGTGTGAGTGAGTGTGTGTATGAGTGTGTGTGTGTGTGTGAATGTGTATATGTGAGTGTAAGTGTGTGCATGTGTGGGAGAGTGTTTCTAGGTGAGAGAGAGAGAGAGTGTATGTGTGTGAGTGTGTGTGTATGTGAGTGTGAATGTGTAGGAGCATGAGTGGGTGTGAATGTGTAAATGTGAATTGTGTATATGTGAATGTGTATATGTGAGTGTGTGTGACTGTGTTTAGGATAGAGTTTCTAGGTGAGAGAATGTGTGTGTGAGAGTGTGTGTGTGAGTGTGAACGTGTGTGTGGGTGTGAGTGTGTATATGTGAGTGTGAGTGAATGTGTGTGAGTGTGTGTGGAGAGAGTTTCTAGGTGAGAGAGAGTGTGTGTGTGAGTATGTGTGTGAATGTGTATGAGCATGAGTGTGTGTGTGGGTGTGAATGTATATGTGAGAGAGTGTGTGTGAGTGTGTGAGTGTGTGTATATGTGAGGGTGTGTATGAATGTGTGAGAATGTGTGTGTGGGAGAGAGTTTCTAGGTGAGAGTGTGTGTGTATGAGTGTGAGTGTGTGTATGAATGTCGCTGACCCCAAGTCCTACCAGCCGTTGTATCCGGCTACCTTATAGAATGTCTCTTACTTCTTCATCCAGAAGCGGAAGGCAGTCTCTTCCTCTGTCACTTCCTGGCCTTACCCGCTCAGTGAACAGACGGGGAGTCAGCCCACGTGAGGCCCAGGTTGTCTGTGTCCATCTCTGTATGGAACAGCTCTGCTGGATCGGCAGTCGTGTGCGTGTTTGTGGAACTGACCTCTGCAGTGCGTCCCAGCAGACCCTCCTGCAGGGCAGGCCCCACGGTGGCAGAGACCCTCGTGGGAGTGGGGCGGAGAGCACCTCAGTGGAGTCCGGAAGTTCCAGCGGTGAACTGGGCCCATGCCATAGCTTTGCCTTGGGCCAGCCTTGCACAGCTGTCTGCGGCTCTCTTAGGCTTGGGTGCCTGGTACCTCTGACTCTGGGCGCCTGGCCTACCCTGCTTTGTAGGAACCATCTCCTGGGAGTGGTAGGTTTCGTGAATGCATCAGTCAGCCTTGATGCAGTAACAAATAGCCCCAAACAGCTCAGTGGCTTAGAGCCACAAACAGTTCAAGGGCCACCAGGAACCTGTGATTCCTCTGCAGGTTGCCTCCTGGGATGGGTACACTTTTACTTTTGCCTGTTTATTGCTCAAAACAAGGCACACCTGGCCAAGTCCGAAGTTAATGGGGAGGCAGGTGCCCTCTGCCCACCGGTCAGCAAGGGCAGGTCACGGGACACTGAGTGGAGCTGCATTCCCGTCACAGGAGGGAGGGGCCGAGGGCTGTAACACACAGGAATCAGCCGTCATTCACGTGTCACAGAAGGGGCCCTCCCTGAAGGTCCTCGGCCAGTCCTGTGGCTTCCGATACCACCACGTGCTGGTGGCTCCCAGGCCCACCATCCTGCCCCATCCCGGCACACTCAGCTTCCTGTGTGCGGCTGCTGGCCTGACAGCTTCCTTGGATGCCCAATGGGCATCTCTAAAGACGTTCCACCATCAGTGCTTGCTCTCTCAGTGGGTGGGGAGCACCCTCAGCATCTCCCTCGGCTCTTCTCCGGGAGACAGGGTACAGGTGTTGGGGTGCCTGAGGCCCGTCTGACCCATAAGTCTGTGCTTCGGCGCATGTGCGTGGGTGGTTCCCAAACACATCCAACGTTCTGAGCTTCCCACACCTGTCACTTCAGCACCAAACTGACCAGCCCTCTGTCCACGCCCACCCCAGACCCTGCCGTGGGAACCTTGCCTCCCCCGCCCCGGCCAGTGGGCAGCAAGGCCGCCCGTGGCCGGAAGTGACCGTGGAGTCCACACAGGAGCCTGTATCTTTCCGTCTCCAAAACCCATGCTTTTCCGACAACACAGGAAGGGGATGGGGAGGGGAGAGGGGAAAGGCCGGGTGTTAGAGATGACATCAGTGCCCGAGCCTCTTTTCTCAAACTCCAGGTGTGGGGTCTTAGGCTGCCAAGTCCTTCAGGTGCCCTAGCCTGGCATCTGGGTAATGCCAGCTGCCTGGGGCATCTTTCCCCTCTTTTTAAAAATTTATTTGTTTTCATTTATTATTTATTTTTTATTTTTTCCTTTTTTTAAAAAGAGGAACTTTACAACATGTTCTTTTTTAAAAAAAATACATTTTTATTGATTTTTTTACAGAGAGGAAGGGAGAGGGATAGAGAGCTAGAAACATCGATGAGAGAGAATCATTGATCAGTCGCCTCCTGCACACCCCCGACTGGCGATGTGCCTGCAACCAAGGTATATGCCCCTGATCGGAATCGAACCCGGGACCTTTCAATCTGCAGGCCGATGCTCTATCCACTGAGCCAAACCAGTTTCAGCCCATCACAGCTTGATGATGGAACATCTTAATGGTTCAGAATATCTGTTTTAAAATTTTACTTAAAAAGTTGGTCCGAAGGTTGTGGGTTATTGTTAAGCTGATTCAAATTTTACTTAAAAAAATCAACTTCTGACCTGTATGTTCAGATAAATCCATGGGTGTCCTTTCTCATTGGTGGTTGGCACACTGCGGTAGTGTTCCTTCCTGGGCGGAGGCTACGGGGCTGAGGAATGCGCTGGGCCCACTGTCAGCAAACTGCGGCTCTCGAGCCACATGCGGCTCTCTGGCCCCTTCCACAAAATACCAGGCCCTGGGCGAGTCTAGGTTGAAGAAGTGGCGTTAGAAGAAGTTTAAGTTTAAAAAAACGTGGCTCTCCAAAGGAATGCCAGTCGTTGTCCTGTTGGCATTTGGCTCTGTGGACTAAGGAGTTTGCCGACCACTGCGCTGGGCCTTTGTGGGCAGCAGGTAGAACTGGCTTTGTTTTGAGGCCTTGGGGTCCTGAGCAAGAACAACAAAAAAAAACAAACCGCAGCTTTTACTCTGCACAACTTCTCGTACCCCTCCCTCCCCACAGCAGACCAAAGCCACACTGACCACATCAGACCAGACCGGCAGCCGCACGGTGGGAGCTCCCTCCTGGGGACACCGGGTGGTGCTGAGGGGACACAGTGCTGGTGCCGGGGGCCTCTCCCTCCAGCACTCACAGAGCTGCTTTCCAGGGGGGGCCTCAGCCCGGACCCCCCGGCAGAGGCAGAACTCCCTCCTGGCTGGCGACCTGCGGATTGTCCACCGGCTTTTCCCACCGCGTGGTCCCCCCTCCACGTGGTCACGCGTGGGGAGTCGGAATGACACTGAGTCCATCCAAGACTCCCCCGCTGTAGCCGGCCTCTCCCTGCCTCTCGGGATGGATGCCGGCAATTAGGCCCTCACCTGCGTGGGCTCCCTCCTCCTCCTCGATGTTGGTATTCTCATAATGACCGTGATGGATTGTGTCCCGGGATAAAATTAATGCTCCCGGCACCGCAAAGTGAGGGCAGCAATGCTGCTCTAAGCCAGGGAGCCATCAATTCACGGTGCCACGGCCCACGGGGATGGGGCCATGGCTCGACGAGCTAATTTATGAAGCCACAAGGCCGGCCATAAATTCTGGCCTCGTCAACGGTGTGGCAGGCCCTGTAAATGGAAACAATGGATTCCCCCACACAGCGTGCTGTGCAGGGCCTCCTGGGCCTCCCCCAGGGGCTGGCATCTCAGGAGAGCTGTCTCTTAGGTTGGCCAGAAGGTCGCCTGCATCAGTTTCTTTCTTTTTAAAATATATTTTATTAATTTTTACAGAGAAGAAGGGAGAGGGATAGAGAGTTAGAAACATCGATGAGAGAGAAACATCGATCAGCTGCCTCCTGCACACCCCCTACTGGGGATGTGCCCGAAACCAAGGTACATGCTCTCACTCGGAATCGAGCCTGGGACACTTGAGTCTGCAGGCCAACTCTCTATCCACTGAGCCAACCGGTCAGGGCCCAGTTTGTTTCTTTATGTGAAGGACTGGGGGCCACAGTTCTAATGAACCAGGAGGCCGGGGCGTGACCTAGGCTAGGATTGCAGTGATAGTACATGGAGAGGGGAGGAGGAAAAGGAAAGAAGGAAGGGGATGGGGAGAGGAGAGGGGAAAGGCCGGGTGTTAGAGATGACATCAGTGCCCGAGCCTCTTTTCTCAAACTCCAGGTGTGGGGTCTTAGGCTGCCAAGTCCTTCAAGTGCCCTAGCCTGGCATCTGGGCTGCCCGAGGAACAGGGGGACTGGGCCTGCAGGTAGCCAACACCTTATAACAAGTCTCTTCACACACACACACACACACACACACACACACACACACCCCGAGGTCTGTGTCTCTGGAGAAGCCTGACTCCTACGGCTCTTACAGTTTCGGTGTTTCCTGTGCGGACCTAAGCTCACTTTCTGGAAACTCCTTCTGTTCAGTCCAACTCAGCAGACACCCGCTGACCATGTCCCGTGTGCCCGAGGTCCGTGCTATAGGCGGGAACCCGCTGTGCTTGCTCCTCCCACCCCCCTCCCCTGCTCTCATGTTCATCAGAACGTCCGATCTGAGTCCCGGTTCAAATTCATGCCCAATTGTTGAGATGAAAATAATTTAATGTGTTAATAATAACTTATTCATTTACTAGCCATTTACTTTAAAAAATATTTTTATTGAATTCAAAGAAGAAGGGAGAGGGAGCGAGAGATAGAAACGTCAATGATGAGAGAGAATCATCGATGGACTGCCTCCCGCACGCCCCACACTGGGGATCGAGCCTGCAACCCGGGCATGTGCCCTGACTGGGAATCAAACCTTGGCTTCCTGGTTGATAGGCTGATGCTTAACCACTGAGCCACACCTGCCGGGCCACTGGGTATTTCTCAGTGCCCACTCTGCACCAGGGGTCAAGGCACAGTGACCCGCGTAGGCATGACTGCAGTGGCCACCCCGCTGGGGAGGGCTGCTGGTCTTACCAGCTCCCACGAGCTGAGGGTCTGCATCTCTTCCCAGCACTGCACGCAGGGCCATCTCGCTGGGGCCGGAGGGGGCCACAGGGGGAGGATTTACTCCGTGGAAACTGGCTGTGGCTACAAATGGGGCTTTTGGTCCAAGAAACCAGCAACACTTTACCCACGTACTGCTGCTTCCACCTTGCGTTCTAAGAGTCAGCTGTCATTGATTATGCACAGTGTTATTTAATATTCTCCTGTTATTTATATAACTTATTTACCTGGCTTTACAGACCTTGTCTCAGTATCTTTAGGACTCCATTTTAATTTAAGTTCTCACCCACCCACCCCGTCTGTGTCCATTGGTCATACTCATATGCATGCAAGTCCTTTAGTTGCTCTCTTACCACCTCACCCTCACCTCATAGGTTGGACAGTCTATTCGATGCTTCTATGACTCTGGTTCTGCTTATGCTCATCAATCTGTGTTGTCCATTATATTCCACAAATGAGTGAGATCATGTGATATTTATCTTCGGCTGGCTTATTTCGCTTAGCATAATGCTCTCCAGTTCCACCCATGCTGTTGCAAATGGTAAGAATTCCTTTTTTTTTTTTTTTTTTTTTTTTTTTTTTTTACAGCAGCTTGGTATTCCATTGTGTAGATGTACCACCGTTTTCTAATCCACTCATCTGCTGACGGGCACGTAGGATGTTTCCAACTCTTAGCTACTGTAAATTGTGCTGCTATGAACATAGGGGTGCACATATCCTTTCTGACTGGTGCTTCTGGTTTCTTGGGATATATTCCTAGGAGTGGGATCACTGGGTCCAATGGGAGTTCCATTTTCAGTTTTTTGAGGAAACTCCACACTGTTCTCCACAGTGGCTGCGCCAGTCTGCATCCCCACCAGCAGTGCACGAGGGTTCCTTTTTCTCCGCATCCGCGTCAGCACTTGTCGTTGGCTTGTGATAGCCATTCTGACAGGTGTGAGATGGTACCGCATTGTTGTTTTGATTTGCATCTTGGGTGGTTAGTGACTTTGAGCGTGTTTTCGTGTGTCTCGGCCTTCCGTATGTCCTCTTTCAAAAGCTGTCTATTTGGGTCCTTGGCCGGTTGTTTGGGTGGTTCGTCTTCCTTTTGCTGAGTTGTAGGAGCTCCACTGCACAGGAGCACATATTTGCCGATGCCGTGAGTCCTGAGGAAGCGTGGTCAGCGGACTGCCCGGGGCAGCTGTGGGGGGACCTGAGCCCGTGTGGGTGAGGATGGGTCCCTTCTAGGGAGAGCCTTCCGCGTCTTCCCAGGGCCCCCGGCATGTCTTGCCTTTCCTGGTGACCCTGCAGGGCCCGTGTCCCTTCGCTGCTCCTCCAGCTGACCCAGGGGTGTGGGTGTTGGCGGGAATGGACCCGAGGAGAGAGGGGGGAGAAGGAGGGGCCTGCCGCTTGCTCACCTTCCCAGGAGCCGTGGAGAGCAGCCGTCCAGGGGGCACTGCCCGCTGCCTGTGTGGGTCAGAGCGTTGGGAGAGGGTGCCCTGTCTTCGGGCAGATCACCAGCACCTGCTGCACCGGAGGGAGAGGGTTCCCGCTCATCGTGAGGCCCGCTGCTCATTTCCGTTGGAACGTGGTCCCCGGCAGCTCCCGGGACTGGCTCTGAGTTCATGATTTCGTCCAACAACCTGTGATGGTGAGGCCACAAGCTTTCATGTGCTAGTTTCCGTGGTCAGCAAACTGCGGTTCGAGAGCCTCATGCAGCTCTTTGGCCCCTTGAGTGTAGCTCTTTCACAAAATACCACGGCCTGGGCGAGTCTATGTTGAAGAAGTGGCGTTAGAAGAAGTTTAAAAAATGTGGCTCTCCAAAGAAATGGCAATCGTTGTCCTGTTGGTATTTGGCTCTGTGGACTCATGAGTTTGGCGACCACTGGGCTAGTTGAAGATTTAAGTTATTGTTCAGAGAAAATGGAAAAAGGCAAGGGGACATATCTCTGAAGGGACACAGAGGGCATAATGTGAGCAGACGCTCTTAGTGGAAATGAAACTGGCCTGTTACCCATGATCTTAGCCTCCTAGAAATACCGAGATGGTCTGAAGGAGCCACTGTGTATGATGGAAATTGGGAAATATTTTAGAGCCCAATAAAATATAAAAGTTTGATATGCTTGCATCCAAAAGCTACTCCATTGCCCTGGCCGGTGTGGTGCAGTGGTTGGAGCATCTGCCCATGCACCAAAGGGTCGCAGGTTTGATCCCCAGCCAAGGGCATGTCCCTGGGTTGCAGGTTTGCTTCCTGGCCCCAATCAGAGCATGGGTGCGTCTCTCACGTCTGTGTTTCTCTCTCTCTCTCTCTCTCTCTCTCTCTCTCTCTCTCTCTCTCTCTCTCTCTCTCTCTCTCTCTCTCTCTCTCTCTCTCTCCCCTTCTCCCCCCTCTGGCCTCCCTCCCTTCCACTCTCTCTCAAAATCAGTGGAAAAATATCCTCGGGTGAGAATGAACCAAAATAAACAAAACCCTCATAAAACTCCACAAAGCTACTCCCATCATTTTATTTCTTAAAAAATTGGTCCAAATGAATTACATTTTCAGGAAGCCATTTTTGCGGAGGCTTTTGAGTTGAAATATTGAAACTTTTGTGAACACGCCGGGACGGCTGCTGTGAGCGGGGACTGGGCCGCGGTGCTGGGCCTGCGGTCGGTGCGGCTGCCGTCACCGCATCCCTCCTCCTGGTTGTGAGCCGGAGTCCCTGTAACTGCACCGGAGAAAAATGGCTCAAAATGTCTCCCACCGGTTTTGTTTATTTAAAAACCAAAGCCATTAGCATCTCGACTCAGAGAAGCAGGATCACACACAATCCTTTCTTTCCTGCCTGGCACCATTTCACAAACCAGAGGACAGAACCCCCCCCCCCCCCTCCCCTTCCATTGCTCCCAGACTTCCATAATGCAGTGAGCACATATTTATTGCTTTTTAAGGACGTGCCCCGCCCTGTCCCCGGGGCTGGGGACATAGTGGCAGGCAGCGCAGACTCAGGCCCCTGCCCCAGGAGCTTCCGTTCCCCGGGAGGCAGTCACAGATCAGACAGACAGGCAGGCCCTGGCGGGGTCTCAGGTGGAGCATCGTCCCTACCCCGAAAGGTTGCAGGTTCGATCCCCGGTCAGGGCACATATGTAGGTTGTGGGTTTGACTCCTGTGGGGGTGCCAACAGCGATGTCTCTCTCTCTCTCTCTCTCTTTCCCTTTCCTCTTTCTCTAAAAACCAGTAAAAGCATGTCCTCGGGTGAGGATAAAATGTAAGTAAGAGGGACAGGGAGAGGCCGGTTGGGTGGCAGAGAGCACTAGGCAGAAAACGAGAGCAGGGCGGGGAACCGGGGAGGCTGGGGCGAGGGCTTGCCGAGTGGCCGGGAGTGGGCGGAGTGACGGCCTGTGGCGGGAGCGTCGGCTATTTGGGGAGAGAACATCCCGGGCGGAGGGAACAGCCAGTGCCTTCGGAGCGTGCGGAGCAGAGCGGGGGCCAGTGCAGCGGGCCAGGGCGGGGGGGGGGGGCGATGGGGGTAGATAGACCAGGGGGGCCGATCACCAGGGGCTGAGGGCCCTGCAGGGACTCGGTCTGTGTTTTGTGTTTGTTTTCTACGTTATTTATTGTTTGAAGTATTACATAAGTCTCCCCTCCCCATCGACCTCTCCCCAGCCGTACCCCCCCCCCCCCCCCCCGCACATGCCCTCATCCCCTCCGGCCTGGGCCCATGGGTTCTGCTTAGATGCATGCATACAAGTCCTCTGGGTGATGTCTCACCCCCCACCCCGCACCCTGCCCTCCCTCTGCGGTCGGGTGGTCTGCTCCAGGCTTCTGTGTCTCTGGGTCTCTCCGAGCTCGTCAGGTTACGTGGCTCACTGTATCCCCGCAGTGGGTGAGGTCACGTGACACTTCGCGGCCGTGGATTTGGTCTCCGCGAGGCGGGAGCCCAGCGCAGGGCTGGGTGTCGGGAGGGACGTGCCTGGATGTCAGCGGGCAGGCTGGGTGCTGTGGACGCGGTCCCCAGGCTGGCAGCAGGGGAGCGGGGACAGTCCGATGGGAAGTGGCCCGCGCCGGGCCGGGCGTGGCCTGCAGGCGGGCGGGGAGGCCGGTCCTGGGTGTGGTTCCATGTGTGGCTTGTGGCCTGAGAGGAGGCGAGGAGCAGGAGGAAGCCGGTGGGGGGCTGAGCGCCCTCGGGGTTTTGGGGTTTTTGTCGGTTTCCCATCACCGGCAATCTTGGTGGCTCTTGGGGGAGGGGCTGGGGCGGGGCTGGGACAGGGCGAGGCTTTCTCATCTGCAACTTCTCTCCTTCCTTTGGGAAGCACTTTCTCCTTCTTTTCTGCCTCTCCTGCTCCTCCTCCTTCTCCTTCCTTCCCTCCTCCTCCCCCTCCCTCTCCTCCTTCCCCTCCCCCCCCCTCCTCCTCCTCCTCCTCCTTCCCCCCTCCTCCTTCCCTTCCCCCTCTCCTCCTCCTCCTTCTCCCCCCCCCTCCTCCTCCCCCTCCTCCTCCTCCTCGGGGCGGGGCGGGGCAGCTGGGGAAGCGGGTCCTGCTCTGGGCAGAGGCCGCTCGGCGGCAGAGGCGGCTGCCAGATGCCGTTCTGTGTGGTCGGAGCAGCGGGTGCCAGTCCTGAGGTTTCCTTTCTCACACCACAGCTGAGTGAGGGCGGGATCAAAAGTTCATTGTCCTCAGGCGCCGGCACAATTGCAATTCAATACAGCCCGCCTCATCGGCACGCAGGTTTTCATCGAAACTTCGAGGAATCCACCCCGCGGCTGTCAGATGGGGTTTGCGGGTGGAGACCTGGCGGCAGAGGCCAGCGTGCGGAGGGAGACTGAGTGCCGGGAGTGGGCTCGGGCCCTGGCAGGCTGGCCCTTCACCCCGGGCCAGGCCGGCGGGCAGGACCCCCGCCTCCTGTGGGAGCCTCGGGGGCGGGGGGGGTCTCCTCTCCTTCGGGGGCGGGAGGCCCACAGGGAGCGGCCGGCAGGCAGTCACTGTGTGTGCAGCGCTGGGGACAGCCCGTTGGTGCTAAATCCCCAGCCCCCGGGGGCGGCAGGTCCTCCGTCCCTCCTGGGGCCTCCAGCCTGTCCTCTGGCGGGAGGGCCGCTGAGCCGGCTCCGGGAGCAGGAGCCGGGCTGGATCGGCCCTGACCATCCGCCTGGCTTTTCTTGGGTCGGATTCTGTGTATTTGAAACACACACAGGCCCCGTCATAGCGACAAACAGCACAGGCCTGTCTGCACCGGCCACGTCTCACCCTCAGCACCAGCCGCCCTCCCTCTGGCTCCTGGGAGAGCCGCGGCTCGCCGATCGCCAGGGACGCGTGCTCATCCTCTCTCCCCTCGCTCCTCCATGACATCAGGTCATGGCTGTGAGGGCTTCCTGCTCATGCTTCTCTGCATGAGTGTGCCACACATCACACACACATGTGCACATGCACACACATGTATTCCAGAAATACCTAACGAGGTTATACACAAACAGCATTATTTCATACAGGTCCTCTCTGTATTTTGCTTCTTCACTCAACATGATGTTTTTTTAAATATATATTATTGATTTTTCACAGAGAGGAAGGGAGAGGGAGAGAGAGAGAAACATCGATGAGAGAGAAACATCAATCAGCTGCCTCCTGCACACCCGCCACCGGGGATGTCCCCGTAACTAAGGCTCATGCCCTTGATTGGAATTGAACCTGGGACTCTTCAGTCTGCAGGCCGACGCTCTATCCACTGAGCCACACCTGTCAGGGCTCAACATGATATTTTAAGACTTATTCATAGTGGTGCATGTAGGTCTAGTCCATGTGCTGATATGTGTGGCGGCTCGGCTGTACTTATTGCATGCATGATTTCACCGGACTCATGATTATTTTGAAAATTCTTTTTTGGGTTCACAAGCCCCTTTTCTGAGGCGTCTTTGTGATTTCCGGTCGTGTTTCCTTGCGGTGAGAATGTGTTGTGTGGGCCTCTCTGTTCTGCAGCGTCTGTGGGTTATTGCTCAGGGACTCGCTCCCTGCATTCAGCTCTCTCAGATCTCCCGCCCGGGCACAGAAGGCATGTGTTCTTGTTGGTGGCTGGAATATTCTAACGCCTGCTGGAGCCAGAGGACACTGAGCTTGCAGACCGCGGTGTCACTGGTGAGCATGGCGGCCTCTTCACGCCACCTGCATCCAAGCCTCCCACCTCCCTCCCTGCTCTCGTGGTCTCCAGAGCCAGGATCTTTCCCGTCTCCACCCGTCATTTAAAAGTCTGGTCTAGCCAAAACCAGTTTGGCTCAGTAGATAGAGTGTCAGCCTGCGGACTGAAAGGTCCCAGGTTCGATTCCGGTCAAGGGCATGTACCTTGGTTGTGGGCACATCCCCAGTAGGAGGTGTGCAGGAGGCAGCTGATCGATGTTTCTCTCTCATCGATGTTTCTAGCTCTATCCCTCCCTCTCCCTTCCTCTCTGTAAAAAATCAATAAAATATATTTAAAAGTCTGGTCTAGTCTAATAGAAGCCTCTCCCATGATTGCACCCCTCCCTTCTCCCTCAGTGGCCCCCCCATGCCTGAGGGACAGGCCCTGAGGACAGGGACGGGAGATCGGTTCCATCATTCATTCTTTGCACGGGTTCCGGCTCCCTGGTTCTCCCCAGGATGTGGGTGGGTCTCACAGGGTGACAGGAAGTGTCGGGAGGCTTCTCTCTCTGTCTGGATGGCAGCCCTGTGTGAGTGTGTCAGGGGGACCTGAGGTTCCTAGGGGTGGGGACCCCTTCGCCTGGTTGCTTCCAGGCTCCCTGAGCTTGTCCTGGTGGGCACCCCATGGAGACATCTTAATCTGTATAACATCTATATATATATATATATAAAAGCCTAAGGGACCGCCCGACCATTTGAACATCCAATGGTAGCTGTGATGCGCACTGACCACCAGGGGGCAGACGTTTAACACAGGAGCAGCCCTTATGGATTCCAGAGTCCACTCTGAATCAGTAAGACCTTTCGAGACTCCACAGCATGCACAGGACATGCGTCAGTGACCCTGCCCCCGGGCCCTATTGCAACTGGCTGGGGCCACTCAGTCCCCTCACAATAAACCCCAGCCCCAGTGATTCATGTCTCTCTCCAAAACCTGGGATGTCAGACTTCTCCCTAACCTTGGCTGGGCCACTGACTCTCAGGGAACAGGTAAAGTCTCTTAAAGCGCCCTCTGAGAACCATGCACACGGGTTTTCTTGCCGGCTGGATCTGGCAGTATTGGAGAAAGTGGCCTTTTCTTTCTGTTACGTGTAGTCGATTTTTCTGTTTCTCTCCATCATGCTGTTACCTTTTAGCATCTTACTTTGAGGCTCTGCTGTTGGGTGTATACAGCTTCTGCATCTATGTGAAGCATGCCATTGCCTTTTTATCATGAAACACGGACCATCTTAATCCCTAATAATGAGATTTGTCTTACCATCTATTTTTTCCTGATAGTAAAATTGCCACTCCAACGTTCCTTTGTTAGTGGTTGAGCTGCTTTCTTGGTATATCAGGTATACCTCTTTCAACAAACTTACGTGCAACCTTTCTATTCATTTATGTTTTGGATATGTCTGTCATAAACAGAATATCACTTAGGTTTTCAAAATCACCCAAAATGAGAATGATTGTAGTTGTACAAGTGATCTTAATCTCTCTCTATAAAAGCCTAAGCAATCACCCGACCATTGACCATCCAACGGGTAGCTATGATGCGTACTGACCACCAGGGGGCAGACGTTCAACACAGGAACTGCCGAGCTGCGGTTCTCAGGTGATGCACCTGGAACCAGAGATAAGGGAGCCTGATTCCGGGGTGTGCATCACCTGAGAACCACCCTCTTGCAATCTGGGATGCCTCAGGGCTGTCTGTCGGAGAGTTGGTTTTGACCCAATCCCCACAGTCCAGGCCAAGGGACCCCATCGGTGCAGGAATCTGTGCACCGGGCCTCTAGTACATTTATAATGTAGTTATAATAAATAAATAAATAAACATATACATATATGTGTGTGTGTGTGTGTGTGTGTGTATGTATTTGTATTTTTACTGTTAACTTACTTTGTACTTCCAATTTTTACTCCTTTTTTGACTTCATCAGATTACTTATTCCTCTTTTCACACCTCCTGTTTTTAGAATGTATACATTCTAATTTTAGTCAGTTTGGGCGCCTCCTACACCTGTACAGTGATTTACTTAATGGCGCTGGAAGTTAAGCCCTATCTCAGCCCTCTTTCCGCAGAGTCCAAGGCTCACCTCCACCCCTCCTCCCATCTCTCATGTTGCTGTTGCTTACTTTTCCAGTCCTGCTTGGCTTCAAAATCCTTCGAAAAGGGACCGTTATTATCATATTTAATTATTTTAGTGTTTCTCTGGGTTTATCAGCTACTTACTAAATTGTATGCCGTTGCTTCTTGAATTAATTTTTTTTTTCTCTCTGGGTTCACTTTCCTTGTCGTTCTTTAACTAAAAGTCTATGAGTAATAAACTCTGTGTTCCCTCCACTTTCCTTCAGTTTGCCCTCGTTTGAATGCTCATTTCGCCCGGCAGTTAGGCAGTCACCAGCATTTCCCCTCCGCACTTTGAACATGTGATTTTATTGCCTCTGGCGTCGGTGGCCGCTGCTGAGAAATCTCGTCTCCCTCACATTGGCTCCTTCGAACATAATCTCCTCTTTGTCCTCCGGACACCTTTAATACTTTCCCTTTTGTCTTTGATGTTTCATTGTGATACGACTGGATGTGGATTTAATTATATTTCTTTTGCACAGGATTTCTTTTTATTTATTTTTCATTCTGAAGTCTCATTTATTTCCTCGAATCTGCTTATTATTTCCTCCCCCCACCCCCACAAGTGTCTGGAATATTTCTTATCTTCCATTTTTATTATCTTCTCATTATGGAAATCCTGAGAAGCATTGGAAACTGCATTCCAGCCTCCACCCCCCCCCCCCCCCCATATTTTTCTTTCTAGATAGTTCACTACTTTCCCCCATCATGGATGAATCATTGACTTTTAAGTTTGTTATGTTTTTCATTTCTGGAAGTTGTCTTCAGTTATTTCAACTCTGCCTTGAATTGGTTTATCCTGTCCTGCTTCTCATGATGGTTTTAATTACTTTTTGAAAAGTAATGTTAAGTTCATTTTGTAGACTTTTTTGGGTTTGGTGTTTTAAAAATCCAGAATGTTTGGGGTGTCAGTCAATCTTCCTCCTTTTGGCCTCTACCACAGCTGCTAAAATCTGTTCACTTTAGTTTC
Organism: Pipistrellus hanaki; assembly: GCF_964339955.1. Lineage (NCBI taxonomy): Eukaryota > Metazoa > Chordata > Mammalia > Chiroptera > Vespertilionidae > Pipistrellus > Pipistrellus hanaki. Next base: position 3,717,253 of record NC_140504.1, on the reverse strand, counting down.
TTCTTCATGTTCTTGTAATATTTGCTGGTGAGCTCATCTTTAGTGGGGCTTACTTATCTGTCCATCCTGGTACAAACGATAGATAGTAGGTAACAAGGATGCGGTATGAATTTTTTGCAGACACATGGCCTGAGGCATGTAGCAAGCTTTCCTGCTACAGAGGGTGCCAGTCCTCCCTCTCCTGCTTCCTCTGGGCCACAGCCGTGCCGTCGGTCCCTGCGTGGCCTTAGAGCCCACCACTGTCCTTAGGATCTGCGTTTGGAACCCAGATCCCCAGGGTTACCATGATTTCAGATACCACGCTTGCTGTAATTTCTCACTTTGATTCTGGACCTTAGTGACTTCTTTTTCTTTCTTTTGCTCTTGCTGTTCTGTAAATCATTTTTTCCTGGGTGATGGGTGTTGGCAGTTATATCTCCATCATGTTTGCAATGGGAATAGGGCCTGACTGACTGTCTCAGGTGACTATGCCGTGTGGTGACTTAGGGTGGATTTTTAGGAGAAACATTATTGTAGTGCTAGTTAAGTCCATGGACAGAACGGATGTTCAGTAAACGACGTCATTTAAAAAAACAAACAAAACTCAGTGGACGGAAGTGGGTCCTGTCCCACTCGAAGATTATTTTATTTTGATAGGATTTATATCATTGGTGCTGAAAGCATTAGGATAGTACACATAGCGTTTCAGGAGTTTACAAAGTGGACAGGAGTGGGGAGGGAGAATGTAAGAATTATGCCGTTCATCTGATAGGGAAAACCGAGCGTTCAGGAAGAGACTAAACCTTCAACTATGGGAAAGAGGAAGTTGGAAGGGAGGACCGATGGAGAAAACGATTTCATATGTTAAGCACTGAAGGTGGTATTATAATTGTTGTTGTCGTTGTTGTTCTTGTTTTTGTTGTTCTTGCTGCTGCTGCTGTTCTAAGAACACTTAACACCAGCCTGCCCTCTTAACAACTTTGTAAGTGTCCAGCACAGTATTGTTAACCACCGTAAAAACTGTAAGTACAACCTAAGTCCTGTTTTAAAGGGGAACCAAAGCAGAACGTTCCGTTAGGATTGGGTAAGGAAAGAGGTAGGGCATTGCTACAATAAGAACAGCCTCCAGCTAACCTCTCAGACTCCCAGGAGGAGAGCAAATGGGCTGTGACCCCGGCGGGGCCTGCGGCTGACGGAAACGGTGCGGAGGCTTTACAGCCGCCCGGGCCTGCCCCCCCCCCCCCCCCCAGGGGCTTTGAAGATGGCGGGACCGCTCCTCAGGGCGCGGCGTGGACACGTGGGCTGGATTAGCGCTCCGATAGGATGCGATAAATAACCTCCTGTATAAATTGTACCGGTGATGAAAGAGCTAACGTTTATTTGAATACTTTTGGGAAGACACACTCCAATGGGCTCTAGAGAGAACTGTGCATGCTTTGATAGGGAATTTTTATTTCTTTTTTTGGCTTTTTGATCTCCTACTTACTCATTATTTTAATTCAAAAGAGAATCCTGTAGGAATATTGAAGTACTTTAGGACAAGTCCACCTTGTTCGAATTATACCATCCCTACGCAGCTATCTCTGCTTTGCATTTTATGTCACATTTGTGTGTTGTTTTCCCAGGCCCTGATACAGTACCTAACAGTTTGCATTTCTCCCTATTTATTTTATAGTAAATGTTTTCTGGTAACGAGTCAGATGCTCATCATCTTTCAGAGTGGAGAGTGCGCTTAAGACACGAGACAAATAAAACAAAAAGGGAGGGAGTCAGGTTGCCCATTTTAATAAGGATATTAAAACAAAAAACTCTCTTATTGTGTAATTTCACGGCATTTCAGCAAATGAAGGACATTTTAGCACTTACCCCTTCTAACAAATACGAAGGGTATAATCTCAAAAGAAAGGAAAATGCCTTCAGTTATTTTATAAAATTACCATTTTTCCACTTTCCCCCTTATTTCTCCAAGGATGATTGAAAACCTCACCAGGGACCACCTTCTTCTTCTTCTTCTTTTTCTTCTTCTTCTTCTTCTTCTTCCTTCTTCCTTCTTCCTTCTTCCTTCTTCCTTCTTCCTTCTTCCTTCTTTCTCCCTTCCTCCCTTCCTCCTCTTCCTCCTCTTCCTCCTCTTCCTCCTCTTCCTTCTCTTCCTCCTCCTCCTCCTCCTTTTCCTCTTCTTCTGCTTCTTCTTCCTCTGCTTCTTCTTCCTCCTCCTCCTCCTCCCCATGTCCACACAGGTGGAGCCTCCTTACGCAGTCCCAGCACCAGGGACCTCAGATGGTGGCTCCGGCTTTGATCTGTTTGTCTTAATAAAATCGTGTTTGAAAATCCTGAAAACTGTTCCGATAAAGCCCGAGGCTGGGGACCTTGATGTCATTGGCCGCACATTTTTGTTGAAAAGGATTTAACCCTTCGACCCGGACCTGTTTCAAGTCTCCTCATGGGACAGGGATACCCTCTCCAGGAAGAGTTCTTTAGGGGACAGTGACATGAAAGAGAAGTTCAACATTTTTTAAAAAAAAGTTTTTTATTTCATTGATTTCAGAGAGGAAGGGAGAGGGGGAGAGAGAGAAACATCAGTCGTGAGGATCATGGATCGGCTGCCTCCTGCACACCCCACACTGGGGATCGAGCCCGCAACCCGGGCCTGTGCCCTGACCGGGGATTGAACTGTGACCCCTGGTGCCTAGGTCGAGGCTCAATCACTGAGCCACGCTGTTCGCCATCCGTGACCATTCACATGCCGTGGGGGGCAGGACTTTGCCTGTCGCCTCGCCTGCTCACCGCCTGAAGCAGGCCTGCGCGCCCCTGCCTCAGTGGCCCGCTGTGCTCCAGCCCTGCTGTGGCGAACCCGGCTCAGCTGGGCAGAGCGCCCCTCGGGGGCCGGTTTGATGTGGTCTGTCTCTCACTTCCCCGGAGGAAGTTCATTCCAACGGGAGCCATAATTTTCGGGCGCTTTCAGCAGGTTTTAGAGCTGCGGAATGAAAGGCCCATGTGTTTCGCTCAGGAAACACCCAGCTGCTGAGGGGACTTCGGCGCTCAGCCTCAGGACGGAGGTGCTCAAGGCTCTTCCCCTGAAGGGCCCGGGAGGGGGCAGGGGTCGATGCTGAAGCCCCTGATATGTGTGTGGGTGCAGCCACGAGGCTGTGGCCCCTTGGGGCTGTTTGTGGGGGGGTGTCCTCATAAGGGTGGCCTTGGGGACTCGTCGCTGTGACCCCATCCTTTCCCCGTTTCCAGTCCTTACCCCCCCACCCTCCCCCTAAAGTCAATATTTATTAAAATCATTTGATTTCTGAATGTCTGGTATTTGCACAGCTGTTTTGGCTTATTTTTTAAAAGCTACTATATTTGTAATGAAAGTGTCAAAAGTTAGAAACCGAAATGAAATCAAGAAGGAGGCGGCTGGCGCGGAGTGCCAACACCAGGCCGAAACCCGAGGCTCCGGAGCCGCCGCCAGACCCGTCCTTTCTGGGAAGGGCCCGGTCAGCTCCGGCCGCTCCCGAAGGCTGTTTTCTGTCCGCCGAGGAAGGGATGCGGAAGCTGTTCCTGCTATTACTTTTAGGGTCAGGTGACCAGGTGTCCCGATTTTTAACCATTTGTCCCGCATCCTGTGGCGTTTTAAAAACAGTCCAAAAGATTTAAAAGAATCTTTCCAAAAATCGGAACTTTTTTAAAACGCCGTGGGCCAAATTGTTAAAAATCGGGACTGTCCCGCCAAAAGTGGGACGTCTGGTCACCTTATCTTAGGGGTCGGCAAACTGCAGCTTGTGAGCCACATGTGGCTCTTTGGCTCCTTGAGTGTGGGTGGCTCTTCCACAAAACACCACGGCCTGGGCGAGTCTGTTTTGAAGAAGTGGCGTTAGAAGAATCTTGAGTTTAAAAAATGTGGCTCTCCAAAGAAATGTCAGTCGTTGTCCTGTCAGTATTTGGCTCTGGGGCCTAAGGGGTTGGCTGACTACTGTCTTAAGGGAAGGTGTTACCCTTTCGGCTGAAAGGCTGCAGGGAGACAGGAGGATGGGTGGGAAGGAGGAACTGTGGGTCGGGACGAGGCAGGAGGGAGATGCCCACGGAGCACGTCAGGGGAGGGAGACACGCGGGGGTCCGGTCCTCTGAGACTCGGAATGGGCGTTTCCCCGGGTGGGAACAGGGCTCAGCTCTGATCGCCTGGGGGCGTGAACTCTGGGGTGTGCTGCCCACACCCCCTCAGGAGAGAGGGCTCGGTCCCTTAGGCCCTGGGATGTGGCTGGAAGATGCTCTTTGGGGATGCTGACCGACCTTCCTGCCCAAGGTCCCGCCTCCTTCCTGGGGCTGCCAGTGGCCGATCAGGACAGGGTTCCCCAGAGAAATGGGTCCTGTAGGACGGGCATAGATCGTGTGTGTAGATGTCTACCTCTAGCTCCGTCTCTATCTCTCTAGTAACTTATAACCGTAGCTATTTTAACGAGTTTTATTTTAAAAGGTAGGCCCATACAGTTGTGGTGGGGGTGAGGGTGACGGTGGGAGGGGAGGGGCGAAAGCAAGTCGAAGGTCTGTGGCCTGGGCCAGCAGGCGGGAGACCCAGGCAGGAGCTGGGTCTTCGGTCTGGGTTCTGAAGTTTGTGGGGCGGGAGGGCAGGCTGGACACGCAGGGTTTCTGGGTGACAGTCTGGAGGCAGGATCTGCCCTCCGCCCCAGAGGCCTCGGTGTTTTCCTGTGAGCTCTTCTAACCAGTGGAAGTCCCCGGTGACGCACGGCTGGACAGAGATGCCCAGGATGTGCCTTGGAGCCTGTGGGGCCCACAGTGACTCCCCTGTGCTCACAGGGACCTGTAACCCCTGTGGAGGAGCGGCGCGATGGCCCAGGACCGGCCACGACCGAAGACCAGGCCGCTGTGCCGGGCCACGTCCGGGAAAGGCGAAAACGAGAAAGTACAGGAGCCGGGGAGCTCCTGATCACCTCCGCAGGAGCCTCTGCTTCCTGGGCCGGGTCAGCGGCCCACAGCGCGTGCTGTTTATTGTGATCCTCCTCCGTCTGACACGGGCAGTGCGCACACGTGCGTGTTTCCACGTGTAAATCACTGAGCTGCGTTATCTGCTGCAGCCACAGGAGGCAGGGAGGCAGTGCTGGAATCTATAGACTCCCCGGGGGCCTGGCTTCGCTCTCAGTCACAGAGAGAAGCTGCGGAAAGAAACAAGCCGTTGGCTGGAGGAGAGCAGCAGGCGTCTCCTGAATCATGTCTGCGCCTGGCGTGGCCGGGACTGTGCACTTCCTGTGTGTGTGTGTGTGTGTGGGGGGGGGGGGGGGGCGGGGAGGGTTCTGTTGTTGCTGTGCTTTCATTTCCTTTTGGGGTTTTTAATTAAATCCGTGAAGGTGACACTGGTTATAAGATCATATATGTTTCAAGTGCATAATTCTATGCTTCATCATCTGTGCCCTGCATGGTGACGGCAGGTCTTCCGTCACCACATAACTTGACTCCCTTCCCCCTTTCCTGCCCCCCTCCCCCGGCCCGGCCCTCTGGCCACCACCATCCTGCTGTGTCTGTGTCTATGAGCTTTTGTTTGTTTGTTTGTTTGTTTTTCTTATTTGTTCATTTGTTGCTTTCAGTTTCCTATCCCACATGGGAGTGAGACCGTATGATTCTTAGCTTTTTCTGTCCGACTTATTTTGCTTAAAATCCACCGCACAGCCAAAAAACAACCACTACAAAAAACAAAAACAAACAAAGTACCCCCACCAAAACAGAAGGGCAACCAACTGATTATGACAAGATATTTGTGAACAGCAGCTAAACAAAGGGTTAGTATCCAAAAATAAAGAAAGAACTCACAGCCCTGGCTGGTTTGGCTCCGTGGATAGAGTGTCGCCCTTCAGATGGAAGGGTCCTGAGTTGGATTCCGGTCAAGGGCACATGCCCAGGTTGCAGGCTCAATCCTCGGTGGGGAGTGTGAAGGAGGCAGCAGATCAATAATTCTCTCTCATCATTGATGCTTCTATCGCTCTATCCCTCTCCCTTCCTCTCTGAAATCAATAAAAAAAAAGGAAAGAAAGGAAAACTAAAGAACTCATACAACTCAACACAAACAAACAATCCAATTCAAAAATGGGCAGAGGACCTGAACAGACACTTCTCCCAAGAGGAATGACAAATGGCCAACAGCTATATGAAAAGATGCTCAGCTTCACTACCTACCGGCCAGTGGTCGGCATACTGCAGCTCACGAGCCACATGCTGCTCACGAGCCATGGTTTGCCGCTCTGTTGACTATTGAGTTTGCTGACTGCTGTGTAAGGCATTACCCTTACCCAGAAGATTTGACTTCAGGTTAAAGACGTTAGTGCATTATTAAAATGTGTTTTAAGTGTTTTTCCCTAAGGCAAACTCATTAGTCAACAGAGCAGCAAAAGGCGTACCAGGCAGATGCAAATCAATGCTCCAATGAGACACCTTTTCATTTTGTTTTTGTGGGTCCACCTTTTTACCTTCACTCCAAAGCCACCTCCACCCACAATGCTTCTTCCGGTCCTTTTCTGTGCAGAACACACACAGACATAAACCACCTCCACGCCCCGATTCGTCAAGCCCAGGATTCTGCCGGAGGAGTAGCCAGTCAGGCCCCTCTCTCCCTCCCGGCGTGGGCATGCGTGGGCAAAAGCACCCGGGCTGGCCTGGCGTGGATGGTGAGGCCGCCGGTTTCCCCCAGAACAGAGCACACAGCAGCCCGGAGCCCCAGCCCCTCGGCGGGGACCAGGACTGGCCTGGAGGGCCCAGCAGAAAGGAGACGTTTGAAGGAAAACAGGCTGCATGGGGAAGGCGGGTGACATCAAGAAAGCGAAAACAACCATAAATACCCTTGTACACTGAGCCTTCTGTTCAGGGAGGCACATGTACCAGAGGGCTGTTTTTTTTTTTTTTTTTTTTTTTTTTCTTTCCCTAAGTTCAACTGGAAAAACATAAATATTTAGTCATTTCATAACAGCGGACAACTGACAGGCAGGCCCAGATTAAAGGGACATTGTGTGTTTCTAAGAAAGTTTATCAAACAGAATATATCTTTCAGCACAGCATCCCCAAGCCTGTTTTGGAAGCAACTCTGACCTTCACCGTGAACTCTGCCTTGATGCAATCACAAAGCCAAGTCTCAAAGATAGCAAATGCATCGATAGCATCTTGGCCAACAATGGGACCTGTCTCATGTTTTAAAATTTATAAGACTGGGCAGAAAAAAAAATAAAACACTGTTAATAATACAGGATGGCTTTTGAGGCTGACCACTACTGTATGAGCATCTCACTGTTTTGGATAAGAAATGCAGAATTCCTCAGGGGCAGGACTACCTACAGTGCTCCGGAACGGACAGATCCCACGGGAGACCCCGTGTAAGGGGCCCAGGGACCACAGATCATCGTTTTTAGGTGAAATTCCCTCTTTCAACCTCGTCCGGGTGCTTGGAGGGGCAGATGTCTTTATTTGGAAGTCTGCAGAGGCAGATGGTGGGGAGAATGAGAAGCTTTCCTAGGGGAGAACTCTAAAGCAAAGGCAGGAAGGAAAAGAAGAAAAAAAACACTGAGACTCTCTCACAATGCAGGTGTTATTTCTGTCTGCACCGAATGGTGTTGTTTCAACAACATCTGTAAAAGAATACTTACGGCTGCACCAACAGGGTGAGGTTTCCTGGGGTCTTAAGGGTGTTTCTGAGATCTCTGCCCACCTGGCTCTCCAGGACGGACACCCCACACCAGGCGCCCACACCAGCCGTCCTCCACCCACTGACTTTGACCAGTGTCCGATACCTGCCTCAGGAGGCCCGGTCCATGCTGGGCCCAGTGTGGCCATAAATACGCTTCCATCCTCCTCTCTATGGTGCAGGACAATCATGAGCCGCACCACAAATGCCCGCCACTCATCCTTAGGAAATGAGGCTTAGAGAAGCACTGCATTCTGTCGATCCAGAATCTTCCATGAGCCCCACCATCAGTACGTAGGAACTGACCACTCCCTGCCAAGAGCTGCGGCCAGGGGCAACACGGAATGACAGGGTTCGAATGTGAGCCTCTTGCTCCCAAAGAGCGAGGTCTTGGCAGGAGTCAGCGCGGCACAGGCTTTATGATCTGCAATGAGGGGCCCAGAGCAGCTCCAACAAGAAGCACCCGGCCCTAACCAGTTGGGCTCAGTGGATAGAGCGTTGGCCTGCGGACTGCAAGGTCCCAGATTCGATTCCGGTCAAGGGCATGTACCTTGGTTGCGGGTGCATCCCCAGTAGGAGGTGTGCAGGAGGCAGCTGATGGATATTTCTCTCTCATCGATGTTTCTAACTCTCTATCCCTCTCTCTTCCTCTCTGTGAAAAGTCAATAAAAAAATAAATAAAAATAAAAAAGCAGGGGACAGGGGGAGGGAGCTCTCGATTTAGACAGACCCTGAAGAGGAGGAGAGAGCGCATTGCCACAGGCTGGTGAGACGCGGCTGCAGAAGATGCCCTACGAAAGGTCCCGGTGCCTCTGCCTCTGTGCGTGAGCCTTAATGGAGACCCTAGAGAGGGAGCCCCTGTCTCCATCAGCTCCGCCAGCTCCTGGCGGGGTCAGCAGGGCTGTGAGGAGCCGGACAGTGGCCTCGAACACGGTGCAGAGAGAAGCTGGACCAGTCTTCAGGCGGATGTTGTAGAAAAGCAGACAAGTCGGGGAGTCCCAGGTCGGGGAGGCAGTGGGCACACCGACGGGGCCACGGAGGCTGGTGTGGCTCACAGGGGCCCAGACCCAGACCCTCTGGACAGCCCGGGAGTCCAGGCTGTGCAGCTGGACCCTCCTCTGAAACGGCGGCTGGAGAATCTGAGCATCTGTGGGATGAAGCTTCCCGCAGAGGCTGCTGGGAAGACCCAGGAGGCAGCTGACTGGCGAGTACAAAGGCTGTGCCTGGTCCAGCGGGGAAAGGGGAAATGGCGAAGGAAGCAGGAGGCGGGACGGAGGCGGGAGGAAGCGCCAGCACCCAGGGACTGGATGGACACAGAAGGCGAAGGGGTGAGAGGAGGAGAGAAGGGCGTTCAGCAGGGCGAATGGGGGGTCTTTAATGAAGATGGTGAGTTCAGCTCCAGCCCAAAGAATGGGTCCTTTGTCCTCAGGCCCCTGACCTATGACCTTGGCCAAGGCGAATGGGCACTGTGACTGGAGGCCAGGCTCCTGGGCCTTCCTGGCCGTCCTTCCCCCGGGGCCTCTCCCGAGACGCACGGTCCTCTTCCAGCTAACACCATGAAAAGCTACATGAAGTGGCTTCCGAGAAGAAGTTACAGGATTGTTTGTGAACTCTAAATACTTTGCCCGCTGGAGGCACATGGGTACTTACCTGTCAGCGGTCATCCATTCTTAAGCCCCGGTGCCTGTGAGCCCCACGTGTCCGTCCACTGGCTGGGCTCTGGCGCCCAGCTGCTTGCTCAGCACCAGTCCAGGTGTGGTGGTGTTTTGGCAGAGGTGCCTATGTACATCTACAATCAGGTAACTTCACGCCGAGCAGATCGCCCTTCCCAACCCCGGTGGGTCCCGCCCCATCACCTGATTGGGCAGTGATGGGTATAGCTCCTCCACAGGCATTGCCAAACGCTGCCAGTCACTTTTCCATCAGCACACTCTTCTGGGCCAGTGGGGTCCCACCCACGTGCCAGAGCGGACCCGCCAATGTGTGCTGTGCCTTGCCTTGCCCCTCGCCCCCCCCCCCCTTTAAAATATATTTTATTGATTTTTTACAGAGAGGAAAGGAGAGGGATAGAGAGCTAGAAACATCGATGAGAGAGAAACATCGACCAGCTGCCTCCTGCATACCCCCCACTGGGGATGTGCCCACAACCAATGTACATGCCCTTGACCAGAATCGAACCCGGGACCTTTCAGTCCACAGGCCGACACTCTATCCATTGAGCCAAACCGGTTTCAGGTCTCTCTCTTAAAAAAAAAAAAAAAAAAAAAAATATATATATATATATATATATATATATATATATATATATATATATATATAATTATTAATTTCTTACAGAGAGGAAGGGAGAGAGATAGAGAGTTAGAAACATCGATGAGAGAGAAACATTGATCAGCTGCCTCCTGCACACTTCCTATTGGGATGTGCCTACAAACAAGGTGTACATGCCCTTGACTGGAAATCGAACCTGGGACCCTTGAGTCTGCAGGCATACGCTCTATCCACTGAGCCACACCAGTTAAGGCTACCTCTGTCTCTTACAGAAGGGACCGATCTGCGGCCTCTGTCTCTGGGATCTCTGTGCCTGCTCCTCCACTTGTTCCCTCTCCCCGACCTAGAAACACACCTGCTTTCCTGGTCCTTACCCAACAAGCGAACCAGGAAGAGAAACCTTCTTCTCCTCGGGCTGCCCGCTTTTCGAGGCCAGGAAATTCCCAGTTGCATCCTTAGCTGCTAGCCGTTTCTGAAACAGCAGAGACACACAGCACCTGTTGGGTAGGTGAACACATCAGTGCCTTTTCCTCGAACTCCTCTCTTGCTGCTTAACTCCTTTCAGGAAGAGCCTGCATTGACCTTCACACGTCCTTCAGGCCAGCCAGTGCTGAACCTTTGGGAAGCTGGCTTAGCCCAGCCACGGGGCTGAGCGTTGGCAGAGGCCACCGGGAGGCTGAGACTTGCCAGGTCCGGGACCTGCTCTCAGTCCTGTGGTTGCTGAGTGCGGTCCTCGTGTTCACTCATCGCTCCGCCGCTCAGATGCTGTGAACACTTCCGTCCTCCGAATGTCCTTGCATGGCTTCCGGGACTTGGATCTTGTCTAGCTTCCTCCCAGTTCTCTTATTGCTCCTCCTTGTGTTCTTCACTGTTTTGCTTTTCTCTTTCAGTTTCCCAAACAGTTCAGGTGCTGTCCTCAGTCATACTCTGCCTGCATAACTCCCTTACGTGAATTATTCTGCAGCTGGGGGTCAAATGAGGCAGTGTAGGGTTGGTATTTGTGATTTTTTCTCTAAACTCTGTCTCTCCTCAAAGACTTGGAAATCATGGGCAAAGCCCATCCCTTACTTAAGTAATTGGCACGTGGAAGACAGGCAGTCAGTTGGACAGATGGATAGATGGATGGATGGATTTTGGATAGATGGATGAATGAGTGATGAATGGATGGGTGGATGATGGATAGATGGATGGGTGGATGGATGGATTGTGGATAAATGGATGGATGGATGATGACTGGCTGGCTGGATGATGGGTAGATGGATGGATGAATGATGGATGGATGGATGGATAGATGGATGGGCGGATGGGTGGCTGGATGATGAATGGGTGGATGGATAGATGGATGGATGGGTGAATGTATGAATAGATGGCTGGCTGGATGATGGCTGGCTGGATGATGGATGGGTGGTGGTGGAAGAATGATGGTAGATGGATGATGGATGGATGGCTGGGTCAGAAAGGCAGGTTAGATTTAGATCATGGATGGAGACCCAAAACAGTGGAACCTCTCCTTAACGATGGAGAGAAGCCATGCCACATCTCTGAGCTCACATCCTGTGCCCATCTCTATGGGCAGAGATGAAGCCACTCTCCCTACAGCGTGCCTCTCCTGAACGCACTCTTTCTCCTTCATTTCTTTGCTCGTAATGCCTCCCCATCACCACCTACTGCACACTAAGTGCCTGCCGTGCATCCGTGCCCCTGAAGGGGCATCACCATTCCCTGGTGCGAGGGAATCACCGGCTCTTCTGTTCCTCTTATGCCCCTCTCCACATTCTGCCCTCAGTAAGTTTTTTAACGAAAACCCTTTGCTTATTGAGGGCATGTTTGATGTCACCTTGAGTGCTGGACACCCAACACGTGTATAGATGGAGAGAAGCCTGTTATCTTGGTGGTGGTTGTTTGTTTCCTAAGTGTTAAATATAGTGTTATCAGTGGGAAGATTTATGGGCTGAACTGACTTCCAGCAGATCATTTTGTTGTAAAGTTAGAACTGAAGAGCATAGTCGGCACGTCTGAGCACAGGTGCCGGTGGCAGGAGAGCTGGGAGTGCCTCTTTGGACCACAGACCTAGTGGGTGGGATGCTCTCCCATCATGGTGTGAGGGCTTCTTTCATGTGTCCCAGACATCTCAGGCTCCCTGCCTTCTGGACCTCACATGGCTCTCACCGGTCCACGTGTCACCCAGACAGGAACACGCCCTCTGACCTGTTCTGGTCAGCCAAGGGACTTTCCCAGAAGTCCCTTTGCTCACACCCCCAGTGTTGAATTGGCCAGAATTATCCACACACCGATCCCTAAAGCAATCAGTGGCAAAAGGAAGGGGTGCCCCGTGATAGCACTTAACCCGGAAGTCAGCTTCTCCCGGGGCACTTTGAGGGGTGGACTACACACATGAACAACATTGGGGTTCGCTCTGTAGGAGAAAGAGGGCAGTCAGTTGTGTCTGTTGGCTTTGCCATCTATCTATGCAGGAGGGCTGGGGTAGGGGGAGCTATCCATGGACAACTGTGTCCTCTGTGGCCTCGTTCACCGTGACCCCGAGCACAACCGCTGCCCCTCTGTCCCCAGCGTCCCTTCCCACCAGGCCGTCCTGTCCCCCGGATCAGGCTGCTTCCTGCCGGGGAGGCGGCTCCTCTGGGCGTGTGGCTCTCCGTCTGCCAGCAGCGGGCCTCCCTGGTGAAATACTCGCCGTTGCTGACTCCAGGTGGGCAGGCCAGTCTGTACAGGGAGCAGCTCCTTGCCCAGAGTGTCGGGGAGCAAGGTCACACGTCCCCGAGCATGACGATGCCGTGATCTCTCCGTGCGCTGGGCACTGCCCCCGCAGCGGCTCCCTGCCCTCACACCACCGCTGTCCCCTGCCGCGGGCAGAGGAGCGAACTGCTGGGTCAGCACAGACCCGGGCTCCTTCCAGGGCCTTTCTGGGGCGCCACGGCTGCTTCGCTGCTCAGGCGGGTTTGGCTCCAGCCCCTGTCAGCGAGAACTTTCCGTCAATCACGTCGTTCTTCTGCCTCTCGCTGCAGCCCCGCCCACCCACGCCAGTCTTTGGTCAGTACGATTTCGTGCGCTGGCCTTCTAGTAGCTGACAAGAGAATAGAACAATGATGACCATATACTGTAATAAAAGTGATGTGGCCAGAAAGAGTTATGTGAATGTGGTCTCTCTCTCTCTCTCTCTCTCTCTCTCTCTCTCTCTCTCTCTCTCAAACTGATCTGAGAACCCAGAATACTGTATACTAAGTAAGGGATGGGGAGCGGATATAGCTGGACAGAGGCACTATTCACACCCCAGGTGAGATGGCGCTGGAGGGCAGGAGACTTCACCAGGGTGTTCAGAATGGCGAGTGATTTTTAAACTCTGCATTGTTTACTTCTGGAATTTTCCACTTCATATTTTTGACTGTGGCTGAGGGGGTCACTGAATCCTTGGGAAGGGAAGCCACACTTAGAGGACTGCTGTATATTGGTGTCAGGTGTGCTATATAATGATTTGATATTTGCGTATATTGCTAAGTGAGCACCACAGTAAGTCTAGGGAGCATCCCTCACCACACATACAGTGTTTCTTTCTTGGATGAGAACTTTTAGTATCTACTCTCTTAACCACTTTCAAATAGGCAGTCCCATGTCATTAACTGTGGTCACAATGCTGCACATCTCTCTCCCTCCCCGGGGTCTTCCTCATTTTACACCTGGAAATCTGCACCCCTGACCCCTCCACCCATTTCACTCACTTCTTACTCCATTCCTACTAGCTGGCTATGCGGTTCTCTGTATCTAGGAGGTTTTTCCCTTCGTTTTATTTTTTTTAGATTCCACATGGAAATGTGATCATATGGTATTTATCTTTGTCCGACTTACTCACTTAGCATCATACCCTCAAGGTCCATCCATGTGATGGCTAACAGCTCGAATTCATTCCTTTTTATAGCTAAACTAGAGGCCCGATGCACGAAGATTTGTGCAAGAATTGGCCTTCCTTTCCCTGGCTGCAGGCACCACATTTACTCTGGCCCGGAGCCACCTTTCCAATTTCCCACACTGCCCAGAGGCCCACAGCAGCTGGGGCAATGTGGGATGCCCCCTCTGTATGCAAATTAACCTGCCATCTTTGTTGGGTTAATTTGCATACTCCTGATTGGCTGGTGAGGTGTCACAAAGGTACAGTCAATTTTCATCTTTCTCTTCTATAATATTAGTGTAGATACTATTCCATTGCATATACATGTCTGTATATTTTATTTAACCATTCATCTGTTGATAGACAGGTTGTTTCCATATCTCAACTATTGCTTAGTTTTTTTTTCTGACTATCAAGATGAGTATTCTTGGTTCTTAAATTTTGGAAAGTACCCAAAACTCTACTGAAGAAAACAAGAGTCTCCTGTAATTCACAGTGGAAACCCAAAGGTGGTTTTCATGCATTCCTCCTCCTCCTATCTGCCCTCCTAGCTTACATCCATCTATTTTATTATTTATTTTTTACAATTTGGAATCAGACTATACCTATGGTTCTGTACCCTAATTTTTGTTCACAAGAATCTGTATTTTCCATGACATCATAAACGCTTTGCGGTGACAGTCGGGCAATTCGGATTAAATGTCTCTATTCACGGGCGCAAAGCCTTCGGGTGGCGTGGGAGGGTCAGCTGGCCGCGGGCTCATTTATAAATAACTGTGCTATTGCCCATGGCAAATATTGAATTTGATGCAATACTTAAGACATTTTCTAATTTGAAAATATTTTCAACCCAAACAGTTGCCATTTGCAATTTGTCATGTTGTGAGGATTCTGTGAAGCGAAGTGTTTTGGGATTGGGTGTTTTACTTGGAGCGGTGCATAAGCACAGAAATTCTCATCTCTCCAGAAAGAGAGATTGGGCTGTAGAGCTGTGCCGACAGGCCTATTCTCGGAAAGATTTATTTTCTCCCTTTTCAGTCTGGGGCTGCTCTGATCTGTGAAAACATACGGGTCCTCCAGCGTCCACAGATCAAAGGGATGGTTCCTTTCCTGGGACCAAAGCAGCGGCTTAAGTTCAGGCTCAGGGATGGTCACTAAACCCGTTCCTCTCTGTTTTGAGCAGAGACAAGCGTTGAGCGATCTGGGAAAACCATTATTACCGGAGCTGGGCCTCTACGGTGAAGAAAACATTTGCACAGTATTTTCTTTGCACAAGTATACATGTGCCTCGGGACGCCAGTCCGGGCGGGGCCTCTGCTTCCATCCCGGTTTTTGCTTCATGAGGCGGAGCTTCTCTCAGAGTAATGCCCCCCGCAGTCCCCTTTTTAAGGGAAGGATTTTAGCTTCATTCCCCTTTGGGATAGTTTGAAAAATGTTTAAGGAATAGGTTTTGTCACTAAACGTCTCGTTCCATGGTCAGCAAACTGCGGCTCGAGAGCCACAGGCGGCTCTTTGGCCCCTTGAGTGTGGCTCTTCTACAAAAGACCACGGCCTGGGCGAGTCTACGTTGAAGAAGTGGCGTTAGAAGAAGTTTAAGTTTAAAAACTGTGGCTCTCCAAAGAAATTTCAATCCTTGTGCTGTTGATATTTGGGTCTGTTGACTGATGAGTTTGCCGACCACTGGTCTAGTTGATACTTGGTGTTAATATTTGAAAAACAAATAAACAAACAAACAAACAAAACCACACACACAAACCCATAAAATAAACCCAAGGTTTCATGTATGTGCATTCTCTTTTAGGCTGTCCCAAGGTCTTCGAAGACCCAGGAAAAGCCGCGTCGACCAAAAGCAAGACAAATGCCTCAGAGAGAAAGAAGATGGTGGAGCCCAGGGCAATTGAAGGTAAAATAAAGACCCGGGCAAGCCTGTCGTCCTCGTTACGCGCGACTGTGTACACACTTTGTGTTTTTCATAGTTGATGTTGGTGGTCCCAACCTACAAAGGCCTCTTCTTGGGCCGGTCGGTGTTCTTGGAAGGATTATGTTGACCCATTGAGTCTCCCTCCCAAATCCGACGCCCCTCACCAGCCCCCTGCCTCTCTCTCCGACACACTGCAGAGTTTTGTAAATCCCCGCCTTCCCCAGCGCCTTCTTCTCTCTTCCCCTCCTCCCAGCAGACTCGGGAGGCTGAGGGCGGTGTGTACAGACCTGGGCTTTATGAAACTTGTGGTTTCCGCCATATTACTAAGTTGGGTTTGAAGTTCTCTTTTAGTAATTTTACCTGCATTCAATGGAAACCTCATTTCAGGAGGTCCACACAAAGAAGGAGCCTCTGCATTTATTAACCCTGCAAAATTATGTAATAATAATAATAATAATAATAATGGTGGAAGAGTTCAGAATTTCATTTTTAAAAATATATTTTTATTGACTTCAGAGAGGAAGGGAGAGGGGGAGAGAGAGAAACATTCATGATGAGAAAGAATCACTGATTGGTTTCCTCCTGCACACCCCATACTAGGGATGGAGACCATAACCTGGGCATGTGCCCTGACCTGGAATCGAACCGTGACCTCCTGGTTCATAGGTTGGTGCTCAACCCCTGAGCTGCACCAGCCAGGCTGATTTTAGTGTTTTATACGTGACACACGCCCCTTAGCTCATCCCAGAGGCGGAAGGGAGGCCTCTGGCTCTTCGGGGCCTGGGCTCACCCGGGACAAGCCTTCCCCAGTGTTCTCGGGATCAAAGGCGGCTGTAAATCCCCCGTGAGCGGAGGGCGGGGACCGCGCAGCCTGAGTGTGAGCACCAGCATGTGCTTGGGGAGGACTTGTGCGGAGTGAACTGTCCCAGAGAGGGGCCAGAACGTATGGAAAGAACATCTGTTCTGAGCGTGGGGTGTGCAGCCCAGAGGAAGGCTGAGGGATGGGTCTCTGGGCCCGACGACCCTCGCAGAGGAGGGCGATTTCCTGGGGGCCTGCTGCTCTCCTGAAGAGGCGATCTTGGGGGACTCCGAGGATTCCTGAGCCCAGACGCCCAGCCCCCCTCTGAGCCTCTCCCATTGGTGCGCTGCGAGCATGGTTATCGCAACGGCGACCCAATGCCATTTCAAGACGGCGCTCCATTCTTGCTGCATTTCTAAAGCAGATATTATTCCCGGAAAGGGCTTGGGGAGATGGGAGGGAATTGCACGCTTCCCAAGACCAGGGACGTTGTCGGCAGTGAGATGTGAAGCCCAGGGCTCCAAGTCCGCCACCATCTGGGCAGGACGCCCTGGAGCCCGTGTGGGCACAGGCCCAGAGCTTAGGAAGGGGTGCAGACAGCCCCGGGGTGGACGGGAACTTCCAAAGTCCAACGTGCTCACTGCGAGAGACTCTGTCTCATATTTGATCTAGCTTCTTTTTTTAATTTTTAAAATATATTTTATTGATTTTTCACAGAGAGGAAGGGAGAGCGATAGAGAGCTAGAAACATTGATGAGAGAGAAACATCGACCAGCTGCCTCCTGCACACCCCCTACCAGGGATATGCCCGCGACCAAGGTACATGCCCTCGACCGGAATCGAACCTGGGACCCTTCAGTCTGCAGGTTGACGCTCTATCCACTGAGCCGAACTGGTTTCGGCTAACTTCTTTCTTTAAAGCATCATCAGAGATGCTGCCAATGGACGATGGCGTGTAGGAACTGCGTGTGACTTGGGTTTGGGGTGGGGGGGGGCTTGTCACACTGGGTTTCACTGGGGATGGAGGTGAGTGATGTTCCCGAGAGAAGCAGTGGGGTCCCCAGTCGCTTCGCGCACCGTGCTGACCTCCGGGACGCCCTCGGGCACGTGCTTCCCGCAGAGCTGGGCGGTTATTGTTGTTACTATTACTTTTTACCTCACTCGTGGTGTTAGCTCTCAGGGAAACGAAAACCCGGGATCGTGGTTGCTCACTGCGGTTCTGTCCCTCTGCCTCCCAGCTGTCTCCGGGGCTGCGCGGACGGTGAAGGAGCGGGCCTCCTGAGGGACATGGTTCAGGCTGTCCCGGACCCAGCAGCTCACATCCAGGTAGGTGCCCCTTCCAGGAGGCCGCGGTCCTGTCCTCCCGGCCGGTCTCCACGGCGCCCGCCCCCCGCAGTGCGTGCTGCCTTCCCCCACTAAGACGGTGGGGTTCACATAGACGTGGTTGAAAGAAATCCAGGGAAGGATATATCTCATTACACAGGTAACTGATAGGACATGCAGATTTCATTGTTCTTAGTGATGGTTCTCCCGGGCCACAGCCTGGCCACACGTGTCCACGCTGTCCAGGGGGCTGTCACACCGCCGTGGCCGGTGGCATCCCTGCACCAGCCCACGCGGCCCGCTGAGCTGAGAGCATCCAGCCCGGCCTTTGCGGGCGGTCGCTGACCTCTGGGTCAGTGCAGGGAACACCTCCATCTCTGAGGCACTGTCTGGGTCACCAGGAGGAGACCAGTGGGCCACACGTGGGTCTCCATGGGCAGGCGTTGTTCTGCGTGGGCACAGGGACCCTCAGTAGCTCTCCCCGCCACACCTGCCCCCATGCTCACCCACTGACGGCGTTTCCCCGCGGCCCTGGAGGTGAGAGAGGACGGAAGTGAGGCGTGTGCAGCGGCAGGTCCCTGGGAGGAAGCCGCCCACTCCTCTCAGTCCCACTCCCACATGCATGCACACGCACACACGCACACGCACACGCACACACACATGCACACACACGCACATGCATACACACTCACACATATGCACATGCCCTCGCAGGGAGAGGCTCGGCGAGGAAATGAGGCGATGGGTCGAGTAACTGCTGTGGGAAGTGGGGGCCGGAGCCTGTTCCCCAGGAGGCGGTCTCCGCGGTGCTGCTCAGCTCAGCGGGCCCCACGGGCCACACCCTCCCCGCGGGGCCCGGTCTTCACGCTCCCCACCTCCCCGAGGGGCCTGGTCACGTTCACTCATTTATGTTCTTTGCCTAAAACACGGATTGGAAATGGGAAGTGGTTTGTCATGGAAAGGAAGGCTTCTGAGATTGAAAAATGTATCTTTTTTTTTTTTTGACTAACATGTACAATGCCTTCCAAAACATCACATACACACATGGTAAAGACATATATGTGGGAGTGTGACGGACCGGGACCCTGTGTAACGTACACCCTTACACATGTGATTTCTTGGGAGATGGAATCGGAAGTGATAAGAGTGGCAATTCATCCTTTGGGTTTTGTGGGTGTTTGTGAAACTTCAGAAAGAGGGGGCGGTCCGGATTGCTGAGGATTCTAAGTTTTGAGCAGGGGTAGAGAGGGAGGCTGCAATCTGATTTCTGTGGGACATTTTATGGGGGCACGGCAGTTCTGCCTGCCAAGGTGCAAGTGGGAAATCCCTTGTGGGTGTTAAGTTTTCTTCCGAAATATCTGAGCTTACCCGGTAAGCACCCGTGTTACTCACAGACTGGGGGGAGGGGGAGCAGGTAGAAAAGCTTTTTTTTAAAAGAGTCTGTTGACCATGAAGCTGCCAGATGCAAATGCGAGCTCCTGGGAAGGAACACCTTCCACCGTTCAGTGGAGGCGGGTCAATAACCGAAATCCGCTGTGATTGGCTTTTTGCTCCTAATCACCCAGATGGAACAGGTGGGGTCGGTGAGAAACCAGTGCAGGTGTTTAGAAGGGAATCCATGGCGTGCAGACAGCCTTCTTGGTGAGAAGGGCGGTGTGTACAGACCCAGGCGGTGTGGACCAATCTGAGCGTCATGGCCTCCGACCACGTGTTCTCGGGGACCGCCCGGCTCTGACCTTCCGCTCTGCTCCATCGCACCATCACCGTATGGGTTAGCATAAATAAGTGGAGGATGATTTTGAAAAAGGATCACCTTGAGAGTTTTTAAAAAATAAAATTCAACTCGGGTTGCTTATGTGTGTTTTGAAGGCGAGCCGGCAGGTGAGAGCTGCGTGGCTAACGGCGGACGATGGCTCTGGTCGGAGAGAAGTAAAGGTGTTGGTTTTCTTCGTGAATCTCTCCGGCTCTGTCTGGTTGGAATTTAAATAATTATTCCTGGTTTTGTTTTAGTTCTATGGAATTGGTGTCTTTGACAACCAGGTTAGGAAAACAGACCGCCTTTCTGTATTTCCTTAAAAATCTCTGATTTGGGGCCCTAGCCAGTTTGGCTCAGTGGATAGAGCATCAGCCTGTGGACCAGAGGGTCCCGGGTTCGATTCCGGTCATGGGCACCTCCCCAGCCCAGGGCCCTGGTCAGGGCTCATGCAGGAGGCAATCGATGTGTTTCTCTCATAACCAAGTTTCTCTCTATTTTTCCCTCTCTCTCCTGCTCTCTCTAAAAACCAGTGGGGAAAAAAAAATAGACTCGGGTGAGGATTAACAAAGAAATAAAAGTACTGAGCTCCCTGACGGGGGGAGTCTCTCAGGAGCTGCTCTGAGCTGAGAAGTCGCTGGCCGGTGGAGGCGGCGGCCTGTACTGGCGGGAGGAATCTTACAAATAGCGCTCGAATGGCCCACTTGCCCGTTAGTGTAAACAGTGGGCGGCGCTGCCTTCGGCTCATTTCCCCTGAAAAGGACTTCAGTTCCCCACACGGTGACCTAACAGTGCAGGTGTGCGGCGGGGGCAGTGGGGGTGGGGGCAGCCACAAAGGCGGAGTGTCCTTCGCTGGCCTGTCCGCCCGCTGTTGGGGGAGGAAAGGGGGGGGGAGAGAAACCTTTTGCATGAGGGCAATGTATTCTGCATAATTTACCGCCGCGCTTTCTGCCAGAACAAACACGGAACGCTAGAGCAATTGCATAATAGCGGGCGATATTACTAATGCGCGCCGTTAGCCTCCTCTTAGGTAACCGCCGTCGAGGGGGAGAAGGAAGAAGAGAGAAAGTTCTGGAAAGCACTTGACAGCAACAGGGTCTGGACTTCCCAAGAAGTCAACGGCCCGGCTGAGCTCTTCCCCCCCCCCCCCCCCCCCCCCCCGATCGCTCTGGAAGTGACAGCAAGCGTTTCTGGCTGTAAAAGGTGTCAGACGAAAACGCTGCTTGCGTTTCATAGAAGGAAGGGTTTGAAAGGGCTTGAAGAAGCAGCCCGCGTGAAGTGCAAGGTCACCAGGAGGCCTGAGAGTCCCGGGGGTGAGCGGGAACACAGAGCACACTACGCAGATGCCAACCCGGGGAGGGCGCTGGTCTGATCCGGGTTAGGGGCTTGGCCGTGCTCCTGGCCCTTCCTGGCCTAGGCCTGCTCCCCGCTCCCCTCTCTCTGCTCCCCGCTCCCTGCCCCCCGCTCCCCGCGCCTACCTGGCTGACAGAAGGCCTTTGAGCTGCAGGCGTTTCACACGCGTTTGCAGATCTGATTTACAGTCCCTTTGCTCCGCAGGAAGTTAGAAAGTTTATCCTTTGAGGATGTGCTCAGCGGGGACCAGAGACCGGAGCTTCCCCCCAAAGTCTGTGCGCTGTGAGGATGACGTAGCCCTGGATCCGCGGCCTGATTCTTCCTTCATAACTCGGCTTTGATCGGCGTCCAGCGGGTACACACCCCGCATGCCTGCGATCGGGCTGGCTGCCGGGCGCTGCCCCGTGTCTCTCTCTGCAGGGCAGTGGCCCTCAGCAGAGGAGAGCAAACTCCAAACAGCCCTACAGCGCGTGCGTGTGGCTTTTATGGTCAGAATAAGAGGATTGTCTGAAAATATCAAAGCGTTTGATACGACACTACAGGAGGGGCTTCTGATGTCGGGCTGCCTGCCGCAGGTGTGCCGGGGCCAGGCTGGAGCTGGGCTCCCCTCTCTGTCCCTGCGGCTCCCCGTGGCCTCGGGCTGTGCTCCGGGCGCCTGCACCCAGGCTCAGTGCCTGCTCCCCGGCCTGCTGCCCGCCCCCCGCACTGGTGACCCCTCCTTAACGTTCAGAGACTCTGGTGTGCAGGGAGGCGCCAGCTGTCCCGGGAGCTGCAGGCTGGGCCAGAGGCGAGCTGTCCCTTCCCGGGAGAGAGGCTGTAGTTGTGTGCAGTTGGCTTACACACCCACCGGCCTTCGGCCCAGCGGTGGCTCTCAAACAGCCTGCGTCTCTGCTCAGAAATGCAGATTCCTGGGCTCCCCCAACTCTTCTTTGGAAAGTTTGGGGTGGACTCAGGGACCTGCATTTTCACAAGTGCCAGAGGGGTCTCTGTGGACCTTGCTTAGATGACGAATAGCAATAATTTTTTTTTTAAGTGAGTACACGAAACAGAGCTTTTTATTTATTTATATTTTATTGATTTTTTTACAGAGAGGAAGGGAGAGAGATAGAGAGCTAGAAACGTAGATGAGAGAGAAACATTGACCAGCTGCCTCTTGCACACCCCCTACCGGGGATGTGCCCGCAACCAATGTACATGCCCTTGACCAGAATTGAACCTGGGACCTTTCAGTCCGCAGACCGATGCTCTACCGCTGAGCCAAACCGGTTTCGGCCAAATAGCAATAATTAAAAAAAAATGATTTGTTATTTTTTTTTTTTTTTGAAAGAGGAGAAGGGAGAGGGAGAGGGGGAGAGGGAGAGAAACATCTATGTGAGAGTGAAACATTGGCTGCCTCCTGCCTGCCCCATTCTGGGTCCAAGCCAGTAACCCCTAACCTGGGCATGCGCCCACTGGAAATGAAGACAGCAGCCAACAGAGCCGCACCTAACTCTTTTTAAAAACCTGCCTTTGTTGTTGGAAGTATTATAGCTGTCCCTATTTTCCCTCTCATATATGTATATGTATGTGTATGTGTATAGGTATAAGTACATATACATGCACATGGTTTATTTTTTAGAGCAGTTTGACTCCCGTATGCCTGCTCCCATGCACACACCACAGCCCCACCATGGGCACCATCACACCGGGTGGTCGATCTGCTCACAGGCGGTGAACCCATGTTGATACGTCAGCATCGCCTGGACTCCGTGTTACCAGAGGGCTCAGCTCTGTGCTGTGTGCTCTGTGGGTTTAGATTAACAGGTAACGGTGTGCATGTCTCACACAGAGCCGTTACCCTGCCCCAACATCCTCCGAGGTCCAACCACGCCTTCCTCCCGCCCCCACCCGCCCCTGGCAGCCCTGGATATCTCCGGTTCACAGCCTCGCCCTCCCGGTGGCGTGGACTGGGGATCGGGCAGCCGCGGCCTTCCCAGCCCGGCCTCTGGCATCGCCCTGTGTGCAGGCTTGTCTTGTCATCGCTCGACAGCTCATCTTGACTTTTTGAATCAGGGAACTTTTAAAACCCCCCGACGAATTCATGCACTTTCTCTCCAGAATAAGCGTGCACACACTCTCATACACGCTCACAGACCTCCTGCAGCCAGCCTAGCCCTCCCGGCCCCCAGACCCC
Source organism: Pipistrellus hanaki (assembly GCF_964339955.1). Lineage (NCBI taxonomy): Eukaryota > Metazoa > Chordata > Mammalia > Chiroptera > Vespertilionidae > Pipistrellus > Pipistrellus hanaki. Next base: position 3,694,114 of record NC_140504.1, on the reverse strand, counting down.
CCCGCACCCAGGCCCAGGGGGCCCAGGCCCGAGCCCTGGCTGGTCATGGAAACCCCGTTGGATGCGGTTGACGAAACTGGAAAGAAGTGCTCGTTTGCCCCGGAGTCCTGCCACAAAGCTGCTGCCGCTTGAAGTGAGGGGCATGGACGGCCGAGCCCAGAACAGCCATCCTTCCGGGGCTCATGGTGGTCTGAGTTCAGCTCAGAGGAGGACACTCCCCCCGCAGATCCGCCTCCTAGAGCGAGTCTCCTCTCAGGCAGGCCAGCGGCCCCCTGGGGCGGGGTGGCTGCAGAGCTGGGCTCCCAGGGCCCCGGGCTGCTGGCCTGGAGGCCAGTCCTCAGCCAGGCTGCAAAGCCACGGCTTCCAGACTGCGGGCCACGGCCCACTGCGGGAGGGGGTCAAGGCCAACATGAACCAGAGGCGCAGGCGAGGGGCGGGAGAGAATGGAAATGACCCCGGTGCATCCCATGTGGAATGGATGCCTGTTACTTGCTTTCATGCGTGTATGTGTGTTACCGGGTTGTGACATGTGCCATGTGACATGTGACATGTGCCCTCCTCCTCTGGGTGCACGGAGCAGACAGCGCTCGGGGTTTCTGAGGAGGAGGGACGAGGGGCAGCATCCCCGTCTCACCCTGAGGAGCCGCGCTCGCGGGCATGCACTCACACATGTGTCTCCCCGCGTTGGGCTGCGCTGACTCTGGCTGCCAGATGTTGGGAGTTATCCAGAGCAGGGACTGTAAATAGCAGAGAAAGTCTTTTTTTTTTTTTTTTTTTTAATTTTAAAGATCAAATTCCAGGGTTACATTAAAACCCCGGGGTGTGTTTTGCTTAATTGAGAGCCCACGTTACTTTGGAGCATGCACTTTGGAAAAAGTAAACACATCTCACCGAAGCACGGCTCTTAATGTTTGCACGGCTCTGGGTGGAATTTTCTGGAAAGCTCTGTTCGTTTGCATTGCACGTTTACTGCTAATATGCCGCTATTATCAATATCCAAAAATAAACAATAACACCCGTTTATACGGGCCTCCAAATTAGTCCCATAAACTTTTACGATATGGCGCTGGGGAGCCAGCTGGGCGTGGGGCTGACAGAACATGTAACTCTAGCCATGCGACTCTCGGTCCTTTGTTTTAAAGGCCACGTTTGAAAGGGGCGATGCCGAAAACCTTTGTAGTGAAGAGTGAGCGTCACCACGCCAACGTCTGTGCTTCACGTAAAAGCGAAAAACAAGTCAAGTGTTTTCATGACGTGTGTTGTTTGAAAAAGCCCCCAAGTCAAATACTCACTTTTCATTGATTGTGTGGAGGGAAGGGTGTGTAAGCTGACCGGCCTCATGGCACATTGGAGAACCGACAGCTGGGACCGGAGGGGCGGCCGCTTTCTGCTGGGCTGTCGGGGGAGGGGTCCTGGGGGAAGCATTGAGATTGGGGTTTGGGTTGAGGGTTTAGGGCTGGGTTAGGGTCGCCAGTAGACCTTAGCCATGAACAAAGACAGCAGGAAGTAGCACAGACCCAAAGAGACTATTTTATTTTCTGACTAATGTGAGCCACTCACTTCTGTTCTTATGCCTGAGCCTTGAGGAATGGAAAATCCACATAGAGCCAATCCAAAGGATTAAAGAGGCCGGTGACTTGATTCCTAAAAACGGAGATGAAAACAAACACATCTTGTTGACCTCAGACTTGCCTGGTGCACAAAGGTGGCTGTGATTTAGAAACAAGGACACAAAGGTTTTTTTGTTGTTGTTTTCCCCGAGGTTTGCTGAGATGAGATTGGTATTCCATACCATGGAGGTGTGCGGTTACATGATCTGATACACGGATGTCTGGGGAAGTGATGGCCGCCATTGGGTTAGTGAACATCTCCATCGCCTCACCTTACCCGTTTATTTTCTGTGGTGAAAACATGGAAAATGTGCTCTTTTAGCAACTTGCACCTCCGTGTACAGCACATGTGTCAAACACAAGGCCCGCGGGCCAAATCCAGCCCGCCAGGCCTTGCAATGTGGCCCGCACCACGCTGTCATCACTGCACTCCGCTGTCAGTTTATGACATTGTCAGTTTATGACTGTTCAGTAAACCATTCGGCCCGCGATTTAGGCTGGATTTTAGATTTTGGTCCCTTCTCTGATTGAGTTTGACACCCCTAGTGTACAGCATCATTCACTGCAGGACAGCCTCCCCTGACGGCCTTACGTGGGACCCTGCCCGCGCCCCCTCGTCCTTCCGTCCCCGCTGCCCAGCCAGCCCACCACTCACTGCTCTCATCCCGGGAAGTGTGTGCCCCCGAGCGGACTCTCCCCGTGCCCCGCCCCAGCCCACCCCGTCCACTCTGTTCCTGCCAGTGTGGTTCTTAGGCTCCACGTTTAAGTGAGATTATACACTAGTTGTCTTCCTCTGTCTGATTTATGGCACTCAGCACTATGCCTTCAGAGTTCCTTTTTCTTTTAAAATGCATTTTCCAGAACTAAAAATAGATGTCTTAGAAAACCTCAGGATTGATGCTAATTCACGGCATAAATCAACCGTGGGTTTGCCAGGGTCTGCTGTTCTTTCGGCATCACATATGCTTTTAGCTTTACCTGAAAACGTGGAATAGTATGTTCCCTGCCATTGTTTGTCACTGTGACGGGAGCAGTGTTTTCGCCATCGGAGCACTCCCTGAAGACTGAGCGCTAGGGTGCTGGCTGGTTGCCTTAGAAGTGGCCCAGTCGCACTGTGGCTCATCGGAGTGATAGGACGTTGTATTTTCCAGGGCTGGTCTTCCCGTCAGGGTGGGGACAAAACTCGGCACTAATATTGGTCTGGGAAGCAGGTGCTGAGGGAATTAGGAATACACGAGGTTTATTGGAGGGAGTGTAGGGGGTTCCTGTGGACGATGTAAAATGAGGGGGAGCAGGACTGAGGGGAGACAGTTTGACCAACCCACCGGGACCCCTGGAGCAGGGATTGGCGTGGAGGGTCCAGAGCTGGGAGAGGGGCCGAGCTCTCTCCACGCCCCCGTGTTCAGTATGGCTGGGTGTCGGGGTGAGGCAGAGCCAGAGCTGAGCAGCCGGAGGTGTCTCGGGTCCATGCACAAGTTTTATGGTTACATCCTAACCATAAAACCATGTTCCCCCAGGGGGTTAGGACATACGCTCCATGAAGTTTTCTAGTCTCCACTGGGTTTCACTCCGACGGGGCCTCCTCCAGGCTGAAGCTAGAGGGGGTCAGGAAGACTGTGTCAGGGCTGGAAGGAGGCGCCCCAGGCTTCCAGGCCACACTGGGGTGTAGGGATCTGTGAGCATCAGTGACCAAAGACAGAGAAGCTGTAGAAAAAGCTAATGTGTCTGAAACATGGTCCAATGTTTAACAACTTAGAAGAGCTGGGACTTTAACCAAAGAGAACAGAGTGATAATTTAGGTGTAAAGGCCCTGACCATGCAGACTACATCCTAACCCCCGGGGGGGACGTGCCTCGGGACAAACTCCCTGCACCCTCAGGAGACTCTCAGCATGCTCTAAGCATGTCCGTGGGGGCCACCCAACACCCTGGCACCGTCTTCCTGGGCTAGGACGATGGGTGCCCCACCCCTGCGCGCTCACCTCCCTTCTTTGCTCCTAAACACACAGAATGAGCAGAGATCGGGGACGCGGGCAGCGAGGTTCCTTGTGCATCAACAAGTGAACAGAACTTTTTAACGTTCTGTATGACTTGGAACTGTTTTGTTATTCGGAGTTGGCACCTGGCTTCTTAGATTTCATTGCACCATGTTCTCCATTTTTTCTCTGAACTGTGGGAGGGTGTTAAGCTCCAGAGTTGTGGTTAAAGACCGTTGGCCGAAGCCCTCATTCCCAAAAGAAGCACCAGCCTGGCCGGTGCGACAGGCAGGACATGTGCCGAGGTTGTGGGCTCCATTCCCAGTGTGGGGTGTGTATGAGGCAGCCAATCAGTGGTTCTCTCTCATCATTGATGCTTCTATTTCTCCCTCCCTCTTCCTCCCTCCCTGAGAAAATAAAATTTTAAAATAAAAGAGGTACCAGACTCCAGGGTAGGAGGACAGCTTAGGGATGCCCCACAGCTGGCCTGGTGACCTCAGCCCTTCACTGATTTCAAGGGTCCAGGGGAGGCAGGGAGGACAGGAGGAGGCATGAGCAGGTGAGGTGGGGAGGGGGTAGACCACACCCTTCTCCTGCACTGAGGTTCCTTGGCTGGCGCAGGTCAGAACCAGGAGGCAAGAAGGCTTAAGCTGAGTAGGAGACTGGCGTTTGTTCTAAGAATGTGTGCATTACTGTGTGTGTGTGTTACGTTCTTGACAGCAGATCACAAAGGTGCATATTGCTAGGGGGGTAATGGTGAAGATCTCGCCTTTGTTTTTCTTCTGTTTACTGTAGGGACTCTCTTCCAGGTGCCTAATATGGCATCTTTCCCACTTGGAGGCAAGTTCCCTTCTGTCTTATGGGGTTATACTTACCAGCCTCTTCGTTCTAGTGAGCTGATGGATGGTTATGAATATCATACACAGTGAAACATGGATTGGTTGCCAGCCACGCATATCTTGGGCCACGCCATGTGCATCCTCTCCCGTCACTAACCTGACTCCAAATATTTTCCCAAGAAAAAACCCATAGCCGCACAGGTGGGGAGCTGGGTAACAATGCGAAATCAGGACGTTTGAGGTCCAGAGGTGGCCGAAAATCATGTCTTTCCTGTCACCCTGTGAGCTGACTCAGAAGCTGTCCGGGGCGGACTGGGCCGGTCGCGATGGGAATTCCCTGTGACTCACGCCTTCCTCCAGCACCCGAGGAGCTCAGAGGAAATTACAAGAAGCAATTCCACAGGCAGCAGGATGCCTGCAGACGGGCACATCACCTCCCGGGCCTGAGAGAGGAATATTGTTCCTAATGGTTGTCAGCTGGGCCGAGAACCCGTCCCCAGACCACCCACATACAGGAAATCAGCCATCGCGGATTCATTCCACTGGGCACTGGGAATAGTACTTGGAATAGACGCCATTCTTCTTCTCAGTGGGACTGAAGGAAGCACAGGACAGTCCTTACTGCGTACTGTGCATGGCTCTGTGGTGGACAGGAAAGGGTCTGTAATTCTATCTAGAAATAATCTCCACTGATACTTCATTGTAATCTCTCTTCTTTTCCCTTCACCTCTGTAGGCGCAGGTGATGTGTCGGTGGGATGTTAGGGGGTAGAAGGTGACCAAAGGGATATGACTGGGGTGGGGGAGGGTAAAGAGCTGAAATGGAGGGACATTTGGAGGGATGTCTGGTCTGGAGATTAGAGGCTTTGGGGAGCATGATAAACAGCTTAGACATGATAGTGTTTAAGGCAAATTACATCTGCTCTATGTAAACGCAGACAAGGACAAGACCTAGTTAGTGGGAACCCACAGAGAGGGGATTTCAGCTCCTGTGAGGGGCCACTGCTCTCCAGTTGACCATCCACCTGTGGAACTGGCTAGGGTTTGTTTTGTTTTTAGTTGATTTTAGGAAGAGAGATGGGGGGTAGGGGGTGGAAGGGGAAGAGAAACACGGATTGGTTGCCTCCAGTCGGCGCCCTGACAGGGAACAGAACCGGAAGCCTTTCGGTGTCTGGGACAACGCTCCACACTGAGCCCCCGGCCAGGGCAGGCACTAGGTGTGAAGGACGGGATTTCCACTACGGGAAGTTCAGGTAGAAACTCTGGCCACCTGGTAGGTGGGGTCTATGTGAGGATTTTATCTGAAGAATCTCAGGCGGCAAAAACACATTAAAAAGAAACTTTTAACAGTTTTAAGCTGGTAACAGCCAGTTTGCTGAAATAGGACACACCTTCTACTCCTGTGGACGGTTTTCCTTGTTTGTAAGATACCTTGACTTCTCCCGGTGTCCCTTCACTTGCTGTTTGCTCACTCCCTCGGTACTCCTGGCGCAGATCGGACAGCCTTAGACCAGTGGTCGGCAAACTCATTAGTCTACGGAGCCAAATACCAACAGGACGATGATTGACATTTCTTTTGAGAGCAGAAAACCGACTTCTGCACATGGGCCACGAAGTTCCAATCGCACTGTACATGGGCGCCCGCACATGGTGTTTTGTGGAAGAGCCACACTCGAGGGGGCAAAGAGCCGCATGTGGCTCACGGGCCACAGTTTGCCGACCACTGCCTTTGACGAACGCGTGCTAGTCATGCATCAGACGGACCAGAGAAGTAGTTCGTCTGCTGCTCACAAAACCACCTCTCTATTTTTAGACGTGGGTTACTCCAGAAACAGCAGGAACACATTAAGCGACAGAATAAGGTTTTAAGGGCGTGTTTTGAAGACCCTCGAAACCCAATCGGTATAAACAGTGAAGCCCGTCACGGTGATGATGTCATGTGTCCCGTAAACATCTTCTAGCCTTTGGAAAATCGCAGCCGACCCACCGGTAGAGTTCACAAACAGCCCATGGAGAATCCTCCTATATAATAAAAGGCTAACATGCAAATCGACTGAACAGCAGAATGACCGGTCGCTATGACAGGCACTGACCACCAGGGGGCAGACGTTCAATACAGGAACTGCCCCCTGGTGGTCAGTCCGCTCCCACAGAAGCTGGGCTCATGGCTGGTGAGCAGAGCAGCAGTGGCGGGAGCCTCTCCTGCCTCGGAGGCAGTGCTAAGGACCCCTCGGCAGACATCCCCCGAGGCGTCCTGGTCTGTGAATGGGTGCCAGCCAGGCTGAGGGACCGCGCCCCCCCCCCCCCCCCCCAAATTCCCAGTGTACCAATGTCGTGGCCTGGGCCTCTAGTACCTATAAGAAAAATCAGTAAGTTGAGTAATTTCTGTAGAAACATCACAGGCCATCTTGATGGGTTGAGACATGAAGAGAGAGAATGGGGGTGCACAGTGATCTCGCTTGGAAGCCGTTTCTATGGTGGGCGCCTGTTTTTAAGAAGCATGATGTGAATTCGACTTGGAGTTGCTCTCGTTTTGCTGTTAAGTGGGCCACAAATGATATATTTGACTCAAGGCAGATTTTAAATCGGTTTGAAGTAAAACTTCTTAGGGGATAAGTTGGATGGTGTTTGCATCTCAGTGATTCACAGAGTAAATTACAAATTGCTGAAGATTCTATTTAAGCCCGACTATTGCCTTACGATGCACGCCATGACTGCTTTCCCAGACCATGCTAGCAGCGGGCGGAGCATCTCAGGCCCGAGTGACCGGACAGCGGTGGCTCTGGGGGTCGGTGTGCACCGGCCTTCCCGCCACCGCGGGGAGCGCCCGGAGCACAGGGTAAGGATGGGAGGTGGGCCGGGGGACCAGGCTATGCAATCCACCTCCACGCTCTGAGTTTCCTGGGATCGCCTCAATGGTTGTGGGGCTCTCACTCCCGCCATGTGGCTGGGTAATCCGGGCTTCTCTTCAAATTAGATTTGAACGAAGCGCCGTAAGCAGAAACACATGGGCGTGTAAAAGCCAGCATCAGAGTGCTCGCAGGCAATAAAGGAGCCAGAGGATTTATTGTACAATCGGACGGCATCTTTTACCCAGCTGGGCTCCGAGGCTTGGGAGCCGCCTGCAAAGGCGAGACAGGCCTTCGGTGAGCTTTCCGTGCGCTGGGCGTCCAGGCAGTGAGACTGGACGTGCACAGAGCCGCCATCTACCCTCCTTTTGCAGCTGGAGGTGCCGGAGGGAGGGAGGGAGAGAGGGAGGGAGGCAGGGAGGGAGGCAGAGCTGGGACGGGTGCGGGCCCAGAGCCTGGAGCCGATATGTCAATGTGAATCCCGCTGTGCTGGGTGACCGGGCCACTGGTGGCCTCCTGGCTGCCCCTCCTCAGCTACCTCCTTCGTCCTCACCATTGAGTCACCTACCACATCACCGCCAAATGCTTCGCCCTTACAGCTTGGAGGCCGGTCAGCAGCTGCCCCGTGGCTGATGGTTGATGGAGGCAGACGGGGCCATCCTCCACTGGAGGCGCCGTCTCCTGGGCTCCTGGGAAGGGTCGGATGGAGATGACAGGGATGAGGGGAGGCTGCAGGAGGCGGGTCTACAGGTGTGGCCATGTCTCAGGGCAGCTGAGCCTCAGTGATGACCGTGGACCTGAGCCCTGAGTGGGCCTCGCTCAGAGGAGGCTGTTTCATTCCATGGCAGTGGAGGGCAGTGTGTGTCCTCAGTGTCTCCCACTGCATTCTGGGAGAGACCGTCCGTGTCAGGAGAGTGAGAGGGATTAAGTAATCCACTCCCCTTGGGCTTAGAGTTTTTTACTTATGATTTTATTTAAATACTAGAGGCCCAGGGCATGACATTCATGCACTCAGGGAAGGGGTCTCCCAGCCTGGATTGCGAGAGGGTGCAGGCCAGGCTGAGGGACCCCACCAGTGCACAATTGGGGCTGGGAAGGAATGTGGGAGGTTGGACAGCAGGAGGGACCACAGGAGGGCTCCAGGACGTGTCTGGCCTGTCTTGCTCAGTCCTGATTGGCGGGACCCCAGCCCTAAGCTAACCTACTAGTCAGAGTCTACCCCCTGGGGGTCAGTGCACATCCTAGTGATTGGTCAACAGGTCAACCATCTGCCCCCTGGTGGTAAGTGCCTGTCATAGCAAGCAGTTGAGCTGCCTTAGCATATCATTAGCATATTACACTTTGATTGGTTGAGTGGCCAACCTGACGACTGGACACTTAGCATAAGGTATTCGGCTTTTATTATATAGGATGCCTTCCAGCTAAGGGCAGCACGTAAGCAGGAAACACAGGGCTGCAGGGAGGGAGATGGGGACTGACCGCTTCCTGGGGTGGGGGACTTTGTTTCTGCCAAGGCCATTGGGGTATTTATAACGTCATCTGAGGGCCACACACAGTCAATCTCCTTAAAAATCAGCCTTTAATTAACGCACCCCTACAGCCTTGGCAGGGCCAGACCAGATGATTTCGAGGGCCTTCTACGGCCCGCAGGCCAGACGTTCCCCACCCCTGGAAAGGGTACAGGCATCCTTTTGGGGGTGACGAGAAGGTTCCAGAGCTAGACTGAGGTGTGGTCGCACTGGGGTGAATGTGTACGTGCCCTGAATGGCCCCCTTTAGAACGGCTTTGTCACGTGAATGTGCCCTCGGTTAGAAGATGGCTGTCGGAAGATGGGTAATTTGTGGGATGTCTGACCCCAGGGGCTTGAGGTGTGACTTGTGCACGGGACCTGGAGTCGAAAGAGACCCGGAGAGGCTGCTCTGAGGACCTCCCCTTCCTCCTCCCCACCCCCAGCTCCTTGGGATGGGAGCAGGTGCTGGCATTCCCAGGTGCCCTGGGTCTGGGGAGCCCCTTGCTGAGCCCGGGGCAAAGAGCGGCCTCAGGGGGAGGGAGGGGAGGGGAGGCAGCAGCCTGCAGCCGCCATGGGCCGGAGCTGCTCTGAGGGTGCCCGCCAGAAAGCCTATAATGATTCCTAAACGTCTCCACTCCTCACCTGCTCGCCTCACTCATCGATTTCTCTCTGCTCTCTCCCTGCTTAAAATAACCCGGCGGTTATTTCCGGAAGCGGCGCTGCCCAATGGAAATGGGACGTCAGCCGCATCAGCAGTTTCACTTTTTCTGGTAGGCACCTTTACAGAAGGACGAGGGAGAGAAGGGCGGGGCCATGAATCACATCTCTCCTGTGAACACTTTCTCTAAAAAGCTCCTGCCTGTGACGTCCATTCTATCCCAAGAGCCTTTCCAGGGCCGGTGGGTATGAAAGCGATCGGGGAGCGGTGTTTCTCTCTCCATGTCGGGCTCAGCCTTCGCAGTCAGTGCCTTTCCCCTCACGGCGTCTCTCAGTTCGAACCAGCCACCTGCCACGCAGTCCTCGGCCACATGCGGCCGTGGCTGCCGTGGGGACCGTGCAGATCTGGAAGTGACCGGTGTTGCTGCGGGCTGTGCTCTGTGGGCCCAGCGCATGCTCAGGGAGCGGAGATGCAGGCGCAGAGGGAGGCCCATCCTGGCCCAGCAGGAAGGAGCCCCCGCTTCGGGCTCCGGCCCCGGGGGAAGGGCTGTGCCCCTGGGCAGGGGGCTCTGTCTGCTGTGAGAGACCAGACGGTGACCCTGGAGACTGCAGCCGCTGTCCTGGCGGGCGCCCGTCACAGTGCAGCTGGGACAAGAGCCACACCAAGAGCCCCTCCAGCCCCAGAGGTGGACCTGTGGGATTACAGATTAATTCTATGTTTAAGGACCTGTTTTCTGCAGCAGTTGCGCCATTTTATTTTCCCCCCAACAGTGCACGGGGCTCCCATGTCTTCACACCCTCGCCGACACATGCTGTTTTCTGCCTTTGGGTGGCCGTCCTCATGGCTGCGAGGTACGAAGCCTCTTTAAGGTCAGCGAGTGAAGCCGTGGAGAGCCGCCTGCTTGTCTTCACTCCGGCGGTGACTTTTAAGAAATCGTTCTCTGAAACAGACTCTATTTCGAAGTTGAAGAACTCTTTGAATCAGTGTTGTTCTGGCAATAGCAACTTGGATGAGACGCCCAAACACACCTCCTCTCCCAAACCTTAAAGAAAAGTAGTAGGGCCCTAGCCAGCGTGGCTCAGTGGAGAGTGTCGGCCCTTGGACCGAAGGACATGTACCTCGGTTGCAGGCTCAATCCCTGGCCCTGGTTGGGCGTGTGCAGGAGGCAACCAATCGATGTGTCTCTCTTTCTCTGTCTCTCACTTTCCCTTCCACTCTCTAAATCAATGGAAAAATGAGGACTATCAAACAAAACAAACAAAAGATGGAGGAGGAGGAGGAGAAGAAGAAAGGTAGTAGAAATTGTTTTTAAAAAAATGACAAATAGGTCTTCCGTCAGCAGTGACTGACAGCCATGCAGAGGCTAGGGTTAGCAGGCGAGGTAGCCGGAGATGGTGGGCAGAGGGTGGCGATCAGAAGGGACCCTGCGGGGAGATGGTGGGCAGAGGGTGGCGATCAGAAGGGACCCTGCGGGGAGATGGTGGGCAGAGGGTGGCGATCAGAAGGGACCCTGCGGGGAGATGGTGGGCAGAGGGTGGTGATCAGAAGGGACCCTGCGGGGAGATGGTGGGCAGAGGGTGGCGATCAGAAGGGACCCTGCGGGGAGATGGTGGGCAGAGGGTGGCGATCAGAAGGGACCCTGCGGGGCTGTCTGCCTTGAGAAGCGCTGGAGGGAAGGAGCTGTCCAGCAGAGGAGAGACCCCTTAGCAAGGCCGATGAGCACATGATGTGCTAGGACTCTGTTGCAGCACAAGCAGAAGGGAAGTGCTTGGGGTGTGTGTGTGTGTGTGTGTGTGTGTGTATGGTATGTGTGTGTATGTGGTGTGCGTGTGTGTGTGGTGTGTGTATGTGGTGTGTGTGGTGTGTGTGTGTGTGGTGTGTGTATATGGTGTATGTGTATGTACTGTGTGTGGTGTGTATGAGTGATGTGTGTGTATGGTATGTGTGCGTATGTGGTGTGTGTGGTGTGTGTGTGTGGTGTGTGTATGGTGTGTGTGTGTATGTGGTGTGTGTGTGCGTGGTGTGGTGTGTGTATGGTATGTGTATGGTATGTGTATGGTATGTGTGTGTATGTGGTGTGTGCGCGTGTGTGGTATGTGGTATGTGTGTGTATGGTATGTGTGTGTATGTGGTGTGTGTGCGGTGTGGTGTGTGGTGTGTGTGTATGGTATGTGTGTGTATGTGGTGTGTGTGTGTGGCGTGTGTGTATGGCGTGTGTATGGTATGTGTGTGTATGTGGTGTGTGTGTGTGGTGTGTGTGTGTGGTGTGTGTGTGTGTGTGTGTGTGGTGTGTGTGTGGTGTGTGTGTGGTGTGTGTGTGGTATGTGTGTGGTGTGTGTTTGGTGTGTGTGTGGTGTGTGTGTGGTATGTGTGGTATGTGTGTGGTGTGTGTGGTGTGTGTGTGGTGTGTGTGTGGTTTGTGTGGTGTGTGTGTGTGTGTGTGTGTGGTGTGTGGTATGTGTGTGGTGTGTGTGTGGTGTGTGTGTGGTGTGTGTGTGGTGTGTGGTGTGTGGTGTGTGTGGTGTGTGTGTGATGTGTGTGTGTGTCAGGGTGTGCCGTGCAGGAAGAAAAGGTCTCTGTTTTCTCCCCAGACTGCCCGGCCTCCTGCTTGAGAGAAGCACACACTCCCGGAGGCAGGCGGTTTAAGGGCCCGGCCCTCTGCCTTCACCCTCGCGGCCAGTATCCGCGGGGCAGCTGGTGTGAGCGGCTCGCGGTGAGTTACGAGGCTCTGAAACGCCTCAGTGGCTCACGCCCTCTGTGGCTGCGCATGAGGCTCACGCAGGGCCTGTTGGTTTTAATGAGCGATCGCAGCGCAGCGCACGCCAATGAGAAACACATGATGGTCCCCGGGCAAGAGAGAGGCAATAACTCGGCAGGTTTCTGAAGACTAGTCCCCCCACAGGCTGCCCCGCTCCCCTGAGAAACAGGCCTCTCAGTGCCGCTGTCAGGCCAAGTGCATCCACCAAACGGAATGCCGCTGCAGAGGACAGCACGGCTCTGAGGCGGGGTGTTCCGCCGGCACGCATCTCCGGAACCTTCCCCGGAGAAGAGCCACGGGAGAGGGTTCAAGGGTGGGGCCTCGCCTTCGGAAGAACCACGGGAAAGTCTGGGATCGTTTCTGGGGGCTCCTTTGCATTTGCGCAAAGAGGGGAACGCAGGAAGAGGTGTGTTTTTAAGAGGGTCGACGTCTTGGTGTTTGCATAAGAACACGGCTGACCTATTGACGGCAGACACTCATTGGGAATCGTAGGCTCAGAATTCCTGGACGTTGACTGGCCGGCCAGACTGTCCATTGCCTGGGCCACGTGAGGACTAGAGTTTAAACGACTGAATCAAGATTCCTGACGATCTTGTTTGGATTCTGAGACCTCACTTGGGCAGTCATTAGTCCTGGGTTCTGACAACTCTTGTTCAAAAAGAGGACTTTTTTGTGTGTTCTCTCTCTCTCCTTTTTTTTTTTTAAAGTATTTTTTTTAAAGTATTATATTGATTTCAGAGAGGAAGGGAGAGGGAGAAAGAGATAAAAGAAAACATCAGTGACGAGAGAGAATCATGGATCGGTTGCCTCCTGCACACCCCACACTGAGGATGGAGCCTGCAACCCGGCCACGTGCCCTGACCGGGAATCGAATCGTGACCTCCTGGTTCACAGGTGGACGCTCAGCCACCGAGCCGTGCCGGCCAGGGCTGTGCGTGTGTTCTTTAGTTTAGTAATCTAAAATCTCAAAGCGCTTCATCTTAGTTCAACAAGCATCTTGCTGACTTCCAGGTTCAGGGAACACGGAGATGAAAAGGAGATAGCGCCCGAGGAACCGCAGCTCAGGGAGTGATTAATTTGTACCAGACAGTCTCCGAAGCGAGAGGGACGCTGGAGCAGAGCGCAGGGCTCCCTGGGGGGCTTGGTGCGCTGGCATTACTCCACTTCTTTTATTTCTTCTGCGTCCGTCACTGGGGAGTCGCTGGTGAGATGTCAGTGACAAGCCCTTCTGTCCACAGGGACGGTCAGACCCCACGTACTGGGTGGTGGGAGGGGCCGAAGGTGCGAGCTGGAAGGCAGGGTCATGGCAGCGCTGTTCCTAGCAGCTCCTCGGTGAACAAGGACCGAGCTTCCTTCCTCTCTCTTCCTGTTCTCTTGGCGACCCACTATCGTTCCCGAAGCAACTTAGAAAATGCGAACTATTGCCAAAACAGGTGTGGCTCAGTGGCTAGAGCGTCGGCCTACGGACTGAAAGGTCCCAGGTTTGATTCCGGTCAAGGGCATGTACCTTGGTTGCGGGCACATCCCTGGTAGGGGTTGTGCAAGAGGCAGCTGATCAATGATTCTCTCTCATCATTGTTTCTAGCTCTCTATCCCTCTCTCTTCCTCTCTGTAAAAAAATCAATAAAATGTATTAAAAAAAAGAAAATGCAAACCGTTGGCTCTCACACGGACACAGCGTGGCTCTGTGTCCAGAGGCAGAGGGAGATCAGACACTGCTCTCTCTGCTTTGCAGGATTTTCTTGTAAGCGAGCTGACCGGTGTGGCAGCTGCTTTGTGTGGATGGAAGACATCAGACCTGCTGTTTGTGACTTCGGGCCGGGCTCCGCTCGTCCGTGCCGATCGCTCGGCTCTGCGGGACGCGGCCTCCCGGCGCTCACGGGGACACGGCCCTAATTGGAACCACACGCCCCGCCGGGGCTGAACGCTCCAGAATGCCCCGCACCCCACCCCCAGCTTTGTTTATTCTCCTTCTGTCCGCATGCCAGGACCTTCCTAATTGGATTCAAATTTGCAGCTTTTACAACAAAAGCCACAAGAACATGATTTTTAATCTCTTGAGCTGTGTTTGCCCCTGTGCTACTTCTGAAAGAGCAGAGGGCTTCAGAGAGCCACGCCTGGGTAAGAGAGTGATCAGGACCCGTGCCTCCTCACTCGGGGAGGGTGTTTGAGAGGTCCTGGCCAGCCAAAACCGGTGTGGCTCAGTGGATAGAGCGTCGGCCTGCGGACTAAAGGGTCCCGGGTTCGATTCCGGTCAAGGGCATGTAACCTTGGTTGCGGGCACATCCCCAATTGGGGGTGTGCAGGAGGCAGATTCTTTCTCATCGATGTTTCTAACTCTCTATCCCTCTCTCTCCCTCTCTGTAAAAAATCAATAAAATATATTAAAAAAAAAAAAAAAGAAAAAAAAGAAAAAGAAAAGAAAGAAAGTTCCTGGCCCGCGAGGGAGGACAGCGCGGAGGACTCTGCCCCCGGAGCCCGAGGGGCCGGGCGGGCATTCACAGGGACCCCTCTTCAAAGTGGCAAGGAAGGGCCGATCTTGGTTTTAAGTGATGATTTTAGCCTTCAGCCAGATTCCGATTTTTTTGGGGGGGAAAAAGTGGAAAAAGTGTGTCGCCACATGCCGGGTGATGTCACCAGGCGTGGGAGGCCACCTCGCGGGGCCCGGGAATCTCGTTTCATTGAGGGGCTGTTTCTGATTATCCCAGCGGAGGGAGGGTCACTTTGAATCATGATGCCTTGACATCTCTTTCATGGGGAATCACACCCCTGGTCACCAGATGTGTGAAGGCAGCGCGGCCGGCGTTCTGACAGCCCGGAGATGTCCTCCCGTCCACCCCGACGGGGGAACCGCAGCCCGCGCTCCTGCCCGCCACCCCGGGCACGGTGTTTTAGGTTATGGCGACTTATCCATCGCCACGTCTCTGGGCCAGCATCCTTCTCTGGGCATGCGTGGGTGGCGTGGGCTCTGGGTCAGCCACTGCCCCGGTGGAACTCTGTCCATCTGCCCAATGCCGTGAGCATTTCCCGAGACGGCATGTTCACGTTTAGGCACGACTACGGAAATCCTAGGTGAGGAACCTGGAAGGGACTTCCTTTGAAGGTCATTTGCTCTTGCAGGTCTTTGCATTTTCAACTTTCCTTCTAGGCTCTCGCAAACTATAAAGAGGATCCCATGGAAGTCACAGTCACTGTCCAGGAAAAGCTTGCATCCAGCCTCCCACCACTGTCATCAGCCACACGCCATCTGAGCATGTGACTGTTTGTGTGTTAGGGCTTCTGGGACGTGGAGGTGTCTCCTCGTCCCCAGGAACCCAGCGAAGGAGAGGGTGGGCTGAGAGAAACTGAGAGCTGTCCCCAGGAATGAGTCTTGTCCACGGATTCCTGACAGGTGGCTATCTGACTTTCCCTCACCTCCTTCTTCCATGTTAGGAGCCTTTTGGCCTTGCTGAGAAGTCTCCCCTTAGTCTTAGACCCTCCTATCTACTGTGTATTTATATATATATAAAAGCCTAAGCAACCAAATGACTGCATAGTCTACTGGTTGCTATGATGCGTACTGACCACCAGGGGGCAGATGCTCAACACAAGAGCTGCCCCCTGGTGGTCAGTGCACTCCCACAGCCAACCTCCCGCAGTCCCTTCCCCCAGCCAGCTTGCCCCAATCGCCGGCCAGGCGGAGGGACCCCACCTGTGCACGAATTCATGCACCAGGCCTCTAGTTCAAACCATAAAGGGTAAGGAAGCTCCTTTTCCAAATAGAACCTTTCAAATATTTGAGGCCAGCACCCTCCTGGCTCCCTCACCTCATTCTGTCCTCTACCAAGGCGGTTCCCCTGTTCCCCTGCACCGGTCTCTCCAGGGTTGTTGTTTCTGATGCCCCAGCAGGCTGGTGGCCCTCTGTGGGTACATTCCCAAGGCTCCCATCAGGATCTGACTGCTGCCATGTCAGTCTGCTGGTCAGACTGCAGCTAAGAGCAAGCGCCAGCTTTTATCTCAGTGGCAGAGGGCAGGGGTCTCTTTCAGTCACACACAGTGTGTGGCACGAGCCCAGTGCTCCCTGCTCTGACTGTACTGTCTTTCTCTCCCTTCTGAGAAGAGCTTTATGGGAGAAACGCTCTCTTTGGTATATGGGTGGTGATCTAAATAATTGCTCATTTAAAAGGGTCGATAATTCACAAAAATATAAAGCATAAGATTAAAAACAAGTCTGGGACCCTACCCTCCAGAAGTCAGGGTGATAGGCAACGCCACCCACCATGAAAAAAGACAGGAATAAGATGGGGTCTGTAGCTGTACAATTCTATGTTTGTGTATTTTTATGTTTAGGGAGAGTTACAAAAGGATGGGTACCCAGATGTCAATGATGATGTGACTTTTAATAAAAAGAAGGCTCTACGACGATGTTGTGTGCCTCCGTGTGTCCGTGTCTCTGTCTGTATCAGGACTATCAGAAAGGACCAAACACCCTAGGTGGCAGTGTGCGTCTTGACAGGAGGAGTGAAGATGCACATCCGAACATTAGATGCTTGTTTCTAACTTATTCTGTTGAATTTCATGTATTAACCCACCTTAGTAATGGGATAACCATTCATCCAATTGTTTGGGGCCCAAGCATTGGTATCATTGTCTACCCCTCCTAGCCAACCCTGAGACAAGTTCTGTAGGCTCTGCCTTCAGAACACATCCCATGGTGTCCAGTCCTCACCTCCTCCACCACCAGTGCCTCAGTTCAAGTCACGAGGCCATTCCCTTGGATGATGGACACCACCCCCCCAACCTTGCTTCACTCATTGCCCCTCCGGGCTTTTCTCCGGACAGAAGTCAGAGTGTTTGCCTCCCAGGGCAAGTCTGTTGACAGCACTGCCCTGCTGAACAGTGCTGCGTGTCCCTGGGCAATCTGAGTAGAACTCAGCCCCTCTGTCTTGTCCCCACAGCCCTGCACGATCAGGCCTGCATCCCAGTGCCACCGCTCCCTCTGCTGCAGGCATACTGGTGGCTCTTGCTGGTTCTAGAATATTCCAAGCTCATTTTTTCACCTCAGGGCCCTGTGCTCACTGCTCCGCCTTGCTCAGAACACTCACTCCCTGACTTGTCGTGGCTTTCTCCTGCACATCAGCCGGCTCTCTGCTCAGGAGTCACCCCGGAGAGCCCAGCCCTGACCACACTGTCCATAGGAGCCATTTCTCATCCTCTGGCGGTTTCTGTGTTTCTAGAATGTCTTCATCTGACACCTGAGGCCTGCTGATCTGAACTCTGTCCTGCCTCCGTCTGCGACATCGATGTTACATGTAGTGATCATTTCTGCCTTAAGTCTCCTCTGGAGGGAGGGGCATTATGCACTGGGGTGGGTGCATGATGAGGAGAAGGAGCAGGCGCCACTCTGGCACCGGGAACAACTCCCGCGGCTGAGGACTCTCCTCTCCGTTCTTGTCTCCTGACGTGCACGCCTGAGCCACAGCTGGTCGTCACGTTGGAAATGCTTCCTGTCTGGTCTGCAGGAGCGAAAGAGTGGCAGGTGGGTTCCTGGATTGGTCCCTCCCACCAGGAACACAAGAAAACGTGTGAAACCAGCAACCCATCAGGGAGCTCTGAGCAGTTGTGCCGTTAAGCCACGCTGTGGGGACAAATGAGCTCCGCATCTCGGTGGCTCAGCCTCGCGGTTGGTCTCACGCACTGCCCACAGCCGCTAGGGAGACAGAAGTTCTGCCTCCAGGACACCGTTGTCTCAACACATGGCTTCGGGGCGTCCTTGGCAAGGAAAGAAGAGACCTAGCGCTCGCCCCTGCTGTGTGTGACACCTGGGACCCGGGCACACCTGCTACACTTTCCCACAGGCCTGTCACGTGGTTTATATAACTGCAAGGGCTGGCAATCTTCCAGAGAGTCCAGGAGGTTACTTACTAAGAAATTCATTAAGCTAATCCTATGTAATAAAAGCCTAATGTGCAATTGACAGAACAGTGGAGTGACCTGTGGACCGACCGGTCGCTGCGATGTGCACTGACCACCAGGGGGCAGATGCCCAATGAGGAGCTGCCCTCAGCCCACAGGCTCATGTCAGCCAAGGAGGGTGCCAAGGAGGGGGCCCACGATTGCCCCGCCGGGTGCCCCACAGATTGGCTCTGATCGCCGGCCTGGCTTAGGGACCCCCATGTATAAATGTCATGCACCGGGTCTCTAGTAAAATTCATAAAAAGATAGTAGTAACAAGCAGTTAAAAAAGACTACTAAGAAATTCACTAAGTTTAAAATGCTTTTAAAAATACATATTCTTACTGATTTCAGAGAGGAAGGAGAGGGAGAGCGATAGAAACATCAGTGATGAGAGAGCATCATTGATCAGCTGCCTCCTGCACGCTCCACACTGGGGATCGAGCTCACAGCATGGGCCTGTGCCCTGACCAGGAATCTAACCTCGACCTCCTGGTTCATAGGCTGGTGTTCAATCCCTGAGCCACGCTGGCCGGGCGAAATGCTTCTAAACTAACAACCAAAGAAAACAGACCAAAGGTTACTTAGGAATTATAACAAATGTCAAGCTTAGTGAATTTTTAGTAACTTCCCACAAGTATAATAGTTCATTTCCTAAATGAACACACTCACTCGAGTGGCTGAAGGTTTTAGTGCATTTCCCTGGGCTGAGAGCCGGATGCCCACACTGGCTGGTCTGTGCAGAGGTCAACACGCCTTCTCCTTCTCCCCCGCCCCCCTCATTCCTCCCGGGTCCTACCTGCGAGCTGGTCATGCCTCCCTGGACGAAGGATTCACTGTATTAAGCCAGGAAGGAGGCCTGGAGAGGTTGTTTTTTTTGTTTTGTTTTTCCATTCAGAATTTTAAATCCTATGTTAATGGGTTGGGCCCAAGCCTTGTAAAAGTGCTTAACTGCTTGGAAACCATCCCCATAGGATGGGTTGAAAACATGCTATTTAAAAAGTTTGCTTCCGAGAACTACAGTTTCAGTCCATCCCTGTCTCGGATCCAAACTTAACCTCTGATTTCTCCTCAGTGAACTTTCGACGAGGGTATCTCACACGCACCCCCAGCCTCAGGGATGGCTAGATTTTAGGGTGAATTTCAACACCATGAACTACTGTTAGATTACAGGATGATTTCAACATAGCAATGCAGCTGAAATCAACTTACAAATTGGAAGGTTGATAAGATATGGTGTGAGGCACATATCTGGGTCATTGATTAGAAACTAATTTCATTTGTATCCTTTGACACAATAGAATTTCTAGGATTTCCCCCCTAAGTGAATAATTGGACAGCTTTAGGAAGAACTTTGATCTTAATATTGGAAGTGTCCTAATTTTCTACTAAGGGTCAGGTGGTCCAGTCATTCACCAATTTCCGCTCATTCATGTGCTGTGTGTGAAGTACTGTTCTTGTTCAGGGTGAAAGCTGGGACCTACCTTCTCCTCTCCTGACCTTGTCTTTGCAGATGTGGTGTAGACTCTGGTCTATTCTCACAATCCGACTTTGACTTTCTTAGGGATCTTCCAGGATTTCACTGTCTCAGACAAAAGTATCTTACCCAATAATAGACAAACATGTAAATTGATTGGGGCGGTCTCGGGTGGGGACAAGCCAGCACACATTTCCAGAAGTGCCCAGGCTCAACGGGGACCTCTCTCCTCTCAGCCTGTCACGTGTCTACAGGATAAAGGATGCCTAATTCTTTGCGTTGGGGGCATCCATGGTCGGGCAGCTTCCGTCTTCTGTGCCTCCCAGACAGAGACCTAACTTGTCTCCGTCTCTCCCCTGTTTTGGAGTTTCCAGTTGGGACGTTTTCTCACCAAGCGTCCCTGGCGCGGTGTATGCTGAGCGTGCGTGCTCAGGTAAGGGCAGGGATGGACAGCGGCAGCTTCGCCAGGCTCTGCGGCCAGCGTGGCCCACGCCCAGGGGCTCAGGGCAGCGAGGGCACGGGGCTCTGAAGACGAAGCCTTGGAGTCGATCGGCAGCCAGAGGTTGCATAACTCCCCGCCCGGCGGTCCATGCGTTGCCGCCGCTTTGTGACACATTTGAATTTATCCCGTGTTTATGGAAACCCAAGCCAGAAAGACTCATGGTGCTGGCAGTCGATGAAAGCCGTTTACGTTAGATTTTTGACGCCGTAATTAAATGTGAGCGCATTCCGCGTCCCCTCCGGGGGAGAGGGCCCAGGGCTGGCAGCGCGTCGCCGCCGTCTAGCTTTGGTGAGGTCCCCCGATTCCAAAGAAAGCTTTGATTTGTAAACGGCTGGGCTGCACGGTGCCTTCAAAAATACATCTTCTGGAGGCATGAGCTAACAAAATAAATGAGAGAAAATTGGATTAATTTTAATAATTCTGCTGCTTTGATTCCAGAGCCTCCAACACCTACAAAAACAAAGTCGCTCCCGAGCGCCCAGCCGCGCCTCGGGACACTGGGCCCCTGTGTTTCGGTCCCGGAGAAGGGGAGCCAGACGCGTGTTTTTAGACGGCAGGCAGGGGCCCCCCGCGGGGAGCCCAGGGCACCCGGGAAGCCCTTCCAGGGCCCCGGACGGAGACCGCGGGGCTGCTGGGAGCTTTCCGAGCGCATTCCTTTCAAATTATGTGTTTTTGGAAACCAGATCCAGGCCCTCTCTGCTGTTGATTGTTTTCGTATGAAATAACATGGAAATCCAGTAGCACATGGGGCTCCACGCAGATGAATATGGCACATGGGGAACTGGGTTTTATTGGGAATTGCAGTAACGAATGGAATGAGAATCAGGCACAGAGCGTCCCCCGGAGACACTCAGGACGACCCTCCTCAGACACATGTCGGAGAGATCTGTGTAGCCACGCCGGCCCTGCCTCTCACTTCCTGATCCAGGGGAAAGGACCAAGAGCTGTCTGAGCCTCAGTCTCTTTGTCTGGGAAATGGGGGGATAGCATGTCGATCATAGGATGACGGGAAGAATGAGCTCAGATGATGAATGTACACAGAATGTTTACTGCGGGTCATGGCGCGTGATGCACTGTGGCGGGTATCCCTGCTGTCAGAACCCATGCCGGTCTTCAGAGGAAGCTGAAAAGAGAAGGTGTTTTCTCGGGAATGGTTTCCTGAGTATTTTTGGAGGAGATGGCAGTGACAGATACGCATTGGAATGTTTATTATAAATACAGACCCGGTGTCTTATAAGCCAGCGCCGTGGTCGGCAAACTGTGGCTCGCGAGCCACATGCGGCTCTTTGGGCCCCTTGAGTGTGGCTCTTCCACAAAATGCCACGGCCTGGGCGAGTCTGTGTTGAAGAAGTGTTAGAAGAAGTGTACGTTTAAAAAACGTGGCTCTCCAAAGAAACGTCCATCATGGTCCTGTTGGTATTTGGCTCTGCAGATGAATGAGTTTGCCGACCACGGGGCTAGAGCAACAGTGATACCACTTCCAGGATCTGAGGACCGGTGCTCGCTGTGGGCTCACGACGGACTGCTGACCTGTGGTGGACGGCCGCCGTCTGCTAGCTCCTCTGGGGGGCTGGTTGCTTAGGCCTGAGCGGCCGCAGGCAGGGCCCGTGTGCGGAGCCTGGCTATTTTTAGCCTGCCCTCGCCGCCACCTCGGAGAGGTGTTTTCTTAGAACCGTAGACATATTTCAGGGAGGGGCCCTGGGCGCGGGCGATGCAGTGGAATGCAGGGAACGGATTCGGGTGGAACACTGGTCTCCCCCGGACACAAAGCCGCCTTTGAGAGACCGCGCCGCGCAGCCAGAGGCCCGCCCTCCTAAGACATAACGGCCGTCGCCCGTACAGAACGACTCACTTCTTCCCCAAACACGTTCGACGTCCAAGAGAAACAGCTTAACGGGGCTCACGCGTCTTTGTCGGTGTCTTATGGCCGTGCCTATGGTGTCCGCACAGATTGTCGGGGCAAGATGGCTGGGGCTCCCACTGAAAACTCAGGAGAATAACACCTTTGTCTGGGGATTGGCTTGGGAAATCCTGAAGTCAACAAGAGCGCGCTGATTCCTTTTGTCTCGTCTGGAATTGATTTATGGGATAGGACCTGCATTGAACTTTGACAAATACCTGGGGGATATTTGATCGAACACCCACATTGTAATACGAAGCTGCGTATAGATAATGGCTCGGCTAAAATTAAACGTCTTGACGCACTCGGAGCGGGTCATTAGAAGCAGGTGGAGTGCCTTCACGTTGCCAGCAGACTGCCCTCATGGCCAAGTCCATTTCATAACTTTCAGGTAGCCTTTTATTGATTGGAACTTTACACAATCGTTTGTCATACGGCGAAGGAGAGGATACGGCTTACGTATGGATTTTTAATTTATGATATCCTTTTTTTCTTGCAATACCAATATAATCCATCTTTTCAAATGTGAGTAAATCAAGACAAAACCTTTTATTAGTAAATTTATGGATACAGTAAGACATAGAAAACAGAAAACGCATATTTTGTAAAGACCATTACTTCACAAGTAAATCTTTCTTTACGTTGGAAAGTACAGATGTTATTTTACATATTTTAATTTACATTTTGCCAACGTTTGCATATAAAACAGGCCGTACTTCTTAAAAAGCAAACCTTTTATTTTCTGTCTCGTAGGTTACTCACAGGGAGGGGGCCGCATATTATGAAACGTGAGCAGTGCTGCTCTCCGTTTAGATGTGAGCTCCGTTTTCATCTGGTGCTTTTGGTGGTTCACGGATTACAGCCCTGCGTGCGCAGCGCTCCGGCTGACGACAGGACTCATTATCACATTTACCCGCAGATAATTTGACGTTCATTCACACCCTTTTTTCTAAAAATCCTCACCCCAGGATATGTTTTTCATTGGTTCTAGAGAGAGAGGGAGGGAAGGAGGAGGAAACAGAAACATCGATCGGTTGCTTCATGCACGTACCCTGACCTGGGGTCAAACCCGAGACCCTTCAGTACATGGGATGGCGGTGCGACCACTGAGCAGCACCAGCCAGGGCTCACACCGTCCTGGCGGCCAGGGGACGGCCTTGCCCTGGAGCTGCCGGGTCCGAGCTCCCGCTCGGAGGCGCGATGTCACGGTCCTGTCTATTTCTGGCTGCGGTTCCCTAAAACGTCTCTCCAGTTGTTTACGGCTTTATTTTAGTTTCCAGATGTCAAGACCGGAATTATGGTTTCTTGCAAAGATACTCCGTGAGCTTGCTTTCTGCCCTTTCCCTCTCTCATCTTATTCATTGCTCCGGGTGAACCGTCTCACGTTTCTATGGAGGGTACCTTTCCCCACAACCCTGATATGATTCTTCAGTTGAGTTCTGAACTGTCTGTTTTTTCTAAGTTTCCTCTTTATGAGCTTCTTGGGTCCCCGGGGGCCTTTCCCCCCACTGCGGAGGAGGCAGCACCGGCGAGGTGAAGGGTGTGAAGGTGGACTTGGCCTTTGGTCAAAGCCGGTCACTCCCTGATGAGAACCACGTCCCGATCGGTATTGTGCCGTGACCGTGGGCAGGTTACCTAACCTCTCCGTGCTCCCACGCCTGCTCTGAAGTCGGCTGATGACAGACACACCTAGTGGGGTTCTGTGGTGGCTGGCCCCCCGCCGTGGCTCCGTATAGAGCGGCTGCACATTGAGCTGTGAACGTTGCCTGAGAAAACAGGCCGGACTCGGCTGGCTGGCCGCCCTCTGCATGTGTGACCACATGTCTCCGGTGGCCACTCAGCGCTGCGTGGAGAGCCTTCTGCCCGCCCGAGTCCTGGCTCCCTCCGCTCAGCTGCTAAGCGACTGGCCGTCTCAGGCTCAGCTTCCGTCACTCACCTCTGACCTCGAACATGGCATGGTTTACACACCACCTAAATTCCAGGGATTCAGTCTCACCTCCCTGGGTATAACCATCTCCGAGTTGGTCTCTCAAAGTGCTTATCTATAAGCACCTTAGACTTTACGTACAAATCCTGATCTGTCCTCTCAATCCTGCTTTCTCCAAGTCTTCCCGTCGCTGTGACTTGGAAATGCTAGCTTCCCAGCTGCCCAGGCCGGACAGGAACACCAGCGAGCAGCCAGAAACACACCCCACCTCTGCTTCCCTTTCCTCTCCGTGGGCCGCCAGTCCTGGCAGCGGGGCCTGCAGGAGCGCCCGGTCCATCGCCCTCACCTGGGCGGATGCTGTAGCATCTTAGCGGGGACCGCCCAGCTCCCCTCTGTCCCATTGACAAACCCTTCTTTCCTGCAGCAGCCGGAGGGCCCTCAGCGCACGTCAGTCAGCTCCCACAATCTCTGCTTAGTCTCCGGCCCAGTGGCTTTCCGCCGTGGAAGGAAGTCCAAACCCCTCAGTAGGACGGGGACCTTGCCCACCTCGCAGACGCGATGAAATGACGCAGAATTCTGTCTGTGGGTCTGGTGTGACGGGTTATGCCTGGCTCGGGGAGACTGGACTCGCTGGTCCCTCACCTGCATCTGTAAATGGTTTCTCTTTGTCGTGAAGGTTTTGATGGGACACCACCTCCTCCATGATGGCCACTCCTGGGTGCGGGCTGCTGGTCACTGAGGGTCACTCCCTCTAGATCCTGGGCCCTCACCAAGCAGGCGACCCTCATTGAGGGGTAGTGAGTGTCCTGAGAAGCATTTGGGATGCTCCATGTTCCTGCTCTTCACTTCCTCCCACCTGGACAAAGGGGACTTGATACATTCCACGAGGCGAAATTATCCCCTTTTTTCATCGCTGTTTTCCCAGTGGTTTGTACGTTTCCTTATCCTGTATAATAAAACGTAGTATGCAAATTGTCCCCTCAACCAGGAAGTCACCCGGGAGTTCCACCAGGGGGCAGGGCTGGCCAGGGGAACGGAGGGAGTACCCAGCCAGCAACCAGCAGCTGCCACAGACCCTGCCAGTGCATGAATTTTGTGCACTGAGCCTCTAGCTGATTTATAAGGGCCCTTTGAGTATTCTGGATATGAATTCTAGGTTAGATGTGCTAAAAATATCACTTTCCACTCAATGACTTGTATTTTTATCCTCTTAATAGTGTCTTTTGGTGAAAAGACATTCTTAGATTTTTTTCCTAAGTTATAATGTCGTCCCATTTACATTTCCCCCTATATAGTTAGTGCTTTATTCACAAGCTCATGAATATATTCTTCTGTATTATGCCCCGGAAACATCATTGTTTTGCCTCTCACATTTCTAGCTATCATTTCCTGGACCTCATTTTGATGATGGGTTGAGGTAGTCATCAAGTTCCTCTTTTTCCCACTGGATGTCCCCTTTCCTCAGCACCATTTTCCTAAGATTTCTTCTCTTTCTTCCACTGCTCTGCGTGACCCTTGGCCAGAAATCCCGAGTGTCCGGATTTGTGTGAATCTGCTGCCGGGGGATCTTTCCTCTCCTGTGGTGTTGTGTGTGTGTGTGTGTGTGTGCGTGTGCACGCGCGCACGCATGAACTCACGCTAGCCTCCTCCCTGTGCCCTCGGAATAGTGTTCGGTGGAGCAGGTGGTCCTGCCTCCCTCGCAAACAGCACCCGATCCTTTGTATTTCTGACCCTGTGCATTTCCGCGTGCATTTTAGGATCCATTTGCCAAGAGGCACAGAAATCTTGCTGTGGTTTTGATGGGGTCTACCTCTAGTCTGTTGATCATGTTGAAGACAGTTGACATTCTCTGCAGTATTAACTCTCGCCTGTAGCTGTTCATGTATGTGTCATCATCTTTCCATAACATTTTGTCACTGGATGTGCAAAGGGTCCGGTTCCTCTGGAACTATATATGTATTTTCATATGTTAAGATATTTTTGATGCTAATGAAAATAGTATCATTCTAAAACTTCATTTTCTATAGATGCTAATGTATAGAAGTAAAATTGAGTTTTTATATTGATCGAGGGGTAGCAAACTTCTTAAAATCATGAATTCTGATGATTCATTTCTAATTTTTCTCAGGTTTTCTATCTAAAAAAATGGTATTACTTGCTCATCAGGGTTTGTCTATATCCCCCCTCCACTCCCCCCCAGTCCTTGGCATTCTATTTCGCTCTCCTGCCTCACGTACTGCTAGGACTCCAGGACCGTTTGTGACAGATGTGGGAAGAGTGAGCCCGTTTGTCGCTTCTCCCGGCCTCAAAGGGCTGCGTTTGAGTATTCCACCGCTAAAACGTGCGGTTTGCGGGGGTTTGATAGATGCCCTTTATGTTACTGTGAATTGTTATTGAATTTTATGACATGCTTTTTCCTCAGTGAGGTTACCGGCTTATTTTTCGTTTTTACAGCGTAATTTTGATCACTAACATTGATTGAAATAACCTTGCATTCTTAGCATAATCCCAGCCTGATGACTGTATATACATTGTTCTGGTTTGGAGAGCCACATGTTTTTAAACTTAAACTTCTTATCATGCCACTTCTTCAAAATAGACTCGCCCAGGCCGTGGTAATTTGTGGAAGAGCCACACTCAAGGGGCCAAAGAGCCGCATGTGGTTCGAGAGCCGCCATGTGCCGACCATTGGACTAGGACGTGCTATAGCAGGACAGCGTCATTGCCATAGTTACCAGTGCTAGGAACCGGCCAATCAGCCTCTAGCCTTGCATCTAAAGTCACTCCACCTTGGCCAGGCCAGCATGGCTCAGTGGCTGAGCGTTGACCTATGAACCGGGAGGTCACGGTTTGATTCCTGGTCAGGGCACAGGCCCGGGTTGTGGAATCGATCCCCAATGTGAGGCCTGCAGGAGGCAGCCGATCGATGATTCTCTCTCATCATCGATGTTTCTATCTCTCTCTCCCTCTCCCTACCTCTCTGAAATCAATATATATATATATATATATATATATATATATATATATATATATGTGTGTGTGTGTGTGTGTGTGTGTGTGTGTGTGTGTAAAAGAAATAACGTTACTCCACCACCGTTGTGCCCACTTTAAGGTAAAAAGCAGTATTCAGTGTCTGTGACCATTTTATCTTGGATTTCACGTTACAGTAGTTCCTCTGGGGCCCAGCAGCCGGGCATAGTCTGGGTGGGACGTTCAGACGTGGTGCGGAACGGTGTGTTCCTGCCTCTGGGAGGCCCTGCCCCCTTCCTGAGCCTGCGGGCTGTTCTCCTTCCCGCACGTCCATTGCTCTAAGCCCAGGAGGATGGACATTCCGATGGTTTCCTCGTCAGGGAAGTCCTTTCTCGGCTTTCTCACACTGACAGGCACCTTGGGGCAAGGAGGCAGCAGGCGTATCTCATTTCCAGCAAAACTTCCCCGCTGCCAGGTTTCCTTTCGTTCCCGGCCGCGGTCGGTCGGATCCCTTACACTCCGGCCGGGAGTACGGCGCGCAGCGTGCGGAGAAGGCTCCCTTCCCGGCCATCTTATCGGGAAACCGGTGTGTGTTCGGGGGGAAATGGGGTTTAATGTGTCCTGTCAGTTCCCCTCCGCGCTGGTAAGTGAGAGAGAAACGGGGGCGCTCCAGGGGGGCCGTCGGGGCCGATTAGGAATGATCTGGATTAGCCGCGGCTCCGGGTCAGCACCAGGCAGCCGCCGCGGACTCCCATCTGGTTCTGGTTTGGGGACTGACAGCGGCGCGGGCTGTGTAGCCCCATTGTGAGCGCCCCCCGCCCCCCTCCCCAGACGGAGGGCTCCCCGCGCCCGAGGCCCGGGAACACTTTCAACTCCAATTTACAGATTAGGCGGAACCCGCCGGGTGAAGGGTCACGGGAGGCGGCTGAAAATCCCTTTGTGAACGTCCCAGCGTGCTGGCCGTTAAAGAAAAATCATAAAATCGCAGGGCTCCCCGGCGCAGGAATCCCATAAAACGCAGAGTGGCGTGCGAGACGCAGTAATGGTTTCCATGCCCGGTGGGGGGCTGGGAAGGGCTCTCAGTCACCGGGAGTCAAATATCGCCCTCCCAGCCCCATGGGGGGGTGGGGGAGTGAGTGAGGACGCTCCGTCTGCCTCTGGGGTCACCGTGTGGCTCCTCCGGGAATCCATGCCGCGGGTCTCAGAGCCAGACAGCTTACCTGCTTCCCAGAAGCCTCCAGATGTTCGGGGCCACTGCCCCGCGGGACGGCTGCTCGGCTCACGTTCCTCTGGGGGAGGGGCGCGCAGCACTGTGATTCTTGGAAAGTTCCAGTCCGGTGGCTGGTGGCTGGCCGGGCCACCTCTGCAGCCTTCCAGACGGCTCTCATTACCGTCGGCATTGACCGATGGGGGACCCCCCCATCCCCGCCCCCGGCTCATGACGGCCTTGGAGACCACACGGGGACGGGCCCTCACTGCAAGGAGCTAGTGTTTCAGGGGAAATAATGGCAGCGCCTCCGGAACACTAGGGCTTTCTTTCTCCCAGCATCTCACCCACCCCCGTCGCCGGGGAGCCCCAGAGGGGGCGTCAGAGTTCCCACGTCTCCTTGGGAAAGTGATCTGGGCTCCATGGGCAGAGATGTTTCTAGAAATTGGGCCTGGGGCACCAGCCATCGGTGCCTGGGGGTGCTGCGGGCCTTGGTGTAGACTGAGGAAAGTCAGGGTGGCGGTGACCCCCAGACACAGGGACACTGAACGAGTGGAGAGAAAGGGGGGACGGAAGAGGAGCGGGAGGAGTTGGCATGGCCTGGCTTTGCCCTCCCTCTGGAGTCAGAAGGCCGTGGCCTAGGCTGCTCTCCAGCGGGCGTGGGAGGGTGTGCGTGTGTTTGGGTGAGGGCTGCTTCCTTCTCTCCTGCGTCTCCTGCCGCAAAGCTGTGGCTGCAGCCGATGCCGACGAAGATCTGCCGAACGGACAGGTCGTCCCTCTCACAGGAAGCGGTTCCCCCTGGCGGCTGCGGGATGGCTCGGTGACTAAGGAAAGTTCTGGTGACGTCCCTCACCTTTCCTGCATGGCTGGGCGTCACAGAGACGGTGTTCTTCCCACTTCCTCGTGGCTCCTGGGTGACCAGGCTGCCGTAGGCATTTCTTAATTTTAATTTTTGCTCAGGGCCTCATAGACGGTTGCAATCAAGTGGCCGTTGGGGCTGGAGTCATCTAGGCCAGTGGTCGGCAAACTGATTTGTCCACAGAGCCAACTATCAACAGGACTACGATTGAAATGTCTTTGGAGAGCCACATTTTTTAAACTTAAACTTCTTCTGACGCCACTTCTTCAACATAGACTCGCCCAGGCCGTGGTGTTTTGTGGAAGAGCCACACTCAAGGGGCCAAAGAGCTGTATGTGGCTCGGGAGCCACAGTTTGCCGACCACGTTCCTTCACTTCCATCTCCGGGGGAGGTGCTGGCTGTGGGCTGGACAGGCCGTGCGGCTGGGCTTCCTCCCAGCGTGGTGGTGGTGGTGGTGGTGGTGGTGGTGGTGGTGGTGGCGGGGGAGGTGGGAGAGTGCTGTTTGCAGGAACGCCTGGTGGACGCTGTCCCACCCGCACAGGCGGCCTTGGGAGCCACGGCGCTGAGCTTGTGCCGTGGCCACAGGCCCGCCAGCTTCTGGGGGTGGGAACACAGGCCCCCGTTTGTGATGGGAACCCTGCCAGCGGCACCCTGTAAGAAGGAAGTGAGATGGGAGATCTCTGGGCCCGGGTGCGAGGGCCCGCATCTAGACACACAATGAGTCTGCTCGCCTCCTGGTTTCCAGCCAGGGAAACAGTTTGGCTGGAAATCATTTCAGTCGGTGAAAATCGTAAGGGCTAAGCAGCACACAGATGGGAGCGGTTTTATTTTGATTTTCCCGTGGGTGTGCTATGAATGCATCATGCTGCAGGCGAAAGAGGGGTCATCCACTCATTCATTCATTCACTCTCTTGCTCATTCATTCATTCATTCATTCATTCAGTCAGTCTTGTTTTAATTGAACATCCGCTCACCGCCAGGCCCTGTGAGGCCAGTGGTGGAGTGGGAACGTCCATAACATCCAGGTCTGGAAGCCGCTTAGAGACCATCTGCCTTCACTCCCCAGGGCCTCGATCTGGGAAATTGCTGAAGCGAGTTGCCTCTACAGTTACCCAGTGCTGTGGCCTGGGCACTGGGAGAGAAGCTGGCAGACTGCCGGGGGAAGGAGAATGGTGGGGAGGCAGATGGCCAGCCTCCCTGTCTCTTTCTCTGCATTCATCCATCCATCCATCCATCCATCCATCCATCTCTATCTATCCATCCATCCATCCATCCTTATCTATCTGTCTGTCTGTCTGTCTATCCATCCATCCATCCATCTCTATCTATCTATCTATCTATCCATCCATCCATCCATCCATCCATGCACCCACCCATCCATCCTTCCATCTCTATCTATCTATCTATCTATCCATCCATCCATGCACCCACCCATCCATCTCTATCTACCTATCCATCCATCTCTATCTATCTATCTATCTATCTATCTATCTATCTATCCATCCATCTATGCACCCATCCATCCATCTCTATCTGTCTATCCATCCATCTCTATCTATCTATCCATCCATTCATCCATCCATCCATGCACCCACCCATCCATCTCTATCTATCTATCTATCTATCTATCCATCTATGCACCCATCCATCCATCCATCTCTATCTATCTATCTATCTATCTATCTATCTATCTATTTATCTATCTGTCTTTCCATCTATGCACCCATCCATCCATCTCTATCTATCTATCTATCTATCTGTCTGTCTGTCTGTCTATCTATCTATCTATCCATCCATCCATCCATCCATGCACCCATCCATCCATCTCTATCTATCTATCTATCTATCTATCCATCCATGCACCCATCCATCCATCTCTATCTACCTACCCATCCATATCTATCTATCTATCTATCTATCCATCCATCCATGCACCCACCCATCCATCCATCCATCCATCTCTATCTATCTATCTATCTATCTATCCACCCACCCACCCATCCATCTCTATCTATCTATCTATCTATCTATCCATCCATCCATGCACCCATCCATCCATCTCTATCTATCTATCCATCCATCCATCCATCCATCCATTTATCTTCATCTTCATCATCATCACCATCATCATCGTTTATTATGTGTGTGCGATGGGGGAGGCACGGGTGGCTCACAACTTAAGTACCAGGTTCCATCTTAAATTTGAGTGAAACTCTTCTCAGGAACTGGTCGGGAAGCCGCTGGAAGCCAGGTGATGGCACAGGTGTGGGCACGTTCTGTTCGGAAGTGAGGAGCGGGGTGTGTGAGGGGTACCGTTGGCCCGGCCACCGCCTCAGGTGAGCCGGGGGGTGGGCCTGCCCCAAGGCCTCTCACTGCCAGGCGCACCTCCCCCATCTGGGTGGCGTCTCCGGTTCAAGTCAGACTTGGGCCCCTGAGGGCAGGTCCTGGGCTGGCCGCTGCTTCCTGGGGCTCCGGGGCCCTGCCGCAGGGACGTGCCTGCTTGCTTGGGACTCATTCAACAGATGCTTGCAGAGTGCCCGCCCGTGACAGCCCCGGGGGCTGCGGGCGTTTGCTGTGCTTGGCCCCAGTGAACCTGCAGAGTTCCCCTCCTGTCACACGTGCACTGTGGCAGTGGCCGGCAAACTCATCAGTCCACAGAGCCAAATACCAACAGGAAAACGATTGAGATTTCTTTTGAGAGCCGAATTTTTTAAAACTTAAACTTCTTCACAATAGACTCGCCCAGGCCATGGTATTTTGTGGAAGAGCCACACTCAAGGGGCCAAAGAGCCGGATGTGGCTCGAGAGCCGCAGTTTGCCGACCAGGGGACTATGGCATGGCCGTAGAAGACTTTGGGTCACTGAGCGGGTGAGGGGAAGGCAGGCTGAGACCTCGCCATCGGAGCCCAGGCCTCGGACCGGGGTGCTGCCAGGACTCATCCTCTGAGCGGTCCCCGGCCTCCCGGCTCTCGGGCGTGCGTGTCCTACACGTGCCGACGAGGAGTCAGCTGTGCACCCCCTCCGCTGCCGCCTAAGCCAGCGGGTCACGGCGGGCAGCGGGCTGGGCCTGGTGTCACCCTTCTCTTCTGCCAGGTCTGATGGGAGCTGCGGCCCGGGGAGCCGGGCAGAACCGCAGCGCCCGGCCCACCCTTTTCCGCCCGGCCCACCCTGTCTGCTCTGTGCCACGGACCTGCAGCCTGCAGCCTGTCCTCTGCGGGCATCGCCGACAGCGGCTGGCACGGGGCCGTGCTGTCCTCCTGGAGCAACTACGTGAACCTCCGCTCCGAGGGCAGGGCCGGAGGGAGACATGGCACCCACGGCACAGTGTGCCCACACCCGCCCACAGCCAGGCACACGGACCCAGAGTGCAAGGGGTGGAAACACGCAGATAGCTGTAAGCACAAGTAAGGACGGAAAGAGGCAAGTTGCCAAATCAGTTACTTCTTAGGTTCTGCAGACATTCCCAGGGCACTGCCTTCTGCGTGAAGTGTTTAACCTGTTGATTAAATTAAGTGTAATTGCAGATTATTTTCAAGAAAGTTCTCATATTTCATTTTAAAGATTATTTAATTTCACACACACACACACACACAGAAACATACTGAGTGGCCAGATTATGATCATCTCTGAAAGCATAATAATCTGGCCACTATGTGTGTGTGTGTGTGTGTGTGTGTGTATACATATACATATACATATACATATACATATACATATACATATACATACACACATATAGATATAGATATAGATATAGATATAGATATAGATATAGATATAGATATAGATATAGATATAGATATAGATATAGATATGCATGGTTGGGGAAGGGGAAGGGGACATGGGCAGTTAGCCAGCCTGCCTGCTGGTCAAACCCCTGGTGGAGGGGACGATTTTTATATTAGACTTTTATTATATAGGATATACACTGAGTGGCCAGATTATTATGCATTCAGAGATCATAATAATCTGGCCACTCAGTGTGTGTGTGTGTGTGTGTGTGTGTGTTATATAGCTATAATTGATTTTAGAGAGAAGAAAGAGAGAGAAGCAGCAACACAAGAGAAAAACATTGATCAGTTAACTCCTGTCCGTGCCCTGACTGGTTCGAACCCATAACCTTTGGGTGTATGAGGCAATGATCCAACCCACTGAGCCACCTGCCCAGAGCTACGCCGTTTTTTAAATAAGAGGAAGTACTACGAGGCCCCTTTCACACGCCGTGTGCAGGGTAACCCATGTGCTCCCAGCTCTGGTTTCTGGGGAGGACCTACAGTACTAGCTCCGAGGCTGGGCTAGCGCCGAGACTGCGTGTCTGCAGAGAGAACGGGGGCTCAAATGGACCTGTCAATTCGATGGCGCGGACTGCGGACTGGGATGTCCCCAGCCGCTGAGAATTCCTGGGAGCGGGATCTGCAGGGTCTGGAGGTTATTCACGGGGGGAAGAGCAAGTAGACAAGCTTCATGGTCAGATCTCAGCCGGAACAGGGATCCTTTGTCTCAGGTGAGACCTGTATCCTCCATCGTTGCTCCTTATACACACATCCTTCCTCCCGCTCCGTAATGAGGCCCAGTGGCATTTTGGGAGAACAACGTCTGCTTTATGAACTTGGGGCTTTAATTTTAATGTGTGAAACTGAGACTGATAATATCCGTTCCAGAATGTAAAGTCAAGAATGAGGCGTCCCACGGCCCCCTCTCAGGGCCTTTGGAGGGACACTCAGCGCCCTCTAGTGACAGCAATGCCAGCCGCTGGGGCGATTCCCAGCCGCTGCTTCCCCTGGGGGAGGCCCCGGAGGGCCAGGCTAGGCCAGGAGGTGGCTGTTTCCTAAGCCCCGGGGCAGGGTGCGCTTCGGGGCTGTGAGTAAAGGATGCGGTCACAGGCACCGGGCAAACAGCGCTTGTCTCCTGGCCTCGCGGGGACAGTCTGAAGAGGGAACATCTCCCTGTCCCGCCGGGAATGCTGGGATTTGTAGTGGGCTTAGCTGAAAGGTGAATTAGTCCGCATCAGAGCGTGGGTTCCACTCAGGGAGTTCACACAGAGTTAAACGCACAGATGGACGGTGACCTGGGAAGGAGCTGGGCTCCTGGATCGGAACTGCCCTTCATCTAAGAAGCTCCTCCACCTCCCTGTGCAGAAGGGGAGGCACTGAACCAGAGGGGGGGCAGTGCAGAGGGGACAGTGCAGAGGGGACAGTGCAGAGGGGGCAGTGCAGAGGGGACAGTGCAGAGGGGACAGTGCAGAGGGGGCAGTGCAGAGGGGACAGTGCAGAGGGGACAGTGCAGAGGGGACAGTGCAGAGGGGGACAGTGCAGAGGGGACAGTGCAGAGGGGACAGTGCAGAGGGGACAGTGCAGAGGGGGGACAGTGCAGAGGGGGACAGTGCAGAGGGGGGGACAGTGCAGAGGGGACAGTGCAGAGGGGACAGTGCAGAGGGGGCAGTGCAGAGGGGGGGACAGTGCAGAGGGGACAGTGCAGAGGGGACAGTGCAGAGGGGACAGTGCAGAGGGGGGGACAGTGCAGAGGGGACAGTGCAGAGGGGACAGTGCAGAGGGGACAGTGCAGAGGGGGACAGTGCAGAGGGGACAGTGCAGAGGGGGGGACAGTGCAGAGGGGACAGTGCAGAGGGGACAGTGCAGAGGGGACAGTGCAGAGGGGACAGTGCAGAGGGGGGACAGTGCAGAGGGGACAGTGCAGAGGGGACAGTGCAGAGGGGACAGTGCAGAGGGGGGGACAGTGCAGAGGGGACAGTGCAGAGGGGACAGTGCAGAGGGGACAGTGCAGAGGGGACAGGGCAGAGGGGACAGTGCAGAGGGGACAGTGCAGAGGGGGGACAGTGCAGAGGGGACAGTGCAGAGGGGACAGTGCAGAGGGGGGACAGTGCAGAGGGGGACAGTGCAGAGGGGGGGACAGTGCAGAGGGGACAGTGCAGAGGGGACAGTGCAGAGGGGACAGTGCAGAGGGGGGACAGTGCAGAGGGGACAGTGCAGAGGGGACAGTGCAGAGGGGGGACAGTGCAGAGGGGACAGTGCAGAGGGGACAGTGCAGAGGGGACAGTGCAGAGGGGACAGTGCAGAGGGGACAGTGCAGAGGGGGACAGTGCAGAGGGGACAGTGCAGAGGGGACAGTGCAGAGGGGGGACAGTGCAGAGGGGACAGTGCAGAGGGGACAGTGCAGAGGGGACAGTGCAGAGGGGACAGTGCAGAGGGGACAGTGCAGAGGGGACAGGGCAGAGGGGACAGTGCAGAGGGGACAGTGCAGAGGGGACAGGGCAGAGGGGACAGTGCAGAGGGGGGGACAGTGCAGAGGGGGGGACAGTGCAGAGGGGACAGTGCAGAGGGGACAGTGCAGAGGGGACAGGGCAGAGGGGACAGTGCAGAGGGGACAGTGCAGAGGGGACAGTGCAGAGGGGGACAGTGCAGAGGGGACAGTGCAGAGGGGGGAACAGTGCAGAGGGGGACAGTGCATGGGGGCCATTTCAGCAGCTCCGTGGCGGACTGACCCCACAGGCTGGCTGGCTTAGTGGGTGCGGGCCAGATGGCCCTCCTGCATGTCAGTGCATTGAAGAGAAGCATCGTGCTCCGGGCCCGTTTGTGGTTGCTCTCTGAGACTCACCCGTGAGCAAACACAGATGCAGAGCAGGCTGTGGAGGGAGAGGCCGCGGAGGGAGAGGCCGCGGAGGGAGAGGCCGGGCCATTGCAGAAGGACGGACAGAGGCCTCTCTGGCACAGAGAGTGTCTTCAGTCCCGGCTTCTGGGCGGGCCCTGCCACTTGTTGGTGCTGTTGTGCAATTGACTGTTTTTCCTGAGGAAGGACTGTGTGTTTTATTAAAATGAATTTGTAAAGTCATTACAGACCAAGACAAATACATGTTGATGTGCAATAGCTTACCCATGAGATGATACATGCAAAAAGCACATGGAAAGTCTGGCTAGCGGTCCAGATGTAAGTTAAGTTCGGTAGCCCCAGGCGACTTCTCAGGGTGGACAGATGTGATATCTGAAGAGGGGGACTGGACACAGGGCAGAGGAGCAGGACACTAGGCAGGGCGCACCCCCAAATCATGGGTCAGGGGTGCTGGAGCGAGCCTCACGGCGACCTGTGGCAGTCAGAGGAGTCTCACCCTCTCTGTGTGCCCAGCTGTGTGGATATAGACCTTCACATACAGTTAGTGGTTCCCAGATTATGTGGGGTGGCCAAGAAGGAGGCTCACTGTGGTCCATATGGAAAATAATACAACAATCCTATCTAATAAAAAGGCAATATGCAAATTAACCATCACTCCACTACACCCACAAGCCCCACCCACCTGCCAATCATGAGAGAGTATGCAAAATTAACCCCAACCAAGATGGCTGCGGCCACAGAGTGAGCAGGAGGGAGGCTTGGGTTTCCCTGGCAATGGAGGAAGCCAAGCTTTCCACACACCCTGGTAGGCCCAGGCCTCCACTTGATGCTACAACTTTCAATTATAGAAGATAAATAAATCCCAACAAAAATGGCAGGAGCCACAGAGCTGGAGAGAGCAGGAGGCTAGGGTTGCCCCTGGCGGTGGTGGAAGCCAAGCTTCTGTAGCCCTGGCCTGTCTTGGCCTCCTCTTAAGGCTACAAAGTTTAAATTATAGAAGATAAATAAATCTCAACAGAAATGGCTGCCACCACCGAGTGAGCAGGAAGCTTGGCTCCACTCCAGGCTACAAAGTTTCAATTGTAGAAGATAAATAAACCCCAGATATCAGGGCCTCCACTTGGGTTGCGGGGGTGGGAGTGTGTGTGTGGGGAAACATGGCTGGCCTGCAAACCACCACAGGCCCCTCACCCAGGCTGCCCCACATCCCAAGGGAACCCCCACCCTGATCCGGGACACCCTTCAGGGCAAACCACCTGTGCACCAGGTATCTATCCTATCTAATAAAAGAGTAATATGCAGATTGAGCATCACCCCAACACACAAGATGGCTGCCCTCATGTGGTCAAAGATCCTGCTCCCATCTGGACACAAGATTGTCAGCAGGGGAGGGCGATTGGGAGGGACCAGGCGTGCAAGGGAGGGCAGTTGGGGGCAATCAGGTCTGCAGGGAAAGGCAGTTAGGGGTGACCAGGCTGGCAAAGGAGGGAAGTTGGGGGTGACCAGGCCTGCAGGGAAGGGCAGTTGGGGAGAACCCTGGCCTGCAGGGAAGAGCAGTTGGGGGGGATCAGGCCTGCAGGGGAGGGCAGTTAGGGATGACCAAGTCTGCAGGGGAGGGCAGTTAGGGGCAAACACGCTGGCAGGGGAGCAGTTAGGCATCCACCAGGCAGGCAGGGAAATGATTAGGGGGTGATCAGGCTGGCAGGCAGAAGTGGTTAGGGGCAATCAGGAAGGCAGGCAGGCGAGCAGTTGGGAGCCAGCAGTCCTGGATTGCGAGAGGGGTCCCATATTGGAGAGGGTGCAGGCTGGGCTGAGGAACACCACCCCCTCCTCTGCATGAATTTTGTGCACCGGGCCTCTAGTTAATAAGTAATAACGCAGGAATGAACTGTGCTTCCTGTACTCACAGCTGTAAACGTACTGTTGCCCACTCCTGAACGTAGCAACGTGGTCACTGAAACAGGAAGACCTGCAAGTTTCTTTAATCTGATTTCCTGCGTGGGAATCAGTACTCTGCCCTCAGGGTAATCTTTACAGCTGGCAGCGACCCATCGCCACCTCTGGAACCTGGGTCCGGGGCAGCCCTCCTGCGCTTTGGAGGCCCCTGGGATTGCGCTGGCAGCACGGGCACAGAGCGACGCCCAGGAACCCGCTCACGGAGGCCGTTGCTCCACGGGCCTCCGAGCTGAGCGGACACGCACCCAGCAGCGAAGGAAATTGCGCCCGGGGTTGAGAAGTGGGGGACGCAGGGTGTGATAATTTCCTCCTCGGTTTCCACGAGCTCCCTCCAGCTGAGGCGCCGAGGGGTGTGCACCGCCAGAGACAGTGGAGAAACAGTAGCTGCTCACATGGTCAATGCATGATTGCTTCATGCGGAGCTGGGAGGATTTGCTGCACATTCACACACACACACACACACACACACACACACACACACACACGGTCTTACCCAATGGCCTGAAGCTGTGCCCCCCAAGTCTGCTTTGAACAGAGAAACAGCTTGCCCTTGCTGGTGTGGCTCAGTGGATAGAGCATCAGCCTGTGGACGGAAGGGTCCCAGGTTCCATTCCCATCAAGGGCACAGGCCCGGGTTGCGGGCTCAATCCCCAGTGTGGGGTCTGCAGGAGGCAGCCCGTCCATGATTCTCTCTCATCATGGATGTTGCTATCTCTCTCTCTCCCTCTCCCTTCCTCTCTGCAATCAATAATATATTAAAAAACAAAAACAAACGAAGAACAAAAACACACAGCAGGGAATCGGCTCTTAGGAGTGTGCCGTGGGCCCTGTGGGCTTGGTGTGCCGCGCTGCCTGCTCCCCGCAGGTCCAGGGGCCCGGGTGGAAAAGCCCCACGGAGGACGGAGATTTCCATGGCGCGGCTGGTCCGGCGGCACGATCCTTATCTGCAGCCTCAGGAGGTCTTGGCCAGAGGCCTGGGGATATCCTCCTCGCAGGAGCCTCATAAATAACCCTCACATCCCCCGCTTGGAGACGCGTGTGTCACTGCAGGAACAATGCGCGGCCCTGGGTCCCATTGTTTTGCCTTAAAAAGTCTGGGTTTCGGGGGCCGGGCCGGCCTCGGCGGGTTTGATGTGTGTGGAATGTGAGCTGATTCACAGACTTCCTGGCCTCTGACCCGACCTCCCGGCACCCAGCGACTGGACAAAGCCCTGTCACCCCGCTTCCGAGGGCCGGCGCAGCACCTGGCGTGGGGCGGCCCTCCCTTCGTCGGGGTGGACGGGGCGGGCTGATGGGAGAGGGGACCGGCCGGAAGCACAGGTGTCTCCTGGGTGTCTGATTACAGTTCACGCAGGAGAGCTGCTCTGTTCCTGTCGTGGACAGGGGAGGACTGTGAGTTAGGTGTGCACACACATAGAGGCTGTGCTCATACGATACAGATATTTACAAAAAACAGAGAAAGTTACTCACGTACGTTGACATAGACTGTAAGGTGTGTTTATTGTGTTTTGAAAATATAGGTGAACCAGCTCGGCTGGTGTGGCTCAGTGGTTGACCATCGGTCCGTGAACCTGGAGGTCACGGTTCGGTTCCTGGTCGGGGCACATGCTTAAGTTGTGGGCTCCATCCCCAGGGTGGGGTGTGCAGGAGGCAGCCGATCC
The DNA here is from genome assembly GCF_964339955.1 of Pipistrellus hanaki. NCBI lineage: Eukaryota > Metazoa > Chordata > Mammalia > Chiroptera > Vespertilionidae > Pipistrellus > Pipistrellus hanaki. Next base: position 3,654,895 of record NC_140504.1, on the reverse strand, counting down.
ACGATTCTCTCTCCTCATGGATGTTTTCCCATCTCTCTCCCACTCCCTTCCTCTCTGAAATCAGTAAAGAAGAGGCGGAGCTCAGTCTTGGCAGACACACATTGCTTTCCTAGCTACCAGGAAGGGGGACAGCAGAACTGGTTGTCACGTCACTCCCACGGCGGGAGAATCAGGCTTCCATGAGCTGCCGCCTTAGCGGGTCTTGCCCTCAGCTCCCTCCTCGGAAATGAAGTGGGATTAAAAGTAGCACCTTTATGTACACTGAGTGGCCAGGTTATTATGATCTCTGAACGCATCATAATCTGGCCACTCAGTGTATATCCTACATAATAAAAGGCTAATATGCAAATTGTCCCCTCGACCAGGAGTTCGACCAGCAGGCAGGCCAGCCAACCCCTGGCCAGGCTGGCCAGACCCCAATCCCCAATCATGCACTGGGCCTCTAATATATATATATATATATATATATATATATATATATATATATATATATAATCTGGCCACTCAGTGTGTGTGTGTGTGTATATATATATACACACACACATACACACATATATATATTTAGCCTCTCAGTGTGTGTGTGTGTGTGTGTATACATATACATATATACATACACACACACACACACACACACACACACACATATATATTTGGCCTCTCAGTGTGTGTGTGTGTATGTGTGATGGTTCAGAGATCATCATCATCTGGCCACTCCGTGTATATAGTCATTGATTTCAGAACTTCGCATTAAGCGTTTGGAGAACACCGGGGTGGGACGCGGTGGTGCCATTCTAGGACTCGGCAGTTACTCTCTTTGAAGATGATGAGAATCCTTCAAACACTGCCTCGTTCCAAATGAAAATTTGTTTCCTTATGATTCATTATCTCAAAACTAGCTTTTTTATTAGATCACTTTTTAAGTTGATAATGCATTTTAAAAATCAGACATCATGAAAAGTATGGCTATAAATTCGGGAAATCGATCAAATAATAGTATCTGGTTTTATGTCTTTATTCTTATTAAAGAATAAAAATACACACGTCTGTGCATTTTACACGAATACGTACAGACATGCATTTCACCTCGCTCAGAGAGAAGACACAGAACCAGCGATGGCCATGGCCCCAGCCGCTGGCGGGACTGGGTGAAGGGCATTCAGCGTTCTTTGCGTTACACTGTCACTCTTCTGCAGTGATGTTCAGATAGAGGTTTTAAAACATGTCAGCGTTCAGCGAGGAAGGCGTTCCCGTAGGAATGCCGGGGCTTCCTGCTGCCGGAGCCGAGGGTTTGGAAGATAACCAGGTCAGGGGGACAGGACCCCGTGGGAGTCCTTCGTCGGCCATGGCTGGGGCGCGGGGTCCGCCTACAGGAGTCATCCTCCTGAAGGCTGCTTTCTGAGAAAGCCACAGAGAGCTCTCCTGTGTGGGTACCACGGGCGGCACTTGATGCTTCTGAGAGCAAACAAGGAGCCTTGTAGGTGTGTGTGTGTGTGTGTGTGTGTGTGTGTGTGTGTGTGAGAAAACAGGGCGTTTTGCTCAGTGCCCCTGATCCAGCCCGTGGACGCTCCCCAGATCAAACAGCCCAGTGCTTTGAAATTGCAGGGGAAACACAATTTTAATCAGCCCGCCACCATCACACTCATTGTTCGGAGATGAAAAGAGCGGAAGCCCACGTCTCTCAAGCCGTGGGTGCTGAGAACCTGTCAGGGTCTCATTCTTACACGGACCCAGATTTATTTTCTCTCTGTTTTTTTTCTTCCTTTGTGTCGTTGTGTCTTCCACTTTCTCCTTTCTTTCTTTCCTTCCCTCCATCCTTCTTTCCTTCCTTCTTCCCTCCTTCTCAGCGCTCCCCCGCCCCCCCCCCCCCCCCCCATCGAGCCTTCCCCGTAGTGGGGAGGTCATGGGACAACAGAAGCCACACGAGCTGGGGCAGCTGGTGGAGCCCGGACACACGCAGGCCTGGCATCGGAGTGAAATGGGCTCAGTGGCCACACGGCCCCGAGACCAGGCGCTGCCCGTGACTCAGGCCTCGGCCCATTGTGCCCGTGGGCCCTGGAGGCCACGCCTCTGGACGGGGCCAGCTTCCATGCAGCCAGATCCAGAGCTACGTGTTGATTCTTCCAGAGAACAAGTAATTTCCTGCAAACGAGTACTTAGAAGCCCGCAGTCCTCCAAGGAATGTCCAGGCCTACGCGAGCTGGACTTCCTCCGGGTGGAAAACAGATGTGTGTGTGGCCCTGAACTTGCAGCCCAGTCCTTCAGCACTGCTCGGGCCCTCCGGGGCATCTCCGGGCAGAGGGCCTTTGGGTCTGTGTCGGAGGTGCGTCCAGCTCGCTGCCGCGTTAAAGAGTGGTCGTCATGATTTTAGTTATTTGGATTTTATTTTTTTCTACTTTCTTAGTTTTAAATATATTTTTACTGATTTTAGAGAGAGAGAAAGAGAGAGGAAAGAGAGAGAGAGACATCAATGATGGGAGAGAATCATCGACTGGCTGCCTCCTGCACGCCCCACCCAGGGTATAGAGCCCGCAACCAAGGCATGTGCCCCGACTGGGAATTGAACCGTGACCTTTTGATTCATAGGACGATGCTCAACCACTGAGCCACACCAGCCGGGGTAGTTATTTGGATTTTAAATAAATATTTGAGAGCCAGGATTTGACAGGTTTATTTTTCTCTTTATTTTCCAAGCTTCCTTTCATTCTGGAGCCTTTGTGTGTCCAGCAGGTTTGTGGGAGAGCCCAAAGACATGGTGTGTTTGGAGGGGAAAAAAGAGACGGTTTGGGATGCGGAAAAGAAACGAGATGTGGAATAAGTGAAAGTTGTTAAAATCCTGCAAGCCTGGGGCCGTCTTCAAGCATCGCCCAGAAATAAGTTCTCCCTGCATTTCCCTTTTGGGGGGAGGAGCAGAGGCTGGGCCCTGGCCCCGGGTCCGAGTGGAGCGGCAGCCCCAGCGGGGGCCCGGCGGGCCCGGCCGGGCCGCGGCAGGTCCCCAAGGTGCCGGCGGCCTGTGTGAAGCCACGCGGAGTCCCGCCACATCTGCATCCTGCCCCGGCGCGGCCTGCCGCCCCGGCACACGGGGTCACACCTGCTGGGACCATCCCCGTCCCGGGCAATGGAGGCCCTTTAAAAAAAAAAACTAAAAAAAAAAAAACACACCACCCCAAAAAAACTCCTGGCTGCCTATCATCAAGAAAAACAACATTGTTTTCGGGGTCTCTTATCTCTCCACTCCCAAATATCCTGTTTCTTGGGGTTGGGCGGCCAGGACCAATAGAAAGCTCTTCCTGCCATTCGCTGACTTCATTTCCCAGACTTAGCACAATCTCATCCGCTCCAAACAACCCCATCAAAACCACGTTCTGGTCGGGGAGAGGCAATAATTATTATTAACATTTATTAGCCGATCGATAAACGTGATCGTCGCGTGATGGCCAGCACGATCAAGGTAAGGAGAGGGCGCCTTCCGCCGGGCCGAAATCGTGGGCTTCTCGCTCCTTTCCTCTGGTTTCCTTTATCGAGGCAGATAAGTGAGGATTGGGCAACACCCCCACGGCCACAATAGAGGACAACAAGATTTCCTTTGCGCTGCCTAGTAAATTTCCTTTTTCCTACTCCAACCATCCGCAAGGCTTAAAAACTTCAAACCCAGGAAAAAAATGGGGTTCCTAAATTCTCGGTGGCCTGGTGTGGAGGACTCCGGCCTCGGGGCTTTTTCGGAGCCGCGTCCGCGTCTTCCCGCTCCGGCCCCGTCCCTAACGGTCCGGACGCGGCTCGGCCCTCGGAGGGCAGGGTCCGAGGCCAGGATGGGCCTGTGGATGAGGAGTTTTCGGATGCTCTTGGGGTGGCTCCTGAGCCTCGGGGGTGCCCGCCGGGCCCCGTCGAGGAGAAGAGGTGACCCGGCCGGCGGCTGCCGGTCCCGGGACGGACGCTCACATGTTGGCTTTGCTTTTTGTGGATCCTTCGTGCCGAGAACGCAGGGTTCTCCTAGCTCCCGCGGTGGCCCCTGGGCTTGCTCGGCCGTGGGTCCGTCTTTAATAAAATGCCTGCTTTTCTGGGTGCACCGTGAGTACACATCCTTCTCCGCGGTGTTCGCTCTGGGGGGGGGGCTGGAGCGGCAGGGCCCGCCCGGGTTCCGCGCTGGGGGCTGTGAGGTCCGGTGTGTGTTTTTCTCGCAAATGTGCCCGGTGCCCGGTGCGCAGAGATGAAGGTGGACGTGACCCCGTGTTGGTGGGCACCTGATTGCGGCCTCGTTCCTGGAAGTGAAACCCGTGTCAGTGTGAGAGCCAGGCAGCGGCATGGGGTCTGCGGGGTGCCCGTCGGTTAAAATATGTCCCCGGCCCCCGGGCCTGGGTGACGTCTGTAGAAACGAGAAAAGTCACCAGGAAGGAGGAAAAAGGCAGGTTTTGGTGGCTGTGTGCCTTTTGTTCGGCGGCAGAGAGGCGAGGAGCATTCTGGTGTGTTTTCATCACCGGTCTCAGCTCCTTTGGAAGCTCCTGAAAATGAAAGTTTGCCCAGAACTGGGCCAGGGCACTTTCAGAAACCCGCCTTGGTTTGGGACTTCCAGGCTGGCTTTATTTCTCCACCCGTGTTCACTAACACAGCCACCTGCTCAGGCGTCCAAGGCGTTCGCCTTATGGAGACTTTCCCCCTCTGGCTCAGGGTCAGTGCCTGCTGACACGCAGCTCACAGACGGCATGGTGGCGCTGGGGCGGCCTGTGCTCCGTTCCAGCTCCAGGAGGAGAGATTACTTTACTTTCTAAGCCCGCATGCTGCCTGCTCCATTTTATTCTCGCCCTTATGTAAGTCCCCGTGGCATGGCAGTTCCATCAGACATTCTCTGTCCGCCTTGATGAGCTTGGAGTGCGATTTTATGTGTGTTTGTGTTTTGAAAAGACCATGAGTTCAAGGACATGAAAAGAACAGACCACCCTTCAGAGTGTGGGTGCAGTCACCGCACACCCCAGCGTCAGCTTCTGAGGACGGGGGGCTGTTCTCGGAGCCGGGGCGTGGGGTGGCGTTCAGAGTACACCTGTCCGGGGTACCCCACCGGCCGTCCCGTTTTATGACTCTGCGTTATCTGGGGACTGTCTACGTCTCAGGCGGGCTTTTGAAATGACGTCAAGTGGATTCCTTTACACCCGTGAAGACAGAAGGGCCCCTCTTTATGGGAAACTTCCTCTGAGATAGGTTTCTGCTCGCCTTCCCGGGGAGGGTCAGGAGATGGTTTTACCGACGTGTTACAGGGCCCGCCGTGGGCCGCAGCTCTTGTTGTGTGAGCGCAGAGTGCACGTCGGCGGAGGCCAGGCAGAGGCTGTCCGTGGCCTTCCCAACAGGCGGTGCGGGCCCACGTGTGAACACGCGTGTTCGGCTCTCTCAGGGAATGAACCCGTGTGTCCGCTAAGTGCCGGAGGTGAGGCGGCATTCCACACCTGGGGGAGCTTGCTTCTCGGGTGACGCTGAGGCCCAGGAGGCGTGGAGACAGGCTAAATGTGTGGATGCCGCCTCGGCGGCCCTGGCCCTTACCTTCCCGTGCTGGCCTGGGATGGGGGACACAGTGTTTGTGGGAAGAAGGAAAGGGGGTTCAGGAGCTCACGCTGATCTCTGAGTGTTCCCGGGTTTTGAGATCAGATGACGCGTTGTCATAAAGGACATGGACGTGGAGGGTGAGGTCCCCGAGTGCGGGTCCCGGATCGGGGTTGGTTCTGTGCCCTGGGACAAGGAGGAGGAGTGCGGACACCCCTTCCCCGCTGCCCCCCAAACCCGCGCCCCGTTCTCCCGTGGACAGCAGCGCCTGGTAGTCCTGGGGCGCTGTTTGTGCTCCTGTGGGTGTTTTTAATCCTCCCCGGAGACTTCCCCGACCGGCTGGCTAAGCGGCAGGCCGCTGGGGAAGTCTGCGGCAGCCACGGTCCCCGCTCAGGGGCTGCTTTCCCCGCAGACAGCGGGGCCAGGAGTAGGACAGGCTCAGTCTGGTGAACGTCTTTTTTTATTTTATTGATATTTTACAGAGAGGAAGAGAGAGGGATAGAGAGTTAGAAACATCGATGAGAGAGAATCATCGATGTGCCCGCAACCAAGGTACATGCCCTTGACCAGAATCGAACCTGGGACCTTTCAGTCCGCAGGCCGACGCTCTATCCACTGAGCCACACCGGTGGAAGTCCTGCTCTCCCTGGACTCCTTAGGTGGTGCCGGGGCCCGTCACAGCCCCTGCTTCCAGAGGTGAATGGTCTTCAGTCATTAAGAAAAGGGGGAGGGGGATGTGGGGATTTTCCTTTATCCCAGCGACCTGGCGGTGCAGGAGGGGGAGCCAGCCAGCACGGAGAGGATCCCACAGGATATGGAAAGTTCCCGCCGAGCCGATGAGGAAGCAGATAGCGCTGTTTCCAATCGCTGCTGAGATGAGTCACTTTCTCTGATTGAACAGAGGAGGCCGGGGCCGGGCACTGCAGCCCGGAGCGTCCCTTTGCCGCACCCGGGCTTTCCCGTCTGTGAAGGAGCGCTGGGGCTGCGGTTGCCGTCCACCCGCTCAGGCCTCGCTCGGAGCAGGCGCTCGCCGCGGTCGGCTCTGCTGTGTGAGCCCAGAAGCAACGGAAAGGCTCCGGGTCCGGGAGGGATGGCGCCTCCCGGGTGTGATGAGCTCGATCGCTCGGGGGGTGTGTACGGTTTTCACCGGCCCACGGCTTCCGTGGAGTGAGAACCGTCTCATCCCTTGTTGGGGGGGGGAGGGTCTGGGACACGGAAGGCAGGGACAGGGAAGGTGCCTCCGCCCGCTCTGTGAGGACCGCCCCTGGAGGAGCCGAGAGGGGAAGGCCAGGCCGCTGTTTCCGATGGCTCTCGGCGTGGCCGCGGCCTGGCCTCGGGGTGGGCATGGTTTGGTTCTGAGCCCCTGTGGGCACTGGTCTGGGCCTCTGACTCAGTGGCCCAGAGCGCCGATGGGGCCCCTGAATGTGTGGATATGACCGTCCATTAATACATTTATGCGGGACTGCCAGGCTCTCAGGGAATGTTCTGAAACCCGAACCATTTCTTCTTCTTCTTTAAAAAAATATATATATTTTATTGATTTTTTTTACAGAGAGGAAGAGAGAGGGATAGAGAGTTAGAAACATCGATGAGAGAGAGAGTCATCGATCAGCTGCCTCTTGCACACCCCTACTGGGGATGTGTCCGCAACCAAGGTACATGCCCTTGACCGGAATTGAACCTGGGACCTTTCAGTCCGCAGGCCGACGCTTCATCCACTGAGCCAAACCGGTTTTGGCCCGAGCCATTTCTTAATTACATTTTCTTTAAAGTGATGATTTCAATTTAAAAAATTTTTTTTTTTCTTCAAAACACACATTTATTTAAGAAAACCCTCACAAGCACACTCACAAGCGCCCAGAGAAGGAAGTGAATAAGGGAAAGCCGTTACGGATGCCCCCGGAAACCCTGTCCTGTCTTAGCCTCGGAGCCAGCTCTCCCCGAGGGAGGGCAGCCCGCCGCACAGCCCGCTGGCCCCGGAGCCGCCTGGGCGCTGTGCGGAGGGGACACGGGCTCCGGCCGGGGGCAGCGGGCTCAGAGCGGCCTGGGGAGGCTCTGAGCAGAGGGCAGGGGCGTGCCCAGGCCCTCCCCGCGCTGGTGGCCTGCTCGGTGCTCGGCTGGGCAGGGTCTTCTCTGGAGAGCGAGGGGAGCCCCATCTGCCACCGGGACCCGTCCCTCCTCTGGAGGGGAGGATGGGGTCAGCTGTTCTCTTTGTTATCTTCTGTGGCCACAGACACAGCGTACAGTCACATGACCTGGGCAAGGGACCTCACCGGTGTGACCTCAGTTTCCTCATCTGTAAAATGGGGTTTAAAAGGCTGTCCTGTCCCGTGCTGGTGCTAGTGAGAGCCTCTAGCAGGTGCTCTCGATTGGCAGCTGCCGTAGGACAGTCTGTTTGTTCCTAAGAGATCGCACTGGCCTGGCCCGGCTCTGAACTCTGCTGTTCCGTTGCCCTGTTGTTCCTTTGCCCTGCTTCAGCTGTGACACCCAGAGCCCTCAGGTTTCAGTCTAAAGCTTTGGAGGAGGTAGAATGGCAGGTCCCTTCGGCAGGTCAGGGCAGGCACACCGGCCTGGGGGCCGCAGCCGGGGAGGCCAGGAGGAGGGAGCCGGTGGTGTCCCTGAATAAGGGAATGACAGGTCAGGCACCCCACGGTGGGCAGCGGTGGGCTCTGTGCTGAAGGAGACGGAGCCTGCGATGCCGCCTGTCCCAACCAGGGCAGGAACAGGACGGGAGAACCTCCAGGCCCTCGTATTCTCGGTTTCGGTGAAAAACGCACTTGATGGTTTTTTAAATGAAAAACAACAACAACCACATGATACAGTCGACACACATTGCTCCTAATTCCAACCAGCCAGAGAAAATGACGAGCCGAAACCAGTTTGGCTCAATGGATAGAGCGTCGGTCTGCAGACTGAAGGGTCCCAGGTTCAATTCTGGTCAAGGGCATGTGCCTTGGTTGGGGGCACATCCCCAGTGCGGGGTGTGCAGGAGGCAGCTGGTCGATGTTTCCCTTTCATCGATGTTTCTAACTCTCTATCCCTCTCTCTTCCTCGCTGTAAAAAGTCAATAAAATATATTTTTTAAAAAGGGGGAAAAAAAAAAAGGAAAATGACCAGCCTCTGGGGTGTCTGCCTGCGGTGTGTTTCCCTCTGTCTGCCTGTCTTGCTTTTCTCAGTTAACATGTCCTCAGGTCACATGATATTTGGTAAGGGTAAGCAGGCTTTTGATGCTTAATTATAGTCCTTTTAACATTATACTTTATTTACCTGGTACCCTGTGGCAGGAAATAACACTGCTTTCAGCTCTCCACTACCTAGATTACAGCTCAGCCTCTATCTAATTTTTAAAAAATTCATCTTATTAGTCCTGGGGCTTACGGAAAGGAACGATCGGACCCATGGCCATCCATAATTTTGAAGTCTCCGCCAAATTTAAATATTTGCCAATTAAAAAAAAAAATTGGCCCATTTCCTCTCTGGAAAGGTTGTACCCATTTCCACCTCTTCTAGCCAGGGATGAGGCGGGTTCCTCTGTACGCATAACAACTCTGAACACGTTCCTCTCGGAATCTCTGCCCCTCGGCCCGGCAGAGCTGGAATCTCATTTTTGTTTGCGTTTCCTTAATGACGGTATTTCGTTACATTTTTTTGACCGTGAACCTATTGGAGCGAGTGGCCACGGTCAGTGACCCCGGGATCTCTTTCTTACGCGTCCTTTCATTCCTCGTTTCATCAGACTTCTTTCCCACATACTTCCCCTATTGAACTTGGCCGGGGCGCGCCGTGTGAAGTTTGAGATCATCCCTCATTCTGTCTACTCCCTCCCGCTTCGTTCCTCGCCTGTCAGCACATTCCCCGGGCCTCGCTCGCTCGCGTTTGTGCATGCTCTCCAAAAACCTCGCGGGGACTCAGGCCAACCATCGGGCCCGCTTTCCATGCGGACTCCCCGTCTCCTGGGCGTCCTCGGCAGGGACTGGCCCACGGAAGGGGCTCTGTAAAAACTGGCTGGAAAAATAAAATTTTAAACTAAGATCCTTGGAAGACCCGAAGAGAGAAATGGAGACATTGTCCCCCAGAGAGTAGCGCATTCTGCAGTTCCAAACACGGTACTGAAACCATGCTTGTGGATTTTTAAATAGATGTCCTATTGCTTTAGAGAGAGCACTCCTAGGTAAGTGAAAATGAACTAGAGCTGTGCTGATGTTGCGAAGAGCACAGAAAAGCAGTTTGAAAGGCAGCCGTTGTATCTTGAGTTGATCACCCCGCTGAGCCTCATCCTCAGCACCGCGGGGCCCAGGCCACACCGGGCTGGGCGCGCCCACGGCCTCCTGTGCTCCTCACGCAACCTGGATGCCGCTGCGTTTGCACCAGTAAAGACGGAGGATTAGCCGAAACCAGTTTGGCTCAGTGGATAGAGCACATGTGTCAAACACAAGGCCCGCGGGCCAAATCCAGCCCGCCAGGCCTTGCAATGTGGCCCGCACCGCGCTGTCATCACTGCACTCCGCTGTCAGTTTATGACATTGTCAGTTTATGACTGTTCAGTAAACCATTTGGCCCGCAATTTAGGCTGGATTTTAGATTTTGGCCCCTTCTCTGATTGAGTTCGACACCCCTAGGATAGAGCGTCGGCCTGCGGACTGAAAGGTCCCAGGTTCCATTCCGGTCAAGGGCATGTACCTTGGTTGCGGGCACATCCCCAGTAGGGAGTGTGCAAGAGGCAGCTGATCGATGATTCTCTCTCATTGATCTTTCTGATGCTCTATCATTCTTTCTTCCTCTCTCGGTAATAAATCAACAAAGTATATTTTTTTTTAAAAAAGGGACAGGATTAAAGAGGCTGAGAACGTTGCTCAAGTCACACAAATCTCTTCGTTTCCCCTCAGTTTATCACCAGATCGTCTCCCTTTCCTGCCTGTGGCCCTAGTCTCAAACAGTAAACCACGGTGCGGGCGGGGGGAGGGGGGGATGTATTTGGTGATATAGTGATGTCGTTCATTGAATAATGAAAATGATTAGAACTGGCTGGTTTATGCCACTGCTTTTGTGTGAACAATAACAACAACACACCCAGGCCACCACCATTACCCTTTTGGTGGTTAATCCGGCGAAGGGGCCGGAACCCTGCGCCTGGGGGCCAGGCTCTCCCCCTGCCAGGCAGTTGCCAGGGGGCAGTTGCTACGGGGCAGTGGCTCTAGGTCCCAGACCAGCTGCTGATTGGCGTTTCCTCGTCCCAAGTGTCCACTTCCTTGCTCTCGTCTTGGGACTGAAAGTGCAGCTCCGAGTTTTCCATCCGGTGTCACCCAGCCTTCGGGCGGTCATGGAATTATTTGGGGGGGGGGGTAAGAGGGGGGTCCGCTGCTGCCCTCAGATAAGGGCAGGGACATCCAGAGAAGAAGGGCCAAGGCCGTGCAGCGTCATTTGTTTTTAAAGCCACGTCACAGTCCCGTCAGGACGGTTCCATCTGGGCTGCTGCAAGCCAGCGCCGGCCCCGTGCGGAGGAGAAAAGAAGGACTCTGGGACCTGCTCTGATTCGGACACCGCCGCCTCCCGGGACACAGCTCTTCCTCAGGACTTAGCATCTTTCTGTCCATAGTGCGGGGTGGCAGACGCATTTTTGGGGCATTGCACCATTACCAGCAGAGCCAGCATGGAGAGAGAATTTCTCCCTCAGCCCCCTCACTCCCCCGACGGCCACGCATTCAAAGCATGGGCCAGGCCGTGTGTGTGTGTGTGTGTGTGTGTGTGTGTGTGTGTTGTGTGTGTGTGTGTGTGTGTGTGTATTGTTTGCCTGTGTGTGTGAGTGTGTGTGAGTGTGTGTGAGTGTGTGTGTGTGTGTGGTTTGCCTGAGTGTGTGTGTGTGTGTGTGTGTTTGTGGTTTGCCTGAGTGTGTGTGTGTGTGTGTGTGTGTGGTTTGCCTGTCCTTGTTCAAGGTGAGCTCTGTGCACTGGTCCCTGCTCACCTCAGAGGAAGAGGAGCTGTTGAAACGACACCCCAGAGCGTGTCAACACAATTAGTTTGTGTCTCAATTTGAGGGAGGTTTCCCAAGACATTGCTCCAAGTTTAGAGGAAAAAAAAAGAAAAGAAATGTATGTGGTTTTCTACTGCGAGGTCCTCTTTGAATCTGTGTGGCTCTAGGTGTGGCCTGATGTGCCCGGAGCATCAGGAATGTGAGGGGTGGAGGGAGCAAGCACAGGGAGGCCCGGGTGCTGCTTCTCCGGGGCTTCCTTAAAATAGCCCCGGGGGAGGGGGTGGGTCTTATCTTGCTCCCACGGAAAGGGAGATGAGAGTCAGCAGCTGGTGGGGGTCGTGGGAGGGAGCGGTGGCTGCCGCGTCCTCTGATGCTGTGCGACCTCAGCAGGTGGACTCGCCCCTCCTGGTCTTGCTCCTTCCCGGGAACCAGGGACAGGGGCTTCCTGACCTTTCACCCTTGCCCTTTCACCCTTGCCCGGTCTCTGCTCACATACCTGGGCCTTTCCCTCTGTGACACTAGCTTCTGCCCCGAGGGCTTGTGGGGAGATGAATGGAGCTGGGCACATTGTTTCCGAGTTTTGTTATTCATTCCATTCAAGTACATTTTCCTTGCAGGACTGAAATCAGGAAATCCATAAAAGCTGTTTTTCTTTCCATTTCTACGACAGTTTGTGAATTGACTTTTTTTTTTTTTTTTTTTTGGTAAGCCAGTTTTCCTCTAACACGTTCTTTTCTCTTTATTATGAAATAAAGACTCTTCCAGCACATGAGTGCCCGTGGCTCTGAGCACTGGCTCTGCACAGAGGACTTGAGGCAGGGCTGGGAAACCTGGCTGCTGGGTGAGCCTCGGCCCCTGCTCAGCTGGGCCCGGGGATGACCTTCAGCCTTTGTCACCCTCTTTCTCTTCGCACTTCGCACGCTCACACCCCTTCCCTACTTGTCCTCCTGCTTTGCAAATAGCTAATAAGCCAAGAGGAGATTAAAAAAATATGTATATATACATATACATATATACATATATACATATATACATATATACATATATATATATATATATATATATATATATATATATATATATTGATTTCAGAGAAGGGAGAGGGAGAGAGAGATAGAAACATCAATAAGGAGAGAGAATCATTGATTGGTTGCCACCTACACACTTCACACTGGGGATCAAGCCTGCAACTGGGGCATGTGCCCTGACCAGGAATCGAACCGTGACCTCCTGGTTCATAGGTTGATGCTCAACCACTGAGCCACACAGGCCGGGCCAAGGGGAGAGTTTGATGATATGAAAGACGGTCATGAGAATGAGGGGCTCCTAGCACATCTCAGACGTTCAGGGGTTCCTCTCACCCCTGCTTTCGTCCACTTCCCTCTGCCTCTCACCGGTCCTGGGTCACTCCCCTCAGCCCAGGACGTTGGGGGCAGTGTGGCTGCAAACCTGGGGTCTGGACCAAAGGAACAAAGAGGCAGAGCGGGAGGCTCTGCCTGGGTGCGGGCGCAGCGTCAGGAGCAGTCGCTACACCTCACATCGCGTGTCACCTCTCAGCGTCATCTCGCGGGAACTCCTGCCAATTGGAAGCACGTTGATGCTCACATGTAAAATAAGAACATTGTCCCAGGTCAAATATAAGTTAAGGTGACCAGACGTCCCGCTTTTGGTGGGACAGTCCCGATTTTTAACAATTTGTCCCCGCGTCCCACGGCGTTTTAAAGAAGTCCAAAAGATTTAAAAGATTCTTTCCTTAAACTCCCCTTTGGAAGTCAATAATAATTAAAAAAAAAAAAAAAAACCAAAAAACAAAAACACAAAAACACCAAGGGAATTAAAAAACCTGATGAACAATATTAACTGTTGAATATAATAGAATCAGAGGTATGGAAGGGGAGTGGACTGATGATTCTCAGGGAAAAGAGGAGTGGGAGGTGCGGGAAGAGACTGAACATAAACTGTGCACCTATGGATGAGGACAATGGGGGGTGGGGAAAGGGCAGAGGGTGGGGTAGGAACCTGGTGGAGGGGAAAAAAAAATGAGGCACTTTTGTAATAATATGAACAATAAAGGTTTATTAATAAAAAAATATTTAAAAAAAGATTCTTTCCAAAAATCGGAACTCTTTTAAAATGCCGCGGGATGCGGCACAAATTGTTAAAAAATCGGGATTGTCCCGCCAAAAGCGGGACGCCTGGTCACCTTAATATACGTGACCTTGTGAGCTCTCTGACTTCCGAAGTACCTATCCCACCACGCTGAGTTAACACAGAGAGCCTCACAGACATTACCTGTTCCTGGGTGGGGAGTGCCCGGCCCGCTGGCCATGGAAGGCCCTCAGAAGCATTAGGGCTGAGTTCACTGAACGTTTGGCCGGATGTTGCAGGATAATTTTTAGGTGGGTGATCGTGTATGGCCCCGGAAAGACGTTATACATATCCCAGTGGCCCTTGGCAGGAGAAAAGGTCCCCACCCGGCACCCCGAAGCCGGCGGACTGCCATGCCTGGGTCAAGCACAGTCCAGAAATACCGTTGCCTTGGCTGGAGTAGCGTCCCCGGGAGAGAAGCCGCCCTGTCTCCTAGGCATCTGAGAGGGTCCCCCATCTGTTCTCTCTAGAAGGCCGATAGACGGCAGGGCCCGGCTCGCCGTTGGGAGCCCAGTCCCATGGCAAACAGCTCTGATGAGAAGCTGCTTCTGGACAAGCGCACGTGCGTGTTCTCCAGCCCTGTCCTCGGGGATGGAAAACATCTTTTTTTAGCCCCCGTGTTTACCGCTCGGGTAAACAGTAAAATGCTGCTGTAGCAATTACCTCGAGGATAAAGGGTCTGTAGACAGATACTTCCTGCACTCACTTCCTCCGCCCGCCCGTGGCCAGCCCCCCAGAGGCACGCGGGGCGGGAGGGCTCCCCCTCGGACACTTCCTCTGCCAGAGAGCGCGGGCCTCGGCCTCCCGCTCTCCCCTCCAAGGGGCATAGCCTGTTGCCACAGATGTTCGGGCAAGATGCTCCGTCTTGGAGGAGGTGAGAATGTTTGTCAAGTAACGGCTGAAGCCGTTACTTGACAAACATTCTCACCTCCTCCAAGACGGAGCATCGGGCTGGTCCTCCTGCTGGTTTTTATGGCAAGGACTGTAACCAGACCAGATAGGTCTGTGCTGAGATCTGTGTTCCGTAGGCTTCTCCGCCACCTTTTTATCTTGCAGAGAGAGATGCCTGCGTCTGCTTCTGTGTTCCTTGGGAAATAAGCCGCCTTGAGATTCGGCGGAAGGTTTTCTCGGTGGTTCCTCTCGGGAGCAGTCGTTGAGATTTTGCTTTCCCGAGTGGAGATCACCAGATTTGGGTACAACCACCTCAGGGCACAGATTGTCCCCGGGGCCCATGTTACACTGGTTATTACATTCCAGAGGAGGCATTGTTTAGGTCCTTTGAACCAAAAGCAAATAAAACCATCACACACAAACACCGAACAATGGGGACCCATCCATTATCCATCCACAGGATATGTCCTTAGCTGTGCAGGGGAAAAAACACATCAAGTCAATAAACAGTGGCCCTGAACAATAAACCAGATAAAATAAATAGCACCTGAACGCCACACAACTGGAGCGCTGGCCACACGCCAGCGAGCGCTGTTTACCTCTCCGAGCAAGGAAGCCAGGGCTCCGGATCGCCCACGAAACCGTCAGAACACCCCGCAGCCGCTCACTGAAACACCTCTTTTGATGACAAATGGACCCAGAGACTGGCCCAGAGAGAGTCCGCCTTCAGCACCGCGCCCACGGGTGTGGCTGACGGACAGTTGTGTCTGAGCCTGAGAAGCTGCCAGACGTGGTTCCATGTAGTCATGTTTGAAGGTGCTGGTCCATGAAGACACACCAGTGACTTGTCTACACACTTCATACACATATCTTGGTTGAACTGGTGGTTAAGTTACCCAGAGACATTCTCTTGGGACAGTGGTCGGCAAACTCATGAGTCCACAGAGACAATTATCCACAGGACGGCGTTGAAATTTCTTTGGAGAGCTAAATTTTTAAAACTTACACTTCTTCTAACACCACTTCTTCAAAACAGACTCGCCCAGGCCTTGGAAGAGCCACACTCAAGGGGCCAGAGAGCCGCATGTGGCTCGAGAGCCACAGTTTGCAGACCAAGACCGTCTTGGGAGGACTCACTTGTTTATATACTTTAGCTCCCCGTAAAATCTCAGGATCCTTCGGTTTGAAGGAAGACTCTTGCCTTTCTGGGTTTGCTCCCGAGATACCTCTATGGTACAACGTTGTTAGCTTTTAGGGAACGCTGGGAGGCATCCTGAATCTCCCAGCATGCTTTGCACAGCGACCTCTCGGACCTCCAGAGTCCTTGCTGGTCCCTGTGTCCGGATCTTGGCTGTGGGATGCTGGTGCAGGACCGTCCAGCCAAGACACTCCACTTTGAATGGCCCCCCTGTTGGCGTTCTCCCTGGAAATCACCTCTGTCTGCCTGAGGATTGGGGAGGGGAGTTGTCTGTTTTGATTTCTTTAGCCCAGAGGGAATACAGGTCCGACCTATCCATTGGATAACATATTGTTCAAACAACAACAAAATCAAACTGTGTTCTTTCACCCCGTTTCAAAACAATTTTGGAGGGAGATTAGGAAATAAACATTTAGGAAAAGTTATTAAAGTAATTGGTATTACGCCATCAAGAGTCTTTTAAGACTTTATTCTTTTTCCCCATGCACACAGACATGTTTTTTTTTTTTTAAAGAATAATAAATATGAGAAACCAGACTCATCTTTAAAAACATATTTTATTGATTTTTTTACAGAGAGGAAGGGAGAGGGGAGAGAGTTAGAAACATCAAAGAGAGAGAAACATCCATCAGCTGCCTTCTGCACACCCCTTACTGGGGATGTGCCCGCAACTAAGGTACATGCCCTTGACCGGAATCGAACCTGGGACCCTTCAGTCTGCAGCCGACGCTCTATCCACTGAGCCACACCGGTTAGGGCCAGACTCATTTTCGATAGCTCTTTCCCACTCACTCCCTTTTTACAGGACAGTGAAGAAAAGAGCAGTCATTTGGTACGATCTCTTTTAGCAGTTAAGGCCCCGTATCCCTTCCTCAGGGCCCTTCCTATGGGGCAGGATGTGAGTGCTGGGGGCAGGCCTGCCCCTCTGCCTAGCGAGCTGACTTCACTTTCCCGGGCCTCAGTTTCCTCATCTGGAGCATGGACTCCATGATGATGACAACACCCGCTTCCTGGCGGTGGTGCGGGGATGGAGCCGCTCAGCACACGTGCGTGCTTTGAACAGTCGCGTGCGTTAGCGTGTACACAGCGCTCCCTGTTAGGGCTCTTTCTGGCCACCGATCCTGGTCTCATCCTGGTGTTCAATTCCCTCTCCTGTCTGATTTGCTTTTCCTGGCTCTAGCCCATTCGTGACTGGATTTGTTTATAATCTTTGCCTTTTGAAGGGACTCCTCCGATATGGGGCATTTGTAGCTTCTGAAGAGATGGATGCCCTTCCCGCTATGTTATTTGT
Source organism: Pipistrellus hanaki (assembly GCF_964339955.1). Lineage (NCBI taxonomy): Eukaryota > Metazoa > Chordata > Mammalia > Chiroptera > Vespertilionidae > Pipistrellus > Pipistrellus hanaki. Next base: position 3,637,870 of record NC_140504.1, on the reverse strand, counting down.
TTCCATCTCACGCTCTTCCCTGGAGGACAGTAGAGGAAACACAGTAAGGGCCCCATCACGAGCCCGTGTACTGGTCCAAGCAGCAGGCCCACCCAGCTTCCAGCAGCCGAACGTGGCTGCATTTTTATGAGCTCAAGAGACTGGTGGTGTGAGGTGCCAGGAAAAGCCACGCTGGAGGCCCGAGGTGTTCCCGGTCTCTCTCTGAGCCTCCCCCCGGCCAGCGAACGGACAGGTGGTTCAGTGCAGGTGACAGCCGGTCTCCGGAGTGCCCTGGGGTGGGAGGAAGGCGTCCGCTGCCATTTAGAACTGACGACTAGCGCTGAAAGGGAGAGGGGCAGGCGTTACTGAGCCGTCATATGGCCAGGTAATGGTCATTCTTCCAAAGGATGGACCTTACTGACCACCAGAGACTCTTGCAACTCTGGGAGTTCAAGTTCAGCACTCTCCACCTTGAGTTATACGCGTCTTGTCATCTTGTGTCTGGGCCGACCCTGCCTGTAAGGAGCAGTCGGTGTCTGGTCGATAAAGACTCCGTAAGAGAAAGGACATCTGCCTGGTGATAGTGCAGGAGTGAGCGCGTTCATTAGCGAGGTGGGACTGGATCCCGTGTCACCCAGAGTGCATTCACTCAGTCCGTGAGCAGCTGCTGACTGCTGACATGCACAGCATCCTGTGCGTGGCCTCGAGGGAAGGAGAGGGAAATTGTGCTGCTGCTGCTTTTTTAAATACATATATATTTTTTTATTGCTTTCAGAGAGGAAGGGAGAGGGAGAAAGATAGAAACATTAATATGAGAGAGAATCACCAATCGGCTGCCTCCTGCACACCCCCATTGGGGATCAAGCCTGCAACCCGGGCGTGTGCCCTGACCAGGAATCGAACCGTGACCTCCTGGTTCATCGATCGATGCTCCACCACGGAGCCAGGCTGGCTGGGTGGAGTGGTGCTTCTCAGTCAGGAGGGAATTACTGTGTGTCTTGGCGCAGTGTCCGTGTGACGTGGGTGCCTGTGTGGCCGGGGAGCCTGCCTGTGCTGGGGAGGTGGGGGGAGGGTGCGGCTGCCCGGAATGGGGTTGGGTTTTGAGAGGATGAGCCCCAGAGTGGTGAGCACACACTCTCTGCGGGGCCGTCGTTGGGGCTGGGGATGCTTCTGACGCTGACGCAGAGACACGGTCCTCGGGGCCTGCGTTGTGTTCCGTGGCACTTGTCTGCATGAGGCTGTCACCAGGCGGGCGCTTGGCTCTTACTGAGTGGCAACGATCCGCTGTCTACACAGCCAGGGTCTGCACTGGGCTAGCAAAACGTCCACGCGCTGCGGCACGCTGTATTCAATGGACTCTGATGGGCGCTGTTGCCTTTTCTTCTTGGCTGTAGTCTCTCCTTTGAGATTTCGGTGAAGCCGTGACTTAATCGCTAGGGCATATCCGCTCATATCCGCGTCGTCTCCACGGAGGGTTTCCGTGTTCACTGTCACCCAGGCAGCTCCTCCAGCGCTGTCCCTCCTCCCCCTCCTCCTCCTCCCCCTCTCCCTCTTCCCCCCCTCCCCCTCCTCCTCCTCCCCCTCTCCCTCTTCCCCCCCCTCCCCCTCCTCCTCCTCCTCCCCCCCTCCCCCTCCTCCTCCTCCTCCTCCTCCTCCTCCTTCCCTTCTTCTTCTTCTTCCTCCTCCTCCTCCTCCTCCTCCTCCTCCTCCTCCTTCTTCTTCTTCTTTCTTCACCGTAATTGACTTCAGAGAAAAAGGGAGAGGGAGACGGGGAGAGATAGAAACATCAATGATGAGAGAGAATCATTGATTTGCTGTCTCCTGCATGCCCTCTACTGGGGACCAAGCCTACAACCTAGGCGGGTGCCCTGACCAGGAATCGAACCAGGACCCCATCGTTCATGGGTGGAAGCTCACCCACTGAGCCACGCTGGCCGGGTGCACTGTCTTTCTTGTATCTGTGACATCTGCAATGGAAACGAGGTGCTAGAGCGTCTTCATAGATAGCTAAGTTGTTTGTATTCAAGGGCAGGACAATCTGCTTTATGATGGTGACTAAATTTAACAGCCATTACCAATCAATTTCACTAAGTCAGATACTAAAACGGAATCCCCTATTGAAATTTTAAGTTTAGCAAACCTATTACCTACAGGCTTCGCGGGTCAAACTATCACAAAGGCAGCATTTATATTTATTTCATTTTCAAAACTGAGCTATCGGCTGTTGAAGTGTGCATTCATTTTGGGGGACACCCTGTGTGTAAGCCTAAGAAAACGAGGTCTTCCGTAAAACCGGAAGTGTTATTTCATCTTGGTGAGAGGACTTTCTCCCAGCGCGTGGCCTGCAGAGAGCGTCTCCGTGGATAGTCGCTGCGAATGAATGAACCTACAAGCGAATGAGCGATCGGGCGGCAGATCTTCCCCGGAGCGAAGCCGGGCACGTGGTTGGAAGGAACCTGGGTGGCCCCCGCCCAGCAGAACTGCCGTCCGGGCGTGAGGAGGCCAGGAAGAGGAAGCAGCTTTTACCGGGGAGTGCGGACGCTGGGAGGAACCCGATGGGCTCTCTGGAGTTCCAGTGTTTCCCGACCCCGTTATACTCTGGATCGCTGGACTCTTGTTTGGGGGACAATGAAAAGGAACTCCTCGGAGAACGAGGCTTTTTCTGGAGAGTACTCATGGAGCCATCCCAATGGGACTGGTTTCCCCACAAATGTTGGTTGGAAAAACATACTAAAGGAATTATATTTTAATTTCCATTAAAAAAAAACAACACAACAACTGCTAATGTTATTTTCAAATGAAACTCGGAGATATTTAAAGATAGTTCTCCAAACACGTCCCCGCCCGACTTCCATTAGGATGTGAGGTAGACACCCCCCCCTCCCTCCCAGTGGTCTGAGGGTGTGTTTTTCTAAGCAGAAAAGGCAGGGCCTCGTCCTCCGGAGGAGTTTACATGAAAAGGTTTCACAAAACGAGTGGTTTTCTGACAGAAAAAAAAAAAAAATGAAGGCGATCTGGTCGCTGGAACCAGGAAGTTCCTTCGTTCTTGGCATCGCCTGGCGCACTTTTGAAAGCAGCTCTAACGCTATAAATCAAAGCACGGGCCCTAGAATGCCCTAACATGGCAACGCTGTGGTGAAAAGCACCAGCCCTGGTCGCGGGTTCGTTTCCTGGGGCTGCCATCGAAACGCCCGCAGCCGGCGGCCCTAACACGGTGGGCGTTCCTCCTCCTGCTGTTCCTGAGGCCAGCAGTCCACGGGGAGGTGTCGGCAGGCTGGTTCCTCTGGCCCCCCCCACCCCCGAGGAGAGCCTCTCCCGGGCCCTCTCCCAGCGCGGGGCCTCCCACACCCTCCTGTTCCTTGCTTTGTACACGCATCACTCCAATCTGTCTTCACCCGCCTTCTCCTCTGAGCCTTTGTTCTTGGGGGGTCTCCTTTCAGGATGCGGTGGGTAGCACTCAGGGGAGGGGTTACCCTAGTCTGGTGCGATCTGCTCTCGGTCCTTACTTCGCTCACATCCGAGAAGACTCTGAGGTTCCAGACAAGGTCGCCGTCACAGTCACATGGCGGTGGTGGAGGGGACGCCCCAACCTGCTGTGGGTTGCCAGGGCGGCGGCTTCTCCTCCGGATGGAGCTTTCCCATTGGCCGGGCTGGGGATGCCGCCCCCGCCCTGAGGATGCTGGCCACGGAGGGCGGGAGCCGGGAGACCCAGTTCCCCTGACCGGAAGTCACGGAATCTGAACATGCCCCGGGCTTCCCTGCAAGGAACAGCGCACGGCCTCCTGTCCCCACGCCCGCCGTGTCGGGGGAAGCCCGTGCGGGGACCTCAGTGGAAATCACGGCCGGGCAGAGCGCCCCCCGCAGCCCTGTCCCTTTCACAAGCCCCGGGCGAGGATGTGCGGTTTCTCTTATCTCCCGCTGCTCCCGGTCAGGGTCAAGGTGGGGGCAGCCCTGCCCGCTCCGCAGGCCACGTGGGGCGCTTGCTCCTCGGCGGCCTGCGGTCCTCAGGCTGCAGGGCGGGCGGGTGAAGGCGCTGCCTGCTTCTTCTTCTTTTTTTTAATATATTTTTTATTGATTTTTTACAGAGAGGAAGGGAGAGGGGTAGAGAGTTAGAAACATCGATGAGAGAGAAACATCCATCAGCTGCCTCCTGCACGCCCCCCACTGGGGATGTGCCCGCAACCAAGGCACATGCTCTTGACCGGAATCGAACCTGGGACCCTTCAGTCTGCAGGCCGACGCTCTATCCACTGAGCCACACCGGCTTTGGCACTGCCTGCCTCTTATGAAATGGATGCAGGCGTCTTCTCTGCTGAAGTCCTCCTCCGGCGGAGCTGTGCCTCTGAGACGGAGCTCCCTCCATGGTGGCGTAGGCTGTGTCCCGGTCGGGCCATGCTTTCCTTGTGGTCTTCTGTCTCTGATGTTCTTGGAGGTGCACACGCAGGGGACTTGGGCCCAGACACATGGACCGCCCCGGGCATCCTGGTGTGAGGCGTGGCCACACGCATCTGACTCCGAGCCAGACCCGGACCTTCATCTGGTCACCGCCTGGGAAGGCCCTGCACGGTTCCCCTGGGAGAGAAACGCACATTTAGCCAAAACCGGCTTGGGTCAGTGGATAGGGCGTCGGCCTGCGGACTGAAAGGTCCCAGGTTCGATTCTGGTCAAGGGCATGTAGCGTGGCTGCGGGCACATCTCCAGTAGGGGGCTTGCAAGAGGCAGCTGATCGATGTTTCTCTCTCATTGATGTTTCTGGGTCTCTATCCCTCTCCCTTCCTCTCTGTGAAAAATAAAAATATATTAAAAAAAAAAAAAAAGAAAAAGAAAGAAAGAAAAGAAACGCACATGTAGATTGAGAACCCTATCGGGCGGGGGGGTGAGGAGGAGGGGAGGGGAGGGGGGCTCGCCATGCTGTTTGTGTGTCCCGTCTGTGCCAAGGTTGCAGGATGGGCCCTCGGGGATGGAAGCTGGGGCTCAGGTGCCTGTGTTCATCCCCGCTCACCTCAGGCGAAGGCACCGTGTGAGGGGAGAGCAGGGCCGTGGCACCCTCGGGTTGGGCAGCACGCGGCTGCTGATGTGGACGGCATAGTCCCTGCGATGCAGGCTCAGCCCCAGCCCCCCTTCTCACAGCGCCTGCCCGGGAGCAGAAGGGCTTTCTCTGTGGCTGGGGGCGGGAGGAGGCACAGCAAGGCAGGCCGGGAAAGCCAGACCCAGGGCGGGGACCCTGGCCCTGCACCCCGCACACCTCTGTCTCATCTCCTCGCTCCCCAGTGCTGTGCTCAGAGGCCACGCGGAGACCACGGGGAGAGGGCCACGGACACCGAGCCCCTGTGTGCAGACACCCTGAGGCGGGAGGTGGACAATCTCTTGCTGGGTGGGCTGTTTGGAGAGCGGTCTCTGGCCATCATGAAGGCCGGATTCAAACCTCGGGGGAGACATTTGTAGAGACCATGCTAGGTGCATGCCCCCCCCCCACCCCCCCTTTAATGATCTTCTTACTGTCTTTTAAACTCCGGGTGTGGCTACGCCAGCAGGCAGGCTGGTTACGTGCCCACAGCACCTGCCCCTCGAGTTACCTTGTGTCTGTGCTGAAACATGCCTCTGGGTGGGGCTATGTCCTGCACCCACATTGGCTTGTGCCCCCTGTAAGGTGCATGAGTCTCCTCCAGAACACAGTCTGGGGGCTCCGCGGGCACCCATGCCAGGGCCAGCTCCTGCCCGAGGGGGGCGTTCGACGACCACCGACATCTCCTCCGAGTGGAGAGAGCTGTTTGAAAGGGAGGGTTCCTGGCCGCCTCCCCGCCCCTCGGAGTGTCACCCGGCCGGCCTGTGCGGCCCATCGGGTGCTGTGCACACAGATAAGGGAGATCGCAGGTTGGCTCCCTGTGAAAGCGAGGGGCTCCTTAGAGATTAAAAAAATATATATATCTCCCTTCTGTGGCCACAACCTGCCTCGCTCCTGCAGGTGCCGCTGGCGTGGAAGAGGCGTCGGGCAGGTGGGAAGGGAGCTCCGGGCAGATGTGCCTGAGGTGGGGCGAGAAGGAAAAGAGAGGGTGTTCCCATCAGCAGACATGTTCCCGTCTGGCCCCAAAGCCATGGCTTTCCTTAAGGATGCCCTGAGATATCTGCTCTCCCGCGGGCGACCTCAGCCTGCCCCACAGTGGCCCTGCCACCTGAGCCGGGCAGAGCCGGGCCCACCTTTGCCCCCGGACCCTGCTCCCCCCCCCCCCCCCCCCCCCCCCAGCATCTGCAGAAAGAGGCCGTGGACCTGGCATTCCAATCTGGTTGTTTAGTCTACGCGGAGGGGGCGGCCTGTCCAGTGTTTGTAACGGTTGGACAGGGCTTGTCGGGTGAAGGTTAATTGCTCTCCCGGTTAAGCAGTTGTGTGCCCAGATGGGTTATCAGGGCCGAACACTCGTTACAAGATTAATCTCGTTTCCGACAAGACTTCCCTTTCCTTCAACTGATTTCTGCCCCGCGCCGGGAGCTGTCAGCGGCCGTTGAGAGCGGGCGGATCGCCCGGGACCCGAGGCCGGCGTGGGCGAAACAATGCCCCGCGGTGTCCGTCTCCGGGGCCATCTTCGGGGGACGCCTTCCAGGGGCGGGGCGGAGATGGGCTCACCTCCGGGGGACAGCGAGGCTGGCAGGACCCGCTCTGCAGGAGACCCCGGGGTGTGCCTGCTGCTGGGGGTTCCAGCACAGCCTGGCCCGATCCCATCTTCCCCCCTCAGCCCTCCACGCGGGGAGCTGGCTCCGTGCGGCGTCCACCGGGACTCTGTGGCCGGGGGCCGCTCCGGGATCCCTCCCTGATACAGCTGTGCGCTTGCCCCGCCTCTGCGTGGTGTCCGGGGTCTCTCAGATGCCGTCATCCCACATGTTCCCCCAAACGGGGGCCAGATTTTTCTTTATTTGGGAACCAGTAGCTTCATTTCTTCGGTTTGTTGCAAGCCATGTTCCCACGGGCACGGCCAGGGAGCTCTGATGGCGTTGGTGTGTGTGGATCAGCTCATCGGTGTAGTCCCTAACCGTGCCTCGGCGCTCACCGGGGCCAGGCGGCCAGGCTCACGGGGGACGGGGGAGGCGTGACAGGTGGAACCCGGGGCAGCAGTGATGACAGGCTGCGTCAGGAGGTGGGGGGCGAGCAAGACGGAGCGTGGGGGGAGCGGAGCAGTGTGGTCAGGTGATCGAGCAGCAGATCCCGCAGGAAATGTGAGGACAGGCCGGGGACCGGGGTGGAAAGCCTGGGGAGTGAGCCTGCCCTGGGGGAGCAGTGAAATGGGGTCCCTGTCCAGGAGCCCAGAGTGAAGGGCCTGGGGAGAAACTTAAGTGGCTTTGGTTCCTTTCCCTTCCCCTGTCTTCCCGCCTCCTTCCGTGGCCTTTTCCCACGGCCGGGCTGGTTTCCTGTATTCCCCAGTTCTCCCATGTCTGAGGGCCTTCACAGCCACTTCCGTCCACAGTGTGTTCTGTGGGTAAACACCCCTCCCCCCATGGAATTAGGCATCTGGGTTAGGGTTTGACACTTACCAGCATTCTGCTCCAGGCAACTTGCTGAGCCTCAGTTTCCTCATCTTTAAAATGGGCATAATGGCATCTCCGACTTTTCAAAGCCAGCGGGCAGGCTAGATGTGTGAGCTCACAGGGGCAGCTGCCACGGGCCTGCCACGCTGTGACTGTGTCCGTGGTGTTAGCGGTGGGTGTTAGGAAGGTCCCACATGGTCTGCCTTTCCCTTTCTTAGAGGCATCCCTCTCTCCCTGAGAAAGGGAAGGTGACATTATCATTAAGGCCGGAGACATTCTGCTGGCGAGACACTTATCACAATGTTTTTCCCCCCAAAATACAGAGAGAGCCGGAGCTAAGGTTGTCATTTTGCCCTGTTTCCATATTCTCAAAACCAGAGCTCAATAGCCACCGCCTCCCCAGGCGGGTTTCTCCGTGGTTTGTAAGACCAAGTGCTTTATCTGTCCCACAGGCCATCACGTGGCTCCGTGAGATTTTCAAACCCACAAGAGTGCATGGTTTTTGGGCAGAAAGCTGAGGAAGAGGAGGGAGGCAGGGTGGATCCCGGTTGCTGGTGCAGGGTCTCTTCCGGGCCCTCTGAGAGCAGGGGACAGCCCCCCGGACTCCCCAGGGCTCTGTGCCCGGGGCCACCTGAGCACAGAGCTCAGATGCTCGACCATCGTGCAGGTCTGCATGGTCTCCAGACACCCGCGGAGGCTGCGCCCAGCAGGGCCCGTGGGCATGGCCTTCTCACTCCCATTGGGTCGCCAGGTCTGCTCAGGAATGCACCGCCGGGGGGCTGCGGGGCTGGGCCCGGGAGGGGACCGGAACCCTCGGGCATGACCATGTTTGTCGGTGGATTCCAGGACCGGCAGTGGCCTCAACTCTTACAGTCAGTCCCTGAGTGACTCACAGGAGCCGCCCTCGCTCCCGGCTCCGCTGCCGCTTGTGGGAAGGAAATACTCCTTAGAAGACAGACATCCATGAGGAGGCTGTTAACTATTCTTCGTCAGCTCCGACCTCGTGCCTTTCTGAGGGGGGAAAAAACCTTTAGCTTATTTTTTTTTCAACTTACTTCCTCTTCTGATGTTATATGTGTATGCTTATTATTTATGATATCATTTATATGTTATTTATGTACATATTATATATTATTTATGTATATAACAAGTTTAAAAAAATATGCCTGTTTGGTTCCAAGCTCCCTTGCCTTGCAGAGAGGCAGAACGTAAGGGAACTTTAAAGTCATATCTGCACCACACACTGCAATACAGCTCCATTTCCCCAAATCGGGGTGTCCTCAGACTGTCTTCCTCCCTTCCCCCTAGCTCCACTGTGATTTCTTGTCCCCAAAGGGGGGTAGTCCCTTCTAGGCGTCTGTAGATGCTTCTTGATATTTTTCACACTCGCAAAGTTGAGTCAGTTTTCCGCTCGTCAAGAGAGGGTTCCATCTGAACCATTGCTGTTTTAGCACAGTTTGGTAGCTAAAATAATTGTCTTACTTAAGGATTCTTTAAAAAAAAGAGAAAGGGGACAGTTTCACATAGGGAGCTAAAGGTGGGATCGTCCTGTATAATACAGAGCTAATATGCTAATTAGGCCGAACAGCAGACCGGCTGTCTGGAAGGTCGTCTGGACGAAGGCGGGGCTTTGAGGGCCTAGGCCCTTGCACAAATTTCGTGTATCAGGCCTCTCACGTTAACATAAAAAAAAAAAGGGGGCTGAGTGTCCCACAGCCACGTGCAGTGCTGAGCGAGACAGTGGAAGGAGTGTCCTCAGGCCGAGCGATGTCAGTGTGGCCCCTGCCCAGACAGAGTGGACCGAGTGTGAGACACGGAGAAGGGCCGAGGCGGCTGAGAACCCGGCGCAGGAAATGGCCCGCTGGGCTCCGTCAGCACAGGGCGTTCCTGGCTCTGGCTCTGGCTCATGAAACCCAAGTCGTAAATTTACGTTTCAGAGGCAATTAGCACCTCCCTCGCCCGGGTCCGAGCAGCTGGGGGCAGAGCAAGGGGAAAACGCAGCTTCCCGGAGTGGCCCCCCGCGGGGGCTCAGACCCGCCCCCCATGGGCCGGTGCGGGGGAACCCCGGGCTCGGGACCTGCACCCACCCCAGGCCTGAGGAAGGTGAGCTGTGTTCTCCCGGCCAGGCCTGCTCCGGGGTCTCGGGCTTGGGGCTGTGGACCCCACAGGGTCCAGCCAGCTTGTCCTCTTGGTTCTGGGCATGTCAGCCTCCCTTTGGGGACCCACCTCCATAGTGGTTTCCTCGTTCCAAAATACAAGAGTGGCCGTGCCCCCTCCTCCCCCGCCCCGGCAGAACACCCTCTTGCAGCCCCCAGCCCCTGACCGGCCACACTGCTCAGGGCAGCACGCAGGTGCGTCCCTCCACCCGTCCAGGGGCCACAGTCGGGGTTCCCCAGCGTGGGGGGCTCTCAGGCTCTGGTCCCGTGCTGCCGAAGCCCCCGCATCCTCCAAGCCCATGTCCCTTCCCCGGGGGGAGGCCCACCCTGTGCACCGCATCCCGCCTCGGGCTGCGCTTGGAGAACGGGTTCCAAGATGATGGATGTGTTGCTGTTTTGTTTTTTATTTCAGAGAGGAAGGGGGGGGGGGAGAGAAACATCAATGCTAAGAGAGAATCATTTATCGGCTGCCTCCTGCACCCCCCCCCCCCCCCCAGGGATCAAACCCACAACCCTGGCATGTGCCCTGCCTGGGAATGGCACACAGACCTCCTGGTTCATAGGTCGACGCTCCGTCACTGGGCCACGCGGGCCCAGCATTTCATGAACAGAGGGGCATAGTATGGGGGGGACTGCTGCTGCTCAGAGTCACCCCTTTTCCCGCCTTCCGGAGGTCCATCTTGAGGCTCAGACCCCTCGTTTTCAGGAAGTATGTCCTGCTGTCGCTTTCCTCACTCCTGTGATGTCACGAGCCTGCTTCCTCTCATTCTGTGCAGAGCAGACACAGGGCATAGTTCACGGCCTTGGCCATGTTCACAGGACCCGTATGTGGGAAGAGGTGCAGGGTAGGGGTGGCCAAGACCATCCAGAAGTGGCCCACATCAGCAGGTTATTTCTATAACTTTCTGGAAGTCACTGTCAGTGCGTGGAAGAGTCGTAACAGGAGCCAGGGAGTTCCCAAGTCCGCCCTCCCTCACTTCCCCCCGGTGTTTCCCTCGTCCATCACCAGGCACAGCGATCAGAACGAAGAGATTGACATGGTTCAATGTCATTGTCCAGGAGAGAGGCCACTTGGCTCACAGGCTAAAGCCAGCCCACAGCCTGCTTTTGTATGTAAGGTTTGATGGGAACATGGCCACGCCCATTCATGTATACACTGAGTGGCCAGGTTATGACGATCTCTGGATGCATAATAATCTGGCCACTCACTATATATGTATATTAGAGGCCCGGTGCATGAATTCGTGCATGGGTGGGGTCCAGCTAGCCTGGCCAGGGGGAGGGGACATGGGCGGTTGGCCGGCCTGCCTGCTGGACGAACTCCTATTCCAGGGGACAATTTGCATATTAGCCTTTTATTGTATAGGATATACACTGAGAGGCCAGATTATTATGCATTCAGAAATCATAATAATCTGGCCACTCAGTGTATGTTGTCCTTGCTTTTGAGCCACAGCGACAGGGTTAAGTGGTCTCCAAAGCCAAAAACATTTCCTAGGACCTATTGGCTCTTGATAGAAAACATAAACAATTGTTACCTCCCCCTCTGAAGGAAAGGGCATGCTTTATCCAAATTCCCCCAATTTTCCACCAATGTCCCTTTTCCGGTCCCGGATGCCACATTGCACAAGTCTCCTCCCCCCGGGACTGTTTCATGGTCTTTCCTGGTCTTTCGTGACCTTGACCTCTTTGATGAGCAGTGCTCAGGGAGCTGGTGGGATGTCCCTCCTATGGGCGGGGGTTCCAGGTGCCTAGAAGAGGGTCCCCGGGACCTGGTGTGGACGTCTCCCTGTGTCAGAGCAGGGCTGGGTGATATCCGTCTGTCTTCCTGCTGGTGGCGTTGACCGGCATCGCTGGGTTCAGGGGCCGCCTGCCCGTTCTCCCATCACAGAGCGGCGGCTTCTCCCTTCCCATGCTTTATGCCTGACAGCTTGTCACCAAGGGAGCCCCCCCTCGGGCCCGGGCACCCACCGCCATCCCCTGGAGGGAGGATTGTCAGAGACGCCGTGGGCATGTGTTCACATGACGGCACCTGATCGATATGGGAAGGGAGGTGTTCAGACAGCCTGTTTCTCCTTAAGGCGGCAGGCACTGATGTGAGCACCCTGCCCACAGCAGGTGGACCGGATTGCTGGCGGGGGTGCATACTGGCCGCGTTCCTTCTGTGTCTGCTGTGTGGGCTCCTCTGTGAGGAGGGGCGTCCATTCTCCTTCCCCCCCACTCATTGATTGAATTCCGCCATGTGCTCACAGCCCTGTGGGCATTTGGATACTTACTCTCTGGGTTAGAATCCAGTTCTCTCATTACTTACCTTGTTGATACTCTAGTCCCAGGTTCAGCCACTGGGGGTCCTCTCTTTCTCTCTCTCTCTCTCTCTCTCTCTCTCTTCTCTCTCTCTCTCTCTCTCTCTCTCTCTCTCTCTCTCTCTCTCTCTCTCTCTCTCTCTCTCTCTCTCTCTCTCTCTCTCTCTCGTAACCGAGCCCTTTTGATGTGTCTCCGCCTCTTTCTTGAGCACTTCTTCCCTTTCATTGGGAAGCACATTTCTGCAGAGTGTTCTGGAAACATGCTACACGCCAACATCCCAGCTCAGAAGGATGCAGGCAGGTCTTCGGCCATCGGCAGCCCCACCCTGCTGCTGCCTGCCTCGCGCTGGGGCTGCGGGCAAGGAACCGAGGTCAGCCCAAGGTGCCAAGGTCAAGTGTGGCCCCAGGAGCTCCTGAGAGCGAACACCAAGAGACACGCAGGCAAACCTGGACAGTCCCACAGGCCAGAGCTCTATGTTGGCCCATGCGCAGTCATGTCCTTCTTCTGAGGTCCTGAAAGGAGAAAGAATTTCTGTCTCCCCTCCCACTGTCATCAGGAGTGGATGCCTCTCTCAGAATGCCACTTCCTCTCCTTTCCCTCCTGCCTCTCAGAGCTCCACCTTCCTCCTCTTAGCATCCGGCTCTCTGCGGAGCCCGCCCAGCACGCGGAGCGCAGTGAGGGCAGCAGACGTGTGCCTGTGGGACCCTGATGAGATGGCTACGTAGACACACTCTGTGAGCTCATGGGCGGGACTTGGAGGGGTTATGGTTCCTACTCCAGCATCGTGTCATCAGCCTGAGCTTCTTACATAATTAATAACGCATCGTGTCAGCCCGAGTTTCCTACATAATTAATAATGCCCACGAGGAGGTAGCCTGTACTGTTTCCTAAAAGAAAAGGAAGAGAATGGCCCAGAGCAATAAATACAACAGTTCCAGGGGAACCGATAACGCAGCCGATGGCACCCGTAGGCCCGCATTCATTTTCCTCGGAGAGCAGGGTCTCCCCCGCACCAGCGGCCAGCTCATGCAGAGGATCTAATGAGCATGTGCGGCCGAATTTCCATGAACTGCCCCCAGTGAGGGAGATGGGAATTCGCCTTCTGGCCACGGCCTGCCAGCCGCAGGCGCCAGGGCCCCAGGAGGTCAGTGGGAGGTGGTGAAGTTGGCTGCAGGACCCAGCACAGAGGAGGAATCAGAACACGTTTGGCATGTGAATGGTTGACGTGTGAATGGTTGACGTGTGAATGATTGCGTGTGAATGGTTGGCGTGTGAATGATTGATGTGTGAATGATTGTGTGTAAATGGTTGGTGTGGGAATGATTGATGTGTGAATGATTGCGTGTGAATGGTTGGCGTGGGAATGATTGGCGTGGGAATGGTTGATGTGTGAATGATTGACATGTGAATGATTGTCATGTGAATGATTGACGTGTGAATGAACGGGTCCGGGGTTCAGAGCTGGAATGTTAAGGACAAGAATGTCCAGAGTCTGAAGAAGAGGTTGAGCCTTGGCCCAAGTGGCTGGGATTCTCTGACCAGAACCGGTTTTCTTAGAAACACATCCGCCCTGGAGACGGAGCGCGTGAGCCAGTGGCACCATCAGTTCCGTCGGGATCCGTGGGACCAGGGCCAGAGCTGGTCTCCAGCCTCACCTCGTGGTGGGAGCACCTGCTTTTGGGAGGCAATGAGGGGGTGAGAGGGGGGGTTTGTTCCCGTGGATCCGTGAGGGGAGCGGAAGAACCCCGAGGCTCCCTTTGGGCTGCAGTTGTCAGGGGGCAGACTGGCACAGCTTGGAGCGAAAGGGGTGGGGCCGGAAGAGAGGAACCAGAGAGCTTAGCTGCTGTATGCATCGCCCAGGGCCGCAGACAATAGGGTGATGAAGGCCTGGGGGGGGGCCTGGGAACCAGGTGGAGGGGAACAATGAGGGGAAAAGGGCGGGAGCCTCTGTAATACTCCCAACAGTAACGATTTAAAAAAGGAAAAAAAGGGGATTTAGAATGCTCCATTCTTGCCTCTGCTGTGACGTGTGTTGAAGGTTCGTTGACTGTGCTCACCGGGACGGCCAGAGCCTCAAAGCCATTTCGTCATCCTTTCAGGGAGAAGTCCTTAGGGCTGACCGGCGCTGTGGGCACCTAGAAAAGCTTCGCTTCCCCAAAACGGTGTCTTTAGAAAGCAGTTGAGTTCACAGTGTCCAGGCCATGCTCCCCCCTTCCCCGACCCCCCAATATCCAAGCACGCATTTCCCCCTCTGCACAGCTTCAGGCCAACGGGGAGAAGCAGCAGGCAGGCACGCCAGGGAGGTTGGGGTGAGCTCCAGGGAGGTTCGGGGTGAGCTCCAGGGAGGTTTGGGGGTGAGCTTTAGGGAGATTGGGGGTGAGCCCAGAGCGGTTTAGGGGTGAGCTCCAGGGAGGTTTTAGGGGTGAACTTTAGGGAGTTCAGGGGTGAGCCCAGGGCAGTTTAGGGGTGAGCTTTGGGAGTTTGGGGGTGAGCCCAGAGCGATTTAGGGGTGAGCCTAGGAAGGTTTGGGCGTGAGCTCCAGGGGGGTTTGGGGTGAGCTTTAGGGAGTTTGGAGGTGAGCCCAGGGCAGTTTAGGGTGAGCTTTAGGGAGATTGGAGGTGAGCCCAGGGCAGTTTAGGGTGAGCTCCAGGGAGGTTTGTGGGTGAGCTCTGGTGATTGACCGGCCTGCTGGGAGGTGAGGGAGGCACAGGTCCCCATAAACCACAGACCTGCTTCTGGGAGCCTGTCAGTGGAGGCAGAGGCGCCCCTGTGGGCTCGGAGGGTTGCCCCTCTCCTCCCGGGGTCCCGGCTTCCGGGCCTGGCTGAGGCACTGACCTGCGTTAAGAGGCCAGAGCTGCAGGGAGAGAGGCAGAGGCTGCAGGAGCTCCCTGAGCGGGGAGCAAAGGCCTCGGCGTGGGTGCGCGGAGCCACGTACGGGGATGGCGTGGGCACACACTGCCCGGGAGGGAGCTGGACACAGCGTTCATTAGGCGACGTCTGCAGCACATGCCACACGCGTGCTTTGTGTTGTTGGCATGCGGTTCCCTCAGAATTCACCAACTGACTGTGACTGGAGGGTCTGGATGCCCCTGGGGGTTCCTGGGCCGCACTTTGAGAAGTCCTGACCCGTCGTGCTGAGTCTGGCGCCTGGTGCAGTGCGAGGCCCAGGGGCCCAGCAGGGACACGTCCTCTGCTCCTGGAGCTCACAGCCCGTGGCAGCTGGCCTGTGTGTCCCCACACTCCCCCGTGGGGGACCGCGGGAAAGGGACGGGGAAGGGGGTCGGGGGCACAGACTCCCCGGTCACTGTGCCCTGTGCCTGGAGCCCGGAAGAGTGAGTGCCAACTGTGCTTCAATCGGAGACGTGAAATGCATGCTCCTTCCGCAGGCCAGTGTGGCATCTGGTCCGGAGAGGACACGCTGGCCCTCGGCCCCCCGGCTCCAGCTTCGAGTTCCCACCCCAGCTCCGACTCGGGGAGAGCAAGAGGCACGGAGGCCCCCAGCTGCCCTGCGTGGCCAGGCCCCACGCCACGCGCAGGCCTCACATCCAAGGCTCTGCTCGGTGGGCAGGGACCTGCGGGCAGGGGGATCCATGGTCGGGCTCCCCGGGGCTTCAGGGATGCAGGGCAGCCTCCAGGGGCGGTTCCGACCTGTGCAAACCCCTGTGAGAGCGGGCACAGCCTCTCTGCACGCAAAGCGCCCCTTCCGGCTGCCAAGGCCTTGCTCCGAACGCGGCGAGAGGCTGGCGGCCCCCGCGGCGCAGGGCAAAGGGCGGTGCTGACGTCCCCGGGTGGGCGAGCTCCCTGTGCACAGGGCACCACGCACCTCATCCTGACCCTGCAGCTCTGCAGATGACACGACCCCAGAGCACGCGCCTGCGCCGAGCCTCCCGAGGCGGAGAGTGTGAATCCATCGCAGGAACGGAGACCATCCTGGGCCGGTAGTCACGGGCTCCGGCCGGGTTCCCTTTCCCGCTCAGCACAGCCGGGCCCTGCCAGCGCCCTGCCCTGCCGGCTCTGCCGCCCGGCCTCACCCGGCCCACCTCCCTGTCCGCGCCACGCACCTTCTCCCCGTCCTCTCCAGCGGCCTCTCTTCCTCCCTGGCGGCCCCGAGCCCCAGGTCCTGCCCTCAGACCTCCGCGGCCACGTCCGGCCTGGTTCTGGCTGCCGCTGTGGCCTGGGAGGCTCACTCCCCGGGAGCCCGCCGGCTCCTTCTCCTCAAGGTCGTTCAGGCCACACCTCCTCCGGGAGGGCCTCCCTGACCACTCCACGGTGAAAGCTCCCATCTGCCCCTCTCCTCTTCACCTCCTCATTCAGTTTTTTTTTTTTAAAGCTTCTTAAAAAAAAAAAAAAATATATATATATATATATATATATATATATATATATATATATATATATATATAATTGATTTTTTACAGAGAGGGAGAGAGTTAGAAACATCGATGGGAGTCATCATTTAGCTGCCTCTTGCACTCCCCCTACTGGGGATGTGCCCGCAACCAAGGTACATGCCCTTGACCAGAATCGAACCCGGGACCCTTCAGTCAGTAGGCTGATGCTCTAGCCACTGAGCCACACCGGTTTCGGCCTCATTCGGTTTTGCCTTTGTTTTTTGTTGTTTTTGTTTGTTTGTTTGTTGTTTGTTTTTCAGACATCTAACCACCTTCTAACCCAGTTCTCAACACTTGGCATGTGCACAATCCACCGTGTAAATCTGTTGAACCTGGGTTCTAACTCTGGGGTGGAACATCCCACAGGCTCCCAGGTGCTGTGGGTGCGGCTGGTCCAGCGTCAGATTTCGAAAAGCAAGGCTGTAATTCGCTCCAGAAAGGGCATGTTTATTCTGCATTGAAAACGTCTTCTGTGGCCTGTCCTGGAGTGGGTAATGAAGGGAGAGGCTGGGGGCGCAGAGCGCAGGGTGTGACAGAGAGCTCCGTGCTGATCTTGGCAGGCCACCCCTGGACCACACAGGAGGCTTGGGGCAGGGCCCTGTGCAGTCCATCCATCACTCGCTGAACCCCACCCACTGGCACCGACACGAAACTCCCTCTCTCTCTCTTTCTTCCTCTCTCTCTCTCTCTCTCTCTCTCTCTCTCTCTTTCTCTCTCTCTCTCGCTTGAAAGCCAAGTATGAGGTTAGAGGCACGGACCCGAGTGAAAATAAGGAGATCGGTATGGACCATGTGGGTGGATAGATGTGTGGAAGGGCCTCTGGGTGTAGAAGGACTGCACCGGCATTGAGTGCATGAATAAAAAATGAAAACCTGGCCTCCAATGGGGGGCCCCTGGGCAGCTGCCGCCCCCCATTGGCCAGAACGTTAGCGGGGCTCCCGTCACTTGTTTTTAGTGAAGCTCCAGTGCACCCATGGTCGGTGCCAGTCCCCAGGCTGGACGACAGGGGAGGCAAATTGTCTGTCCTGAGCCAGCTGCCCTTTTAAGCGGGCACAGCCACTCTCGCCATCTTCAGAGCTCATGGTGCCAAGTGGATGGGGGCGACTTAGACCACCTGCCCGCCGAGGGAGGAAGCTCTGCCCAGGCCACAGGGCTGGCAGCCGGCGCCCACCCCATGCCTGCCCCGTGGTGTCCTGGGCAGCAGGGGGCTGTGCAGTGGTGCACACAGCCCGTGGCCCTGGCCACGTCCTCTTCCGCATGGAAAGGAGGGGGCAGACGGGGACATCCCTGGCTCTGTGTCCTGGGGGATTCCTGGTGAGGGGAATAGAGGCCCCGAGTCAGGAGGCAATCCCAAACCCGGGGTGTGGGCCCTCGGGGGGGGGGGGGGGGGCCCGTGAGGCTTCCCAGGCCAGCGAGCTGCTCTGAGGTTGGATTGGTTTGGTCTGAATGGATCCCCAGACTCTCCGGGTGATTTGACTTCCCCCGGACCCATTTATAGCTCTGCCGGGGGCCCCTGCGGGGTGTGATCCGTGTACGTCTGGAGCTGCTGGCCGCATATACAAGGTCTTAGGTGGAGCTCAGCGCTCCCAGGCCATGAACATAAATCAGGTCTTGCAGCGGCCAGCTTGCTGGTGCATGAGACTGTCCCCAGCGAGACGGGGTGTCCCTGCGGCCCCAAACTGCATCATGGGAGAGAAGTGAGCCCAGGGCAGAGCGGGAACAAAGGCCAGACGTCCGGGTCCCACTCGGGGGTGGCACCAGGCGGATGGATGTGCTGGGAAGTCTGCAGCGGCACGGGCTTAGCCCCAGCCCCGGGGGGGAGGGGAGGTATCTGGGACCAGGGAGCCAGGGCCAGGGCTTGGCAGGGGTGGCCCTCACCGTGGGTGAGTGCTTGGCTCCCTCCACAGGGGAGTCCGTGTCCAAGAAAAAGAGTGTCCGTGTTGCTGTCCGGTTTATGCAGCGTGGCCGTTGCCAATGTATCCTAAATTTGCTTATAAAAACTGACGTGAACGTGACCTTGGTATGTCAAGTGGATCATTTAAAACCAGGCATGCATATGATGAGGGCCTTTGGTGAATATAGTCAAGTGTCCTGCCATGGGTACGATTCACAGAGCAAGCCTCAGTGCTGACCGCCCGCCCCGCACGGCCCCTCACAGAGGGCACCCTCGGCGCTCCCACTTCAGATGCCCAAACGGGATGTCTTCACTCATGTTTTTCCACTCTCCGTTCATCGCCAGCGAGGAACGAGGCCCGTGGGAAAAGGGTGTCCCTTAGCCAGAGAACAAAGAAGCTATCAGCCTCCCTCAGTCTCCCGGGTTGTGTTCGAGCCGCTTTATTGCGGCTGAGCTGGCTGCACAAAGCTGTACGCGTTTAACGTACACCAGCCGGGCCTTTGGAGATAAGTACTCAGACTCCGGGAACCCATCGCCGCAATCAGTGCCGCCCACACAGCCAGCCCCTCGGAGGTCACTTCCTCTCTCCTGATTTCCTTTCCCCGATACGACTCAGGGTCAGACCTAACCTCGGGGCATGTGTTTAGGCTCACTGCACATTTTAGGTGTGGTTATCGGCAGCCTGGAGCCCAGTCCTAGCGCTCTGGGGCTCACTCCTCTTATGTATGGGCCCTCGACGGCCAGGCTAGGTAGTCGCATCGCGTGCGTTTCAGAGGGCATTGCAGAGCGCCTTGGGGGGAGGGGGGCGCGCGAAGAGCCTGGGACAGTGGGCTGGCTGGGTTTCCGGGTCCTTGGCCCCCTGCCCTCTCCCTTACATCATGGGGAACGTTGTCTCATGTTTCCCGTATGTTCCCTGGCTGTGGGGGGCCCCTGGTTCCAGCACGTGGGTCTCAGGTACAGCTGGCGGCCATGAGGCCTGCAGGGCAAGGCCAAGGGCAGTGAGCACGGCCCAGTCCCCGCACGGCCTCCCTGGACTTAGTTCTATGGTTAATACGATACCAACCAACATGTGATGTGAAGTGAGGAAGCTGTTCGGATGCTGGAGCAGACACCGAGCATCCTGCCCTGGAAACGCTTCTATTTGAATGAAGGCGGGAGCGGGGCGAGATGTGTGTGAGCAGAGAGAATCCCGGGGCCACGCCTGAGCCAAGGAGAAGGAACGGGAGTTCAGGGCGGGAAACTCCGCCCAGGTCCCAGGGATCCGGCCCCAGCGCGTTCTCTGCCAGAGGTGTGCTGGGCGGGAGGCGTGCACCTTCCGGTACGAGGAGGAGGCGCAAGTGAAGGCGGGAGGGGAGAATCCGGGCCATCTCCATCGCTCAGGCTGCATCTACCCCGGGGCCTGCTAACAGGGCTGGGTGAACCACAGTGATAGGATGGGTAGATAGGCATGCCTGTGTGCATACATGTGTATGTGTGTATATGCATGCACACATGTGAGTGTACATGAGCTTTAAGTATGTGTGTTGATGTATGTGCGCATGAGTGCCATGTGCCATATATATATGCATGTGTGCATATGTGTAGTAGTATATGGCTGTATGGGTGCTGTATGTGTATATGTGTATATGTACATATGTGTGTACACGAGTGTGCAAGTGCTATATGTATATGCGTGCATACACATGCGCACACATGTCTATGTGTTATGTGTATATGTGCACATGGGCACATATGTGTGAGCATACATGTGCTCTCTGTGCACATGTGTGTGAATGTGTTTATATGTGCCTGGCGTATATGTGTGGATGCTCCTTCACACCAGTCCTGGTTCTCGTTCTCCTCCCGCCGGCAGCTATTGCGCGCCGTAAACATGATTGACGCTGAAGTGATACCACATTGGAGAAATACGCTCTGGAGATGGACTCCGTTTGCCTATGTGCATTTTTCCTTTGAGGCGAATCCAAGATTTTTTATATTTTTGAAGGACCAAAATAGCAACGTGTTAAATGAGAAAAACGTGAGCACGGAGCTGGGTGCTGCTTTAATATGTGGCTCACTGTCTCCGCCGCGGCAGCAGGGAAAAGCCTGCCGGGGGCGAGCGGGGCGCATGCCGGTGATGACCCCCAGTTACGGCCTCCGGGGGAGGGGGCACTGGCTGGAGCCTGTTTGTCATCGGGGTTCCTCCGGCCCGGTTTTCCTGTGTGCTGTTCACTAAGGGGAGTCAGGCATCCCCCCAGAATGAACGCACCCCGTTATATGGCTTTCTGTTTGCATCTGAATAACCTGACTGCTCAAAGGGAAGAGCAGTTTGCTGGTTCCAACCAGGAGGGGATAGGTGATGGGGTGTGTCTGAGACCAGAGCTGCGGTGCTTGGCGGGGAGCAGGCTCAGGAGCGCCCCTTACTGTTGCCAAGCACTTCCACTCTCCATCCTGCATCCTGTCCCAGCCCCTGAGTCAGTATTTATCCCTTCTCCCACTCCCCCCCCCCCCCCCCCCCGCCGGCCTCTCCGCCTTCTCTGTGACAGCATCTCTGCTCTCCCCAAGGCCATGAGCAGCCAGGGTGGGGCAGACCCTCTGCCAAAGGCCGCCACGACCCAGCCTCCTCCTCCTCCTCCTCCTGGCCACGCCCAGATAGTGAGTGTCCAGCCTGGGGAGGGGGGGAAGTGGGGTGACGCCGCTTAGGGACACCCCCCTGCTTCTGCCCTGTCCTCCTCGGTCCTCTGAGGGCAGGAATGACGGCCCAGCTCCCCGGACTGTGGTTGGGATGGAGTGGCCATAGTTCATAGGATGTGGGATGCCCTTAGCTGTCAAGTGAGCCATCCCTGTATCTGCCTCGAAGGAAGAAGGAACTTGCCCGAGGGTATAAGGTGCGCCCAGAGCTGGCAAAACGGGATTCTCTTAAAAGCAGCAGCATGGACATTGGAAAGATAATGTGTGCACAGTGCTTCCCATGATCACCTGGTTTATGATGAGATGGAGCAGCTGCTTCTTAGGAGAGAGAGAGAGAGGGAGAGGGAGAGAGAGAGGGAGAGGGAGAGAGGCTGGAAGTTCTCCCGTGTGCAGTGCAGGGAGCTCTGGCGGGACCGGCCCGGGCTGCCTATGTGCGGGCGGAGGCTCAGGCAGGAAGGGCTGGCTCTGGGCGGGAATGAGATGGATGAGGGGAGAACCTGCCGGGGAAAGGGGCTGGTGGCTTCGCTGACATTTGCTTCCCGCGTGGACACTGCGCTGTGACAGCCAGGACGCTGGTTGGAATGACTTCCTGAAGCAGGACCGCGTCGGAGCAGCCTGCCCCGCTCAGCTTTCCCGTTTGTTTTCTTCATCGGTTCAGGTGTTACATCTGTGCCCTCATCCCCCCATTGCCCCCTGCTCCTCCCCTCGTGCCCTCACCCCCTGCTGTCTGTGTCCATGGGTCAGGCTTATGTGCATGCACACAAGTCCTTTGGTTGATCTCTCCCCCTCACCCCCACGCTCCCCTGCCTTCCCTCTGAGGTTTGGCGACCATCTCATTTGTTTTTTGTAGCCGTGGGCAGTGCATGGGCCTGATTTTTTTTATTTATTGATTTCAGAGAGGAAGGGAGAGGGAGAGAGAGATAGAAACATCAATGATGAGAGAGAGTTATTGATCAGCTGCCTCCTGCCTTCCCCTGTACCCCCCCCTGCCCCTCCCAACTGGGGATCAAGCCCACAACCCGGGCTTGTGCCCTGACTGGGAATCGAACCGCGACCTCCTGGCTCATAGGTCAAAGCTCAACCGCTGAGCCATGCCGGCTGGGCCTCTCCTGAATGTTTGAAAACCTCCTGCTGCCCACGTCCCTGTGTGGGCTCCCCGGGCTGCAGCTGTGTGTGTGTGTGTGTGTGTGTGTGTGTGTGTGTGTGTGTGAGAGAGAGAGAGAGAGAGAGAGAGAGAGAGAGAATTCGTCACTCTTTCAGACGTTCTTGCTGTCAACACGGGACCGCACCCGGCTCGTCATGAGCAGTTAAGCGTATTGGGTTCTCTGTATTAACATTCTGGCACTTTTATGAATCATCATCATCGGGCACAATTAGCAACCTGAGCCCCGGTCCCGTTTTCCGATTCTTTCCCTGGACATAGGGGCCTCTCTGAACACCCACCTGCTAGGAGCGGTGTGCGGACCGCAGACTGGAGGCGGTCATTGGAGTACAGACAACATTCGATGTGTTCCTTTTTCTTTTTTTTAGTTTTTGATGGAAGTATTTTGGATCCTTTGTTGACCCCAAATCTGTCTTGTTACGGAAAAAAATAAAAGCATATTTTAGTCTTAGGGTCTGAAACCCAATCTTGCCGAGTGCCTGGAACTGTGGGTCCTGGTGACCCTCTGACCGAAGTCCTCAGGCGTCGTTTCACATGTGATCCGTGTGCTTGGCGTCCACACGACGTCGCTAACACGGCGCCCCCACACAGCGGGCCCTTCTGCCGGGGGCCATGGGCTGAGGATTTATGTGGCTCCCCGACGTGCATGAAAAACGGCATTGGTCGCCTGCCACTCGCCACATCAGACTATCCCGGCTTTCCTGGAGCCGCAGGAAAAAACACCCCCCCCCCCCCACGCGCGCACACACCAATCTAAAGTTCAGGTCTTTTTATAGCAGCATCGAGGCAGGCATATTAAATTATTATGCCCAGCTCCTGCCAGGGTTTTTGGCTTTTTGGAATTCTCTGTTATAAAGCAGCCGGCTCAGTCCCCCGGTCCTGCGGCCGGCTGGAGGTCGGGGAGCGCTGCCTGCACCCCCAGCCGAGGGAACACCCGCCACGGGCAGGTAGGCAGGTGGGCAGCGCGGTGGCCGGAGAGGAGGGAGGCGGCAGGGCCCCCTCAGGGCAGGGAGTCACTGGCGGAGCCCGAGCAGGGGGCTGGCGTGCACGCTCCCGGTGCCAGCCTGAGCTCAGAGCTGTTCCTTCTGGTCTGAATCCCATGCTCCCAGCCTCGGGGTACCGGGCTGCTGGGTTGGACATGGGGAGGCCACGGGGAGTAGAGACGCACGGGGCCTGTCGCGTGTAGTGTCTGTGGAGATCATCCCTGTCCAGGCAGGTCTCCGGACCGTTCTGCGGCTTCTCTTCACTCCCCACTGTTAAAGCATGCTCCACTGGCATGTGCACATGAGTGCTTGCGTGTGTATGTGTGTATGTGTGTATGTGTGTGTGTGTGTGTGTGTGTGTGTGTGTGTGCGCGCGCACGAGTGCATGCGACTTGGTCTGCTTCCTCTCCTGTCCTGCGCTTAATTCCACCTGAGGGCAGTCTCCGGGGGTTAGACACTTTGGCCCAGCCAGTGCGTCTCAGTGGCTGGCTGAGCGTCCATGTATGAACCAGGAGGTCACGGTTCAATTCCCTGTAAAGGCACATGCCTGGGTTGAGGGCTTGATCCAAGCAGGGGGGCAAACAATCAGTGATTCTCTCTCGTCACTGACGTTTCTCTCTCTCTCCTTCTCACTTCCTCTCTGAAATCCGTCAGTAAATGTAAATATAAAAAAAGGAGAAGGACACTGTGGTGGCCCTGTCTCTCTGAGACGTGGACTGCATCTCGCTCCTTCGGAGACGTTCACCCTGAAGCCTCTTCTTCACGCTCTCTCTCCCTCCGGTGCTCGGGCTCTGAGGAGGACTTCGAGATCCGAGGGGAAAGATGTGTGTCTCCTTACCGCCCGCTCCCATGCACTTTTCCCCCAAATCGATCTCAGTGAACTCTGAGTCCTCCCGTTAGAACAGCTTGTGCCAAAGTGACGCTCAGCCAGATGTGGGCGCGGCCCCCCCTCCCCCCCAGCACCCGCGGGCCCCGTCGCAGCTCTGACATCCCGGTCCGTTTCCCAGACCCCACGCTCTGTGGACGTGGCCTCGGATGTGTTTGAAGGACATGGGGCTTCCCTTAGGGGCAGAGTGATATGTAGCATTGCTCTCTTTCCGTCCTCAACGCCCTTTTTATTTATTTTTTATTTTTTGTAATTTTAAAATGAGCTTGGTTCTTCTGTCTAACCTCTTTCTGCTGATCGCTGATAGAAGCCACACCATCGCTCACGTTCCTCCCGGTTGGTGGGCCAACGGGAGCATCCCTGAGGGTGTGACTCCCCGCAGAGCCTGGTCCGAGTGTGTGAACCCCCCTCTCTGGTGCCGCAGGACGGGAGGGCGTCTCTTCGGCCACAATGATTTCGGAAGCTGCCATTCTTGTCTTGATGAATGAGCAAGGCTACTTACATCCGGGGCCCTGTTACTCGGAAACCCCACCTGTGATGTTCGACGCCTCAGATTCATTCACTCGGTTCGTGACCGGAAGACAGAGCCCCGCCATTCGGTTCTCCCTACGTCGGTCTGCCAGGCTCGGCACCCCGAATGTGCTGGAGCCTCGGCTGCTGCCGTCTGCCTGTGGCTCTCTGAGCTGCCGTGTGTCCGCCGTGCCTTTCCTGTTTTTTCTTTCTTGTGCCCGGTTCTGGCTCTCTGGCTGGCACAACCTATCCCTCGGTATGCTTTGTGGTACTGCTTAAACCCTAGCTTACTGCTTCCCAATGTGTCGCAAGCTCAGATTCCAGGGATTTTAAAGCAGTTGAGGTCATGCCTGGCCAGTGTTGCCCAGTGGTTAAGTGTCCACCTAAGAACCAGGAGGTCAGGGTTTGATTCTTGGTCAGGGCACACGCCTGGGTTGTAAGGCTCACTCCCCAGTGTGGGGCATGCGGGAGGCAGCTGATGTTCTAGCTCTCTCTCCCTCTCCCTTCCTCTAAGAAATCAATAAAAATATATTTTCTAAAAAAGAAGAAGTCAAGGTGGTATGCCCACACTCTGAGCCAAAGCATTGAGCTTGGTCCTTGTCATTCTCCCCACTCACCGATTCACAGTGGCATGCAAGTACTTTGGAAGCAAAGGAAGGAGTCAGTCCTGGAGCCAGTGGGATAGAGTAGCTGGTGGGGTAGAGTGGCTGGTGGGATAGAGTGGCAGGTGGGATAGAGTGGCAGGTGGGATAGAGTGGCCGGTGGGGTAGAGTGGCTGGTGGGATAGAGTGGCAGGTGGGATAGAGTGGCCGGTGGGATAGAGTGGCCGGTGGGATAGAGTGGCTGGTAAGATAGAGTGGCCGGTGGGATAGAGTGGCCGGTGGGGTAGAGTAGCTGGTGGGATAGAGTGGCTGGTGGGATAGAGTAGCTGGTGGGATAGAGCGGGCGGTAGGATAGAGTGACAGGTGGGGTAGAGTGGCTGGTGGGATAGAGAGTGGCAGGTGCGATAGAGTGGCTGGTGGGATAGAGTGGCCGGTGGGATAGAGCGGGCGGTAGGATAGAGTGACAGGTGGGGTAGAGTGGCTGGTGGGATAGAGTGGCCGGTAGGATAGAGTGGCCGGTGGGGTAGAGTGGCCGGTAGGATAGAGTGGCAGGTGGGATAGAGTGGCTGGTGGGATAGAGTGGCTGGTAAGATAGAGTGGCCGGTGGGGTAGAGTGGCCGGTGGGATAGAGTGGCCGGTGGGATAGAGTGGCCGGTGGGGTAGAGTGGCTGGTGGGGTAGAGTGGCTGGTAGGATAGAGTGACAGGTGGGGTAGAGTGGCTGGTGGGATAGAGTGGCCGGTGGGATAGAGCGGGCGGTAGGATAGAGTGGCAGGTAGGGTAGAGTGGCTGATGGGATAGAGTGGCCGGTAGGTTAGAGTGGCAGTTGGGATAGAGTGGCTGGTAAGATAGAGTGGCCGGTGGGATAGAGTGGCTGGTGGGGTAGAGTGGCTGGTGGGATAGAGAGTGGCAGGTGGGATAGAGTGGCCGGTGGGATAGAGTGGCAGGTAGGATAGAGTGGCAGGTGGGATAGAGTGGCAGGTGGGATAGAGTGGCCGGTGGGGTAGAGTGGCCGGTGGGGTAGAGTGGCCGGTAGGATAGAGAGTGGCAGGTGGGATAGAGTGGACGGTGGGATAGAGAGTGGCAGGTGGGATAGAGTGGCCGGTGGGATAGAGTGGCCGGTAGGATAGAGAGTGGCAGGTGGGATAGAGTGGACGGTGGGATAGAGAGTGGCTGGTGGGGTAAAGTGGCTGGTTAAGATAGAGTGCCTTCTTATTCTTTGGGTTGATAAGAAGGGAGGGCAAAGGTGAGCACCTGTTTGAAATCAGGAAATAGCATACTAGAGGCCCGGTGCACGAAATTGGTGCACTTGTGTGTGTGTGTGTGGGGGGGGCGGGGGGGGGGCGGGGGGGGGGATCCCTGGGGTCCCCCAGCCTGGCCTGTGTTCTCTCACAGTGCGGGAGCCCTGCGATTAATCATCCCAAAGAGGTAGGTCCCGCCCACCCATCCGGGGCTCCTCGATGGATGGATTGCCCCAAAGAGGTAGGCCAGAGCCGGGGGTCCTGCCGCCGGGCCCCTCCTCCTCTGTGCCACACGGGGCCGTGGGACTCCTAGGCCTGGCTGTGCACAGCGGGCTGCCGGGCCCTGCCTCTGCGGTGTGCGGGGCACCACTGTTCACACGGCCTCCTGGTGGTGAATTGTGGGATTGTGATGATGTGAGGACCACCTAGGCCTGTGGTCGGCAAACTGCGGCTGGCGAGCCACATGCGGCTCTCTGGCCCCTTGAGTGTGGCACTTCCACAAAATACCACGGCCTGGGCACGTTTACTGTGAAGAAGTGGCATTAGAAGAAGTTTAAGTTTAAAAAACGTGGCTCTCCAAAGCAATGTCAATCGTCGTCCTGTTGATATTTGGCTCTGTGGACTAGTGGGTTTGCCAACCACTGGCCTAGGCTATTATTAGTGTAGATAAGCAGGGTATCATGGGCTGTGGGGCAGGAGAACAGACACCCAGACACCAGTCAGCTCCATCACGGACGCCCCGTTGACCTTGGGCCGCTCACATCTAGGTCTGGATCTCTCTGATCTCAGATCTTCTCGTGTGGGGGTGAGACTGTCTGTTTTGAAGAAGTAGCGTTAGAAAATGCTACTTCTCCAAAGTTTCCACTTTTACAAATTTTTTATTGATTTTTTTTACAGAGAGGAAGAGAGAGGGATAGAGAGTTAGAAACATCAATGAGAGAGAAACATCGATCAGCTGCCTCCTGCACACCCCCTACTGGGGATGTGCCCGCTACCAAGGTACATGCCCTTGACTGGAATCGAACCTGGGACCTTTCAGTCTTCAGGCTGATGCTCTATCCACTGAGCCACACCGGTTTCAGAAAAAGTTTCCCCTTTTAAAACCCGTGGGACGCAGCCCGCACCAGCGTCTCCCGAGCTGAGAGCAGCCCTCGGTCGCCCACAGGCTGGCGTCGGGACGAGCTGTCCCGTGGGCTTTGTGCGTGTGATGGGAACCTCCGCTGGGTCCCCTGGGTGTGGCGTGTGGGTGGGTGCTGCATGGTGTGTTGCTCCCGCAGGGCAGGTCCCCACGCCGCCTCTGCCACTGCTGAGCCGGCGGGAGGACGGCAGCCCCGCCGTGGGCCGGCCACGTGTTCGACGTAAAACCACGGGCGGACGGTCCACCCACCACCAAGGTCCACGTCTGCCCACCACGTTACGCAAAAGAGCAGAGATGTCCGTAGCGAGGAGGAGGAGGAAGGGGAAAGAAGAGTGAGCCGCTGGTCCAGATAGTTTAAACATCCTGATATTGGGAGGCATCTGGATCATTCACAGCTTTTTTTTTTTTTTCTTTCTCTTTTTTTTTTTTTCTGGTTAATTTATCATCCAGATGTTCGCCATCATGGAACCACCACTCGCGAGCCTAGTGCCGCTAATAACGCCGAAGTGGAAAAACTCATATCTGTGTGTCTGTCCTTCGTGCTCCGTCCCCCTCTCCCTCTCCTCCCCGAGGGCCTCCTCCTCCTGAGCCTCTTCCTCCGGGAACGAGGCCGCTCCTCCAGATGCTTAGGTGTGAGCCGTCCCTCTCCTTTTTTTCATCTTCGCGGCCGTCCTGTACGCTGTCTGCCTGAATTACAGATTGCATTTGTCAAAGAATGACACATGCAATTGGATGTCTTCGGAGACCTTTGAAATCCAACTTCCTCGCGTGGAGATTAAAGGGGGCTGTCCCTCGGCGGCTGCAGTCGGGCCCGGGCTGCGCTGAAAAGTTTCCCCGAGGCCGGCCTGCTCCCGCTCCCAGGGTCTGGAGCGGGGAAAGCCAGGTCCTCTATTTTTTTAAAAAAAAATCCTGGAAGGTAGACCCTCCAGTTCCCAGGTCCCGGTGAGAAAGGCCCGCAGAGCGGCCGCCGTCGGAAGTGGGCCTGGCCCCCGGGGCGCTGACCGTGTCTCTCTGGCTGCAGGAAGCGCTGTCGGTGGTGAGCGAGGACCAGTCGCTGTTCGAGTGCGCCTACGGGACGCCGCACCTGGCCAAGGCGGACATGACCGCCTCCTCCTCCGGCGACTATGGGCAGACCTCCAAGATGAGCCCGCGCGTGCCCCAGCAGGACTGGCTGTCGCAACCCCCGGCCCGGGTCACCATCAAGATGGAATGCAACCCGAACCAGGTGAACGGCTCCAGGTAAGCTGGCTCCCGTCCCCCACCCCCACCCCGGGTTCCCCATCCATCCCTTGTGGAGGCCCAGGGGGAGCTCGGCCCCTCATTTCCCGCCAAGATCCTTCGGGGAAGGAAGGCCGCGGAGGGGTCCCGGGGCCATGGGCGGGGGAAAACGTGTCCCCCCATGGCTCTGGGCTGAGGACGGAGGCTGTAAAACTGGTCGTATATTCGCGGAGCGCTCGCTTTGAAGACGGGGTGTTTGATGCCGTTTTCCAGGCGTGAGGGCGCGGCGGGAGGGGGGCTTGCTTGCACACATGTGGCAGAGTTCATCCCTGGCGTTTATGGTCCGGGAGGGAGGGCTGCGCTGTGTTTGCGTGGAGAGAGAGTGGCAGCTAGTGGCCAGGCGGCGGCATATGTCCGAGCCGCCTGCCCTCGCCGAGGGAGCTGCTTGGCCATCTGCCCTTCGCCCCCCAACCCACCCCACGCCCCTCTTCTGTCCCTCCCCCTCCCCCTCGCTGCTGCTTCTCATCTCCCCTCACACGGAGGGCCGCGCGCCCCTCGTTAGCGTCTCGGGGCAGGGCTGTCAGACAGAATGTGCTCTCAGATGCAGGAAGAGCCTTGGCCTCGCCCGCGCTGCGTCGGATGCAGCTTTGCAAAGTCAAGTTGGTTTCAATTATGATATCATAGCCCATCTATATTCAGGAAGGAGCGTATAAAATCGCGGGACAAAGGGAGGGTAATTTCTTAGCGTGTTGCAGGATCTGGCGCGGGGGGCGGGGGTGGGAGACACAGCGCACACGCTCTGTGGCCTCCCTGTGTGCAAAGCCCTTCTCCTCCCGCGCCCCGCGCCCCGCGCCCCCCCAGCAGCCCGGCGAAGGGCGCTGGTCCCCATTGGATGGGGGAGGAAACCGAGGCTTAGACGTGTCCTGGCTAACTCAGGGTCACCACTTCAAGGGGCTCCATTTGGGTTCAAACCCAGGGTGTCTGACTCTGCCCCGAGGGCGCTGTCCACTACCCGGCCCATTTTGCTCTGCGTGGTCGAGGGTGTCCCGGAAAAATGGACACACAGCTCAGCAGCTCAGTGACCACTCGGTCACCACTGAGGGCTCGGTGTGAAAATGAAACGTGTTTTTATAAACGCGGCCTTTATAACGGTTCTGAGTGTGTGCACGCCCTGTGTGTTAGCACTGACTGCGTTTTCACAGGAGCCGGGAACGGGGCGTCTGCCTCTGGGGCGGCTGCGATGAAGGTGCCGGGTCCCAGCGCACTGGAGGGGTGGTGCGTGTGGGGCGTGCGTGCAGGGTGCCAGTCAGAGCCGCCTCTCCTGGGCTCAGTGCCGGCCTCCTCCCTGACTCCGGGAGCCTCGCTCCGAAGGGGCGCGTGGCCGTGGTGGGGGTGCTTCACGTGGCATTCAGGCCCCGGCGGGCCACGTCAGACCTCCACGGGGGGTTCGTTCCCAGCCCTGAGAGGTCCCGGGCAGAAAACGCTGCCCAAGGCCCGGGATCCCCGAGTCCCGGGTCCTGACGTGACGCGTGTCATCATCCTACAGGTCCGTCTGGCCCGTGTGGCAGTGTTTCCACCACACATAGGGGCGGGGGGCCCACGGCAGGTGTGCCACGAAATGCGGAGTGTACTCTTGCGTGGATACGAACTAGTTATTGTGTTACGTTCCACACGCACCTACTTCCCCCCGCCTTGTACTTCTGAGACTCGGGAGGGCGGAGTGGACGCAGCCGTGTGGTGAAGAAGGCAGCGGGGGGGGGGGGGGGGGGGGGGCGGGGGAGAGAGAGAGAAAGAGAGAGAGAGAGAGAGAGCGCACACGCACTCTTCGGGCAGAGGGCACCGAGACGCTGCCCAGCTGGTAGTGGTGGGCCGGCGTGCTGGCCCCTGTTTCCAGGTGGTCTGAGGGCCAGCTCCCCAAGGCTGGCTGGACTTAGGGAGCCTCAGAGACGGCCTGGCTCCGAGGAGGTGAGCACGGTGAGCAGGGACAGGGCTGCTCTTGTTTGCTCTGTGCTGCTCCTGCGTTCACGGGGGGGAGGAGGGCGGGCAGCCACCAGCCTCTGATGTGGGCCCGGCCGCCCTCAGCAGCCAGCGCCGTGCCCACAGGCCCTGCAGCGGCCTTCCCGCCGGAAGGTGCCCACAGGGAGTCCCTGCAGCAGCCTTCCCGCCAGAGGGTGCCCACAGGGACTCGGGGGCGGCGTGGCTGGTACAGGATCCTCCCACGCAGAGCACTTCCTTGGGGACGGTCCTCTCTGTGTCCTCCCATCAGCCGCCCTCGGAGGAAAAGGCCCCGGGCTCTGGGCGGAGGGAGGGCCCCTTTCCGACCCCGAGGTGGAACTTGACAGAACCTCAGCCCTGGGCTCCCACGTCCTGAAACAGAAGGCATTGGGGAGGTGGGGCCTCTTGCCATGACGCCAGGTCTCCATAGACGCTGGAGCAGTGGTTCTCCACCTTCCCAACACCGCGGCCCTTTCACACAGCTCCTCATGTGGTGTTGACCCCCAGCCGTCACATTACTTTCTTTGCTGCTTCACAGCTGTAATGTTGCTCCTGCTATGAATCGTAATGTAAATATCTGTGTTTTCCAACTGTCTTAAATGTTCACATTTTCTGATGGTCTTAGGCTCTACAGCAGCGGTTCTTAACCTGTGGGTCGCCTAAGACCATTACAGTTGTGAAGTAGCCACAAAAAGATTTTACGGCTGGGGGTCACCACAGCACGAGGAGCTGTGTGAACGGGTCGCGGCATTAGGAAGGCGGAGAGCCACTGCGCTGGAGGGAAGAGGGACAGAAGGAGCCGAGGCTGTGAGCCAGCAGGTGGTCGCCACCGCAGCCTCAGCGGGCACAGTGCTCGCCGACACTGGGCTGACTGCGCGCTCCGTGGACACAGGACGTCCCTTCTCGGCTTCAGGGCTTCTCAGCCTCCGCGCTGGGCCTCCAGGGGCATGTGGCAGCGTCTGCAGACATGTTTATTGTCATAACTTGGGGGGAGGAGGGGTTTCCTGGCATCTCATGGGCGGAGGCCAGGGATGAGGCTCAACGTCCTAAACACAGGCAGCATCCCGCCCCCCCCCCTTCAAAGGAATGGGCTGGCCCAGACCCAGCCGCCTGCAAGGCCAGAGCCCTGGGCCAGAGCGGCCTGATCGGGGTCTCCTCCGCACCGCGCCCTGGGCTGGCTGCTGGGAGGATGGGTTCTGAGAAGCCCAGTGTCCAGCAGCGGGGGAGACGGTCCTGCGAGGTCAGGGCCCCGCCTCAGGGGGGAAGAGGGTGTGACTCCACCTGTGCAGGAAGGAGAGCGTCGGTGAGGAGTAATATTAACACTTCTACAGCACACCGTGACTTATCATACACACGGTTTCACCCAGTGTCCTCATTGAACCTGGGAGATGGCCCTGTGACTGGGCCACGCCCCCCCCCCCCCCCCCCCCCCGGCATCTCTGACATCCCGATGCCCCCGCCATCCCCGTGACATGGAATTCTTATCATTCACACAGCGAGCTCCTGTTCGCGTGGAGGAAGCCTAAAGGGCCATTGGCTTGGTCTAAACAAGCTTCCAAAGAACCTGGCAGCCACGAGAGAGAAAAATAAAAGAACGAAAGGACAGTGGAGGTCCTGAGGAAGGAATCACTATGAAATGGTTTTTAAAAAAATAATATGAAGTGATATGAAAACATAGCAATTAAAGTTTCAAAACATAATAGAGAACTGACATGCACACATATGTCACAATATGTATTTATACGCTATATATGAGGCCCCTAGGACCATAAGCAACGCAAAAGGTTCACTGTTAATAACTCATTTTCCAATTGCCCCGCTGGGGACCACTGGACTAGACCCATTTCACAGATGGAGACCATCGAGTCTCCTGCCGTGGGCCGTGTGGCCACAGGCCTGTGCTCCTCCTCACGCCCTCCAGGCTCCTTCTGAAGTGGGCATCTCTCTCTCGGGCAGGCACTGTGTTCTCTCTCCTCTCTGCTGAGAGCACAGACCAGCACTCTGCTGTGACGTCTTGCAGAGGCTGCCCGGGTGAGACACTGGCCCTGGAGGCCGTTCCCCTGCCCTCCCCTCCGCTGTCTGCTGGGGGTGTCTCCCTGCCAGCCCCCTCCTAGAGTCGGTGCCAGCCCCGGGAGGGAGCTGTCCTCAGCCCCTCAGATACTTGCAGGGCTGAAGTTAGAAACAAACCATGTCCGTTTCGGGATGGAGGCTGCTCAGGGCCGCCTGTGCCCCTGAGGGAAGGGGCAGTGCCCAGTCCCAGCTGCGGGATGGCGGCTCGGCTGGTGGTCTGGGCACGTCCGGTTCTCGCGCTTGGTGAGCAGCACTCAGTGTTTGCTCTTTGCAAGGGGTCCATTGGGACCCGCCCTCTGCAGGCCTTCCTCCTGATTCCTCCCGAGACTCACTGAGGTTTGACACCCCCCCCCCCCGCCCCCGTCCTCTGAGCCTGGGCAGCACTACGGGGCAGTGGAAGTCACAGCCAGGCCGCCTGTGCTCCTCTCCACCCGGGTCCGAGGTGGATTGGCAGACCGTTTCCCACTCAGGCTCAGCACCTTCCCGGCTGTGGCTGGCCCTGTGCTGGGGGACCCCCAAATGGGTGTTTTTTATGAGGTCCAGGTGCAGCAGGTCCGGCTGGTGAGGGGCCTGGGACTCGGGATGTCAGCTCACCGGCTGCGGAGCTGAGGGCACGGAGGGACGGAGGGAGGAGAGCTGCACAAATGCAGGGAAACACATGCGGGAAGGCGGGGCAGGGAGGCGGGTGCTCCGCCCCGGTCTTGGCCATCCCTCGGGAGTCAGACGGGGCACCGCCTGCAGGAGAAGGCCTGGGTACCAGGGATCCGACAGGGTCCCCGTGGGCACAGGCAGCGGGCACTGGGCCACTGCTTGGGCCCTGTGTAGTCTCGAAAGGGAAATGGTTTGGGTTCACCAGAATTTCCGTAGCCTGTGACGTAGGGAAAAACCCAAAGCACCATCATGGTTGGGCTTACGTCTTTCCTCTTGAGAAATTGAAGTGTTTCCAGCAAAATCAACCAACCAACCAACAAACAGAAACAAAAGACCTCACAACACAGCCCATCTCTGTAGATTCCTTGTCCTACAGAGCATTTCATTCCCATATGTGGCCCCCAAAGGATGCATGTACCCCCAAGTTCCAGGCCTCCCTGTGGGCTGGCCTTGCCATCCCCGTTTCCAGCTGTGAAGAGAAACGGGGAGGTGGGTCCTTGAGTGGCCAGGCTGTTCCCAGGACACTCAGGCCTCGGAGGGAGGGACACGGAGGGACCCAGGTGGGCTGCGGTGACTTTAATGAACTCGGTCTTCGGCTTTTTGGGAGGGGGGGTGGGTTGGTGGGAAGCGGCTGCGGTGCCAGGTGCTGGGTGTGTGTGTGTGTGTGTGTGTGTGTGTGTGTGTACGGGGGAGAGCTGCACTGGGCTAGGAAGACAGAGCCCCAGTGTCAGGCCGAGCCGGCCGTCCATGAATCACGGGCCTGAGGCAGCTTTTCCATCGCCGCCTCTGATTCAGAAACAAAACAGACCCGCCAGGCACCCCGCGCCCTCCAGACAACCCCCTCCTTGTCTCAGGCCTAAAAATACCTTCTGTGGGGGACTCGCTTCCATTCCTGCTCCAAACCTTGGTCAGGCATTTGTTCACTGGCTTCAGGCTAAGTGTGTGCATTCAGGGTTCTTAGGAAGAAAACCACATGTGAAGGGAATTAAAAAAAAAAAAAAAAAAAAAAAAAAAAATATATATATATATATATATATATATATATATATATATATATATATATATATATTATTAATTTCAAAGAGGAAGGGGAGAGAGGGAGAGAAAGAAACGTCAGTGATGAGAGAGAATCGTGGGTCGCCCGCCTCCTCCACGCCCCGCACGGCATGGAGCCTACAACCCAGGCATATGTGCCCCGACCAGAGTCGAACCAGCGACCTCCTGGTTCCTGGGTCGACCGCTGATCCACACCGGCTGGGCACAAAGGCAACCGGGTGTCCAGGTGTGAGCCGGGCCTGGAGCTCATCACATGAGACACCCAATAAACGGAAGAACATTCGTGAAGACGGCGACATTCTAATGAGCAGCACGGAGCTGGGGACTGACTGCACGGGGGGGGGGGGGGGGGGGGGCAGCAGGGGCTTGGGTACCCACTAGGTGTCGGGGTGACGTGGATTGGGGCGTTAGGGGCAGAGTGCGGGGAGTCAGGAGAGGGGCTTCAGCCACCCAATCACAGCCACTATGACAATAGGGACACTCCGGAATCTCCAGCCCCTGGGACAGTGCCTGGCAGACACTCTCCCTCTCTCTCTCTCTTTCTCTCTCAATCTCTTATTGTTAATCCTCACCCAGGGATGTTTTCCCATTGATTTTTAGGGAGAGTGGGAGGGAGGGGGAGCGACAGAGAGACACATGGATGTGAGAGAGACACATTGATGGTCTCTCGCACGTGCCCAACCAAGGCCAGGGATTGGTCCTGCAATCATAGTACATGCCCTTGACTGGAATCGAACCTGGGACCCTTCGGTCCGCGGGCTGGCGCTCTATCCAGTGAGCCACACCGGCTAGGGCTGCTCTGTAATATTTGTTAAGTGAGTGATGACTGGAGAAGGCCCAGGCCAGGTGTCGAGGAGGCTGTGGGGAGTGTGCATCCATCCGTAGGCGCCTGGGGCCAGGGAGGGTGGGCTGCACGGGCTGGCGGCGGGTTTGTGTTTGGGGAGATCACTGCAGGGAAGCCGGGACGCCCACCCCCCAGCACGCGGTGGAGAGCAGGGCAGTGGGGCTGTCTCCTCGGGGAGGAGGGAGGGCGGGTCTCGGGGGATGGGTCTTGGAGGACGGGTCGGTTTTCGGGGCTGAGGGGTGCCTCGGCCCCCGGAAGGAGGTCTGCTGATTTCCTCATTCCGTGTCGGCACACCTTGGACTTCCTGTCAGGCCGAGTCTCGGCTCACTTTCCGGACCGAGGGGGAATCACAGGCTGGCCGTGGCTGGCGGGCCCGGGGTCGTGGCTCGGGGCTGCCTTGGGGTCGATCTTGGATAAATGAGGTCCATTCACCGGGCACAGACGGCAGCACCGGGCGGGGCTCCATCCCCGTCAGGCCCACGGCCATGCCAGTGCCATTCGCTGGGGGCTCTGTCCCCGATGGACAGCCTGCTCTCAGCCGACTCTGAAAACCAGCATCAGGTGCCAAGTTCGTTTCGCTTTCAACAACCACAGCCTTTCTTTTCATTCCTCGGTACGGGCATGTCACTCCCCCTCTCCCCTGAGGCCTCCCCTCCCTCGGAAAAGGCGTGACGTATGGACACAGCTACAGGGAGCCTCTGTCTCGGGCTGTGTCCCCGGTGACCTTACAGAGCATCTTGACCGCGTTCCCGGGGCCCAGCCTCTGCCCGGGTCCTCGGTCCGCTCTCTGCCCGGCCCGGGATCTGCTGCACACCGGCCCACGCTGCCTCCGAGCCCCCCTCCCTCCCAGGAACGCCGCGCCCCCCCCCCCCCCCCCCGCAGAGCGCGCCCCACGCCGAGCCCCCGAGGAAGGGCTGGGGGGGGCCTGTGACATCCGCTGCACACGGAGGGGGCCAGCGCCCCTGGAGCCGGACTCACCACAATCCACACATGATCCACGCGAACAGGGAGCCTCCCCCGTCGCGTTCACGTCTGCCGTCTGCACGGCCCTCTTCGGGGGCCCCCCAGGGCGTCCTTCGGGAACCCCTCAGCGTCTTCTGAGGGGCCGTTCGGTCGTGGTTTCTGTCTGGGAAATAGGCCACTCCCGAGGCCTTCCCAGGCGGGACCCTCTAGTGTGGGGTCAAGTCCTTGGGCTGTTCCAGTCCAGCTCCCCCATTGCTGGTCATGTGACCTTGGGCACGACCTGTGTCCCCCTCTCTGGGCCTCACCTGTCACATCCCTGCTGCAGGTGCTGACCCCGTGGCGGCATGTTCATGAAAAGGATCAGAACAACTACCCCATAGATAGCGTGTACCATGTGTGCGAGGCAGCATTGTGGGTGCTCCGCCCACATGTTTATCCCGATGTGAGTGTTACATGGGAGGAGTTTGGAGCCATCCCCAGCAGGAGTCAGTTCCCAGGCCGCCCTCCGGACAGGTGGACAGGTGACAGGTGTGCGGTGATCGCCCCTGCGGTGCTGATTTGATAATGACTTCCGAGTGCTCTGAAGAGTCAGAGAAATACCTTCACCGCGCTTAGCCGAAATAAAGACATTTACACCCCAACCAGCAGGACAGATGACCTGCGTTGGTGTGTTCACAGCAGCTGCTGGACGGCACCCACATGAACACGGAGTCCGGGGCTGAAAGAGTGCTCTTTGCCGCGTGCATTTCCAGAGCAACGCGCGGACCGTGCAAATCCCTGTGATGTTAGCGCGGAAGACGCGCGGCCCGCCCTCCAGCAGGGCCTGGTGCAGGCGGAGCCCCGGGCTGGGCGGAAGTGCCCCCGGGACTCCAGTCAGGATGCGCGATGGCCGTGTACGGGGCGGTCGGCAAAGAGGCCGCACTCCGGCCGTGTGGATCCCTCACCTGGGCACGGGGTGAAAATGCAGCGATGGAGACATTCAATGCGGATTTCCCGTTCTCTGCATCATGTTCGGGTTTCATTTTATAAAAGCCGTGCCTAATGGACGCCCCTAGGAAGTGTGCCTCTCCAGGAATTGCCTGTTTCTTAGGTCTGTTTACACCCGTCCTGGTTGTGTCTGCCACCTGCCGTGCTGGGACGGAGCAGTCCCCGGGGGGCGTCCAGGAATAGGAATGGCAAGTGTATGGCAGGGACACGTGGGTGGGGAGTTCTTGATGCCTTTCTGAAATTACAATCGTCTTTACCTTTAAAAAATATATATTTTTATTGATTTCAGAGAAGAAGGGAGAGGGAGAGATAGAAACATCGGTGATGAGAGAGAATCAGTGATGGGCTGCCTCCTGTACGCCCCTTACTGGGGCCTGAGCCTGCAACCTGGGCACGTGCCCTGACTGGGAATTGAACCGTGACCTCCTGGTTCAAAGGCCCACGATCCACCACTGAGCCACACTGGCCAGCTCCTTTACCTTTTAAAGGCAGCATCCCATCTTTCCTTGGTGCAGGCAGGGGCCAGGGAGAGACAGTGAGTTCAGACTGCCCAGCCTCTAGCCTATCCCCCTGGCTCTGCGTCCCGGAGCGAGCCCCTCTCTCCTGCCCACACCTCCGGCAAGTCTGAGCCACACCCGCCCCCCCCCCCCCCCCCCAGGCCCACTGCAGCCCTCTCAGATCAGGGCC
Source organism: Pipistrellus hanaki (assembly GCF_964339955.1). Lineage (NCBI taxonomy): Eukaryota > Metazoa > Chordata > Mammalia > Chiroptera > Vespertilionidae > Pipistrellus > Pipistrellus hanaki. The sequence goes on along the minus strand of NC_140504.1, from coordinate 3,599,967 downwards.
TGCGAGATAGACACCACTCTTCTGCTGTTGAAATTTCCAAGAGTCAAAACCAGGGGGAATGACTAAACACTGAGACCAGAACTTCTAGCCTTGGGCCCCTGTCGCCAACATCGACCTTGAGTCCAGCACGTGGCCCCACGGGCAGCCCTCTTCCCGCTCTGCGGTGTGAGTTCCCGTAGATTTATTACAACGACTATTGGAAATGGCCAGAGGCACAGCCCCACGCTCCCTTCCCCCGAAGCGAAAAGCAGACACAGTGGGGAGGACTGTTTTTGCCGCCCTGAGCGAGCGTGCGGCTGTGACACGGGCCTGGAGGCAGTGGCATGGGGAAGCTTCAGTCGGTGAATTATGTCTTGTGGTCACAGCCCGAAAACAAACGAACCTCACTGAAACGGCCCCGACTTTAAATACTTGCGCACGGTTTTGGAAAGCTCGGGGCAGTGCGACTTGTCACCTTTGTTTTAAAGCCGTGGGAAAACTACTGTGACCCGTGCCCAGAGCACGTGTCCTCGGATAACGGGAATGCAACTGTTAAGAGTTAGAAGGAAATTAAAGCATTGGTCTGCAGGGTCCTATTTCTGTGACCCCACACATCTCTCTGACCTTTCCCCTGTTAGGTGGGTAACTGCCTGTTGGAGGAGAAAGAACTTAGGGTGCCTGGTATACAGCAGGCCCTCAATCACAATGGCACGGCCCAGCTGGTGTGGCTCAGGGTTGAGCATTGACCTAGGAACCAGGAGGTCACAGTTTGATTCCTAGACCGGGCACATCCCAGGTGGTGGGCTCGATTCCCAGTGTAGGGCGTGCAGGAGGCAGTTGATCCATGTTTCTCTCTCATCATGGATGTTTCTCTCTCTCTCTCTCTCCCTCTTCCTTCCTCTTTGAAATCAATAAAAGTATTTTTTAAACGATGGCCTGAATGGCCGAGTGCACGAAGGACTCGGAACAGTCTCGCCCTGAACATTATTAGGGTTGTCACCCGAGGTTTGCCCCTCACCTGAGTCGCATCCAGTTCCCTGTCGCTCACTCCCCTAGTAACTCTCTCTCCTTGAGACAAATAGACCCAAACAGACCCTCCGCTCAACGGATGGAATTTTCCGAAGGGATAGGAAACCAAGGCCGAAGCGAAGACACTCGGTGTTTTGATACTAGGATGGGTCTTTCGGAGATAAACGGGGGAAGCCAGGAAAAACGGCATCAGGAGGAAATAATGCGTGTGTAGGCAGCGCTGGAAACTGCGCGGGGCCTCGCCATGGGAACGCAGACCGTTTCTGTTTTTGCATCTCCTTCGTGTTAGTACAGCTGCGAGGAGGCCGCGGGGCTGGGCGGGGTGTTCCCAGGCCCGTGGTCCAGCCTCAGGCCTGGGTGGCCCCGACGGCAGCCTCCGTCCACGGACACAGACGGCTCCTCACCCACGGCCGGCCCAGAGCTCCCGCCCTCAGCACCGGGCACGTGAGCCAGTGGCGCTGGGAACAGACGTACCTTTTCCAAGTCCCAGATGCCGAGGGGATTCTCTCTGCCGCTCCTGTGCACTCCCCGCTGTGGCCTTGGGCTCTGGAATGACCTTCTGCATCCCACCCCAGCCCCGCGCCACCCAGAGAGAGGGCCCTCCTGCCTTGGCTGGCCGTGACCTTCTCAGACATGAAGGTCAAGTCCATGCCGGTGGCTGGCACATCCCCCACTAGTGAAGTTTGGAGGACACCCACACACCCTCAGGCCTCGGACACGGGGAGGAAGTTTAAAATCCAGGGGAGCCATGGGGTGTTCTGGGAAAATGGAAAAGCATGCGTAGGGTTGAGGGTGAGAGGCCATGTCTAGAAAGCCACCTGGGGAGACATACCCGACCATGAAGAGGCCTCTGCAGCGGTCCTGGGTTCGCCTCCCGTGGGTGACCCTCTCAGAAGGATTTTACGTGTTTTTCTGTTTCCTGGTTAAGCTGGATTTTTCTATTTGGAGTTTCCTTATTAATATGAGTTATACCAAATATTTAATAAGATTGTACCAAAAAATTCAAGTTTTTTGAATCTCAAAAAATTCCCTGTTGCCAAAACCGGTGTGGCTCAGTGGATGGAGCATTGGGCCTGCGGACTGAAAGGTCCCAGGTTCGATTCCGATCAAGGGCATGTACCTTGGCTGCGGGCACATCCAGTGGGGAGTGTGCAGGAGGCAGCTGGTCGATGTTTCTCTCTCATCGATGTTTTTAGCTCTCTATCCCTCTCCCTTCCTCTCTGTAAAACATCAATACTATATATATATATATATATATATATATATATATATATATATATATTTATTTATTTATTTTTTTTTTTTTTAATTCCGTTTTATTTTTCCAGCAAGGCAGGCGGTCCTTATCCTAATGGCCGTGGCTGCCTTAGTCACACAGTCCTGGGAGCTGGCCCCGAGGCCAGCAGCTGAGCCCTCTGCATCCTCACAGCTTGTCCCCCACCCAGGGTCCCAGAGGGCTTCCTCCCAGGGTGCCCTCTCCCTGCACCCCAGCCTGCCTGCTGGCACCGAGCTTGGAACACGGTGAGGCTCCAAGTCCCTACCTACAGACGGGCGTGAAATCGGAATGGGAAGTTCCACCGAGGACGGTGCTCGGAGGTTCTGAGAAAGAGGAAGTTGGTTCCGAGCTGAGCCTGGCGGAGGGAGGGCACCAGGGTCAGTCCCAGCATCTGTCTGCGCGGCCTGTTTACTGTCACACAGCGAGGGCAGGCGGCCGTTGTCTGCACGTGTTCCCGGTCCGTTGTTGCAGATGGAGGTTTGACGTGACGGTTTCAGGAGGAGCCGCTGGAGAAAGAGAAGCCAGGTGGCAGCCTCACTCCCACGCGCCTGCTCCCGGCTGGGCCCGCTCCCGGCTGGGCCCGCTCCCGGCTGTGCCCACTCCTGGCTGTGCCTGAGCCTGGCTGTGCCCGTTCCCGGCTGGGCCTGAGCCTGGGCACCTCAGAGGGACTGCCACAATAGACAGGATTCCTCCGGGTTCTGGAAACTGGGAGCCCAAGGTGAAGTTGCCAGGCGGGCTGTGAGCTGGGAGTGCCCTCTCCTCGGGTTGCAGAGGGCCAGCTCCTCGTAGGACGGAGCGAGCTCTCTGGTCTCCTGTCTTCCTCATAAGGACACACGAGTCCAATGTGTTGACGTCACCTTGCATCTTCATCTGAACTTCATTAGGAGGGTGTGGCTCAGTGGTTGAGCATCAACCAGGACCCAGGAGATGGTGGTTCAGTTCCTGGTCAGGGCACACGCCTGGGTTGGGAGACATCTCTTATCATTGATGTTTCTCTCTCTCTTCCCTCTCCTTTCCTCTCTGAAATCAATGAAATATATATTTTTTAAAAAGAAAAGAAAACAAGAAAGAAGGGCCCCGTCTGTAAATGTCATCGCTTTGAGCATTAGGACATCAGCCTGTGGACTTTGGGGGACACCCTCCATCCCTAGAGGGCCCCGAATTTCCCTGTCGCGTCCCCTCCTTCCTCCCCCGTCACCTCCGCTCGCCTTCCCGCTTCCCTGTCCCGGGGCCGGGCAGGGCCGGGCGGCGCGGGGCCGTTGCCACAGTAATGGAGCAATGTCTCTTTCCCCACCAGAAACTCGCCCGAGGAGTGCAGTGTGGCGAAAGGCGGGAAGATGGTGGGCAGCCCGGAGGTGGGCATGAGCTACGGCAGCTACCTGGAGGAGAAGCACCTGCCGCCCCCCAACATGACCACGAGCGAGCGCAGGGTCATCGTGCCCGCAGGTGAGGCGCCCTTCCCGGGGGCCCTGAGCGGTCCTTCCCGCCCTGGGCCCTTCCCGCCCTGGTCTACAGCGGGGGGTGTACATGGGAGCCAGCAGGTGCTCTTGCGCATACAGTGAAATGCTCACCGGTGTGCGTGTGTGTGTGTGTGTGTGTGTGTGTGTGTGAGAGAGAGAGAGAGAGAGAGAGAGAGAGAGAGAGAGAGAGAGAAAGAGAGAGAGGAGAGAGAGAGAGAGAGAGAGAGAGAGAGAGAGAGAGAGAGAGAACACGTCCATGGAAGTGAGCTACAGGTAGGAGTTGTCTTCTCCCTGCGATTGTGTGGTGTTACAGATTCTTTCTTTTATGAAGAGCTGCTTATAACAGGCGGTAGCCTTGCTGGCTGTTCACAGGTTGTCTCTCTACCTGGGAAAACTAACAGTCGGGAGCAGTGTGCTGCCCGGAGAGTCTAAATGGCAGCGCTCACCGGTCCACGTACAGATCCCAGAACCGGAGGACTCCTTCCCCTCGGAATTCATTCGCAGCCCGGCCCAGAGCCGACTGGGTTTGAGGCAAATGCCAGGACCTTACTTATTTAGCGAAACTAAAGGTGATAGGACGGAGGGCTCGTAGCTCCTGGGAGGAACCGGGTGACATAAACCTAGAACCACCACAACGGCAGCCTCGGCGTCCGTCCCCCCCTCCCTGCCCGGTGGTCCCCGCTCTGCCTCTGCGCAGGGCGTTTCCTTAGCGATGGGGACGCAGCAGCTCACATCGTCCTGGGAAACAGGTATCTTATCCCGATTTTCCCGGGAGGGAAAGGAGAGGAAAGGAAGGCCTGAGAGGTCGGCTGGCTTCTGCCGGGCAAACAGCTCCTTAGAGACCTCATTGGGTTGTGAACAGATCTGCCTGAACTCCCTCTTCTCTCCTGTTCGGTGTGGGATTGAATCCCAGCTCCTGACGGCAGCTCTGTGGGCTCCTCCCATCACTCGTTCCAGCCATCTGGTCACCCTGCCGCTCTGCCCGGTGGCCTGCCCTTGCTGTCTGCTCAGCCGGAGACCCTTGGTTCCAGATGGTCTGTCCTTCCTGTGCACACACCTCCTCAGAGGGGCCCTTCCTGGCCACCCCCATTTGCTACTCCCACTGCACCCCAGACTCTGTCCCCCTCCCCCGTTTTTCTTTTGTTTATTAGTTCCTGTCTGTCAGCGCAGTGCACTGAGGCGGACGTTTGCTTATGTTCTTCCTCCCTGCAGGCAGCATCAGCCCCACGGAGGCCCGTCTTGTGGGCCCGGGCATGCCCGGCAGGCGGGCGGTGCCCGGTGAACGTTGCTGCGGGAAGAGTGAGTGATGGAGAAAGCCCGCCTCCGGGCTACTCTCTGTGGCCGTGGCAGGTCCTGAGCGGGATGCCGGGGCGATGTTTGTGCAGACTGAGCAGTCCCTCCGTCAGGGCCGTGTGGCGGCAGGCAGGTCCCAGTCCCTTCCGTGGTACGACCCCCACCCCTTACTCTGCAGAAGCTCACGTCCAGTGGGACTCTATCTCCTTCCCGACAGGAGAGTGGAGGGCGCAGAGCACTCGGCCGTGGGCTCGGTTTCTCTGCAGGCTTGTCGCCGGGTGGCTCTCGGCAAACTAGGAAGCCGATGTGGCGCAGGTGGGGTGGAAAGGATCGTCCTCGGGGGGCAGCCCTGACCTTGAAGGGCCTGGTAAGAGTCTCGTAGGACTCCTGTGCCCTCGGCAGGGTCACACAGGTTTGATGATGATGGTGCGCCGTGGACAGTTACACGGATGCCGTGTGTTTGGTTTGATGGTGGCCGCTGAGGTGCACACCCACGTGGTGTCTCCTGACCCCGTGCCTTAGGCCAGGAGGCATTTCCTTTCGAACCGGGGAAGTACAGAAACGGACAGGCCGTGGTACCCACCCTGCATGCGTGGCGTCTCAGAAAGCTTGTGCTGGGGCGGGGTGGGGGTAGGGGGGCTGCTGGGCCACCGACACCCTCAGGTTGTGGACAGAATGAGGTGGAAACCCAGGGGACTCCCAGGCTCATCTCACCTTCTCTACCTCCTCAAGAACAGAATTACTTCTGTGTAGGCAGAGCAAAACTATTCCATTTCTAAGATGAGAGAATCCGTCTGAAGAAAGGTCTGCATTGACAGTTCTTGTCTTGCCTGCCAGTGTGGCTCAGTGGTTGAGCATCCACCTGTGAACCAAGAGATCGCTGGTTCAGTTCCCGGTCAGGGCACATGACTGGGGAACAGGCGTGATTCCCCCAGGAGGGGGCATGCAGGGGGCAGCCAGTCAATTCATGTTTCGTTCCCATCGATGTTTCTATCACTTATCCCTCTCCCCCTCTCTCTGAAAATCAATGAAGATATTTTTTAAAAAAGAAAAAGAAAATTCTTGTCTTGGTTCCTCATGGAATCGCAGGCCCAGGAGGTAACCTGGCGCCACTTCCGTCCTTCCCCAGCGGGGCAGCGTCCTGTGCCGCCATCGCTGTGCTTTGACGCCATCCACACCCTCTCCGATGGCCCGGCCTGAGGCTTGCTTCGCTGAGTGCCACGTTTAGAGCACAGGAGGGATGTTCACACGGAAAAGTGGCAAAGAGCCAGTTCAGTCCGGCCTGAGCGCCCGCCATTCCTGGCCCATCGCCGGGCTGGCGGGCGGGCGGAGGCTGGCCGTGCGGATTGGCTCAGACGTTTGGTAAAGGCGGTTTCGGCCCCTGAGGCAAGGCCTCTTTCAGGGCTCCCGCCCGGGTTGCTTCACGCGAGCGCTGGCAGTTATTCAGTTAATGGTGTTTGTAAGAGAGTGAATTGTGGCCGGTTTTGCAAGTTGTGTCTTTCAGTTATTGGTCAAGCGTCATGTATCTGGGCTCATACACAGACACACAGATGGACATGCATGCACGCACACACACAGCTGCATTTGCACAGTCCGGATCATCCCCCAACGTGGCCCTGAGGTTGCAGGGCCTGAGGACACCCTGTCAGCTGCTGCACCTGCACCCCAGCCTGCACCCACACCCCAACCTGCACCCATACCCCCACCTGCACCCGCACCCCCACCTGCACCCCCACCCCCACCTGCACCCCCACCCCTACCTGCACCTCTACCTGCACCCCCACCCTTACCTGTACCTGCTCCCCAACCTGCACCTGCACCTCCGACTGCACCCCCACCTTCACCTGCACCCCCACCTGCACCCCCACCTGCACCCCGACCCGCACCTCCACCTGCACCCCCACCCGCACCTCCACCTGCACCCCCACCTGCATCGGCTCCCTCACTGCCCCCCCCCATCAGCACCTGCACCCTAATTTTCACCCCACCTGCACCTGCACCCCCACCTGCACCGGCACCCGCACCCCCACTCCCACCTGCACCCCCACACCCACCTGCACCCGCACCTGCACCCATACCTGCACCTGCACCTCCACCTACACCCCCACCTGCACCCCCTCCTGCACCTGCGCCCTCGCCCCAGGATCCAGGCCACCCTTGGGCACAGTTTGGGCAGGGGGCGCTCTGCATACGGAGATAGAATTCTCCAGCCCTGGGGGGCCAAGTGGCTAATGTGGGTTGTGCTAGTCAGATACTTTAGCACTAGGTGTGCACGTCAGAAAGACAGCTGGAAAGAAAAGGTTATTTCTAAGCATTTGTACCATCAAGCAGCTACATACCAATATTCCTGTCCTAGGCCTGATATGCATTGGCCAGAAGAGTGGCAGGTAGACAAGGCGGCACAGAACAGCCCGGGCCTGGTCTGCGCTCAGAGGGCGTTCTTCTAAGTGGACCCCTCCCTCCTCAGCGCCCCGCCTTTGATGCCGCCTTTAACTCCAGCTGTGACGCAGTGTTATTTGGTTCCCAGGTGCCCCGGGCCCTGCACAGGGGCCTCGGGCTCAGGGTCCATAAGGGAACTGACGGGGGAAAGGTGAAGCCCAGCTATTAACTGAGTCCAGAGAGAAATGTGTTCCTGGGCTTGTTACAGGGAGATACAGGAAAGGCAGAGAAAAGCACTCAGTGGCGGGGCCGCCAGGCATTGTGGGCTGCCTGGCTCAGGCCTGGTGCCCGGGCACACTGGTTAGGTGGTGCCTCAGAGCGTAGTAATCACATCTGCACTTCCAATCTGCCTGCCTGTGTGCCATCTACTGTCTGTCTTTCCATGTGTCTATCATCTGTCTGTCTACCATCTGTCAGCTCTCTAGCATCTGCCTGTGGCTCTGTACCATCTGTCTGGCACCGGTCTGTCTGTCTCTCTGGCGTGCATATCTGTATGTCTAGGTCTGCATCTCATGGGTTGGCTCTTCCTGACACAGATGTACCTCACAGTGGCTTTCCGTGACTTCGATCTTAGTCAGAGGGGCCCAGGCCTGTGCCGGGTAACGGCTCCCGGTGCCTCTGTTGGATTGCAGCCCGGCCAGGGACTGTTTCCGGGTCTGCTCCGGCCACCGCCCCAAGGAACGCTGGGAGCTGTGATTTAAGAATGGCGCTTCCAGACTTCCTGCCTCCAGGTGGGAGGTGAGGGCCCTGCCCTGTTCACACGCTCCTGGGTGGGTTTCCCACATCATAAAGTGTGAGGGCCTCTGGTCTGGACAGAAGACACCACGTAAAGTTCGCCTCCATTCGTGTTCATTATTCTTGATAAAGGCCCGCTCTGTCCCTTTCGGAAGAGGGGGCAGCACGAAGGAAGCCTGGGAAGCAGCAGTCTCCCAGGGACACTCCAAAGTCGTCGTCATCATCCCCCCTTCGGTGGGAGGGAACATGGCCTTCCTAACGCCGCTCCCTCGCGCTGTGGTGGAGTCATTGGTGGGCACGGACACTTGGGTAAAGGCCATGGGGCAAGGCACTCCCAGGGACACCGGGACCAGAACACAGCTCGAGCACCGAGGGCACCTCGCCAGCGGTCACTGGTGTCAGTGCAGAGCTCTGTTTGGACAAATTGGATCAGCACCATGCCAGGCCCGGGAGCACGGTACTGTGCACCTGTCAGCAGCCACGGCCGCGAGAGCCCCCGGCTGGCCCCCGCTGGCAGTGACCCCAGGGCTGCCTCCCAGGCTGCGAGCACAGGCCCGTGTGCAGAGTCGGCGGGTCCCCAGGGCACCCGGGGACGGGCCTGTTCTCAGGAGCCTGAGTGCGTGGCTCTGGAAGCTCCGAGGGGGTGCCCCGCGGGGCCCCGCGGCCACCGCTGCTCTGCGGGGAGTGACTGGTGCTCGCGATGTGCTAACCAGGGGGCTGGCAAAGAGGAAGGCGCCGTCTTCATCCACTTTTCTCAGACGTTGCAAAATGCTGTCGAAAACGCAACGGGCCTCTGGTTCCAGCCGCTTGCACTATTTTGAAAGATTTTTACTTTCTCTCTGTTCTTATTCCCTAAAAACGGATGCCAAAGCATTGGGTTTTTCAAAGATGCTACTCTTATCTGCTGCCTACTCACCTTGGGCTTCAGAACGCGTGGTGATCATGAGTCTCAGAGAGAAAGAGTGGCCACATTCATCTCTTGGCTGGTTTCTCTCTTTGTTCGTTCATTCATTCACTCACTCATTCATTCATTCATTCATTCACTCATTCATTCATTCATTCATTCACAGAGCACTTACTGTGCTCCAGTCACCATGAGTAAATGCTTTTATGCAACTTAAAACCCCCTCTTCCTGGCCCCCAAACACACACGGTTGAAACCACTCCTGTGTCTTACTCAGACCTGCGTGCGGAGGACTCTGGCTTAGTTCAGGCAGCATGCACCGAGCACTGGTCACACGGGAGTCACACACAGAGGAAGTGACCGGCCTGACAGAAGGAGATAAGAACAAGCAGATAAGGCCCGCTCCTGGAGAGCAGGAGGTGTGTGATTAAGACTTCCATGCGTGATTCACACAGAAGCTTCAGGGCATCTGGGGAAGGAGATGGATGGGAACGTGACGGGTCCAGAACAGCTTCCTCTACCCCTCGTGACCTGATTCCCGCATCCCTTTACCGCCCCCGCCCCTTCCCTGCGTCACGTCCTGCCCGCCAGCCACCTCCCTGCATTGTCCCAACCAGCGTCTTCCCTGTGCTGCCCCCTCCTGTCTGTGCCCGCAACCCTTCTCGCTCCTCAAGGCTTCTCTGAAACCCGCCCTTGACCTTTTGGCAAACTGACTGCTTCTCTTACATCTTAGCAAGTCTTTTATTACAACACTTCATTTTGCTTTAGATCCGTGGTCGGAAAACTGCGGCTCGCAAGCCACCTGCGGCTCTTTGGCCCCTTGAGTGTGGCTCTTTCACAAAACACCACGGCCTGGGCGCAAGTCTATTTCAAAGAAGTGGCGTTAGAAGAAGCTTGAGTTTAAAAAATGTGGCTCTCCAAAGAAATGTCAGTCGTTGTCCTGTCGATATTTGGCTCTGTGGACCAATGAGTTTGCTGACCACTGCTTTAGGCTGTATTCTCTGTCCTCCCTCACATGTAGGCACACTATGTAGTTGCATGAAGGAGCTGAGATGCCTTTTGAAAGGAACTGCAGAGAAGCTTGTGAACCAGACTCCTTCTGTCCCAATAGGAATTAGGGGCACCACGGAGGCAACTAAAAATGTCAGTGGGGCCCTGGCCGGGCAGCTCAGTTGGTTCAAGTGTCATCCTGTTACGCCCCCTTTCCTCCTTCCTCACTCTCCAACCTCAATAAACAAAAAGGGAAAAACTCATGGGAAGCCAGGCCCCACGGAGGGGGATGCAGCCCTTGGACCCGGCTCAGCCGCGATGCTGCTGCTGAGCTCCAGTGCGGCTCCCGAGTCTCCTGGCAGCCGGAACACACACGTGAGAGGAGTTATCTGGGGAAACAACCCCTGTGTCCAAGTGGAAGTGTCGCAGGGAGGGCAGTGAGTGTCCCGGGGCGGAACCCCTGGGCCTGGCCCTCGAGCCTGTCCAGGCTGGAGACGTGCCCCCCTTCCTGCTCGGTGGCAAAGCCCATTCCACCAGCCTGGCTCTGAGACATCCACCCTCAGGGAGCAGGGAAGACCCCGGAGAGCCGCTCAGGGAGCAGCCGGCACGTGCCCAGCAGCGGGTGCAAAGTCAGGGTTCTGAGTTCTCACACTGGCAGAGGCTCCCACTGCTCTCACAGGACCTGCCCTGCCTATGGCATCTTGGGGCTGAGCTTCAAAAGCAGATGAAGGACAAGGGGTAGAAGAACCTGCACTCTGACCAAGTCTGGAAGGCCCACACGTGATGTTCTACACTTGTGGGAGTTGGTGGTTTATGAGCCGGTCTAGGAGATTACAAGGTCCGTGGGGCGGTGCTGACGATTTTGCCTCTTAGTCAGCAGACAGAGCAGCCAGAGGAGGTCAGTGAGCCGCAGTTGTGGCTCTAATGGTGGTCCGGTTTGGTTAGCGGGAGTCAGGATCACCGAGGGGAAGGTGCAAAGAGTCTCGATGATCTTCGTTCAACTTGGTATTAGGGTTCTTCACAGAAGCAGAGTGGCCCCCTCTTTCTCTCTCCCTCTCTCTCATATCTCTCTCTCACTTTCTCTCATCCATCTGCTATGAGGAATTGGCTCACGTGATCATGAGGCTGAGTAAATAGTAGAATCCACAACCTGCCATCTGCAAACCGAGACGGAGGAAATCTGACGGTGGTGCCTTCAGCCCCAGTCTTAAGGCCTGACATCCAGGTACTGAAGGCAGGAGACAGAGCCCAGCCCCAAGTCAGACAGCCTCCAGTCCTCCCTGCCTCCACCCCTTTGTTCTACTCAGGCCCCCAGGTCAGGACTCCCTCCATCCAGGGAGGGCCACCTGCTTCTCAGGCACCAATTTAAATGCTAATCTCTTCTAGGGACACCCCCCCCCCCCCCCGCCCCAATAATGTTGAACCAGCTATCTGGGCGGCCTGTGACCCAGTCAGGGTGGCAGGTACTAACTATCAGGAACCTCTTCCTTTAAACACAGAAAAGGTGTAGAGTACATCGGTAAAAACTAGGCAGAAAAGGCTCTTGGTTCTGTGAGACACTGGACTTGAAACCCAGAAATGCTGCTCAGAGTCTAACATCCCTTTAATCAAAGCTGAACCGGGAAGAAGTGAGTTCCTTAGAGACTAAAAGAAGGAGGGAACTGGGAACAGCAGCCCATTCTCACGTTGACACCTGTCAGCTCAGGTGCTGTGGGTGGGGGTGGGGTCCCAGTGCCTATAATATAGAGATTTGGAGCTTAAAGGTCAGTTAGGGCAGGGATGAGGTTTTGAGCTTTCACAGGAATTTGAACCCGGCTCCCTCCCCAATCCCTATGCACACCTGCCCACCACTGTGTATCCCAGCAGCCCCACCCCCATGCTGAGGAATGAACCATTGTAAGGTGCTCCTGGATACAGAATCTTCCCCAGGGAGGGCATGTGTTCCATCTGAGCCTTACACATTTCTTGCAGATAAACACCCACCGGAGCAGGGATGGTGTGGCTCCGTGGATGGATGAGTGCCAACCCATGACTCAGTTCAATTCCCAGTCAGGACACATGCCTTGGTTGTGGGCTCAGTCCTCAGTAGGGGGAATGCAGGAGGCAGCTGTTCAATGATTCTCTCTCATCATCGATGTTTCTTTTTCTCTCACCCTCTCCCTTCCTCTCTCTGAAATGAATAAAAACATTTTTTTAATATAGAAAAGATCCACCAAAGTTAGAAAAACCCAAGTTACAAAAATAGGAAGAGACAGTCTCCCTAGACCAAGATTCAGCAGAAACAGCAGTTGACACAATTAAACTCTCAAGAATGGTAGATAATCGAAGTGCAGAATGGGGAATGTAAAGTAAATACATTTTAAATGATGAAATACATACAAAAAGGAACCAAAAAGGAGAGAAACAAGATAATTTGGAAAAGAACATAATATTTTGAAGAAGAAGACATAGAACTGCTAGAAACACACACACACAAAGATTCAAAAAAGGTGTTAGAAGCTCAGTAGGTGCTGTAAACAGTTGATTTGACGAGTGACTGAAAGGAAGTAGACTTGAGATTGCTCTCGGAGTGCAGCACCACGACAGAGATGGAAAACATGGGACAGTCTGAGTGGGAAGAACTCGGGGTAGCGTCCTGTGCAGATCTGAAGAAGTTCCAGAAAGGAGGAAACAGGACGAAAGAGATGAAGTATTTGAAGAGATAAGTGCTGACTTTCCCAAAACCGATGAACAAGACCAGCTCCCAAATATAGGAAGTGCCAGCCAGGGAAGGAAAAATAAGAATAAGCCTCAGCCATCACATTCTGGTGAGCCTGCATGAGCAGAGACAAAGCATTTAAATGCCACCTCAGGAAAAAGCACGGCCATCTGCAAATAACAGCAGTTACAGGGCAGACTCCTCAGGAGCAGAGCGGAGGACAGGGGGCCGAGACCAGGAGAAACCAGCATGTTCTAGCTGTCTTCTGGGCTCTTAACCCATTTGTGGTTTTTGTTTTGTTTGTGTGGTTGGTTGGTTTGTTTTGCTTTTATTTTTTTCTCCATGGTAGCCAGGGAAAGTAAAGGGTTCTTTAGAATAATGTGTTTAGATGAAGAAAGTAAACTTGCCAATGAAACAGGTTTATTAAGGGCACAGTCTAATCTATGAGGTACATTGAGGGTGAAATAAAGACTATTTCAAAGAGTGAGTTTGCTGCTCACTGACCCCCCAGTTCAGCATGTAACAGAAGTTTTAATAAAGAGAGAAAATGGGTCCTAGGGCAAAGGAGTGAGACATAAAAAGGAAGTGAGAGCAGTGACATTGGTTAACACAAGGGCAGATTAAAGAGAAATGGCTATGAAGTGACAACCACAGCTTCCTAACTAGGGAGTACAATGATAAGGCAGAATCAAAACATTGGACAACATTGTCATGTGAGACTAGGGATGGACGATGAGAGTTGGAGATTTCTGCATTCCTTGCATTCTTTGAGAAAAGGATATATTTGATGATTAAATGTGTTTTGTTTAAATGTCAACAAGTAAAGAAATAGAAGCCAGAGAATCTTTCACACAGAGTGAAAGATTTCTTAAAAACACTCCAAAATGAGTTGTATACTCTTTACAAAAATACTGCAAAGAAAGAGTGACAGCAAACAGACAGAATAAAACATACTATCAAATTCTAATAAAAATAAAGCTGACAACAGTGGAAATAGAAAGCAGAAAGCATTACTGGGGATGATTGAGGATTATTACACCAGGGAAAAAGATTGCATTTACAGAAATACATGACAATGAAAAACTTGCCTATGACTAAGTCAGATAGTTTAAAAATACATAAAGGACAGATGAGTATGCTTTAGTGAGAGATTTTAATGTGCCCTTCTCAGTAATTGATAAATCGATGGCATAAAAATTACATACAGGTTACTGATTTTGATTCAGCGGTTATGTATAGAAACCTGCACCCAACAGTTAGAGATCTTATAATTTTTGAGCACTCAAGACACATCTACAGAAATACTCTGCCCTCCCAAAAAAAACCAACAAAAAACGGAAATAGCCAATAAAAAAGAAAATCCATGTTATATGACCTCATTCACCAGCTGAAGTGCAATAAAGTTAAAAATGACTAATGATCAGAATGGTAACACCTCCCCCCATAAGTTTGGGAATCATGGGTTTCAGACACAGCCTTGAGGGTAGGCTGTAAATAGATCAGATTTCAATTTCTGATGGATTAAAACTCAAGTTCAAGCCAGTGAACTCTGTTGGCCGTTGCTTACACTTGCTATTCGTTCCCCAGGAGGGGTCTTTGAAATAGGATGCCTGCCTGCACCAGGGATTCAGTGCACAGTATGTCTGCAGCAATGCAACAATACCTTTCCTAGCAACAGCGGGACTCAAGGTCAGAATCCCGTGGCAGGGGAGTGTAAAAAAATTCAACCCTCCTCCCATCCACTGCCTCTCCGCCCAGCCACCCAGTACTGAAAGCATCGCAACTTCAGAACTCTGTGCTTTGCTTTTTTCTTTAAATTCCAATTTACTGAAATAGCATTCGTATCACGTTGGCATACTAACCACGTCGGCTAAGGGCTAAGATGCGAGTAGGAGGCTTCCAAGAGAGACACTGCTCCTCGTCCCCGCCCCAGTGCTGGGCGGAGTGATGACACAGACGTTTTCAAAACAATTGCCCGGAGGCTGAAAACACCACTTATCTTCGGTGGCTCATGATTCATCTGACAGAAGCACCTCCAAGGGCTTCTTAAAATAAAGTGATAAATCAGACTTCTGAGCTTAAAGGAAGAGGCTGCCCGGCGATAATAGATTGTTTATTTCATTTTAGCCGAGCTTGCAGTGCGGAGCCCGGGGCGTGGGTGCGTTCCTTCGCTGCCATACGTCATGTTGGCAGAGTGCTTCCACATACATTATCTCACTGACTTCCCTGGCCGCCCACCAGCTCACTGCTTCATCCCCACCGACAGCCGCTCTGGGGAGCTCAGCGTGGACATCCATAAACGGTTGAATCAGACCCAAGTACGGGTATTCTGACCCCCAACAAAGCCTTTTATTTTGTCACCAAGTTGGTGGTACTTGATGTAACTGAAAACATTCTCTGATTCCTCAGACATTTTCGAAGACTCTGAGAAAGTCCAGCTTCCTTAGATACTCAGGGCTCCCCCTGACCGGACCCCACCTTTCATCTCCATCCCCATCCCCATCTGTCTGTGGCTGGGGCCCCTCGAAACCCCTCCCCTCCAGCACACCCAGGTCTCCCTCGACACATGAGCCGTTTCATGCCTCCGTGGGTCTGACACTGGGCTCAAGCTGTTCCCCTAAACCCGTGGTTGGCAAACTGGCTCACAAGCCACATGCGGCTCTTTGGCCCCGTGAGTGTGGCTCTTGCACAAAATACCACGGCCTGGGCGAGTCTGTTTTGAACAAGTGGCGTTAGAAGAAGTTTAGGTTTAAAAAATGTGGCTCGCAGAAGAAATTTCAATCGTTGTGCTGTTGGTATTTGGCTCTGTGGACTCATGAGTTTGCCGACCACAGAACTAGACTGAAGGGCTTCTCTCCTACTTCTGTCAAATCCTTTCCATTATTGCAGACTCAAGACATCCCTCCCCCCACCTCACCCCCCTCCCAGCACCCTCTGGTGAAACCTTTGCCTCTTTCCCGGTTGGGATCAGTCCCAGCTTCTCTGGACTTGCACGTCCTGCTTGGACAACACGTTGCATTCCGCGCTGTGTGCGTAGCTGCCTCCCTCGGAGCCTCAGCATCCTTTTGCTGGCCGCCTCTGACCCTGGGCTCCTGGTCCCAGTGGAAACCTCAGTGATGGCTCTTCCTTGAGTGGAAGTCATCACCTCAGCCCTTATCCTGCTGGAGTCGTTTTTTGGGTCCTGATGCCCCCACCGAGGAAAACCTGGCCCAGTCTGAGGGGCGGGGACGTGTCCCCTGTCGCACCGCTGCCTGGAGGCGGACGGTGTGGTTGCGCGTCTGAACGCGGGCAAAGCTGATGCTTCCTGGGGGCCCCCTTGTTGTCTCCTCTTCTTTCTCCTTTGAGCCCAGGCCTGCGGGTCAGGGAAGGAGGGAAAGCCTGTAGAATCGTTTTTTAAATATATTTTTATTGATTTCAGAGAGGAAGGGAGAGGGAGAGAAACATCAATGATGAGAGAGAATCACTGATCGGCTGCCTCCTGCACGCCTCACACTGGGGATCAAGTCCACGAGCCGGCACGAGCCCCGACGGGGAATGGAACCGTGACCTCCTGGTCCACAGGTCGATGTTCACCCACTGACCCACCCTGGCTGGGCAAGGCCCGTTGAATCTCGTGGGACCGTGTGAGCGCCCTCTGTGACGGCAGGTGGGACAGAAGCAGGAAAGCTTTGCTGACATGTCATGGGTCTCAGAGGAGACCCAGAGACTCGGCTGGGCTCTCCGGGGAGTGGAAGGGTGAGCCGGGTCCCTGCACCTTGGCCTGAGCCCTAGAAAATTCCATCTGCAGCTGCAGCAGCCCTGCTGGCCCAGGGAGGGCCTCGGTGTGGGCTGTCACTGCCTCGGTGTGGGCTGTCACTGGGCCGGGGCCTGGCCTCGGGTCCTGTTATCACTTCCCTGCCCAGAGACTCACTCACTCTAAGTACTTACAGCTCCAGAGCAGGAGGGCAACCCCCAGGGCGTGGTGGGTGCTATGAAGGTGGAAGCAGCAGCAGTGGTGCTGTGTGGGCACAGGCCTGGGTGTTGGTTTGAAGATGACAGTGATGGCGTGTGGCTGTGGCACAGAGGGTAGGGACTGTCTGGAGGACCGCAGGGCCAGATGTCTGAGGGCCACGTGTTCCCCACGGCAGGGTGCGGGCTTGTCCCTGCCGACTGGTCTCTGTCACACCAGCCGGAGAGTGGTCGCAGAGCAGGGTGCCCAGGCAGAGAGGGAGGTAAGGGGCCGTGCCTCCTTTTTATAAGTGTCACGTATAAACTCTGAGGGCAGAGGCCTGGACGTCCGTCCGGTCCCGAAAGGACACAGACGTAGCCTGACTGTTTAATTGTATTCTTTTCAAATGAAGCGATTCCCATGAACAAGCTAAGCAAGTGAGATGAAAAATGTTTTGAAAGTGTGTTTTTATTGATTTCAGAGAGGGAGGGAGAGGGAGTGAGAAACATCATGACGAGAGAGAATCATTGATCAGCTGCCTCCTGCACGCCCCCCACTGGGGAATTGAGCCTGCAACCCAGGCATGTGCCCTGACCGGGAATTAAACCGTGACCTCCTGGGTCATAGGTCGACACAACCGCGAGCCACACTGACCGGGCCGAGATGAAAATTGTATACCCTTGAAATTTTATAAAAACACTGTGACAGCCGAAACCGGTTTGGCTCAGTGGATAGAGCGTCGGCCTGCGGACTGAAAGGTCCCAGGTTTGATTCCAGTCAGGGGCATGTAACTTGGTTGTGGGCACATCCCCAGTGGGGGGTGTGCAGGAGGCAGCTGATCAATGTTTCTCTCTCATTGATGTTTCTAGCTCTCTATCCCTCTCTCTTCCTCTCTGTAAAAAAAAAAAAAATCAATAAAATATATATTTAAAAAACAGACAAACAAAAAAACACTGTGACAAATAAGTGCCCATATAAATCCATATGTAATCCTTTATAAGACCTTGTTTTGATTTGGAACATAGGGGGGATACATTTTTTTTAATAAATAATTTTTAACCCAGGCATTATCTGCTCTTTTTGAAGAAAAAAGTAAAGAGTAGATACAGTTTAATGAAATAGAAAAAAAATCTAAAAATCTCCATGGCCCTTTCCCCACAAAAGGCAGTAGCCACTGGGCTGCATAGTCCTCCAGACCCTTTCCCGGGACATACTCTAGTCCTTCAAAATGCACGCTGCCGCCGCAGTGTTGCCAGACTTTTCAATGGGATCATTGGATCGCCCCCAGCGGCTTTTCCTGTCGGTGTGGTTTCGGTTTCCCGGCCCTGTGGGCAGTTAGGGTGTGCCCATCATACACAACCCACAGAGGACATCGTGGGCATAACTCACTTCCCACATCCTCTGCCACTGTCTTAGGACGCGTTCCTGGGCATGGGGTTTGTAGTCCAGAGAGCGTGCACCTGTTCTTTTTTTTAAATATATATATTTTATTGATTTTTTTACAGAGAGGAAGAGAGAGGGATAGATAGTTAGAAACATCGATGAGAGAGAATCATCGATCAGCTCCCTCCTGCACACCCCCTACTGGGGATGTGCCCGCAACCAAGGTACATGCCCCTGACCAGCATCGAAGCCAGGACCCCTCAGTCAGCAAGCCGACGCTCTATCCACTGAGCCACACCGGTTTCAGCACGTGCACCTGTTCTTTAGGAAGGCCTGGGGATCGTGTGGCCGGAGGGCTCCCGGGAGGAGGGCTGGGTGCAGTGTACACCCCGCCCTGAGCTGGGGAGCACGGAGTTCTGCCGAAACCTCAGATGAGCTGGTGCAGGAGCTGGTGCCTGGCGCCCTGCACAGGAGTCCCTGGAGACATTTGAGACTTAGGCCCCTGGCTCGGACGGGAAGCCAGCTGCTGGGCACAGGGGGGGCCTGGGTGTTGGGTGGCTGCCCTGCTATGACGTCCTGTCGCCATGGCAGCAGGGCCCATGGCTCCCAGGGAATTGTGTGTCATCCTTAGACTCTGGTCCTGCCGCTGAGAGGAGGCAGTTCCCGGTGTGCTGGTTGCTAGGCAGGGGTTACCCTGGCCCTGCCCTGTGGTTCAAGCAAAGCAAAGCCCAAAGAAGCCAGTTTGGCCAAGGCCTCCCGGAGGAGTCACGGGAGATGCCGTGGGGGGGGGGGGGGCAGGGAGGCTCCCTCTGCGAGGAGGCCCTGTCCTCTGCACGGCACTGAGGGGTCCGGGCCGCTATTCCATGCGTGTCTGTGTGCGCATCACCATGGAAAGGAGAGAAGAGCCCTGTGAACACAGTCTGGGGTGGTGTTGTCACCCTGAAAGCAGAGACCGGACCCAGTGACCAAGAGCTGTGTGGCCTGGCCAGCGTGGCTCAGTGGTTAAGCACTGACCTATGAACCAGGAGGTCACGGTTTGATTCCCAGTTAGGACACATGCCCAGACTGTGGGCTTGATCCCCATAGGGGGCTGTGCAGGAGGCAGCCGATCAATGATTCTATCCCTCCCTCCCTCTCCTTTCCTCTCTGAAATCAATAAAAGCATATATATATATATATATATATATATATATATATATATTTTTTTTTTTTTTTTTTTTTTTTTTTTTTTAAAGAGCCACCTGAACCCCGGTGAGCTGAGGACGTGAACCTTGCACTCAGGTCCGGCTTGCAGGCTCACAGACGTCCCATGTGTTTGGGCGGTGGAGGGGGCACGCTGTCCTGTCGCGAGCGGTGGTTTTTTTGTGTTTTTTTGTAGATGATCTCCTCTCTGCAGGAGAGCCGGGCTCCGCCTTTGCTTGCAGAGCCTGCACACTGATTGCTGATGGAGAGAGAGGGTTAGGATTTGGGTTGAAATCCAGTACAGCTGGTGAAGGAGACCAGGCACACGCCCTGTGACCCGAACCCTGGTCCAGTCGCACATCTGGGTACTCACTCTGGACCAGGACTCCCCAAGCTTACTGAGGAGCTTGAGGAAATGCACACCCTGATTCAGCAAGTCCAGGGGTACCCGAGACTCTGCATTTCTTTCCTTTTAAACATATATTTGTATTGATTTCAGAGAGGAAGGGAGAGAGAGAGAGAGAAACATCAACGAGGAGAGAGAATCATCGATCTGCTGCCTCCCGTATGCCCCCTACTGGGGATTGAGCCCGCAACCCAGGCAGGTGCCTTGACTGGGAATTGAACCTGGGACCCTTCAGTCTGCAGGCCGATGCTCTAACCACTGAGCAAAACTGGCTAGGGCAAGAGACTCTGCATTTCCCAGGGTCACACTCTGAGCAGAGAGGCCCGGGTAGGTGGCCTGGACCTGGGCTGCAGGTTGGAATTACCCAGGGAGCTTTGCACAACCCTCATGTCCGGGCTGCCCTCCAGCCATTAAGTCAGGACCTCCGTGGGCGAGACCAGGCAGCTGAAGTTTTCCCATCTCCCTGTGATTCTGATATGGACTCCAGGCAGTTTACCATGTAGGTTTCTTCATACTTACATGGATGCAGACACAGGGATGATGCGCATTGGCCAGTAAATTGGACATATTTGTATGGGAGGGGCGCCCAGAGCTGCTTAGATGGCTGAGTGTACCTGCACGCAGTAACGTGGGTACATCTGGGAAATACAGGGCTGAGAGCCAAAGCCAGTCAGCTGCCGCTGCTGTGGACTCCAAGAACAGAAAGCAGTGCACATGCGTGGTGGGGTGACAGTATCGGCATCCATAGCCATGACGCAAGCACGGACTTCTGCGGTTACTCCTGGAGGGTGCGGGAGGGGGTGGGGCGAGGGTAGCGTGCACTGGATTTGAAGTCATTTCTTTCTATTAAAAATAGGCACGAAACAAGAACCCTTTACAAGAACAATTTCCCTTACGTGGGATATGAACCAAAAAGCAACAAATGGACCCGTTGACACAGACACCCAAGGGGTGGTGGTCAGGGAGGAAGGGGGTGGGACGAGGATGACGAGGCTAAAGGGGGTCAGACATATGGGGACAGAAGGAGACTCTAGACTCGGGGTGGTGAGCGCACATGGAACACACAGGTGATGCAGTGCAGAATTGTGCACCTGAAACTCACGTGTTATTAGCCATTGTCACCCAGTACATTTAAGTTTTTAAAAGGATGTGAAAGAGAAGAGAATGAATGAAAGATAGGAGGGAGGGAGAGAGGGAAGAGAACTCAGATAGGATGACTGTTTGGAGATTTTTCACTATCACTGTTGCTCCTGTAACTTAAATTGATTTCATGGGCACACACGGTAGGCTAGACCCGTGGTCGGCAAACTGTGGCTCTTTGGCCCCTTGAGTATGGCTCTTCCACAAAACACCATGGCCTGGGCGCAAGTCTATTTTGAAGAAGTGGCGTTAGAAGTTTTAAGTTTAAAAAATGTGGCTCTCCAAAGAAATTTCAATCGTTGTACTGTTGATATTTGGCTCTGTGGACTGATGAGTTTGCCGACCACTGGTCTAGGCGTTAGTAAGACCAAAAAGAGCTAAAATGACCAGCTAAACAGTGATTCCAGAGGAGGACGACTTCCTTCCACACCGAATGTTTCACTCGCCGTGACCAGAGCATCCTGGCAGCCTGACCCCGCGGGCCTGTGCGGGCCGAGGTCAGGGCTCCCATGTTACATGTAAAAGAGAAGGGAGAGGCACCTGCAGAGGCAGCAGCAAGTTCAGAGGCGCTGGGGGCACAGCTCCGGGCTCCTGCTCCTGCCCGGGTGTCTGGGAGCCCAGGGCCACAAGGGAGGGGCCCCCTCTGCCTGGGGGTGCCCTGAGCCCCCGGCCCCCAGGCGTTGGGGTGGGGCCCCCAGGCGTTTGGGTGGGGCGCCCTGGCTGTGTTTCTGTTGGGGTTCGCCTGCTTCTTCTCCCCAGGGCCCTGCCTTCCCAGGCCCCCTCCATCACACTAGGGGTAGTGTGAAGCTGTCGCCTGCCTGCATCCTGTGGTGTGCGGGCGCCGCAGCTGCGGGATGTGAGTCACGGCCAGGCCTGCCGGGCCTGCAGGTGCGTGCTGGCTGCACAGCCATGTTCTCGGCAGGAAAACATGGAACCGACGACTTTCTCCCAGCAGGGCCAGCGCCCAGGCAGGGCGGGCATGTACCTGCGCTTCCTGTCCCATTCTGTCCATTCAGGATTTTGTGTCAATACTGTTTTGGATCTTTTTAGAATCTATAATTAGCATCTGCCTGACATGTGCTGCTAACTCATAATTTCCTATCCAGATACCCGTCGTGTTCTAAGGACGTGTTCCGTTTATTCCCATTTATTTTAAGCGAAAAGGTTAAAGTGAATGTAAATGGGGACAGAGAATACCCGCCCCGTCCCTGCAGGAGACGTCAGAGTATCCGAGCAACAGCAGGGCCAGTGGGGGGGAGGCCTAGACTTCCAGAGGAGTTCATGCTAAGGACAGGGATCCGTGTGTGTGAGCCAGCGGGTGTTTCTGTCTTTCCCCCACACATTCTCTCTGACCTGTCCCAGAGCCTGGCTGCAGGCCCTCGCATGTCCTGGACCCTGACTCAAGGTCATGACCTGTCCCAGAGCATGGTTCAAAGTCGTGTCCTCTCCAGGAGCCTGGCTGCAGGCCCTCACCTGTCCTGGAGCTTGACTCAAGGTCATAACCTATCCCAGAGCATGGTTCAAGGTCGTGTCCTCTCCAGGAGCTTGGCTCTAGGCCCTGCCCTGTCTGAGAACATGGTTCAAGGTCCTGTCCTGTCCTAGAGCCTGGCTGCAGGCCCTCACCTGTCCCAGAGCCTAGTTTCAGGCCCTGACCTGTCCTGGAACCTGACTCAAGGTCATGACCTGTCCGAGAGCATGGTTCAAGGTCGTGCCCTGTCCCGGAGCCTGGCTCCACCCCTGGCCCCGCCCCAGAAATGCACCTCCAGGAGCTGACCTAGCACGTTTCCCTCCCCCTCAGACCCCACGCTGTGGAGCACGGACCACGTGCGGCAGTGGCTGGAGTGGGCCGTGAAGGAGTATGGCCTCCCGGACGTCGACATCCTGCTATTCCAGAACATCGACGGCAAGGAGCTGTGCAAGATGACCAAGGACGACTTCCAGAGGCTCACGCCCAGCTACAACGCCGACATCCTTCTCTCCCACCTCCACTACCTCAGAGAGAGTAAGCGGGCCTCGCTCCGGACCCGGGCCTGCGGGTGTGGCTCCTGTTCGCGTGGGCTGCCCAGGGCTCCGTCCAGCTCACCCAGGGCACCTTTCAGCCCTAACACAGTCCCCAGAGAGCGTCTGAGAGAGCGGGCCGCTTAGGAGGCGGTGCCGTAGGCCAGTCAGTGGTCGGCAAACTCATCCGTCCACAGAGCCAAATACCAACAGGACAACGATTGACATTTCTTTGGAGAGCCACATTTTTTAAACTTAAACTTCTTCTAACGCCACTTCTTCAAAACAGACTCGCCCAGGCCATGGTATTTTGTGGAAGAGCCACACTCAAGGGGCCAAAGAGCCGCAGGTGGCTCGAGAGCCGCAGTTTGCTGACCACGGCCGTAGGTGAACTCAGGCTGAGAAGTCCTCGGCGTGTTTAGAGGAAGCCTGAGAGTCACCTTAGCCCTCAGCTGCCTCCTGCAGGGACCCCTGGGCCGAGGAGTCCCAAGGGACAGGAAGCTTTATCTGGTCACGTTACCTTGTCTCCACGGTGCCCCAGTGAGCTGGAGACCTGGGGCAGGGCTCCCGGAGGACCGGGTGTAGGGACTGATGTTCCTTCATGCCAGACCAGGCCCCCTTCACACCCCACGTCCCCGTGTGAGGGGTCTCCCCCTGGCCTCGGGAGATGTGGCTTCTACGGGACCGTACGGAGGGGGTGGCGCGGTGGGGTGAGAGGCATGGACCACAGTCTGCTGCATGCTCTCGCTCCTCAGATGGCGGGCATGGTGGTGGTGGGGGGGCAAGTACAGTGCGAGCGTGGGGTGGCGGAACCGCTGGGGTGAACGCTTTGCCTGGCATCCCCACCACTCACTCCCTGGTCACGTGGGGCCCCGTCTAAGTTTTAACACGCTAACCAGTCAGGCTGTGAGAGATGCCGAGCAGCCGTGGCGGTAGGGTCAGTGGGGAGGGGGTGTTCTTTTCTTTTTAAGGAAGGTAATCCTCTCCCTTCTTTCATCTTGACGTTGCTGTTTTGTTTTGTAGCTCCTCTTCCGCATTTGACTTCAGATGATGTTGATAAAGCCTTACAAAACTCTCCGCGGTTAATGCATGCTAGAAACACAGGTAATGCTGCCCCGCCCCGGCCGGGCCAGGGGCTCCCGCAGGTGCATGCCTTTCGGTGGAGTGTGGGCCCATCGATGCGTCCAGAGGGCAGAGGCAGAGGCAGAGGTGGACGCACAGTGAGGGGTTCTGACAGGTAGGAGGCGCTGTGCTGGCTGTCGTCACCAAGAGCATGCCTGATCCAAGGGGCCCTTAGCATTCCTTTTCTTTTTATTTTTCTTTGAGGAATGTGGACTAGGACAAGCAGGAGTTCTATTTTCTCCTCTGGGGGTGAATCTCAGGCCACCGTCCGGCCGCTCGTCTTTCTAGCTCAGACTTCCAGCACCCGTGAAAGGCGGCCAGAGGGCACAGCGGTGTTTTTGGCCAGGGTCTGTTGAGAGGGAGACGGTGTTGGGATTTCGGAGGCTGTGATACGAGTTACTAACCGAGGATCTGCTCTTCTGTCTCTAACCATGGAGTCTACCTTTTATTTGTTTATTTTTGCCTGAGCCCAGTAGCATGTAACATAGTGCTTCTTCCAGGCTAACTTCCCTCCATCACTCCCTCCCCTCATCACAGAGGCTCCGAGTAGGGGCTGAGGTTCCTGCCCATGAATGTGCCCGAAGTTGGGATCCCTTTCCCCCCTCCTGGGGGGCCAGCAGCAGGAGCATGGCCATGCCCCCTCCACTCCCCCCCCCCTCCCCACTGTTCAGCTTGCAGGACCCTCTGCCACCCCGCCCTCCCCGCCCCCCCCAGGCCCAGGTTGGGGGTAAAGCAGTGAGGATGAGGCTTAGGTCACCCCTATAAGCAAGCAGGGCAACTCAGGGTCAGCCCTCACGTAGAAACACAGCCGTGTTCCGAATACTTGCCGTTTTATTTTAAAATACTCAGGTTTGAGTATCACCATGAAATTGCCACTTGATCTTGGTCCTCGGTGTTCAGGACATTGTGTTTTTAAGCTAAAGTAAAGTAAAGTAAAAAAAAAAAAAAAAAAAAAAAATTTGTTTAGGATACTTTCCCCATGTAGGTTACACTCTAATATTAGCTTAGTAATGACCTTGTGGCCAGAAATCACAAATAACTTAATTTCCCCCTCATAGGAAACACCTTTGAGTGACATGTGTTTTGTGATCGTTTCATGGTTATTTAAAAACTGGAACAGTGAGGGAAAGTTTCAAGACATCACTGATGTCATTCCTTTTGTTATCGTTAAACGTAGAAGCAATCAAAGACTGGGACACCCACCTCCGCATGGACTGAGCCCAGAAGAGGGAATATTTTCTGTTGATTGAGAGACAGAAAGGGAAAAGAGGCATTCGAGAGGAGAGGAGATGTAGATTCATCTCTACACTAATAAAAGAGAAAGATGCAAATTGACCATACCTTTGCAATACCCACCAGCCAATCAGGAATGAGTATGCAAATTAACCCAACAAAGCTGGTGGGTTAATTTACATACACAGGCTCTGAGTGGCAGGGGGCGGGATGCAGGCATTTTGCACCGTCTCAGCCGCTCCAGGCCTCTGGGCAGCATGGTAAGGCAGAAAAGCAGCTCTGGCTGGAGCAAAGGCTGTGCCAGCAGCCAGGGAAAGAAGGCCCATTCTTGCACAAATCTTTGTGCATCAGGCCTCTAGTTTTTAATAAGATCCATAATCTTTGGCAAAATACAATTCTTTGGGACTGCTTTCCAGGGGATCTAGAATATTTTACTTTCTTTGAGAGCACAATTTCAAAATTAAAACACCCCCCCCTTCCCATAGGATTTTTAAAAATAAATAAAAATTGCTGGGCATGTGGCGGGGGCACCGGGATGGCCTTCAGCAAGAAGCTGTAAAATCACAACGCAGACACCCGCCCACCCGTGGGGCCCAGAGGGTCCTGTGTCTGCTCCCGGCTCCAGGATCCACCTCTGGCCCAGGCAGCGGCCTTTCCTGCCAGGACACGCTGCACAGGCCCCCCAGCCCCTGCTCCCTGTCGCCGGGCATGGCAGGCCGGGCGCTGCCGTGGAGATGGGCCTGGGACACGTCCGAAGACCTTCACCGTTTGTCTCTCCTTTTGTCTGCAGGGGGTGCAGCTTTTATTTTCCCCAATACTTCCGTATACCCCGACGCTACGCAAAGAATTACAACTAGGCCAGGTACGGAAACTCCCTGCCACCCGGGACGGCCCGGGCAACGCGATCCCCAGAGAGAGCCGATCGATCCTGGACCCGAGGGGCCCTGCACAGCCCGCTGGGGGCCCTGGGGGTTTGGAGCCTAAGGTCACTCGCAGGTCACACTCCTCAGGGCGCCTCTAACCCTGGGGAATGAAAGGCAGATCAGCCCGGTCCCTGGGAGCCGGGCGGGCAGAGACGCACCGGGTGGTGTCCGGCAGGCAGGAGCCCGCCTGTTTCTGAGTTCGCTGCCGGCCTGAGGGTCAAGGTTGCTCCTCGGGGAACAGCACGGGCAAGAGGAATTCCCCTGACACCCGTCCTTTCCCTGCACATCAGCATCCAGGGCAGCCCCTCCCCCGCTCCTAGGCGGTGGTACCGTGGAGACATATCACTTACATTCCATTGTTGTATGTGCTTCACGTGTTCCTCGTGCTGTCAGCCTGATGGTGGTCATCAGAAACCCTCTCCCCGCCCCCACTCCCTGCCGGGCGCCTGCCTCTGGAGCCACGGCCTTCGTGGTCTCAGCTGGCGTGGACAGAGACGGGTCTGACGCCTAGGAACTTGGAGGCTGGTTTCTGACCGCGTGCCACCCCGCCTGGCGTCTTAGGGGCAGTTTCTGTGAAAGCTCTCCTGTGTGCCAAGGAGGACGTTGTGTAACCCCCTCCTGCCCTCCTCCATCGCCATGGCAACTCGGGCATCCTGATAGCCATCTAGGATGTTATCGAAAGAGAGTGGCAGCTGAGCCTGCAGTGCAGCCTTGACTTTCACTTCCCAGCGGCCGCCCTTCAGGGTTTCTTGGAATTGTGAGTCGCCCCTCCCTCGGAGTTGGCAGCAGGAGGCACAGCCAGACAGTGGGGAACCCTCTCCCCTGGCGGGTGCTTTGGAAAGCCCGGATCTTAGTGATTGGCTAAGCACGCATTCTAGGCTTTTCCATGGCTGTCCTGCACCCGGAGGTCTGCACACCTAGCTGGGGCAGGGGGCGGGAGGGGGGGCGTGTAAAATGGCCCAGCTCCCCCTGTCTTTGGGGGCGGTTTGAAGGCTGTGGAAATGTCTGAGGAAAACAGGAGGGTGGCTTCATCCTCTGGACATTCCTCCCATGAAACCTGGGTAGAGAGGTTCCGACAACAGCTCTCCTCTCTGCCTTTGCCTTTGGCCTCTGAGTCCATCGGAGCCAGCAAGGCCGTCCTCCCCTCCAGCCCAGCGGGGCCTCGTGGGGTGGACCCTGCAGAATGAGGGGGGCCCTCCCACAGTTCCGGCCCTTGGGAAACTAAGCGGGAGGGCGGAAGTCAAAGGGCCAGAGGGAGGAGCCTGTGAGCTGGAGGAGGCCAGCTCTGCAGGAGGCGAACTGCAGGAAGGGCAAGAGGTTGCTGTCCTGGTTGCTTGATGTCCAGGGAGCGGGAGGAGGCTCTTTTAGAGCCAGGAACCCATCCCAGCTGCCAGCAAGTACGCAGCGGTGGGGGTGTGGATCCTGGCACATGTATGCTCTCTGCAACCCTGAGCTGCCTGTGTAATGGGGTTTAGAAAGCTTGGTTTTTATCAGGAAAAAAAAAACCCACAAAAAACAAACAACAACAAAAAAAAACACACAGCCAGATCGCTGCTAGAAACCCACCTTCCCCAAGCAGGCCCTTCTGCCGAGAGTTAGTCGCTTCGAAGGCCAAGGTTGGGGAGGCGTGAAGAGTGGATTGGTGCCCCCTGAGATGGAGCGTACACAGATCCGGGTGCGAAGCCCGGCTGCCGTCTCCGAGGGCAACCAGCCCGTGTGCAGGGAGCGGCCATTCCTCCGTAAATCCCTGGCCTCTGCCCCAAGGGTGGCGAAGGTGCTGCTGGTCCCCTGACACACCCCTGAGTGGGGTGGTGACCTGGGTACCCTCAGCTGTGATCGGCAGCTGATAAGGCCGCCTCGGGCCAGGATGTCACAAAGGCAAACAAAGCTGCTTATCTTCCCTGGTCACATGTTTGCGAACATGCCAGTCCTTGGTCATGGGAACATGGCAGATTCTTGGCTAAAGGCCAGACCTGGTGTCGTTTAGGTCCTGACTTATTTTCAAGGGAGAATGGGAATGGTGCCACACCCTGAGGAGGGTTTTATGGGGGGCGGGGACTAGAGTCTCAAAAATATTTCTCTCTTAGTAGTTTGGTCTTTAATTTTTTCCAGTCGCAATACTTTTTTTTCTTTATGTTTAAAATAGCAGCGAACTAACCTACTGACACTTGCTATTCATTCTATGAGTGATCTTCTAGCTCAGATACAACCATCCGATCTAGACCTCTGTGCACATTCTCCTTTCTCTGTGCGGCCACTCCCGGGCAGGGCCTCTGGGTGACGGGCTGTGGAGCAGAGTGTTCTGAATGGGCCGCGGAAACGCCTGGAGCAGGCCTCCTGGGTGTCCGTGTGCACCGCCCCCGGATCCTGGTACATGCGGGTTCCGGAAGAGTCCACCTGCAGAGAGATTCTGACCCTCTCACCAGCTCCCAGACGTTGCCCTTGTGGCTGGCCTGCGGGCCACACTGGGAGATACGAGGGTCTAGAATGTACTTCTGCAGGGTGTCCCCCCAAAAATGTGTCTGCACTGTAACAGCCGACAGCTCCATGTTGAAAATGAAGTGTATTTTAAAAACACTGCTTTTATAAGTATTCAAAGTGGGTGGATGTAATTCTGGGGGCACCCTCCATATTCCTTGCTTCAGCATTTGGTACCCAGAAGCCCCTGGGGTTCCCAGCCTCCAGCCCCGTGCTCTCCATCCCAGGACACAAGCGGGACACACGTGTCATCCCTGCCCCTGAGCTGGGCGGGATGCGGGAGGACGGCCTGGCCGGTAGACCTGTCTTTTGTTCTGAACCAGCTCTCACGTGGAAAGGCGGCTAACGAACCATTTTCCAGACAAAATGCAACTGGGTGAGCATTCCTAGGCAAAGCGCTCCCAGAAACTTAAGCTGGCATTCCGTTCGCTGTAAACGGATAGCGGATGCCGGCGTAATCCCCGCGGCTCACCAGCCCCGACACCAGGAAAGTGAGCCTGGGAGCCTGTGGGAGAGCCGGCGTCGGTGCCAGCTGACAGGGAGTGGCGGGCCGTGGCTGAGTTCACACAGAAAAGCCGTCCAGCCCGAGGGTAGGGTTTCTGTGAACCCCCCCTCCCCCGGGGAAGCGGGCAGCCAAGCAGGCCGGGGAGGGAGCGGCCGCTCCGTGCTGACCGCGTTGCGTCTCACTGCCTGTCTCTCTGGGGTTGGAAATGGGGAGAGACACGTCTTCCGCAGCGCAGCCCAGCTCTGGGGAGACCGGCCCTCCACATGGCCAGTTTTAATGCAGTAAAGCGAGCGGTCTGAAGTGAGGCTTAGGGGTAAAGTGAGCTGTTTGAAGCCAGGCTTAAAACCAGCCGCCCGCCGAGGGCAACGCTGAAGCCGCCCCCAGGTGCCGGGCAGCCAGGACGTCCCCAGACATCTGGCTGCGGCTTCTCCTTGGCCCGGAATGACCCGCGGCATTGAGCCGAGGCCCTTCGGTCCAAGAAGAAGTAGTTTTTTTGTTTGTTTTTTAAAAAATGGCTCTGGACTAAGGTGGAGGGAGGGAGGAGCAGCGTTACGTGTGCACAGTTGGAGCGCGCGTAACGGTGTCCCGGGGATATGCTTTTGAAGGAAACTTACAATGACTTAGAGTCTTCTTAGCCATGGCTAGAGCTCGCACCGAGGATGCAGGAGTGGGTATTAAATGGGCATGTGCGAAGTGCATGGCGATTGATGGGGCAAGGGATCTCACGTGATGCATGCCGAGGGATTGCCGGGCTCATTGCTGCCCTCTCAGCCTTGCCATTTATGTCATGCAACTTATCTTGGAGAAATTCTAAATCCAGTTCGAGAAGAAGGAAGAGGAGACATCTGCCTAGAAAAAGGAGACAGTTAAGAGTGATTCAACATAAAAGGCTGAGATTAGAGAGAAAGTGAGGGGTGGCCGAGAGGGGCAGCCGGCGAATAAGGATAAGAAGGCAGAGCTCATTCTACGGAAGAAAACGGAAAAGGAACGCGAGCATGGTTTGGGGGCGGAGGTGCAGGCCTCGGGCAAGCACTGGCTGATGCGTCAGAGTTGTGGGCTGGGTTTCGGATGGTCTTAGTGATTTAAAAAAAGGGCTGGATACAGGTCAGTGCCCTTGGGGTGCAGGACATGTTCGATGGGGAGAAACATTCAGCATGGCCATGACCTGCGGTTAGAGGAGAGTCTGAGGCTCTGGGGGAATCTGCCAGCGGGGGCTGCAGGTTAACGGGTAGAAATGTTAGATCACTAAAAGGCACAAATTTATCATTTGTAAATAAAACCCGAATCCAATGGGATCCAGGTTGAACATTTCTTTGGATTTCTGGCTTTTTTGCATAATATTTATTCAAATAAACGCAAAGCAAAAAGCATAGAAGATACCTGTGGTAAAAGTAAATTATTGATCTCTTATTAGTCAATGTATTCGTCTTTATAGATTTACCTTATGAACCACCCAGGAGATCAGCCTGGACCGGTCACGGCCACCCCGCCCCCCAGTCGAAAGGTACGGTGTTGGCTCCGACCGCCTTGAACGCACCAGTCACAGGGTCCCTCCCGATGGGGTCCGCGTCCTTTCTGAAGCTGATCTGTGCTTTTCCAACATGGAATGTGTTCCTCCCGTTGGCAAGGCAGGCACAACTGGTCCTCAGAGGCAGCGGTTCCCTGTTGGGGTCACACCCACTCCCACACACACAGAAAAGACTGGTGTCATGGACGCCCATTCCCACCCACGCGTGCCTCCTAGGACCGGTGCGGACAGGTTACACGCTGAGCGGTTTCGAACCTCGGCCACGTTTAAAGTGCCCCTTGCTTTATTTCATTTTCCTGATCATTTCCCTTTCACTCATTTTAGACTGCGATTCGTTTAAATCTGTTGTGTATGCCATCTCAGATTCTTTTCTTTTGGAAAAAGGGGTACACATACATTTTGAGATAATACAGAGTGCTCTTTTTCTCTCTCTCTACATGGGCACTTGGTTTCATGAGGAAAGAAATGTTCCCTTCCTGTGAGACGTTTCTCACTATAAAAGGGAGGCTGTTGCATCACCGGGGTAGTTGATGGGACGATGCTACAACAGCACCCAAGATGAGTGGCCCCTCGTAGGTCCCAGCTAACCGTCCTCCTTGCTCTCTCCCGTCCAGCTGCTCAGCCGTCTCCTTCCGCGGTGCCCAAGTCCGAAGACCAGCGGCCTCAGCTAGGTATGAGTCCGGGGCCCCGTGGCCGTGAGGGAGGCAGCAGGCTGGGTGGCATGTTTCTAAAATGTGCCCTTTTCTCCACGAGACTCATGCTCTCTGTCTTCTTCACAACAACTGCTTCCTGTGTCAGTCGGGGATGGAACAGTCCGTCTCCTCGGCCAGGAGGACTGGGCAGTTGGTTAGAACATCTCCTCATCTGCTCAGGGAATGTGGGAGGGAACATCCCGCTTGCACGCAGGGTGTCTCTGTGTGACCCACGAGTTCTTTTAGTTTCACCTCACCGTCCAGACACACCCACACTGGTGCCCAGTCTACGTGGCAGCACAGTGGGAGTCCATGTTCCCAATGATGCTATCACTGTGACCCACATGGAGATGGCCGACTGGGGACGTAACTTGTGTGCCCTGTTTGTGTCCCGGGGTGGAGAGAGCACAGGGCTGAGGAACCCCACGCCACATTGGAGCTAAGCAGGACGAGGAGGCGCTGAGCAAGACACTTGACTCAGCTCCCCTGGGAGGTCTTATTGACACCGGGGTGACCTTGGTGTGGGGGACACGTCGAGCTCTGAGGCCGGGGAGCACAAGGCCGTCAGGAGAACGCCCACAGTGCCATCCCCGCGTCACAGCTGTGTCTCCGGGGTCTGACTCTCCTTTCTTTTCTCTGTAGATCCTTATCAGATCCTTGGACCGACGAGTAGCCGCCTTGCAAACCCAGGTGAGATACGGCTGGTGTGGTGCTAACCTTTACGGCAGTGGCTGTTGTGAGAGACACGTTGGCAAGGGTGACCAGTTCCTCCCACAGAACCCGTTCCAGGGTTAGGTCTCGCTGGATGAGTCGCCCAAGCGGAAAAATACGGGTCAGGTTATAAATGAAGATTTCAGCTCCCGCAAAAGAACCCCATGACCCCATCCACGCTGCCTGAATTTCCTGGGATCACTAGAAAAAGGGCCAACCAGGGGGACAGAGGCTTAGGCAACAGATGTTTCCTGTGACCGTTTTGAAGGACGGTGTCCAAGGTCAAGGTGTCTGCAGGGCTGGTTCCTTCTGAGGTTCCTAAAGGAGGGACCTGGTGCAGACTCTCTCCTGGGCTTGTAGGCGGCCGCCTTCTGCCTGCGTCCCTTCTCCTGTCTTCCCTCTGCGTGGGTCTCTGTTCCCAGCGTGGTCACCCTCTCCTCCCAGCACCGGTCACATCAGAGCAGGGTCACCCTGATGACCTCACTTTCACTGGATCACCCCCGGAAAGACCCCGTGGCCAATGAGGCCACATGCTGAGGCTCTGGGGGGTTAGGACCCCAACATGTGAGTTTGGGGAAGAGGGGAATGGCACAATTCAACCTATAATATTACACAAGCAGGTAAATCCTATTTCAGAAAGGAGAATGCTACTTGCAACCCTACGATTTCACATTCAGGGTTATCTTCAGCATGGTCTGTCTCTCCACTTCCATGCTGGGAGAAAGGGCGGGTTCTTACCTTGGCTTAGGCCCCACCAGCCTGTCACTCCGTGCTCTGGAAAATAAATCACCCATCACTTCCGGTGCTGGCTCTTCCCACAGTGCGCACTTTGCAGTGGAGGATGACATCACGGAGCGTGGATGCCCGGGCGATGTCAGCATCCCGCTATACCCCTGCCCCCGGCGTTCGCTGGTGTGCGCTCGGCCCGTGTACCTCCTGCTGGGCAAGGTGTGCCCTGGGTTACCATGGGGACCCGATGGCTCCTCTGGGTCCGTCAGGTTTGGGTAGACGCCGAGTATTCTCTAGGTCGCGTGGGAAGGGCTGTGTGTGTCTACAAACCTGTGGAGTCGCCCTTCGCGGGAGGGGCCCACAGAATATTTATTTTCAGATGCTTCCCTGTTTATCCCGAAGCATATGTCAGATGGCTGAATCAGAAATCCACGTTCTTCTCCAGCCCCAGGTCCCAGATGGGTGCCCCCCCCCCCCAAGTATTAATCCTTCGGTTACAATATGTACACTAGAACCATATGGTTCTCCCACCCCACCCTTGGTGTGTGAGTTTAAATGCATATTAATGAGACGTTGGGGGCAAGAAGGCTTGATTGAGAACAGTCTGTGGTCCCGAGAAAGCACAGGCTCCCAGGGCAACGCCCTACAAGCTGCTAATACCTTTCACATGTGCGGCGGGACCGGGCGCCGTGGCCTTGGGGACGCAGCCAGGAGAGGCCGGCCTTTCTCACGGAGCTGGCGCGGGGGGGGGGGGGGGGGAGAGGGGGGGGTGCTCACTGACACGGCCCTCGCCACGTGGCCCGCGTGGGAACAGGAGTTGCGAGCCGGGCTGCTTATACAGGGAGCTGGTGAGAGGACTAGAGTGAGAAATTTGTAATTGAGGTTTACGTGACATCGGTTTATTGAGTGGCTTGCCGTTAAAGCAGGTTCTCGCTGAGAGTATGATAAAAGGTGGTGTTTGTGGCCGCTGTCGCTGGGAGTCTAGGAGACAGGCCCTGCTTCTGATGCATTTTCAGAGAATCTAACATCTGTCGGACACCCTGGGTCTCTCCTGGCGTTCAGTATGACTGTCAGCATTTCATGCTTCTCCCCTCAGCGAGCCATGAATCAGCTTAAGGTATCATGACATCGTGGTGAGGATGTTGTGCCCGATTTGTTTCTGAATTTATTTATTTAAAAAAATATATTTTATTGGTTTTTACAGAGAGGAAGGGAGAGGGAGAGAGAGTTAGAAACATCGATGAGAGAGAAACATCGATCAGCTGCCTCCTGCACACACCCCCCTTCCCCCTCCACTGGGGATGTGCCTCCAACCAAGGTTCCTGGGATCGAACCTGGGACCCTTCAATCCGCAGGCTGATGCTCTATCCGCTGAGCCAAACTGGTTACGGCTGTCTCTGAATTTAAGAAAACATAAAAGCTGCATCTCTGAAAGCTGGCTCCCAGGGGGTCAGGAGGATCCTGACGGGGCACCCCAGTCAAGCAAGACCCCTCGACCTCGTTGGCGTCTGACTCCCCCTCCCACTCCCCCACCCCCTGGGACCTGCAGCACCATTGCACTTCTTCTTCCTTTGGAAACTCGTGAGCACAGTTGGCACCGCAGTGCGGGCGCACACGTGGCTTCGGTCGCCTCACGCTGGGAAGGGGCGCGCTGGTTTGAAAGGGGGCCAGCACTTCTCCAAACTTCCTCATTGCGAGTGGGCGCGTTCTGTGCTAGGCAAAGTTTGGACAGAACGGCTTTCCGAGCGCCAGCAAAATGTTATGTTAGAAATAATGGTGTTTACTTCCATCATCCTCTTACTGTTTTTTTCCATAAACTCTTTAGGGTTCATTTCCTAAACCTGACTTCTGTTATTTCACTTGGCCTAGCCAGTATGAATGGCATTAAGTCATTATCGCCTTCCTCACAAAGGCACATTCTGCCTCACCACATGGGAAAATGGGCTCTCCACCCCCCACCCCGAAAACATCGCCTTGACCTGGCTGTTCTTCTAAGAAGTCAGGGATGGACAGGACCAGCCCGCCCTCCACCCGCCCCATAGGAATTCCCTGCGTCCTAGGAAGGACTTGGGTTTGTGACCAGACCGATAGTCAGCAAGGGCCATTGTCCGAGGGCAGGTTCCCTGGACGCAGAGCTTGGGATAAGGATGCTTGTGTGTGTGACTAGCTAAGGGCATGTTCGAGGGAGAGAGGGAAGGAGGGAGCAGGACAGGGCAGGGGAAGAGGACACTGGGGCCCTAGTGGACCCCTGCTCCAGTCTTTTCGTAGGGAACCTTGGGAGCATGAACAGCATCCCAGACCATGCCCCTCCCTGGGACAGGGGGCCCCATCTCCCTCCGTAGCCTTGGTCTGTTCCTCTGGCGTGCAGGCTGCTGGGAATGGGCCAGGCCGCTCCTGTCCAACCACAGGCAGTTATCAATAGGACAGGAGAGGCCCCGGCATCTGAGGGACAGGTGCTGGCCTGGGAAAGGGCCCCGGGTGCCCCGGACCACACCCCCTTGTCCCTGAAGATAGGCCGCCCCTCTGTGCGCCCGCCCTCACTGGCCTGTGTTTCCTGTGTCCCCCGCAGGGAGCGGGCAGATCCAGCTCTGGCAGTTCCTCCTGGAACTCCTCTCCGACAGCTCCAACTCCAACTGCATCACCTGGGAGGGCACCAACGGGGAGTTCAAGATGACGGACCCGGACGAGGTGGCCCGGCGCTGGGGCGAGCGCAAGAGCAAGCCCAACATGAACTACGACAAGCTCAGCCGCGCGCTGCGCTACTACTACGACAAGAACATCATGACCAAGGTGCACGGCAAGCGCTACGCCTACAAGTTCGACTTCCACGGCATCGCCCAGGCCCTGCAGCCCCACCCGCCCGAGGCCTCGCTCTACAAGTACCCCTCGGACCTGCCGTACATGGGCTCCTACCACGCACACCCGCAGAAGATGAACTTTGTGGCGCCCCACCCCCCGGCCCTCCCCGTGACCTCCTCCAGTTTCTTCGCCGCCCCGAACCCGTACTGGAACTCCCCCACCGGGGGCATCTACCCCAACACGAGGCTGCCGGCCGGCCACATGCCGTCTCACCTGGGCACGTACTACTAGAGACCCGAGCGCGAGAGAGGCCTTTCCCAGGAGCACACGGGCGCCAGGACAGACATTGCCACACACTCTATTGGAGACCAGGAATCAAAACAAAGACAAAACCAAAAAAAAGTGCCTCAAGAGGAAGGAGAAAGCTGGGTGGGGGATGGGGAAGGAAGCCAGGGACCAGATCCAAAGACTCTTAGCGGGAGGGAATGACCAAAGTATTACCACGGAAACCAAGCGGATGCTAACCACGGGGACGTCCACACGGACCCGGAATCCGTGGGCCAACCTTGTAACAGACATTGTAGGTAGAAGCATGAGGTCACAGGACACGGCGCCGAAGAAAAAAGCGGTCCGAAGACGTGTGCGCCCTTCAGAGTCCAGGATCCCGCTCGTGCACACCAGGATCGAACCAAAGCAATCCAGAAAGCACAGTCTTTTCTAAATACAGAAAACTACCTGTATGTGAAAACAGAAACATATCAAACACAACACAGAACCAGCAACAAAGGGAAAAAAAAGAAAGAAAAAAGAGAGACTGTGCAACAGACGCTGACACGGAACTCATCGGCGTCTGCTGTTGCGGGTGAAATCGGATTCATTCCATTTGACGGAGGGCGGTCAGCTCTCCCAAGCTGTGAAGACGACCCAGAGTTTCCAACTCCTTTACAGGATTCCAGGGACCAGGAGCCGGGCGCGGGACTGAGCACGTGCGTGGTGGAGAGAGTGTGGATGCAGACGAGGGCTGGAGGATGTGCAGGCGGGTGCGGGGGGAGAGGCCGAGCCGGAGCAGGAGGACTGGGCGGGAGCCCGAGCAGGGCAGGCTGGAGCGGGGACGGTGTTGGGACTGCGGAGAAGGCATCTCGGGGACTCGCGGTTGAATGCGGTCAGTGCCAGGCCAAAGCCAGCGAGAGGGAGGACATGGCGGAACGGAGCGAGGGGCAGTGGCGGGATTCAGAAACGAAAATATGCATCTCTTTTTTTTTTGTTTGTTTGTTTGTCCAAAGAAAAATTGTAACTGGAATTGTCTGATATTTAAAAGAGTTGTTCGGGACGGCATGGCTTCCTGGGGGCTCTGTTCCCTGGGGGAAGGGGGGGGGTCGGCGATAGACGCCCTGGGCTCCGACATCACCGGCTCCGGGGTTCCCTTCGAGTCGCGAACGCTGTGCGTTTGTCAGAATGAAGTATCCAAGTCCATGCGGTCCCGCCCCCTTTTTTTATATAATAATTATATAACTTATGCATTTATACACTACGAGTTGATCTCGGCCAGCCAAAGAGACATGACCCAAAGAGACAATCAGCAATCGGACGTGGCCTTGACGTTTCACTCTGTATGCTTAATGTTTACAATACGAAGTTATTAGTTCTTAGAGTGCAGAATGTATGTAATAAAACAAGCTTGGCCTCGCGCGGCCGGTTGGATTCACCCCGCGTCTGCGTTCGCACTTCTTTGGTGACTGAGGACGCTGCCTGAGAGAAATTCGTGCGGGTGGTGGTGCGTCTCGTGTTATAATCTCATCCCCTCCCCGGGAACGTGCGGGAGGGAGAGCCACCCAGCGGGGATGTTTGGCGCCCAGACAGCCTGGGCTCCCCGCCCTTCTTGCCCACTCTCCCGCATTCCCAGGCCCAGAAGGACCGAGGCTCCCCCCACCCGGGGCCTCCACACCCGTGCCCCAAGGGGAAAGGGGCCGCGACGCTGAGGTGGTCGCTGAGACATCCCAGGTTAACATGGGGCACACATCAGTCACCCTGACTTCACTCTGTGGTCACAAAACATCTGTCCAAGGGGGAACAAGCTATTGCTCTCAGGGAAAACTATAACTTAAAATAAGTTATAGTTTTCCCTGAGAGCAATAGCTTGTTCCCCCTGCCCTGAGAGCAATAGCTTGTTCCCCCTTGGACAGATGGGTGGGCTCATCATATATATAACTGATGGGTGGGCTCATCATATATATAACTGATTTTTTTACACAGAGGAAGGGAGAGGGATAGAGAGTTAGAAACATCAATGAGAGAGAAACATCGATCAGCTGCCTCTTGCACACCCCCTACCAGGGATGTGCCTGCAACCCATGTACATGCCTTGACTGGAATCGAACCCGGGACCTTTCAGTCCGCAGGCCGACGCTCTATCCACTGAGCCAAACCGGTTTCGGCAGGGCATACTGAATTACTGTTGGTGTCAGAGACATCTGCGATCCCTCGTTTTAAAGAAACGGGACAGCTTCTCGATTTTCCACTCACCTTTTCTCTCTGAGGATCCCGCCAGGTAGCCTGTGGCCTGGATCTTTTCGCCACGGCGTTGTCTGGGTGCCGCGGTGTGGGCCTCACCGGCCCGGGCCGGGCCTGCTGCCAGCCCTGGCGTATTCCTCTGACCTGAACTCACTTTCCTCTGACACCCTGGGCCACGGGAGGGCAGTTTGAGGCGGGACACGAAGCAACATGAGGAGAAGAAGCTGAGCTGACGGCTTCTCAGCCCGCGTGGGCCACCGCGCAGCTGGCGTGGGGCTTGCTTTGCGCCCCGCAGTCCTTGTGCTGTGAGGCGGTGAAGTTGCCGGGCCTCGGTGCCCTGAGTGTTTGGCGGTGGCCTTCCAAGTCCATGTGTTCCATTCCCACCGCCTTCCTCAGACTCAAAGAATCCACCATCAATCATTTTCCAGCGGCCTGGGAGAGCCCCCGAAGGGCTTCCATCTCTCGGGGGGGGGGGGGGGGGGGGCAGTGGGGGGGGGTGATAACGCAAAGCAGGAAAGCGGGCAGCGGGGGACCAGGCTGCTCTGACGGACGCGATCAGTCATTTCTTGTGGAGTGCGAAGGCAGGCACACCTACATTCCACACAGAAATGCAGATGCGCTCGGATAAGCACTCAGGCCCACTCCCTCCAGGTTGTATCGGAGCCAAATAATAAGATAAGACACGCTGATCACATTCACCCTGTCAGCTGTTTCCAGTTAGACTCCCCTCCACGCCCACCCCCCATGATGAGCGAGCTTTCTGACACGCCGGGGGACTTTGGATAAGATGATAATGCTGCGTCCTCCCAAATAAATCATTCTTAAACTTTGTCATAAAAGAACGTTGACCCTCGGCCCGCATCACAGTGTAGTTTCCAAGCTCTCGCCAACTCGTGCTCCCGGCCCCATGGACCCCCGCGCAGTCTCGCTTCTGCTGGCAGGACACAGGTCCTCTCTCCTCGTCCCAGGCTCCGGGGCTCTTCCGGGAAGCTGCATACCCCCAAGGCTCAGCCAGAACGTCCCTCCGTCTCCAGGCGATGCTCTGGCTGCATCTCGGAGGGGGTCAAGGCGAGGTCGTGGGTGGGGCTGGTGCGCTTGGAGACCTGATCGTTGTCCCGAAGCCCCTCTCCGCACTGACATCTGGCTGCGGGGCCGGAGGGGGGCCTCGGGTGCCAGGTGCAAGACGGACATGTGGCCCTCAGAGCTAGTAAGGTGACAGCAAAGAGGGGGGACATCGATGTCCGTGGGACCCAAGAGGATCTTTAACTGTGTCCTTCAAAAACCTGACTTAACTAGTCTCTCATCACTCGCTCGGCTCTCGGATGACTAGTTAGAGAATAAAAAGCACTTTGGATTATGCAAGGGATACCAGGTTCTGTTCCTTCTCTTTATTTTAACCTTGTTTTAATTTTTAAAAATACATTTTTATTGATTTCAGAGAGGAAGGGAGAGAGATCAACAATGAGAGACAATCATTGATCAGCTGCCTCCTGCATGCCCCCCCACTGAGGGTCGAGCCTGTAACCCGGGCACATGCCCTTGACGGGAATTGAACCGGGACCCTTCAGTTCGCAGGCCGATGCTTAATCTATTGAGCCAAACCCAGTAGGGCTTAACTTGTTTTAAAAAATTTGTTAACATGTATTCATGTCCAATGAGGAAAAGGTTGGATACAGAAATCAAGTACTGGAGACAATGAGGACCTCCTGATTCATGACAAGCAGTGGCTCTGGGGACTTGTGGGAAATG
This sequence comes from Pipistrellus hanaki, assembly GCF_964339955.1. Lineage (NCBI taxonomy): Eukaryota > Metazoa > Chordata > Mammalia > Chiroptera > Vespertilionidae > Pipistrellus > Pipistrellus hanaki. The sequence continues at coordinate 3,560,147 of NC_140504.1, read as the reverse complement.
CGTATTCTCAGATCCTGCCCCAGACCCCCTGACACTCAGCCCTCAGTTCCAACCCAGCCACCGGCTCCCACAAGCCTGGCAGGTGATTCTGATGCCTGATGGAGTTGGAGAGCCGCTGCGATGGAAGAAAAGATGGTCCGTGTCCAGGTATGGAACATTCAGTATGAAATCTCAATCCCTTGAAGTTTTTTCTGTGGCCACATGGCAATTGACCATGAGGTTAAGCAGTTACTCTGAAGTGTCATGCTGGGTTATGCTTCCTCTGAGCAACTCTCTTCCCGACCGTTAACTGGTCCTGTGTGTATTAGTTACCTACTGCCGAGTAACCAATGACCCCGCACTCCTCAGCATGAAATAACACACATCTGGTTATCTCACCGTTTCTGTGGGTCAGGAGTCCAGACACAGCACAACTGGGTCCTCTGCCCGGGGCCTCACAGGCTGAAATGCAGGACTCAGCCAGGACTGTGATCTCATCTGAAGCCGAGCTCCTTTGCCGAGCTCACTGGTTGTTGGCAGAAGTCAGTTCCTTGTGGTTGTAGGACTGACATCCCATTTCCTTACTGGCTGCCAGCCAGGGCTCACTCTCAACTCCTAGAGGCCACCTGAGGTCCTTGCCACGTGGCCTTCTCCAGAGCAAGGCAGTGGCTCCTTCAAGGCCAGCAAGAAACTCTCACTTTGAATCCGACTTCTTTTAAGGCTTCTCCTGATTAAGCCAGGTCCACCCAGGATAATCCTTTTATTATTCTATTATTAACGGGAATTGATAAGGCCTCATCGTCAACGTTTAGGGCCTTAATTACATATGAAACATTACTTTTACCAGAGAAAATACCCTAGTCATGGGAATCAGACTCCCTCCAGTCACAGGTGCTGCTCACATTCCAGAGGACTGGGCAGGGCATGTGCACCAGGAAACGGAAATCTGGGGGCCATGTCTGAATTCTGCTGACACACCGTGGGTAAGTATATCTTCTAGCATTTTCTAAGCTCCATATACCCGAAGCCCTGTGCTCCACGGCTCCCTCTCTCACTGGCAATGTGGAGCTCTGTGCAAACCAGATGGTCTTTCTCCAAAATGTAAGGACTAATGCCAGCTTCTCAACAGTATTAAGTTTTCTTTTGATTTTGTTAAAAAGCGAGCCCAAGTTAGTTCTATAAGAGACTGAGCTGTGCAGACTCTTCTAACTTACAATTTTTACTTTAAACAACTTTATAAAGCAAACAGGGTATATTTACTTTTCTCATAAACATCTTTCACAAAATATTATTCTGGCGAAGCAAGACATACTATCACCTGATTGTGATTTGTGCCAGAACATGTTTAACTACAGACTTATACAGGAAGCGTATTAAATATAAGAACTTTATTTAAAAAATCAGTAAGAGTTCATTTTTTTAAAAAATGTTTCATGGACACATAATATGCTCCCTAAAGAACATGAGACAAAAATAGTAGCCAGAACTTAATTTCGAGAGGACTTCATAAAACAGTTGTGAGATTTTACAAGGTCATGACTAGCTGATTGGACATGGCCAGAGGACAGACTAAGGATCAACACCCATCAGAAAGGGAAGTCCAGCAAGAGCAAGCCCAGTGGAGAGACAGGGGAGTGAAGGCACCCATCCTAGGCCCTGGAGGAATAGCTGAAGGACTGTCCGGTGCTCCCACTGGAAGCAAGACTACATTTTTGGTCCATCAGCCCAGGACCCAGCATGGTGCACAGCCACATGAAGCTCCCAGGACATGTCTTCACCTGTGTGCGTGAATGAGCATCCAGAAAGGTAACAGTAGGGATGGCCAATGGCCAAACTCAAGAAAGAACTTTAAATTAGAGAAACACCGTATGGAATGGCCAACCTTTGCCCAGGAGTTCCTGCATGTGGGTGTGCTCATATGGACCATGTGACCACTCACCAGGTATCTAGCAGCACATGATAGGACTACTTGACTAGCTAGGTCTTTTTTGGGTTCTATGCTAAGTGATGAAATGTCATGTAAGCACACACGGAAAGCTGGGGAGAGGGGTCTGAAATGATGGCTGGAACCTCACTCTTGATCAGAATTACTTAGTCCTCAAGGCAGGAGCACCTTTGGGAGTTAAACATTATCTAAGCACTAGAATCCCTCGAATTTGCATGTCCTGTGACTCTTATCTCCAAAATGACTTGAACTCAGTCTGCTCGGAGGTTAAATGCATCCTGTCTGTTCCACTCCGCAGGCCCGGGTGAAGGATGAGAGGCGCCGGCTGAGGGGGCTGCAAACTTCCGCCAGGCACTTGCTTTTAGGAGGAAGATCCCTCTGGCACACTGTAGCGCTCTTCCACAAAAGCACCTGCCTTGGGGGTGTTGGTCATGGTCTGCTCAGCATTAGTCATGGCTCAGCTGTCCCAGGGAGCCTCAACCCAGCTCCAGACTAACCACTTGCACCTCCCAGCAGTCATCAGGCGGGCTGCCAAGGCTGGCATTCCACGTGTGAAGCTAAGGAAGAGATGGGGTGGAGGTTGAATATATAAGAAAGAATTTGGGCTAGGAGGTATGCAGCAATTGGATAAAGTCTTTGCTTAGAAGGGCAGGATGTTCCAAGAAGCCGGAAGAAAGGGTGCAGGACAGGGAGTGACCTCCTGCTTCAGAGAGGATGGCCACGAGGCAGAGAGCCTGCTGCACTTCAGGGTGGGATGATGCGATGGTCACCGGGATTTAAACCAACATTCTCTGGTTCAGGCTCACAGTAAAGCTGCCTTATTTCATTGAAGAAGAAAACAATGGAGTTCCTAGATGGTTCACTTGAAAGCGGCTGAGTACTTGTTAAAATCATTTTACCCAAGTTCACTTGGCTACTAAGCAGCAGGGACAGGATTTGAGTCAGAGGCTGTCTGACTCCAAAGCTCCTATGCCCACTCCCTGCGTTGTTCGCGTTCTCAGAGGAAGCTGAACTAAGAGTAGGACTCATAGGATGGGCCACCTTCACAGGACGGCAAACAATAGGGAAAGCAATGAGGGGAAGTGACGGGAATTCAGGGTGTGGCCCATGATGCACCTGGAGAGCTGACGCCAGCCCTGGGGACTGCAGCTTCAGGGAGGACTCCGCTGACACTGAAGCAAGAATCTTCAGGTTTGGGCCCAGCCAGTCAGTGTGCTCAGTGGTTAAAGTCACAGTTAGATTCCCAGTCAGGGCACATGCCTGGGTTGTGGACTCAATCTCAATCCCTAGCGGGGGGTGTGCAAGAGGCAGTCGATCAATGATTCTCTCTCATCATTGATGTTTCTATCTCTCACTTTCCCCTCTTCTCTGAAATCAACACACACACACACACACACACACACACACACACACACGCTAGAGGCATGGTGCATGAAAATTCATGCACTCAGAGGAGGGGAAGTCCCTCAGCCTGGTCTGTGCCCTCTCATAGTTGGGACCCCTTAAGGCAGGGGTCTTCAAACATGCAGCCCGCAGAGGAGTCTGATCCTGCCCGCCAGGTTTTTTGGGCAGTGAGCGCAGCCGAGGTGTTACAGTAGGAATTAGTAGTTCATATAGTCCGGCCCTCCAGCTCTCTGAGGGACCGTGATCTGGCCCCCACTTTAAAAAGTTTGAAGACCCCTGCCTTAAGGGATGTCCACCTGCCAGCTTAAGCTGCAGTTGGACATCCTTAGCACTGCTGAGGAGGTGGGAGAGGTTCCCACCACTGCCACTGCGCTGGCAGCCATCAGCCTGGCTTGTGGCTGAGCAGAGCTCCCCCTGTGGGAGCACACTGACCACAAGGGGCAGCTCCTGCATTGAGCGTCTGCCCCCTGGTGGTCAGTGTGTGTCATAGCGACCGGTCATTCTCAGTCATTCAGCCATTAGGGCCAATATTACCCTTTTATTATATAGGATATAAATCTTCAGGTTTGGGCAGGGAGTGTGCCCTGGAAACCAGAAAGCAATCACTTTAGGCCCAAGGAGGCAGAGGAACCCACAGTGACGTAGTTCAAAGTTCCCTCCAACCCTCTGTGAAGTCCATCTCATTTTTATTTTAAAATAAGAATGTGATTTCTTGCACTAGATGTTTGTGTCTTTATCAATATACTTATCTCCATTATTGATGATGCAATAGAAAAATGAAGAAGAGATGTAAAAAGATGGACAAACTTGATCTAATGGAGTTAGAGCCCTACTCCCAACAACGGAAGAATATAAATCCTTTTGAAACACACATGGATCATTTACAGAAATCACCACATACACTGATGTAGGTTTATTAGGCAAATCTCAACACATTTAAAGGATTGAAAAAACACTGTAGTCCTCCTCTGACCCAAAGGAATTATGCTAGATGCCAATAAAAAAGTTAAGAAGAGAAACTATACTCAAGGAACATAATAGCATTTTTAAAAATTATAATGGAAGCTGGAAAATATTTATGAGTTAATAGAATGCAAATGTATATCAAAATTTTGGGGATGTAGCTAAAGCATTACATAGAATTTATAGTCTGAAATGTTTACATTGGAATACAAAAGGGATAAAATTGGTGATGTACAAGCACAGCAAAACAAACAAATACAAAGGAGAAAGTGAGATATTGTACTAGTAAACAAAAGGCAGACATTAATGAATTGGAAAACAAGCTTCAATAGAATTAACAAAAGTTGTTCTTTGAAAAAATTAATAAAATTGACAAATTTTTGGTAAAGTTTGTTTAAAATGAGAAAAGAAATAAGTAACATTAAGAATGAAAAGGGGATGTTTGCTAGAGACTTTTAAAAGATTAGTGGTTAATGCCAAGCAATTTATGTCAGTTCATTTGAAAATTAGATTAAGTTGACAAATTCTTATAAAAAATAAACTGACCACATATGACTACTAATTCAATTTTTTCATGCCTTACAGATCTTAAAGAAATTGAATTAGTAGTCAGAAATCTTCTCACAAAGAAACCTATAAGTCCAATGACATCATCAGTGAAGTCAACCAAATATTCAAGGTACAGAAGGTTCCAAAATTATCTAAAATATTGTGGGGAATATAAAAAGAAGAAACACTCTTCAATACAATTTGTAACACTAAAATAATCGGGACCCCAAAACAGAAGCATCAAACAGACCATCAACCCTCAGAGGGAAGGTATGGGAGGGTGGGGGGGGGAGTGGTAAGAGATCAACCAAAGCACTGGTCTGGTCCATAACCAATGGACACAGACAGTAGGGGGGTGACGACATGTGCTGGGGGTGGGAGCAGCCGGGGAGAGGTCACTGGGGGAAAAGGAGACATATGTAATACTTTTAACAATAAAATAATTTAAAAAATAATCTGGATACCAAAACATAAAAAATAAAAAACCACCAAAAAACAAACAACCCCCCAAAAAACAAACAAACAAACAAACAAACAAACAAAAACAGTGCATAAAGGAAAATCACACACAGGAATGTAAGGTGAAAATATTAGCTAACAGAATTCACCCACATATAATGAAGAAATTACATTATCACCAAGTTGGGTTTATCAAAATAACACAAAGTTGGGTTAATGTGGGAATATGAATTAATGTAACTCCCACATGAGCACATTAGAGGGGAAAATTATGGTCATCTGATAGACACAGGAAATTCACTGAATACTAGAGGCCCAGTGCATGAATTCATGCACAGGTGGGGTCCAGCCAGCAGGAGGGGCTGAGAGCGGTTGGCTGGCCAGCCCCACCTGCTGGTCGAACTCCTGGTCTAAGGGACAATTTGCATATTAGCCTTGTATTATATAGGATAATCAAGCATCTATATTTTATTAACTATTATCAAACTAAGAACAGAATATGACTTCTTTAACTTAATAAAGTATAGTACAGCAAATGTCACATTTAAAAGTTTTAAAATTGAAAATATTTTCTTTGATGTCAACTGTAAGACAGATGCCTCCTGTTACCATTTCTATCCATCATTACTTTGGAGGTTCTCACCAGAACACTAAGACAAGAAAAAAGAAATAAAAATTTTAAGTATTGGGACGAAAGCAAAAAATATATTGTTATGTACAGAAAATAGGGCTGTGCAGATAGAAAGTCCAAATTAACCCATAGGCAAATTTTTCATGAGTTTTACCAAAACTCTTAGAATAAAAAACTTCAATTGCCTTTCTTCATGCAAACATATGCACTTATGAAATTAAATTTTAAAATATATAACTTAATATACTATAAAATATGTAGTACCTAAGAATAAACTAATAAAAAATATGTAAAATGTCTATGGGGAAATAATAAAATTTCATTGGGAAACATCAAAGAAGACCTAAATAAAAAAAAATATGTTCTGCTCATAGATTTGATGATCCAGTATTACAAATATTTCTATTATTTGCAAAATGGCCTGGAAATTTACTTGCAACTCCTATAAAAAAACGCCTAACATTTTTTTTTTTACAAGTTGATTCTAACATTTATACAGAAGGCAAGGTTAGCCAAGACATTTTTGTAGAAAAAATAGCCTATGCTTTGTGTTTTCTGTCCTCCCAGAAACTCAGTCTATATTATAAAGGGCCTGTGGCCCTAAGGCCTTAACGAACAAAGACCAGTGTGGATGGGCAGGGCTGTGAGCGCAGCGAGGCATGCACAGGTGGGGCGGGGCATGCGTGGGTGGGCGGGGCCGTGTGATTTCATAGGCTGGGTTTCTAGTCTTATTATAAAGTTATAGTATTTAAGCCGGGACTGGTTTGGCTCAGTGGATAGAGCGTTGGCCTGCGGACTGAAGGGTCTCGGGTTCGATTCCGGTCAAGGCATGTACCTTGGTTGCGGGCACATCCCCAGTAGGGAGTGTGCAAGAGGCAGCTGGTCGACGTTTCTCTCTCATCGATGTTTCTAACTCTCTGCCCCTCTCAATTCCTCTCTGTGTAAAATCAATAAAATATATATTTTTTAAAAAGTTATAGTATTTAAGAATCACAGTATGAATATTTAAGAATCACAGTATGAGACAACTCAGAAAAAGACAAATATATAAGTGAAACAGAAGAGAAGTCCATAAACAAATCCAAATTAAATGGGTATCTGATATAATCAGAAATTATACTTAATGTCAGTGTAGGAAGAATGGACTTTTTAATAAGTGGAGCTAGAACAACTGGACATCCACATTGGGAAAGATACAATGTCCTGCTACATAAAACCACACAGAAAAATCAGTTACACGTGGTCCAGGACTAAACTTTAGAATGCAAAAGTGAGAAGATTTTAAAGGTACTACGGAAAAATACCTTGATGACCCCAAAGTGCAAAGGAATGTTTTAAAACATGGCACAAAACCTATTAGACTATAAAATAAATATTGACAAAGTTTTCTGTTAACATTAAAAACTTCTTTTCATTAAAAGATTTCTTTAGAGTAAAAGGACAAACTGCACACTGAAAGAAGATATTTATAACCTATCAAACGAAAGCACTAGTATGAGAATGTGTAACTATTATAAATTAACTAATGACCCGGTGCATGGATTCGTGCACATTGAAAGGAAATTAATTAGAAGGAGGCCAGTAGGGCAAGATTGAGCGAGATGGGCCGGACATGCCCTGGAGCCAACCTCCCCAGGCCCTCCCTAGCCGGCCTCACCTGCGGTGGCACTGTAGCTAGAAGGGGGTCTGTGGAGTGAGCAGGGTTCCTCCAGAAGGTGGGGTCCTTCAGCCTGGCCTGTGGGGATCAGGCTGAAATTGGCTCTTCGACATCCCCTGAAGGGTCCTGGATTGTGAGAGGGTGGTTCTCCAGAGAGCCACTGCTGCCAAGTCATCACAGCTTGGCAGCTCCTGCATTGTCTGCCCCCTGGTGGTCATTGTGCATCATAGCTACTGGTCAAATAGTCGGGTGGTCAGACAGTTGCTTAGCCTTTTATATATAGATAGATGATAGATAGATGACAGATAGATAAGAAAAAAACAGTAGAAACATTTGTTAAATAATTGAATGCCCTACTTCTTAAGAGTGGACACATGATGTACAATAAATGTATGGGCAGTACTCAAGCTCCTGGTGATCAAGGACATATACATTAAAACCAAAATGATGTGCGTTTTGTAGGATGTAGGACCTACATCAGGGGGAGGCTCTCCTAATGGAATGGAGACTGGTCTGATCTCTTTGGGAAACAGTTTGCATTCTCTGGCCTTCACTGGAGAACAGATAAACTGTATACTCAAAGTCCTGTTAGGGAAATTCCAAAGGAAGCTTGGAGTCTTGCACAAGTCCACTCTGATACACAGACCACAATGTCCCTACAAGATGCTTACAATAATAAAAACTGGAAACAACCCAAGATTCCATCAACAGTAGATTAGATAAGCCAATTCTGGTATATCAGCAAAATGGAAATATATCAGCAACAAATGACCCTCACACACTTACTATTGAATCAAAGAAGCAAATAGGAAAGCATATACAATTTGGTTTCATTTATTTAATCTTCAAAAGCAGGCAAAGACAAGCAGTCTGTTGTGTGGAGATCACGCAGCTGTGGGTAAAAGAATATTTGAAGAAAAGCAAGGGACGGATTATTTCAAAGACAGGATAGGGACTCTCTCACCAGGAAGAAGAGAGAAGAGGGCCTGACAACGTTCTATTTCCCACCATGGTGGAAATTTCTTTATTCTCTGTGTGTTCATTTTGATCTCTCTTCTGTATAGATGACAGATCTTCCGATGCAAATGTGTCTTAAATAGTGGGATAAAAAGAGTAAGCACAGACTGAGCCCTCGCTTCCCTCCCATCAGGGGTGCTGTGCTGAAGCAGTGGCTGGCGGTACTGTGACGTGTGCAGCCCTGACTGCGCTTGGCAGAGGATGCTCGCTTCCTCCTGGGAGATGGCAGAGAGTTCACTTCCAGTACCGTGGGGTTCGGTATTCCCCCAAAGGCCTTGCTTCCTCTGCCAGAGCCCTCTGTCAGTTACTGCTTGTTTGTTTTTAAATATATGTTCTATTGATTTCCGAGAGGAAGGGGGAGCAAGAGATAGAGAGAAACATCAATGATGAGAGAGAATCATTGATCGGCTGCCTCCTGAATGCCCCCTACTGGGGATCGAGCCTGCAACCTGGCCATGTGCTCTGACCTGGAATTGAACCGTGACCTCCTGGTACATAGGTCAATGCTCAACCACTGAGCTACACTGGCTGGGCAAGTTAGTTATTGTCTGAGTCCCTGTGACTTCCCCCTCCTTCAACAGCTAGAGCTTAACTCCCACTGGCAAGTGTAGCCAGAATCAATGAGTGGCTGCTAGTGGTCTGCACCTGCCGCCAGTGACAGAGGAAACTGGGGCTGGAGGCGCCAGGTAGGAAAGTGAGGGTAGAGGAGAGCGTGAAGGGGTGAGGCCTCAGCCCACACTCCGCACCCCGCACCCCGCACCCCACACCTCACAGAGAACAGGTGAGCTTCCAGGGCGGGGCCTCTCTGCACCTGATGGAAAGCGATGGGCTGAGTCTAAGATCCCAATGGGACTGAGTCTCAGAACGGAGCCCCCGGAGCAGTGATGGGAGGGCCCTGTGGAGGCACAGTGGACGCTGACCTGACCAGACCAGGGCTGCCTGGCCTACGGCGATGCCTGAACCACAGCTCAGTGCCTGGTGGCTGCACACCCCACGGGACCATGGCAATGCAGTGTGAGCTGTGCCCTCTCCTTTGTTTGATTCTCTTGTTTAAGTCGCCTATTGTTAACTTTTGAATAAGTAATGATTCAAAAACTTGAAAATATGACATCATATACAGTGATGAGTCTTATTCCCAAACTGTGCCCCCTCCTCCCAGGTCCCCTCTCAACAACATAACAACTACTGTTCAGTGCATGTGTGTCTTTATAGTTTATAAAGTGTGTATGCAAGAAATCAAGGATATAAACTCATCTCTTCCTTGACATTTTGGGTCAAGTATCAAAGAATATGTTCCCCCCACACGGCTGGGTATCTTGCTTTTTCCACTTAAAAATGTTCCCCGGAGACCTGCCCCGCCTATTGCAGAATGCCTCCTGGTTCGTTTCTCATGGTGGCATGGCATGCCATTGCTTTGGACGGGCCATGCTTTCTTTGACTCGCGCCTGGTAGAGGAATTGGAATGATTTCCAGCCTGCTGATTACACAAATACCACTGCACTGGGCCTGGACACACACACAGGAGAATTCGCAGAAGCCAGAGTGGTGAATGGATTCACATTTTTGCAAACGAGAACAGTGAGTTTAACCCTGGATGTGTATAAAATCACTCTGGGTGTCTAAAAGCACTGAGATTGTGAGTTCACTGGTCTGATCTGGGGCCCCAGAGTCAGTCTCCTTAAAATGTTTTGGGTCCATCCAGGGCAGGCAGGGCTGAGAGCCATGAGTTCTGCGGGGGATGGAGCATGCATGGGAAGGACAATAATATTTTGGGAAGCATTTCAGGGGGAGAGAGATGAGACTATAGAGAGAGAGAGGAGGTCATGACTTGAACAAGTCAAGTCGGTGAAGTTTGGGGATTTTGGTAAGTTTTGCTCTGCTGTGTGGACATTGGCTGTATTTCCTCCGGGTGACTGTTAACGGGCCAGCTTACTTGTCAGGGGGTGTACTGCCATGGAGGTGGGCCTGGGAGGGAAGCCACGTGTCTTCGGGGAAACACATACTCATCGGGGCTCCATGGCAAGGCTGGAGCTATTCACATCTTCTTCTGCGGGGGAGGAAGCAGGGGCTCAGAGAGGTGAAGTGGCCTGCCCAAGGCCACGCAGCGCGCAGGCCAGGACTCCGGGCCAGGCCTGCAGCCGCGGCTTCCTGCGGATGGAGCTGTTTCCTGCCCGCGCCGGGCTGTCAGGGCCCCGGTTCTGGCCCGGTGGGTAGGTCTGTTGATCCTACAGTTTCCTTCTGGGGCTCAGAACCCGCTCTCCAGCCTCTTGTGAGTTGGCCTCCGCTCCCGCAGGGTGAGCCTGGTGGGGACTGCAGGCTGTCAGGGCTGGCTTTCCCGTCCCCTCGTTGGGAAGGGGGCTCGAAGCCACTGGCCCTCACCAGGAAAGTCTGGGCAGCTTGTGAGCCCACAGCCCCCAGGAGGGCGGTGGTGGGGTGCGTGTGGTCAGGCCCACGACTTCCGCCCTTCGCCCTGATAAGGGTCGCGGGCAGAGAATGCAAATGTAAACTGTCCTCCAGGCAGCTCCCTCCGGAAGATCCCGCTTCCCATTGTTCCCTCTCCTGGGAGCCTTATCGGAGGCAGCAGAGAAGGAGAAGGTTTTTTTAAAACCAGAGGCGGGACCTGGATGAGGCAGCTGTGGCCACCAGGAATGGCCGTTTTTATTGCGTCTGCCAGCTCTGGAGCCTGACCAGGACTGGAGAGGCCAGTGTGCTGTGCGCGGCTGCCCCACGAGCCTGGGCAGGGCTGCCGAGAGAGCTTGGGACAGGAAGTGGGCACACACTTGTGGTTTGGAATGTCCGCGTGTGTGTGTGTGTGTGTGTGTCTATGTTTATGTGTCCGTGTATGTCCCTGAGTGTGGTCCCTGCATGTGTGTGCATATTCGTGTGAGTGTCAGTTGTCTATGTGTATCTGTGTGTGTATCTCTGTGTGTGTGTCTATGTTTATGTGTCCGTGTATGTCCCTATGTGTGCATATTCATGTGTCAGTTGTCTGTGTGTATCTGTGTGTGTGTGTGTGTATCTGTGTGTGTGTGTGGGGGGTTTTGTAGCCCTCAATCTCAGCTCTAAGTCCTTTGAAATATATTTTCAATTCTCATCGACCGAGTTGTGTCCCCTCCTTGCTGGAGAAAGCCCCCCAAATAAGGCGCAATGCTGGAACTATTTCCAGAACACACCCCGGAGTCACCAAGCTTTAAGATGGACTGGTTGAGAGGAATTCTGGACCTGCAGGCTGTGGTGGGCTGACATTTAAGCGCTGGGACGAATTCCGTCCTTCCACAAGGTGGCGCCAGAGCTGCGTGCACGGACTGCACTTCAGCTGGGAACCTAGACGCAGTTCCTACCTGACCCCTTCCTTCTAACGTGGGGGATTTGATTGTTCAGGTATCACTCATCTCCCTGCAGTGCGTTAGGGGCCGGTTCTAGGTCCTCTCCAGTGTGCTGTGGGCAGGCTTCCCCTGAGCCTGGGATTGGACCTGTGGGCACATCGTTTTGAGTGTGAGTGTGTGAGTGTGTGTGTGTGTGTGTGTGTGAGAGAGTGTGTGTATGAGTGTGTGTGTGAGTGTGAGTGTGTGTGTGAATGTGTGTGTGTGTGTGTGTGTGTGTGTGTGTGAGTGTGTGTGTGAGTGTGTGTGTGAGTGTGAGTGTGTGTGTGTGAGAGTGTGTGTGTGAGTGTGTGTGTGAGTGTGAGTGTGTGTGTGAATGTGTGTGTGTGTGTGTGTGTGTGTGTCTAGGGCCTGTGAGCTGCATTCTCAGAGCTCTTGATGCCCTGGAAGTGTCCTTTCCGCTCACACTGATGAGGAGAACTTGGAGGCAGTTCCGCAGAGAAGAGCCAGTGTTGGAAACTCTGGGACAGCAGATCTACGGGGCCCTGGTGGGGCTGAGGGGTGGTGGTGGAGGGGGAATCATTGCAGTCAGTGAAACCTGTACCCCAGGTCCCTCTGGGGTGCAGTGGATCTCATCACACTTGTGGCTGCATGTCCTACTGTATCACTGGACAGAGGTGTCGGGGCCACGGAACAGACCGAGCTGGCCAGGGTTATTCGCTGAGGGCTGCCGTCATGGTTCCAATGAAGACAACGTGCTTTCCTTTGTGGATCCCTGGGAAGAGCACACACATGTGCCCGTTGTAACTGCGTGTGGCGTGTTTGTGACTCAGCAGCCTTACGTGCTGTTTCGGGCAGTTCTGCCTTGTCCATCCCTCCGTCAGGCGTCCCTGAGGTGAAAGAGCAGGTTTGCATGTTGGATGGTGGATGCAGCAGGGAGGCGCCCTTCCATTGTGGTAAGACGTCGTCAAAATCAGAGCCGGAATCCCGGGCCCTCTCACCTGCGGCCTGTTTCCACATATCTGTGCTGCGAGACACCCATGTTTCATTTCATCTCCTCTTCAGAGGTAGCTTGTAAACACAGGGGAAGTGCACGCACGTGTATTCTTTTAAAAAAAATATATTTCATTGATTTTTTTATAGAGAGGAAGGGAGAGGGATAAAGAGTTAGAAACATCAATGAGAGAAACATCGGTCAGCTGCCTCCTGCACACCCACTACTGGGGATGTGCCCGCAACCAAAGTGCAGTCCCTTGACCAGAATCGAACCTGGGACCCTTCAGTCCGCAGGCCGACCCTCGCTCTATCCACTGAGTCAAACTGGTTAGGCCACACATGAAAGAGGAGAGAAGCCACAGATGGGCGGTGGCCTTGAGATTGTCTTGTTGTCTTAACATTATACCCAGTCAGCCTGTCCTTTGTTCATTGGGAAACCAGGTCTTAAAAGAGATGGAGAAGAAAACCGTGAGCTGAGCACTTCCGAGGGCAGGTGCTCCCTCTGCCAGGCATGGGTGTGGTGGTCACTGCCCCTGGGGTTCACGGGTGTCAGTGGGTCTACAATGAGGCCGCGGAGCACCTGCCTCCAAATCAGTGTGTGCGTGTGGGCGTGTGCACTGCCCAATGCAACCCCGGCCACATCTGCTTCCTCTGCACACGCTGCCGACACTGGCCTGGAGGGGGTGACCCCACAAGTCCAGGGCAGTCCTATGCCATCTGGTAAGTGTGGTGAGAAAGAACTACCACCAAAACCCCACAATTCTTTTTTTTAAAAATTTATTTTTATTGATTTCAGAGAGGAAGGGAGAGGGAGAGAGAAACATCAATGATGAGAGAGAATTACTGATTGGTTGCCTCCTGCACGTCCTACAGTGGAGTTCAAGCCCGCCAGCTGGGCATGTGCCCTGACTGGGAATAGAACCGTGACCTCCTGGTTCATGGGTCAATGCTCAACCACTGAGCCATGCCAACCAGGTCCAGCAATTCTTAATACTTCCAAATGGTTCTCAGTGCTTTGGGAGTGAACACTTTAACGGGACAACAGCCGTTCTAGGTGGTATCTTCGGTCAGCCTCGTTTCACAGATGAGGAAACCGGGGCACCCAGAGGTTAAGCCACTGCCAAGGTCACACGCCTGGAGGGCTACGTGGAGGTGGGCCCTGCCACAGCAGCCTGGCAGCGGAGTCCCGGGTCTTAGGGCGCAGAGGGCAGAAGAAAGGAGCTTGTGATAAACAATAATCACAGCCCTCTTAGAGAGCTAGTTCTTTGAAAGTTTGGAGGGAATTATATTTCTAGGAACCAGGACTGAAACTCAGAGATACCGTCGGAGGCCCAAGGAAACGAGAGAGAAAGGAAAGAAGGTTTGGATGGAAGAAAGGGGTGGGGGGAAGAGAGAAGATAGCTAAGGACTTTGTAAAGAAATAAGAGTATTTTTCTGGGAAGAAGGCGGGGCAGTTCGAACTTGAAACTCCAGTTGAGAGAGGAAAGGGGAGGATAGCCAAACCCACCAGGGGCCTGGGCCCATGCCGCTCGCGTCCAGGAGATGGCGCTGGTTTCCTGAAAGATAACAGGCTAGTGTGGTTCCTCTGACTCCAGGGCTCCTGTTCTGTTTGTGCTGTTGCTTCAAAACACAGCAGACCTTCCCTGGTCCCCCTGTGGGGAGACCACTGTGCCCCCTGGTGTTGGCCCTGTCGCTGGCCAGACCCAAAGCATTGTCAGCGGGAAGGCCCCGCGACCTGGCGGCCAGCCCCGGCCTCCGCCTGGACCAGCACAGCTCTGGGAAGGAGAGAAGGAAGGAAGCCTGGCCTGGGTGAGCCGCCCCACAAACTGCTCCCCTTCCACAGCCGCACTGAGCTGGCTGATTAGTCTCCGTCCCCATGCACCCCCAGGAGCCAGTTCTCAGAGGGGGAGCAGGGGCGTGAGCCAGGGAGCTGGGCAGGGAAACCTGGGTCTGTGCCCTCCCCTGCCCCCATGCCTGCTGCCTGGGGCTGGCGCTGTCTGGGCCACGCCCTGGCCGCCGTGACCAGAAGAAAAGAGGACGGAGCCCAGGTGCTGTTTGCTTCTCAGTCTCTGCTTTTCACCTGCAGGTGCACGCCAAGTGGATTAGCTGGGGCTCAGTTACCGCCTCGCCAGCCCCGGGGCTCCGTGCACTTCCTGCTCGGATGGCGGGGTGAGGCTCCCCATAATCCACAGCCTAACCTCTCTGACAGGAACAGGGCACGCTCCCCTCCGGGAGGGAAAGGCGAGCAGGGAGGGCTTGTACTTCAAGGTTGTTCTGTCCCCACCCTCTGGTCCCACCTGACCTCATCCAAGCTCCCCTGTGGAGAGGGGCCCAGGAGCGCAGGCGGTCCCGAGGCAGCCCTGACGGGAAGAGCCAGGTCTGGGGTTCCCCTCCCCCCTTTTTCTTCTCTCCCCTCCCCACCCTCCCTTCCTTTCGCCTGGATGTGAGGACTGTGGACAGCCAGCTCAGAGGCAGAGCCTCTGCTCTCTACGCCCACAGGGTGAGAACCGCTGCTGTGGAGCCTAAGACCGTCGGAAAACACAGATATTTCCATTACATTCATAACAGTAGCAGAATCACATTTGTGAAGGAGCAACGAAAATAATGTTACGGTTGGGGGTAACTGTATTAACTGTATTAAAGGGCTGCGGCATTAGGCAGGTTGAGAACCTCTGCTCTAGGGGCGCACACTGGATCTTGGTAACCCACAGTCTCTGAGGCGTGGCTGTGGGCGAGCCCACGGTTCCGCAGGTCCCACCAGCTCCAGGGGTCAGTGCTGGGTGACACCCTGGGCAGCAGGGCCTGAGGACGCGTCAAGGATGCAGGGATGAGGCTGGCCGAGCCCCCTCACTCTCAGGAGGCCCAGCAGGGGCTGCTGACTGTGGTGGCCCCCGGACAGCCCTCCTGCGCCACAGGGACCAGCTGCTCTGAATCCTGCAGCTTCTGGGAGCTCAGCAGCCTCTCATCGGGCCCCTCGGAGAGACGCTGAGGTGACGCCACCTTGCTGGGAGTCCCCACACTCCATGGTGGGGGGTGGGGGTGCCCCTTCCAGGATGGCCTTCCCACCCTCTAATGGAGAGGGTCTGGTAACACTCCCGACGTGAGATTGGGGTTTCCCAAAGTCTGCAGCCCCGGTCGGCGTCTCAGTGTCCATGGGAGGGTCCTGGGCTCTCGACCCGCCCCTAGACAAGCTGCCAGGCGATCCTGACTTACACCAAAGTGTGGGATCCCCTCCCTCACCCAAGGTCATCTCCAGCTCCCAGTGTCTCTTTTCCAAACTAGTCGAGCTGTTTTCCCCACAATGTTGGGGAGGGTGACCGGGGGTTCTGCCCTCCAGGACAGCCAGTTCCCCACCCCTCCCCCCACCCTGGCTCTGGAGGAACTGGGAGCCAGAGGAGTTGAATCTTGGTCACACAGCTGCCCCGCCTAGGACAGGACGAAGCCCAGGAAGTTGGCTTCCTGGTCTGGAGCGCCTTCCTCAGAGCACCTCCTCTTTCCTTCCCCAGTGATGCCCACTTTAGCTCCTCACTGCCCCGCTCTCAGACTCCTGCCCGGGGCTGAACCTCCATCCATCTTGTTAATCCAGTCTTCACACCGACACCAGACTAAACTTCTCCCAGATCCTTCTCCTGTCCCCACTCATTCCGTTTCTGTTCCCAGCTACTATAGACACACATATACAAGGTTCTCAGTGTTTTGCCATTTGGCAGTGATCACCCGCCACGCCATTCTACCTCCTCCAGACAGCCACCACGTTAGCTACTCCATTTTCCTGACTCCTGGCAGCCTCAGCTTGCTCATTCTGTCAAACCCTCCACCCAGAGCTCCCGGGCGCTGTGTTTCTCCCTGCCAAACACTCCTCCATCCTCCCAGGCCCAACCCCAGTGCGCTCCCTCTCTGGGACACTCTGAGATGTAAGCACCCCCTCCCCTGACTTCCGTGTTGCTACAGATGTTGCTGCAGAGCCAGAAAGCTCTTTGTATTCAGGGTGAGATCTTGCCCATTCGTCCTGCCCAAAGCCTAGCCCAGCACCAGGCATCCTGCAGGGATGAGCACACATTGACAGGCGGAGGGAATGAAGGAACCGCCGATGAATGACTGTATGAATGACCCTCCCCACCTTTGAGCCTCATGATCTCCTCTGATTAGTGAAGGCGATTAGGCAGGAAGTTTGTGCATCTCTAACCTCAAATATAAAAGCAAAAGTAACATGATCTCAGTTTATCCCCCAGAAGACAGAGGGTGGCAGACACATGATACTGTTGCTGGTGGAAATGGGATCTTTTCATGGAGGCTCAAGGAAAGCATGCCTGGGACACACGTATGGGGGTTGAAGTTGTGGTGAGGTTTATTGGGAAAGACATGGAAGGCTTCCCCAGCTCCTCATCTGTCTTCTCCATCCATCCCGCTGTGGGAAGAGTCCAGCCTTGTCTCCATCAGGCCCAGAAGGAAGGCTAGTGTGCATACATGCTGTGCCTAGTTCAGTCCGTTCAGTCCCCATCCTCCTCCGCCTAGCGTAGCCTCTGATCCCGCTGTGCTCTGTTGGCACTGCACTGTGGTACCCAGGCTGGTGCTTGGGGCCTGAATGTGGAGTCTGTGTGGCTGCTTGGCCAGAGACGGCTGCTATGGAGAGAGAAGGTGGGAATGAATGGGGAGAGAGGGGGAGTGAAGGAGAGAGAAATGGGGGGAGAGAGAGTGAGCATACTTTATTGAGCTTGGATAATATTATCTCCAGCTTGGGGATGATCAGGTACCCACTCAAACTAGCCAATCAACTTCCTAATACCTGACTGGCTTGTGTTGGATCCTCCCTCCAACCAATCCATTTTCTAGATCTTCTGGGGTTCAGCATCCCTTATCCAATCTGATCCTTTTCTAGGGCTAGGTTCTGCCCCTTATAATCCCGTCTTAGTTCCTACTGTGCATACCTCATAGCAGAAGGCCCTTCTCCTGCACCATCATGGCTTCTACTGGGCATGTCCTCAGCCAGGGAGTTTCCTCTCTATTGTTTACGAGTGGCCCAATGCATGAAGATTTGTATAAGAATGGGCTTTCCTTCCCCTGGCTGCTGGCACCACCTTTGCTCCTGTCCCCGGAGTTGCCTTTCCACCTTCCCATGCTGCCCAGAGGCCTGGAGCTGCTGGGGCAGTGTGGAACACCTGCGTCCTGCCCCCAGCTGCTCAGCACTTGTCTATGCAAATTAATCTGCCATCTTTGTTGGGTTAGTCTGCATACACACTCCTGATTGGCTGGTGGGCATCATGAAGGCACAGTCAATTTGCATCTTTCTCTTTTATTAGTGTAGATTCCTTTCATAAACAATATGGATGGCTGTGCCCTGGGAGATGGAAAGTGTCCTTCCTCCTCCACAGGTAAGGGAGGGCATTAATCCCCTAGTCTAGTGGATGATGCTTACTAATGTCTGACTCCCTCTGCTCCCTTCCTTTATTAATGTCCGCTACCTACGCTACAAAGATTCATGCAAAAAAGAGAAGAAAATCCTGATTGTCAGATAAGTAAAATGATCTGCATTTTAGAATCTTAATTACTCTTACTCACCGGGTTGATTCCGAATTATGGAAACCATTCATGTTTTTATACCTTCGACTTGAACTGCCTAAAACCTTCTTCAAGGTCAAGTTGAACAGTTCAGACTTCGGTTGACATGACCTTAAGAAAGAGCATGAAATCAAAGCCCTTTGAGGTTCGCTCTGGGTAGACGTCAGAGATGTGAACTGCGTTCTCCTCCGGGGAGTGTGGGCGACAAATCAGATAAAGTGGATTCTCCTGTTTCATTCTGAAGTCTGGCCAGGCTCTGGAGAACAGAGCCTTCCCACCTTCCACTGCGGGACCTCAGTGCACGCTCTGGCGATGGAATTACCCTGATGGCTGACGCGGAGTGATGTTTTCTTGGCTCCAGCCTCCGGGACGGGCTGTCCACCCTGCCAGCAGTCCCCAGGTAATTTGCAAACCCTGCTCCGCTCTGCTCCCGGCAACCCCAGCCAGGGCCTGCGGGACAGCGCAGAGTCATTGTTTCCATAGCTGTCCACGGGCAATTTTCTCACTTAAACCACATCTCTCTGACCCTCCTCTCAGAAAACAACCCGAACGGAGACTATGTTTTCTTAACAAACCTCAGTCAAATATCTTGGCGGGCTGGCCATTTTCTTTTAGCAGATTCCAGGAAACAGGGACGGAGGGGTGGCTGATGAAGCCCGGCCTGTGAGTTCCAGACACGTGAGCTCCCTCCCGTAGAGGTGAAAGGGTAGCGAGGGGTCAGGTGCACGGACTTTTTGTCTCTCCTCTCTCTCCCGGCACTCAAAAAGTATAAGCTCAGCTTTTTTTCCTTTTCTTTTTAAACAATAATTATTTTTTTTTAAACTGTGCTCATGAATTTTTTCCTCCCACTTAGATGCAGATAGTGGCAATCTTGGGAAATTCAGCTACTTGTTCCTCTCTCTCTCTCTCTCTCTCTCTCTCCCTCTCTCTCTCTTTCTCTCTCTCTCTCTCTCTCTCTCTCTCTCTCTCTCTCTCTCTCTCTCTCTCTCTCTCGCTGTCTCTTGACTTGAGCCCAGTTTTTAATTGTTTATTTATTTCCTTTTTTTAAAATCTATTTTTATTGATTTCAGAGGGAGGAAGGGAGAGGGGGAGAGAGAGCGAAACATCAATGGTGAGAGAGAGTCCTGTACACGCCCTACTGGGGATCTAGCCTGCAGCCCAGGCATGTGCCCTGACTGGGAATCGAGCCGTGATCGCCTGGTTCATAGGTCAATGCTCAATCACTGAGCCACACCTGTGGGGCTTATTGCTTGTTTTTTAGAGAATTAATACCCAACATTAATGAACCTTTCATAGCGTTACCCTTGTTAGACCAGCTGTTCAAATCAACATTTCTCCAAGGGAGCATATTTAAAAAACACAGAGAGCTCCTACCTCTGCTTCACTAAGAATACTGCAGGAAGGGAGGAAGAGGCAGGGAGGCGACTCCTGGAAGGTCTAGCCCAGGTTTACTGACTACTTTTTACAAAAATCAGCTTGGAGGCTCATGGGAAGGGAGGTGTGAAGGGAAATGTTCAAGGACAAGGGGTAGCATGCTGCAGCTGGAACCACCTGGGCTTTCCCCCTTTTCCCCGGGCAGTCCCCAGCAGGAGGGTGAGGCTTGGGACAAACTAGCTCATGCAACATCGCATTCTTCACGCATGCGTCAGGCACGTGTCCTCCATGGATATGCACACAGTGACAGCTCCTTGTTCTGAATGCGAAAGTGACAGCATCTCGAGGCATCTCAGCAGACACTGTGCTCCCTGGAGGGTGGCTGGTCCGTGGCTGCAGGAAGGGGAGAACGCTCCCTCCCCCAGGCAGTCCTGTCCCCAAGTCAGGCACGATGGTGCTCCCCAACGTGTCACAAGCAGAGATGCTTCCTTCCCAAGGTTTGGGGTCTCCTTCTCTCCTTCCAGCCATCAGGGTCTTGGCTGCCCCGTTTCCTGTCCTCGTCTCAAGGTCAGAAGTCTCTAGTGTCCTGGGCAGCAGGAAAGCGTGTGCCTCAGCTGCCTGGCCTCGTACCCAAGATGGGGCCGCCCATATGGGGTCCAGAGCCTCTGGGACTGGAGGCCTCAGCAAAGAAAACCCCTCAATGGAGGCAAAACACCACAGCCGCTCCTTCTGAAGGGAAGCTCCTCAGGGGTCCCAGGAGGTGCTGACCTCCCCGGGAGCCAGCGGTGAGGAAGGAGAAGGATTGGCCGTGGAGGGGATGGCTTCCTGCATTATTCGTGTGGGAACATGAGGGTTCAGTGTCTGGGCCTCTCTGCAGATGAACTCCTTTCCCTGTGCCTGGCTTCTTCCTCTCTCCAGCACGCTCCGGAGGCGGGGCTTCCTAGAGGAAGCGCAGGCACACATTGTTGTGGCGGAACAGGGACAAACATCTGCGCTTCTAGGAGCATTCCTCTCCCGGACGGTCCTCCCAGAGGTCCTTGGGGCCCGGGGCCGCTCTGCTTACAAGAGAGGCCACAGGATATTCACACTTGCGGTCTTCTGTTAAATTCATGAAGATGACAGATGGGTCAGAACCAAGTAGCAAGAGTAGCAGAACCACGTCTCTTGATAATAACTCAGTACTATCAAGTATATCACCTAGGTACCTCGGTGCTCAGCAGGTCCAAGTGGACTCATGCTGTCCCCTGCTGCCTGTCCCAGCCCCCACATACCACAAACCCAGCTTGCTTCCTGTGCCTTGCATCTGTGAGTAGCACCCCTGATTTCCACCCCAGCACTGAGTCCAGTTCACCGTGTCCCTATAAAAAAATCTACAACTGAATTCTGTCTTATCTTTTAATTTCCTACATCTCTTCAAAATACATCCAGGCCTCAGCTCCACAGCTACCACCCAGCTCAGATCCTGAAATAGCCATCCATCTGGTCTACCCACTATCTAGTATTGTGTAGTTAAATGTGGAGCTTTGCAACCAGATAACCTGCTTGGAATCCTTATTTATTCTCTCTGTGTTTTCATTTCTTCATAGTTAAGAGCAGGATCCTAATGGTACCTGTTTCATTAGATGCCTACTTCATTTAATTACCAGAAAGTGTGCCAGTCATTACTAAACCAATGAATGACACCTGTCATTCATATTAACCACTCTGGCCTCCCTCCCACCTGTCCTTTTCTGTGAAGCCAGGATAATCATCTGAATGCTCTATGTGAAACCTCAATGGCTCCCGATTGCATTCAGGGTAAAAATAACAGTCTTTCACTTGTCTGCCAGGAATTGCCCCATGTGGTCCTCACCCATCTCTACAGCTCTTCCCACAGCTCAGTCCCAGCTTCTGCATGCGTCTTCAGCCCTCGTCCAGTCCTGTTCCTACTGCTCTCCACATGGGGGTTGGGATTCTTCTGCACTTGCATTTTCTCAGACTTAGGGGTCGCCTTCTTCCCTTCTTTCTCAACACAATCCCAGCCCATCACTTGTCTCCCAGCTCAAAGTCACTTCCTCAGGGATGCCCTCTGACTCCTCTGACACGGCTCATTTCCCTGTGTGAGGTTTTTATTTGTGGGTTGTTTAGTGCATGTCCATGCCCCCATGTGAGCACCACGAAGGACTGGCATGCTGCCTGGCAGGCAGCAGGTACTCAATATTACCTATAGCAGTGGTCGGCAAACTCATTCGTCAACAGAGCCAAATATCAACAGGACAATGATTGAAATTTCTTCTGAGAGCCAAATTTTTTAAACTTAAACTTCTTCTAATGCCACTTCTTCAACATAGACTCGCCCAGGCCGTGGTGTTTTGTTGAAGAGCCACACTCAAGGGCCAAAGAGCCGCATATGGCCCACAAGCCGCAGTTTGCCAACCACAGACCTATGGCGTGAGAGTTTAATGAGCCAACATGGTCCCCGCTCCCATCGATTCTGGCCCCTCAGGTCCCTGCAATCACCCTGCCATCCTGGGAAGGGAGAGGGAGGGTGGAAACTCCTCCTTTCAGGCTCTGGTTGTCCAGCCCCTCCTGGCTCTCCCAGCTGTGGGTGGAGGGGAGAGAGATGGTCACTAGCAGAGGGAGTGTATGGTTCCCCGTGCACATCCACATCCGTTATCTTAATAGACCCTCTGAAGGACTCCGCTCTCAGGTGAGCTCCTTAGTCTTCCCATTTGCCAATGGGTGAGCAGGGGCCCTGGGAGGTTGTTAGTCCAAGACCATTCAATAGTGAGCACCAGCTGGGATGAACATCAGGCACAGGGACCTCACTTCTGTGTGCTTTCCACTGCTCCAGTCTGCCCGCAGCCAGACAAGGAAAGGGGATGACAGTTCAAAGGAAGGCAGGTCTGTCCCCTGCCCTTCCCATTCTCCTCATCTCGGATGATCCCATCTGTTCTGTTTCCCACTTGTCACAAGTTGGGAGCAGACTCTGAGATGGAGTCTAGAGCACAGAACACTTATTAAGAGAAAGGAGGGCAAGGAGGCATGCGTGGGAAGAGGGAGAGGTTCAGCATGATTTCGGGGGTGGCTGACACTGTGCAGGGCTTTATCACTATGCTGATCTGTCATTGCCTGTGGCCACCTGGTCAGGCCTTCTCTGCCATGAAGGCCACCTGAGAAGGGGCTGATGGCTCTGTTTGCAGCTGTGGGGGTGTGAGGGGGAGTTGGGGTCAGGCATCATGGTGTCTACTATGCAAGTCCCAGTTTCCTGCCCTCTCCGCCTCATTTATGCTCCCTCCCTCCCTCTTACTCCTGCCCTGCTGGCTTAATCCCTGGTCCGTCTGGAAAGAACTCCCTGAATAAGTCTCTAGTATTACGTGACCTGACGTTCAGGGATGGCTGTGTTCCCCGGGCGTGGGATGCTCAATCTGTGACACCAGACACGAGGGCAGTTGTGGGTCCTCTGTCATTAACGATGAAGAATAAGAGGAAAGGGACCTTTCTGTCTTTTTTCCACTTGTGTTTTTATTTTCCCAGCCCACAGTGCCTATTCCTCTAAGGATAATTCCCACAAACCGGATGATTAGGTAATGCGCATCCTTGCAAAGGACTCAGTAGCAGCACTCGCAGGCCTCGCTTCTATGGGTCAGGTGGACCTGGGAGGGCTCCACCTCCCTTGCCCAGGTGGGCACAGCTGGCACAGCCCCTTCCTGGACCCAAGAGGACACGGTGCCAACTCACGGTGCCAGCTCTTGGCACAGCCCGGAGGAAAACATGGGTTTCTCAACACTCAGATCTTTTCATTCTTTTAGGTTTCAGGGAGAAGGTGGGTCAAAGAGGAACAGCCTTTTGTGTGATGGTTTAACTTTTGTGCAAACATCTTTAGGCCTTTTATTGTCCGAGGAGATTATTCAGGCTGTAAAACTTGAGATCATTTGCTTTTCTTTCTGGTGTCAGAGGGCCATGAATCTAGCACTGGCCAGATCATTTGCTTTCTTTCTGGTGTCAGAGGGCCATGAATCTAGCACTGGCCAAACCCCAAGGGAGCCAGAAAGTGTAACCAGCAGCAGAAGGAAGCAAACAGCTCAGCGGAGGTTTATTGAATGCGCTGTCATCGTGATGGCAGTAACTGTGATCATCATTACTGTCACCATCGCTGTGGTTTTGCTCGGCAAAGATGGGCTCTGGTCTCAATATTGAAGCCTTAAGTCTCAAACTGGCTCTTTGCTATGCCTCTCACTCTCTGCTCTCTACACTCACATTCATGCTCCCATCTCTGGTTTGCAGACAGTCTGAAGATTATTTTGACTGGACAAGAGGCTGATTTTAATTTTCCGCAAGCAGACACCAGCTCCTATCAGCCCAGCAACCTGGCAACGGCTGTGACTTGGGCGGCTCTTTTTGTTCCTTCCTTTCCTGTTGGCGAGCTCCTAATCTCCCTTGGCATCGGGACTCTCGCTGTGGGGCCCGCACCAATGGCTGTCACTCAACCAAGTGACCCTGAGCCGGACTCCACGTAAACACGGCCCTCCCGAGCCACGCATTGGGGGAAGTGATCAGACGCGGGGCGGAGCACCCGAAGCGGGCATTGTTTAAGAGCTGTCACCTGCTCCTCGGTTCTCCCTGTCGCCGGGCCCTCAGCCACACCAAGGCCAACATTTTATCAACACTCCACGGCCAAATAAACACTCGACTCCCAGGCTTTTTCCTGGCTTCGCTCTGTCTGATAACAGAGGAAGTGTTTGGGGAGAGAGGGAGATGGCCGTGTCAGCAGAAATGACTGCTCCAGCCCCGGCTGTGGTCGACCAGATGCTCACCAGAGTTCGCCCTCCCTGCTGGGCCCTTGTCGTGGATGGAAAGGCTCTTTCTCACCCAAGTCAACTGTGGCCGTCTTTTCTGTGTGGAGCTGTTGCGTTTGACTTCACTGCGAGTGTGGAAGGGCTTGTTGATTGTTCTGAGCTGGGGAGGACTGGCCAGGATTGCTTCACAGTCCACGTCAGGGAGACTTCCCTGTGAACAGGGCTGGTCTTTCATCTTCACTCGATCCCTGCCATGCTCTGAAGACCTAGCTCTAGCCTGTATTGCCTTAGGGGCATTTATGAAGTCAGTGTCTCTGAAGCAAAAGCAAGGCCAGGACCCTGTAGTTATAAACATGGTTATGAATGTGTGATGACAGTGCATTGTGGTAGACAGCCTGCATTTGCGTACTTCACAGAGACCTTTCCATCCTGAATCGTGCTTCTATTTTATGATTGTTTGGGGAAAGGGAGGCATTTGAGGTGGGGAAAGTGAAAGGAGTTTGGGAAGATGGTTGTGGACGGGATGTTTCCTCCTGGCTGGACCTCGCCATGCATTCCTGGTCCCACTTGGAGATCCACTAGGGGAGTAAGATGATAGAGGAGATCCAACCCCTGTCCTAGAAACAGGGAAGAGAGTGTGGGGCCGTCAGTGAGTAACATCTTTGTAATAAGGAGCCGAGGTTTTCTCCAGGGCAAAGGGCCCACAGGTGCTCCTGGAGACTTCTGAGGCTGGCCTATCAGAAAGGGAGGAGTAAGGCAGGGAGAACCAGGGAGGGAAACTAAGGGAATGAACATGACTCTATCCTTTTATGATCCTAGTAGACACGGTTCTAGCATAGGGTGAATTTTCCACTTCTTCTGGTCTACGTGACTATGTTTAGAAGTGTGTCTTCTATTAGAAACATGGAGAACATGAGTGCATGGGATCAAAGGTAATACCGGTGAGTTGATGAAGGCGATCTTTATAACTGGTTGTCATGGTGATGAAGCCCTGTAAAGAAACCTCTGCAAGCTCTGAAAAATTAGAGTGAAAGGGCTAATAACAGTGGTTTCCTGTGTTTGCTGGAGGTAAAGAGCTCAATAAACATCCTTTCAAATCAGAGTGATTATTCATTCTATCAACACTTGTTTAGCACTCATTAGGTGTCAGATCTAGGCATTACAGATGAAATAACCTCACAACTAAGGCATTGCTGTGTGACTAGCTGATTAAAGACATGGCTACCACAGACAATAGTATGCATTTTTCTGGAACGCTGTCAGGCATCAAACCTGTTGGTGGAAAACATAGGAGATCTGAGTATGAGGCTCAGAAGCTTAATTACCTGTATAACCTCAAGGGTCAAGATCTTGGAGTGGGGATCACCCTGGAAATGTCCACTTAAGCCTCCTCACCTCTCCATGGCTGAGACTCTTGACTTTGCTACAAGGATGGGAACCTCCATCACTTCAGGGGCACCTCAGGCTCCACCAGAGGTGTGTTTGGAGCAGCAATGACTATTGATGATGTCATGTGTCTGCCCTCACGTGGGGCTTGTTGCCTATGGCACTTGGAGAGTCTGCCCACGTGTGTCCTCTGGCTGAATTTCCGACAATCACATGAGGCTCTTCTCCTCAAAGGCAAACACAAGGCTGTTCTGTCAGCTAGCAGAGGGGGCTGCTGGCCCACAGCAAGGAAGCTAGCTGTGACTCATGGTCACCAGGGGTGGGCACGGGAAACCCTCCTTTATGAAAACAGAGAAGGGTCCTTGAGGAGAAAGAACGGAGGCCTATGGTGGGGAATGTTAGGGTAAAAATAGACCTGGAAGGAAAGCAAAAGTGTCATAGCTGCCAGGAACCAGGTCTGCTGGGAAGTGCAGGGAAGGGCTGGCCAGGGCACCTGGTCAGGAAGCTTGGGACACTTCACCTCTGGGCTTCAGGGACCCTCTGTTGTCTGGACAGGAAGGTGTGTGCATGGTTATGGGGGCTCTGTGTTCTGTGTCCCTTCCGCCACCCCCAAAGAGGACAAGTTATCTGAAAGACTCACACACCATGCTAGGATTAAAGATCAACATATTGGAGGTTAGGGTCTATTCAGAAAATCCAGAATGTGTGGCTGTCACGTGGTAGGAGGTAACACTTCTTCCTCACCCCCCTTGGAGGGATAGTACATACTTCACTCTTCTATCAGTCTTACTCTTTTTTCTTATTTACTAATTTCGTGAAAACATAGGCAGGTATGGGTGGCATTTCCATTGATATTTATACTTCATACTGTTCACATACACCTTAAAAGAATGATGAAAAATCTCTCTATCCCTGCGGGTATTTGTAAGGTAACATCTATCAATAAATATTTTCATCATAAGATTGAAAAAGTCTATTCCTTGCTAGTAAATAAGACAAAATACATTATTGTATACGATGACATAAGATGATGATTTATGACAGCTAGCATAAATGTTATATGACTCTGAAAAATAGGTTTTAAGCATTTTATTGACTAGAACATGCCAGCTCTGAAAGGAATCTCATAAAATTTTCGTTTCCATACCTCATGCAATGCACCTCGAAAAATCCGATAGTCCTACAAAGCATTTTGTTTGCATTTATAAGAACAGTGACCTAAACTGCCCTGGCTATTCTGTATTCAGGATATCCCACTACACACCCGCCGCGCTGCTTCCAATACCAAGCTTCACCCGGAACAGAAACATTGGATGAGGAAGCCAGGAAGTCCTATGGGTCCTGGTTCTTGTTGAGTCAGAAAAATAGTATCTTTCTCCCATCCATGTGTTTTATCCAAAAGCAGTGAGACACAGTGATAATTGAGGTGGGTAAGGGACTATCCCTAAAGCAAGCTCACTCTCAGGCCCATTGCAGGACAGGGTCCTGTCTTTGTATGGGCCCTTTGAGACAGATTCAGAGAGCAAGCTGGGAAAGTTTACTGGGGAGTGTCCTTGGGAGATATCCATATAAGAGAGTGGGGATGGTAGAACTGAGCAGAGGGAGAAATTGCCCCAGAATGCAGCTATAATTGGTGCTTCAGTGTATCTACGGGAGCTCCACAGCCAGAGTGATGCTTCAGAGTTGTCCCAAATGGAGGAGAGAAGATGAATGTACTTGTCCCTGCAGAAGCCAGTCATTGGTGACAGTCATCCCCTGGGAGGAGGTCTATGATTGGGCAAGGCAGGCCTGTGGCTGATGGCGCTTCCCATTGAGGGGTACAGCTGAGAGCCACAAGCAGTCTCCGTTCCCATCCTCTGGAATGAGTAAGTCTGCGTCTAGGAGCACTGGGTGGGAACTAGAGCATCTTCTTTGCATGGAATGTTTGTGTCCTGCTGAAATCCCTGCATTGAAATCCTAATCCTCAAGGTGACAGTATTAGGAGGAAGGTCATGAGGGTGAAGCTTTTGTGAAAGGGATTGGGACCCTCGTAAATGGCACCCCGGAGAGCACTGGAGGCCACTTTCCACCACGTGACTAAGTATACAATGAGGAGTCGGTAGCAGTCTGTAACCCGGAAGAGGATCGTTGCCTGAACCTGTCAAGCTAGCACTCTGACCTTGGACTTCCAGCCTCCAGAACTCAGACATTAATCTCTGTCGCTCATACACCACCCTGTCTGGGGCACTCTGTTATGGCTGTCCAAGCAAACTAAGAATATCCTACAGTCACTGCTCTTGCATGGCTCAGATCTGCTTGCTTCTTATGGTAAGTGTGTCCTGTATGGAAAGAGCTTCTCTAAGATTGTGGATGTTTCCTGGAAGTTACAAGAGAAGCACTTTTAGAACAACCTCTCCCACCCCTGCAAATGGTCTTAAACTGGTGCAATGACCTTCCTAGGAGTTTCTGAGTAACTTGCTATGTGTATGGGGTGAGGCCTAAAATTAAGCTTCAGTATTGTGTGTTCCAGCGCCTAACATGGATTCTCTCCCCATTCTGCTCCTTCTGAATGGGACCAAGTGCCACGCCCACTTATCCCTGAGAGCTGGGCACCATTTCCCGGGCAGAGTTACTCAAGCAAGCCAAGCACCTCCTGGTGTCCATGGACCCAGGCTCACGCTGCCCGTTGGTTCCTATAGAGCCTGGCCTGGTGGTCCCAGCTGGCTTGCCTCTGTCCAGAGTTGGATGTGTGCGTCTTGTCAAAACCTAGGGCAGGCATCCCTCCCTCGCCATGTGGGTGAGTCAGAGGCAGCCAGGACCATGTGTGGCATCCTGCGACACCCAGACACCGGTGTGAGCTCTCACTGTTGTAATGACAGTTTGGAGGAAGGTGACAGTGTCATTTTTCAGTGATTTTTGATCAGTGTGTTTAGCTTGTGGCATTAGTCGCTAGAAATGGGATTTTTCGGGAACATCCATTACTCATCCAGGACGCACATTATTTATGCTCACACCTTGTTGGCCAGAACTAATCACATGTTCCCAACCTGGCTGCCAATGAGACTGGTACAAGGGGGGAGGGGTGCAAAGAGGGAGCGTCCAAGTAACAGTGACAACTGCCATTGTCACTGCCAGGTGACTCTACTCGGGTCTTCTCATTTTAAATCCAGAATAAATGTGGTCTTAAAGAGAGATGCAATCTGTCTCCTCTTTGTACACCAGCCTACAATGAAAACTGGGGGTAATGAACCAAAATAACCCTTTTTCTCTGGATTATTTCCATAACTTTAATGGCCACAAATTGGAATCCCCAGGGTGCCTCCCAGACACCAGAATCAAATATCATCAGAAACCCCCAAAATCCGCTGCCAGGCCCTCTCCTCCTGCTGGGCCCCTCCCACTGTAGACAGAAGTGGCCCATGGTGGTTGCACTATACTGTGGTCTGGGCTGCGTCCCTGACAGGAAGGTGAGCCTGGCGTCCCCTGCCCCATCCCTGCCCACCTCTGAGACACTTTCTCCCACCATCTCTGCTTGTCCCTCACTCTTGAGCATTTGATAGGCATTGCCTTTCTTATGTGTCTTGTGGAAAGAAGGACACATGGGGATGGTGGCGATCCCGTGGGCAGGGGACGCTGGAATGCTCCAGTCTTCCACTCTGAGACGACTGCTAGGGGATGTCTGTCTGACAATTCCAGAGGAGAGACTGGAGCAACAGACACTGAGGTGTTTCCCAGGCTTCCCTGAGCCCAGCTCTACTGACCTTACCAGCTCTTAACTTCCAAGAGATCTTCAAAACCATTCCTTCAGCATGTTGGCCTGCACCCATTCTGAATACGTGGGTCATTCTGGGCCTACCCCTGCCTGAAAGTGTGAACTTTCCCTCAAACAAACATTGGCTGGCATACACATTTTCCAAAACCTAGTGGGTTTTTTACTAAATTAAAATAGTTTTGGGGGAAAAGTGATAAAATATTTCTCAGACCTGCAGGAAACTTGACTAAACATCTTAGCATGCCTAGGAATTCTTTAATCCAATTTACTGTAGTAAAATTCAGAGAAAATAACAGCATCTATTTAAATTGTTCTGCTTGGTGTGTGTGAGAGAGTATTGAGATATACTTGATATACAAAAAGTTGTTTTTGAAAGTATATATATATATATATATATATATATATATATGATTTGGATATATGCATACATCTGTGTACTATTACCACAAAGTGCTAAACTTACCCCTCATTTCCAAAAATGTCCTTTCTGTTCTATTGTTGTGTTTGTTTATTTGGCGAAACCACTTAATATGAGAGCTATCATCTTAACGTACTTGAAAGGACACAAAACTGTAATGTCAACTGTAAGTACTATGTCATACAGGCCATCATACAGGCCATCTATGTCATACAGGCCATCTAGAACACAAATGAAATTCAGAGCCTTTCGTCACCCCCAGTAGTTTCCTCAGGCCCGTGTGCAGCCTCTCCAGCCCTTACCCCAGGCAGTCACTGTCCAGCTTCTATCACTGTCGGTTATGGGACATATTTAGAATTTTACATAGATGGAATCACATAGTATGTCCTCTTTTGTTCTGGCTTCTTCTGATCCTCATTATGAATTCATCTATGTTGTTGTCTTTATCCATAGGTCACTAATCTTCATTATATTCCCTTGTACGGATAGATCACATTTTACCTGTTCGCCTATTGAAGAGCATTTGGCTATTAGAAATAAGGCTCCTATGAACAAATGACACATACGTCTTTGAATGGATATGCATTTTCATTTCACTTGGGTATGTCAAAGAATGAAACAATTGTGTCTCTCATTGCCTAAACATTAGACATTTTGCATTATCCCTTTGGCCTCCATGGTTTGTTAATTTTTTTTCTTTTATCTCTTTCTTCTTTAGTTTATATAATCCTACTGACTTATATTCAACTTTAACTATACTTTCTACTTACACTTCTATTTTGCTATTCAATCCATCTACTAAATTTTTTATTCCAGATATATTTCTTTTCAGTTCCAAAATTTCAACTTTGTTCTTATTTATATATTCTATATCTCTGTTGAGGTCTAAGATTGTTTTTGACTCATTTCCATTATATTTTCTCTACCTTATGGAGCATAGTTTTATCAACTGTCACCTCAGGGCTGACCTCTGTTAACTGTCTTTTCCCTTGAGAGTAGGTCACTTATTTATATACCATTTTATTTTGACTTGAATCCTGAACATTGTTAGAACCATATTATGGAGACTTTCAGTTCTGTTCATGAAATGGCTGATGTTTTTCTTTTAGTAGCAATCAACACGGTCAGATTAAATTTCAAACTTGATCTGTGGTCGGTGATGCAGTAGCCTGTTCTAGGTTGGACTTTGCAGTTAACCCTGTGTGTGTATGGGTCAGTGGTCACCCACAGACTTTTCTAGAGTTTAGGTATGCATAGAATTAGGGTTCCTATGCCATGTTCTCTCCTCTCTTAAGTCTCCCCCACCCTACAGTAGCTCTGATTGCCCTTGGTACCTTCCCTTTTTTTCTAAACCAGAAAAATGGTGGCCTTCATTGTGTTTTAGTTGACATTTGACACATCACAGCTACAATTGTCCTGAGGGCAAGGCTGAAAGAAGGAAACACCCCCCCCCCCCTCAACCCCCATGCTCCTGTGGCTTCCTATGAGTTTCAACTCACTTCAGAAGGTTACTTGCTTCCCTTCACTCTATGAAGTCCTTGGGTAGTTGATTTTATGTATTTTTTCCCAGTATAGATACCTGTTCTCTGAGACAGGGTAAGTTTGTTACCACAAGCAGAATTATTGTTTGTGTATTTTTTATTCCATTGATTTCAGTCTTCTTTTAGTATTTTCTTCCTTCCATTTATTTTAGTTTCAATTTGCTTTTATTTTTCTAACTTTTTGAGGCTGGAGCTTAAATCACTAATTTTAGACTTTTCTTTTTCTCTAAAATAAACACCTGAAACTATAACTTTTTCTTTGAGCACTCTCACTGATCCTATCTTTATTTAAAATATTGATAGTTTGTCTACCATGAATTTTTTGGCATAATTTTGATTTAAAAAAATATTGCTTCAAAGTATTGTCTTCACTACTTAGTTTGTTAGCGCCCTTTACATTTTGCACTTGAGGCAAATGTCTCATTATCTCACCTTCTGAGAGGTGGGTGCTCTGCATCACAGGGAGTCCATAGTGCCCAGGAGTTTATCAGGGACCCATAGCCATGGTCAAGAAAGCCCATCATACAAGGTGGCCTGCAGAGCCAGCGGGAGTTGGCCAGGGCCTTCTCAGACTGAGGGAAAAGCATAACAAAGGCCCGGAGGCTGGAAAGAGGAGGCAGTGTTCAGGGAATTACTAATAGTTCAGGCTGTTTGAAGATAGAACACGAAGGCAAGGGATGACAAGAGAGGTTTTCAGGAGCCAGATCGAGAGGAGCCATTCACCCCATGCTAGGACATGGGTATGAAGAATCAGCTTTGGAATAAGGGAGTAGAATGATCAGATTTTAGTTATGATTTTAGGATGACCACCCTGTGTACAGTGGGGCAGATGGGTTGGAAGGGAGAAGGGTTAGAGGCAGTGTAGCCAGTTTAAAACTTCTAAAAATAAACAAACAAACAAAAAACACACACACCACAAAACACAACAACAAAAACTGATGAGAGATAATGATGTATGGATTGTGGTCATCCTCCACAGTCAGCTCCATTCCTGCGCTAGCCCTGGTCAAAACACAGCAACAATAAAAACCAGTGAGAGATGATGATGGCTGGGGGATGGGAGCAGTCATTTGAATGGAAGAGAAGAAACGGGCTTGAGAGCCATGTCAGGGGCGATATGGACAGGGTGATAGCTTAGACACTTGTGGTGAGGAACTGGGGGAAGACCAGGTGGGTCTCTGATTCCCAGCATTAGAGGAGGAGACGGTTTGGGGAGGAAGACAGTGTATAAGAGCATTGCTCCTGGAACAAGGTGGTGCTACCTGATGTGACAAAATGGTGTAAGTGAGAGGACCCAGCAGGCATACGTCAGCTTGTGGACCGGTGACGGCTGCAGAGACACCTTGAAGAAGCCTGCCTTAGCTGAAGGGAGGGTCCCTCCCAACTTTTATAGTAGGAGACACAAATGCAAAAAAAAAAAAAAAAAAAAAAAAAAGACAGACACATAATTATGAAATTTATTTAACAGTCAAGCACTTTCAAGTGTTGGGAAATCAGCAAGCTCTTCAGCCGTTGGGAGGTGAAGCCCAGTACATGATTAACTTGCCTCTGACCATTTGGAAACCAGGGCTACAACCGGGGGAGACAATTTCCAAAGGAGAAAACTCCTATTCTCTACCCTGAGAACCAGGAATCCTCTCAGAAGTCATGAGATGTGTGTGTGTGTGTGTGTGTGTGGGTGGGTGTGGCTTGTATGATCAGAAGAGGCAACACACTTCACAGGTGGCAGATTCGTGATGGGGGCGGGGTAGGGGGAAGCACACATGGTTCTGTGTGGATGTGAGGCAGTGAGTCTTGTGCTAGCAGATGTGGCAGATCTTTACGCACATGTACACAGTGCACAGGGAGGTGGACTGTTGAGAGCAGGAGTTCTCACAAACTCAACAGGGGAAGACCAAGAATGATAGAGAAAGGGGTCCTCGGGACTGGAAAAACACATGTAGGACATTCAAATATACCACGTGCTGAGCAGTATAATGGAAGTGTTACATTCAAATAAAGGGGTAGAAAACTTGAAAAATATTCAGTGTTGGGGAAGGATAGGGACTTTTGCATGAAATTTTAACCATTAAGCTTGTTTGTTTGACATTTTTGAAGACAAGTGAACAAAAGCAAGAACTTCTGAGAAGAGGGCTATGGCTGCCAGGATGCCATGTTTCCAGCCCAGAGCCCAATGCTGCTGTGACGGTTCCCATAGTCACGGCCCCAAGGCCATGGTGCGGTGAAGGCAAAAGTTGTCCTTTGTCTGGGACATGGAGAGCTCAGTCCTCAGCCAAAGTCACCCACTAAGGCAAGCAGATGCTTGAGGTAAAAGCAGAAAATAACACGTGTCTGAGAAATGTCGTGCAGGTTAGGATGAGCTTCATCACTACATCCCAAGTCACTGTGCACTTTCTGGAAATCATTGTGGTGGGTTTCCCCCCAAAAAAAAAGCATCTGAAAAGTTAACTTCCTGCTCTGTGACCAACCTTTCTTATTGCCAGCTGCTATATTCTCACTCAAAGAGCAGTCTTGCCACCACTGAGAATGGTCAGCCAATGAGCCAATGTTCCAAAGAGCAGGTTCCCAAAGATACACTGGAAGCTTGGGGCTGTGGCAGCCATGTGTCTACGTGTGCTTCCTGTGGCAGCCACATGTTTGTGTGTGCTCCTGTAGCAGCCACGTGTCTGTGTGTGCTCCTGAGGCAGTCACGTGTCTGTGTGTGCTCCTATGGCCGCCATGTGTCTGTGTGTGCTCCTATGGCAGCCACGTGTCTGTGTGTGCTCCTATGGCCGCCATGTGTCTGTGTATGCTCCTATGGCCGCCATGTGTCTGTGTGTGCTCCTATGGCTGCCATGTGTCTGCGTGTACTGCTGTGGCAGCCACCTGTCTGTGTGTGCTGCTGTGGCAGCCACGTGTCTGCATGTGCTCCTGTGGCAGCCACGTGTCTGTGTGTGCTTCCCCAGACAAGTGCTCCCAGGATGAAGGCGGTCCCGTGTGCTTGGCTCTGCCCTGTGGATTTAAATGGCTGTGTTGCTTTACAACGGCCCCCACATGGTGTCTTCAGGCTTATGTAATTATGTTTTCTTTCTTTTAATGCATCAAAGTAAACGAGCTATGGAATGTAAAGGACTTCGGTAGGCAGTGAGGTGCTGAGAGGTTGCTGTTAAATAATGGCTTGATCTTTAATTGTTGGCTAGAATGAAATGATCAATAGATCATCAAGGCCAAAATTTGTTATTAAAAGAGGGGCAAGGCACGGATCTCAGTTCTTTTCTTTGATGAGAAAAGAAGCAAAATGCAGTCCGTTAGGCACTGATGGAAACTAACATTGTAAGTTCTTAGGATGGAGCCATTTCCAAATGACTGTCGTTAGGACCATCGGAAGCAGCTATTTCAAATGTGTTTGCCTCTGAGCTCTCTCAGGAAATACTGGCTTCGTCTCCACAGGGCACCACAATAGCACCATCTCCACTCCGACAAAATAAACACACTTGAGACTAGAGGCTTTACTACATTTATATTTCCTATGTTTCACAGATTAGAGTGATTCCACATATTAGAAAAGAACGGTGATGGTGATCAGATGGAAACAAGAAAGGGTTTGACAAACAGAGGTATGGGTTTGTAGACCATGAGGGTACATCATTAAAGCTGATATGGGATGTCTGGGCTCAGCGGCGACAGTGTGCATACCAGTCAGTGTGAGATTTCCAACATGCACCCCACAGCAGCTCAACCATGAGAAACATGAGCCACTGTTCTGCTAACGGCAAATCCAAGTTTAAGACCAGTTTTAAATCAGAGGAAAGCAAGGACACTCCAGTGCCACTACAGAGCGATCAGACAACGATATATGGCAGGAGACCGAGGCCCAATCCAGACTCTGGTGAGAGAACACCGCCGGGCTTTGCCAGGAGTGGGACTGTTCGCTTGCAAAATCTGTGTGTGACTTGGGATGTTAATCTTCATAACAGTCCCTTGCATTCCATTAAGTGGTGTTTTGGAGTGGGTCCTTTTGGAACCGAGCAGTCTGTTTACCAAAGCGTTCTTTTCTGCAACTTACAATTCCATGACACCCTACAGAAATAATTCTTCCTAAATAGATCCAAGTTGGCTGTTACCCTGCCTTCCTCTCCTGGCTGCTACTTTACACTCTGGCGGCGCGCAGACACAGCTTCCTCTGTGATCTGGAAGTTTGTTTTTTTAAAAAGTCCCCGGTACAGTCATACTTCCTGCAGCGATTTGTTTTAATACGACATCCTTACTCTTGAGGTTTGATTGCAGATGAAAAATGTAGTTAAATTTCAGTGAATGAAAAAACAAAAGCATTTCTTTGAACTCCTCTCCAAATACCTTCTTGGAAGCTCTTTACTTTTTAAACAATATGAAGGACATTTGCAATCTCGACAATAGTAGTACCAATAAGCCAAAGAGATCACATTTCTTAGCTTAGAGTCAACAACTTCTGACTTTTTTAGGGGGGAAAATTATATAAGTACTCTATAATCAATTGTAGGAGCTCCATTGGACTCTAATTTTGAGGGGATTCTTGAGTGTTTTGGGGTATCTTAAGGGAGTGGGAAGGGTTCATACTAGATAAGCTTTGACCTCAGATAAAGAGCACAGTGAAGCACTACATCATGAAATGAGAGCTGTTGAGCAAAAACCTTGGGGATGGACTTTCAGGCTGCCTCCTTCATCTTTGGCTTTGCCCATCCACTGCTGGCCAGGACCACAAAAGCCGTGGCCTGATTCTCCAACGGGAGTTGGGGATGAGGGCATGCATGCCATGTGGGGGGGCTCTAAGCCCAACAATAGAGTCTTCTCCTCGATGGACGGGCTAAAATAGCATTCTGCTCTATGCTCACAGACCGTATCAAAAGCCCCCAATGATTGGTTGAAATATATTTTATTAATTGAGCAAGACAAGAAAAAAATTTTTTTGGAATACCCCCTTTCTCTACTACCAGTTGTATGAAAACTATAGCTTCTAAAGCTTCTAAAGCAGTGGTTCTCAACCTTCTTAATGCCACGGCCCTTTAATACAGCTCCTCATGTTGTGGTGACCCCCAACCATAAAATTATTTTTGTTGCTTCTTCATAACTGTGATTTTGATACTGTTAATGAATCGTAATGTAAAATAATTTGATGGTTGGGGGTCACTGCAACATGAAAAACTGTATTAAAGGGTCACAGCATTAGAAAGGTTGAGAACCATTGTAAGGAAGGGACATTTGTTCTTTGCTCTTCTAGAGAAGGGCATAGTTTGGGATTCTGTGAATACTTTCTGTAAGGTTGGCAGCGTTAGCAACTAAATATACAAAGACATCCAGTTACATGTGAAGGTTTATTTTCTAACTGCCTATGCAATTTTTAATTTATTGACAAAAATGAAGATAGGACATTTAGAACATCTCAATAGTCTATCCAGAATGCAGTACAGGAGACCTGTCTTGCATAGACAGCAAGTCTGGTATTCCTAATTCTGGGATTATAGTCAGAGTTATATGGCATTTACATACATATATGACATCTTAGGCTTCTCTAAGTATGTATCGAAAATTATGTCCTGCTCAGCAGGCATGGCTCAATGGTTGAGTGTGGACCTAAGGACAAGGAGATCATGGTTTGATTCTTAGTCAGGGCACATGCCCAGGATGTGAGCTCAATCCTTAGTGTGAGGCATGCAGGAGGCAGCTGATCAATGATTCTCTCTCATCATTGATGTTTCTATCTCTCCATCCCTCTCACTTTCCCTCTGAAATCAATAAAAAAAGATATGTCCTTATTTTACACAATCAATTCTTGTAATTTTATTAGGAATTACCCATCACTTCTAATCAAGAGCTTTTTCTTCGTCTTCTATGTTTATACACCAGCAACATAGTAATTGGAAAAAAAAATTCCTGTCCCCAATTTTTGAGCATCTACCATAAACATCCCAGGATTATGATTTTGGATTGATTACTTTGAACCCACAGGATTATCTGACTTGGTGGAATGGACAGCCAGGACAGAACAGCCAACCACCACATATCAAGTGGAGGGGACACCAAGTCCCCAGGAGGCAGACAGAAGATGAGAAAGAAGGGAAAGGGCTGAAGCCTTATCTTTACCTCGTATTTTGTTGTTAGTCAGCATTTAGTGGGAAAACTTTTGGGGGGGGGGGCATTGAACTTAATCCATCGATGTTTCTGAAAGACTGGGGAAATTGGTCCTCCTGGGAAGGCTGAGAATATAATGACAGTCAGTTGTAATGTAAGATGAGTGGCCAAACTTTGCCTGCAAAGAAGTTCTTGCCTATTGGGAGAAGGGCTTACATGAGAGCTGCTCAGTCAACCCCAAGCTTTCCATTTTTACACTTTTCTCACTGCCTTCCTTATTTTCCAGTGGTGATGGTGAAGATTTTGTTTTATATTCTTTTAAAAAATCAGAACATCATAATAAAAAAAAGTTTACTGACAAATACCAGTACCTCAAGAAGTTAACTCTTTTCATCTTTAAAATCTCAATTAGATTCTCACATATCAGTTCATTGCACATTCTAACTGTGCAGACTCTTGGCTCTGCTCTGGGGCCCTTCAGGCTGAGAACCAACACCCACCACTCACTGCGGAACCCAGGCCCAAGGTTTGGTTGATTGGCAGGTCATTCTGATTAAAGATAAACTGAAACTCACAAAGGGCAAAATGTGCACAGTTGATCCATTAGAAGTAAAATGTCAAGCTTTGGACCTTCAAGTGTACGTCTTCCCGGGGGAAGAACATCAATTGCACCTTGGACCTACCCTGGGTCAAATGTAGGAAGTTGGGTCGCGCTAGAGAGCTTGAAAACCAAGACTGAATGTTGATGCCTCTCATTAAAGAGTCCCATCCCACGGAGCTATGACGAGATAACCAGGATTCAAAACTAGTTATTTCAAAGAAAAGCCGAGATTGAAACACTGGAAGGCTCCCTTATGTAACCTGATCAAAAGTTTAACCTTAGACCATGGTGACAAGACAGAGAATGAAGGCCAAGGGTGAGATGATCTTTACCGAGCTACCAGGCCAAAGGCCCTGTGCCTTCTTTGCCTTGCTTTTCTATTTTCTTCTTCCTCCAGGTGATATAGGAGGACTGAGCATCTAAGCAAGAGAGAAGGAATCATACTGTAATAGAAGTGTCACATGTCTCTACACCTTACTTTACATTTCAGTGATCATGAAATCACAGTGAAGTAAAAATTGAAAATTGAATTCAATGGGTTGTTTGAATGCATCTAAATATGTGGTCCACTCACTGATGGCATCTCCTCCCCCCCCCCCCCCCTGCTTTTGAACCAGCTATTTCAATTTCTGGTCTCCTCTCTGAGCTGTAACATCCCCATGAGTGGGGCAGGGAACCCCTGGGTGCCTCCACCCCATCCGACTGGTGGCCCACTGTGAGGGCCAATGAGGGAAACTTTGCTATGCTTCTGGGACCACTGGCTGCTGGGTACCATTCAGTATAACACATCTTATTTCTGAAATAAGACATGGCTTTGTGGTTTCTCTGATGGAACACAGCATTTTTGAATGGTCTCACTGAGAAGGCCTGGTGCATTAGAAATCCTTAAAGACACAAAAGCCTTTTTGGGTCAAAAACACTCCATTAGTTGACTTCTTCTTAGTTTTGGGGAGTGGGAGGGGGTGGTCAGGCATAAATATATTTCAGTCAGAAGACTGTCCATATAGAATCAGTTTGCCATCAGAATCCTTTCTTTGTTAGCATTAGAGTCAACATTAGTGTTTTGTAGAAAGTAATAATAAATATCACTGGAAAATGCTAAGTTTCAAACCAGCCACAACTTTAGAGCTATGTATGAAAAACCACACTGTAATATCACTTATTGACTTCCACGAGTATTGGCTTTTAAGACACTGCATATTTATTTTGTGTGTAGTGCGAAAGATCAGGTGATCAAGTCTTCCAAATTTGGCTGAAGTAGATTGCCAAGTGAACATAAAAGAGATTTTTTTTATCCTGTGCTACATCATTGTACCATATACAATATAAGCATGTGAGATTCCTAACCTTGATCACATTCCAAGTGACATTGATGGCAATACTGTGAGAAGAATTTACTCGTGCGACGGAAGATCTGTAAACATGCCCCTGGCATTATTCTTCTGCCAATTATACTTCAACATACAATAAAAAAGCACACATCACAACGAAAAGGGGTCATATCTAAGTACACGTAATTTTTTTAAGATCTAAGATAACCTACCATAAAGTTATCAACAGAAACAGAGGAAAACTTCCTGAATAATAAGACAAAACCTATTGTGCATTGCGATTGTTCTTTGAACCTTTACAACTTTGCCCCCATTATTCTGGCCCTGCATTAGATGGGCTGCTCCAGGTCAGTGGTGTTAGCCACATGTTCTGTTAAAAGGACATTTGAAATCTGATGACATCAAGAGATGGCCACACTTGTGGTCCATGTCACCCGTTCACCAAACAATCTGAATCCCGACCACTTTCCCCATTTCCTCCAAGTCCCAATGTTTCCCATCTTAGAGAACAAAATTTTAATTGCAAATGTCTTTCATTTAAGAGCTAGGGTGTGCATCTCTGTGTGTGTGTGTGTGTGTATTATATGTGTGTGTGTCACATGCATGTGTGTGCCTGTGTCTGTGTTGTTTGCATGCCTGTGCCTATGCATGCATGTATATATATACATATGTGGCATCTACATACTTATAGTCACAATTTTCTTGAGGGAATATACAAATCCATCTGTTTCGAATGAAGTGAGAATTCACCTTTAGCACATTTAGCCAATTGTTGCCCATATTTTCTCTACTCCAAAGAAATTCAGGGTGCCTGGTCCCCAAATGCTGCCAAAGGCAAATGTTACCTCTGTAACACTGAGTTGCACAAGCTTTGTTTAAATACTGAGGACATTCTTGACATGTTATCAAATTATCAAATTTTGTTTATGCTTCCAGGAGTGGTCTGTGTATGAATTATTCATCCTCAGCCATTCCCCTTCCTCGTGACTCCACCTGACCTGCTAGATTTCACCATCGGAGCACACATCTGACCATGGCACAACTTCATTTTCCTGTGGTTCTAACCATCATCAACAACCAGGTACTTAGCATGAATGAGACGACCATTACTTACAAGAGTTTTATTTTGCTCTCGGAATGTCAGTGGCACTTCCTCTGTGGACAAGATATTTTAATAGATCAGGGATGAAGTGGCTGAAAGGAAGCTTGGTGCACAATGATGAACCGAAGAAGGACAGATCTAGAGGCCACCTGGACAGGGAACCCTCACTGTCCCGCAGCTTCCGAGGTTACTCTGAATGCACTGCCCAGAGAGGAGCTTTCCAAACTCCTGTGTGAGTGAGTGAGTCCGTGGGGGCCTGGGGACCATATAGATTTGAGTCTCTAAGTGGGGTAGGGCCTGGGCTCTATGTGGCTAATAAGTTCTTGAGGGGCTGATGCTACTGGCCTGGGAGCCACATGTTGAATAGGAAGGGGCTAGTACATTCCAGCAAAAATTAGTGCGGACAACAGCCTAGTTCCATCTGTACATGTTCTCACAACTGGTAATTCCTGATTGACCGATTCCGCGCTGCACAATTAAGTCCACTGGGAAAAGGCAGAAGTGGAATCATTATGTTTTCTGAGTATAGACTCCCCCTGCTCCATTTGCTGTATTAACAAATAGCCTCCAGAACATACAACATTTTCTCTGCTTGAAAAGAGTTTAAACAATGATGTGAGTGAACACTGAACCACATTTCAAGGCCATAATGCCTTTGCTATTGGATTGCATAAATACCTTATATTACAGCTGACGACCTTATAGAGAAATGCCTTCCCTTCACTCTCAGCATGCTGGATGTCTGTCCATCCTGCAGGACGTCTGCAATCGCCCCACACCAGTGGCTGGCAAACTCATTAGTCCACAGAGCCAAATATCGACAGTAACAACAATTAAAATTTCTTTGGAGAGCCAATTTTTTTAACTTAAACTTCTTCTAATGCCACTTCTTCAAAACAGACTTGCCCAGGCCGTGGTATTTGGGGGAAGAACCACACTCAAGGCGCCAAAGAGCTACATGTGGCTCACGAGTCACAATTTGCCGACCAAGGCCCTACACCAAGTCCTGCGAAATACAAAAATTTGAACTTTGGGAGTTCGCTTCAGACAAAGCATCTAAACAAGGAGCCCTCTCGAAGGTAGAGATTCTTGTTGCGCCACCAAATCAAAGGAGAAGATGGATGTTGCCCATCGGGGCAGTGTGTTTAGAAGGTACCCACCCAATTTTGTTCAAAGGAGCTCCGACGTGGGAATGGCCGCAGGGTCAACCGAGGCCAGGGCGCCGCCATCAGACGTTGCTCTGCTGTAACAGGAGAGTCCGCAGTTCTCTCTCCCGCTGGTCCTCCTGCCTGTACTTCTCCTCCAGCTTCTGCTTCTCGGAATCCGCGCAGTAAAACGTGCTGTCGGGGCTCTTCCGGATCTGCTCGAACTGGCTGAAGTCAGCCACGTACTTGCCGTTCTTGGAGAGAGAGACCACGGGCACGAACTCAAAGCCCCAGTAGATCTCCTCGGGGATGTACGACGTGCGGCTCTGGCACACGGCGCTGGTGGACTCCACGGTGGCGTTGAGGAGCACCACGAGCTCGAAGTCCTTCTCCTTCAGGTTTTGGGGGGTGAGGTCTCTCAGGGGGCTGGTCTCATCCAGCACGTGGTAGAAGGTCAAGGGCAAGATGAGGAAGGGGCTCTCGGAGGAGGAGTCCACGTGGAACTTGACGGAGGCCTGGTTGAGGAGGATGCGCTCGCCCTCCTTGGTGACGTGGGTCTGCAGGAGCTTGCCGGAGAGCTGGCACTGGATCAGGAGGCTCTTGCGCATGTTGGCCACCTGGATCACCAGGCACAGCTTCCCATTCTGCTTGGTGATGACCGCGCAGTGGCTGAACTTGATGGTCTCCGCCCGCTTCTTGGGCCTGGCGATTTTGGCCAGGAAGGTGCCCGTGATGAAGATCTCGATCAGGGTAGTGATGACCAGCTGGGCGACCAGCAGGAAGATGGCATGAGGGCACTCCTCCGTGATGGAGCGGACGCCGTAGCCGATGGTGGTCTGGGACTCCAGGGAGAAGAGGAACGCCCCTGTGAGCGAGTCCACCTTCATGATGCAGGGGGTGTGGTTAGAGATGGGCACGCCGGGCTCGAGGTCGCCGTGAATGAACGCGATGGCGTAGTAGATCACGCCGAAGAGGAACCAGGTCATGACGAAGGTAGCCGCGAACAGGGTGAGCTTGTATCGCCACTTCATGTCGATCACGGTGGTCCACAGGTCCTGCAGGTAGAGTAGGTAGATGCCATCCACCTTGTCGATCCTCACATTGCTGTGCCCGCTCTTGGACATGACGCGGGGCCTGTCCGAGTGCTTCACCAGGGGAGCGTGGGACATACTGAGGTGCACGGGGTCCATTGCCGGCCTCTTGGAACCACCTAGGAAGGGACAAAGAGAGATGTGTTGTCACTGTCACAGGTGGCAGAATGCCCAGCAGCCAGAACCTGGATGAACAGGTGACATGAGCATGAAAGCATGTGGATGGACAGAAGCAAGGAGACTTCTGCAGGCAAGAGGAACCCACTTGGACTTGAGGAAGGCAGCAGGGCGAGGGGAGGAGCGCGGCCCTGGAGACAAGCAAACCCAAGTTCAAAGCGGACTCTCCCAGTTATCCGCTGGGTGAGCCGGGACAAGCGATTAACCTCTCTGGACCTCAGCTCTCTGATCTGTAAAATGAGAATGAAGCCTAGTCTTCAGGGTTTTGTGATGGTTAAATGAGATAGTGCTATAAAGGGCCAAAACCGAGCCCCCATTCACCCCTCTCCCTCCCTGCACCCCCCCCCCCCATTTAAAATGCGATGCTAGTCTTCCCTCTGCGATACCATACTCATATGCACAACCCCACAGAGTGTTAGGCATGCTTATGTGTATCCGACTCCATCCAATTGTAGAGAATTTAAAAGTCAGTTGGCTAAGCATAGGGTCAGTAGCGATAGAACTAAAATTTACCATCCATAGGCAGTTCTTGATGAGCGACGGAGAATACAAATACAAATTTTTAAAACTTGTAATGAAAATATTTAAAACTTACCCTTTTGCATGGTATTCCCTGAAATAGCCATTTATCACACATACCTCCCCCCCTTCCAATGAATACTCTAGAATCCACGACCTCTCCTAATCTTGGTTACATCAGAAGAGACTAAGTTATCCCCAGCCAAAAACAAACACGCAGTGAATAATTAAGCTTGACGAATAGCTTCGTCGATACGCCGGTTAATCTTAGAAGTGCTATCAATATCCCGCATCAGGTGTGGCATTTTGGTATGGCACGCACATGCTGCCTTACCTCTTTAGAACTCCGCAGAACCAGCGCAGGGACGCACTCTAAAGAGTTAAAGAACAAGTGAGCTCGCGCAGGCACGGAGCCGTGGGGCCAGCAGACCTACCGGGAAGCAAGCTGGGCTCCTACCCTGGCTGCT
The DNA here is from genome assembly GCF_964339955.1 of Pipistrellus hanaki. Lineage (NCBI taxonomy): Eukaryota > Metazoa > Chordata > Mammalia > Chiroptera > Vespertilionidae > Pipistrellus > Pipistrellus hanaki. The sequence continues at coordinate 3,515,897 of NC_140504.1, read as the reverse complement.
GGTCCACAGACAGGGACACGCTGGGGCTGAGGCCACCCAGCCTCTTAAGCACCTGCCTGGGGACTGGGCTGAGTCACCCCTAATTCCTTGGAAAGATAATGGGAGTGATGAGGGGAACTCTACCTGGCTGGCATGTTTACTTTTCCCACCCCAAATGGCATTGAAAACATTTTTTTTTTAATCCCGTGATCAAAAGGAACTGGTATGCAGCGGTCTGTGATTCATGCCATAACCTTGCTCTGGAGCAATGGGACCTGGATCGGAGGTTTGAGAGTCATTCCCAGCAAATCCTGCCAAGGAGAGTGAAAGGGGTCCATCCCAGGCGGCCACGTGGGGACGGACGGCAGGCCCTTCAGTGTTCCTCTCCGTCAGTGTAGGTGTCACTGACTGACTGTCCCCGGAATGACCTGGCTCTTTTCTGAGAAAGGAAACTCATTCTCTCTTGTTATGTCCATGGCAAAGGAGGGCCATGAGCTGTTCCGGATTTATTTTCCCCACTGAAGCCTGTTCCTCTTACTTGGGGATCCATTTAAAAGAAACGCACAGGATCTCATGGGTCTGTAGCGCCCCCCCCCCCCTCCCCGCAGTCTCCCGTCTCCGTGGCCACGGGGGATGGGACCAGGGGGAACATTACGCTTGGAAGCAAGGCCACACTGGCGAGCCCAAGGGTAGCGTCAAGCTCAGAACTCCCGCTTGTCAGAGACAAGTCACTGCCTGCCCTTAACACACAACCTGCGGGATGGAGCCTGCCGTTCAGGCCGCTGCAGATGGGGGTGTGAGGGAAACACGGGGTCCTGCGGGCACAAGCAGCTACCGGGAAACTTGGCCTGGGGTGTGTGGAGGCTGTGCCATGGAGCTCCAGCCTTAACCTCTCCCCTGGGGGCAGCGGGCCAGCAGGAAGAGCTGCATCCGCTTCCTGCCCCTGTTCCTGCAGGCCTGTGTCCACGTCACCGCCCACAGCGCCTCCTAGCAGCGCCCCGTGCGTGGCCGGGGCAGGAAGCCCTGGGGCCTCTGGGTCTTGGGGTCAGCATCTCTCCGTGCAAAGGAGCAGCGGGGGGACAGCACTCCGAGGGAGACCCCTTCGGCCTCCCGCTCTGCACCCCGTGCCCCCCGCCCCGTGCTGCTGGCTGCTGGCCACTTACTCAGCAGGTCAGAAGCCGTCTTCTTGAAGGCGGGCGCACCGTCCTGGCTCCCCTTCGCCCACCTGGCCACCATGGGGCGCTGCTCCTGCCTGCAAGAGAGAGGGACACGTGGGGTTCCCAGGTGTTCCCAAAGAAGCTGGCCCAGGGAGACGGACCCTCCACAGCCCCACTCCCCCCACCCCCAGGGCTGGGCCCAGCATTCCTCCCCCACCCTGGCAGGCTGGCATGGTGCCAGGCCCAGGCTCAGGAGGGTTTGGGGATTAAATTGCAGCCCCAAGCCCAACCCTCGGGAGGGAACTCTCACCCTCCGCAGGGAGTGCCACCGTAAAGCCCCCTGGAAAGAGGGTGAACTGGCCCCCATTGAGGCCCACTGTCCACTGGCCCGGGCAGGAGGCAGGAAGGGGAAGTGCGGAGGAAGTAAACACTGCGGGCTGAAGGGAAGAGTCTAGAATATTTTTACCGCCTGTGGAAACGCATTATTGTTGTTGAGTCACAGACCGTCAGAGTTGAAAGGACTGTCAAAGCCTAGGCTTCCGACACCCATTTCGCAAGCGAGGTGGCGGGGACCTGGGCGGCGGGGCACCCCGCCTTCCCCACGCAGACGGCTCACGGCAGGAAGAGCGGGGCCCGAGATCCTAAGCCTCGGCCGCCGGCGTTGAATGTGATCGCTTTCAGACCCACAGGGTCTGTTACCTCCTCCTGTTCTGAAGTGCCTCTTCCTGAGCCTCTCTTTCTCTCTCTCTCTCTCTCTTTCTCTCTCTCTCTCTCTCTCTCTCTCTCTCTCTCACACACACACACACACACACAAACACACACACACACTCACACTTGCACACACTGCTTCTCCGTCTTACACGAAGAAGGATACATACACTTCACTCTTTTCTAATCCACCAGTGACTGGAAATAATTGCGGTAGTTACTCTTCTACCATTAAGTAATCCCAGCCATCAACCTGCGTAGCTTCTTTACAGGCAGTTCTCCCGGGTGCTAGTGAGTTTGGCAAATGAACGCTTTCTCCGTCATCCTTCTGTGGGGGTCGAGCAATGACCTCACTCACATGCCTGCTTTCTCACTTACACTTTATCAGGTGCTTTTTTTTTTTTAATGATTTTTATTGATTTCAGAGAGGGAGGAAGAGGGGGGAGAGATAGCAACATCAATGATGAGAGGGAATCATTGACTGGCTGCCTCCTGCACACCTCATACTGGGGATTGAGCCTGCAACCCAGGCATGTGCCCTGACAAGCTGTGACCTCTTGGTTCACAGGTCAACACTCAACCACTGAGCCACGCCCGCGGGGCATCGTATGCTCTTCATTTATAGTATTTTATTCCTCCTCAGGAGGAGGGAACCGAGGCACAGACAGGCTCAGTGAATCACCCAAACTCTCCGCAGCTGGCAGGCGCCAGCAGCGCCCCCCGGAGGCGCCTGCGCCCATGCTGGCCGCCACCCAACACAGGTGCTCAAGTTCAGGGGCCGAAGAACCGCCTGCAAGGCTGGGAGTTTCTGATTCAGGAAGTCTGGGTGGAGCCCAAGGATTTGCATGTCTGACAGGTTCGCAGGTGATGTGCGGCTCCGGGAACACAGGTGGAGAGCCAGCAGGCCGTGACACCCAGGTGGGGTTACTCCCCTCTCCCCCCACCCACTGCCTCTCAGCATTCTCAGATAAGACTGTCGCACACAGGCAAGGCAAGCATCTGGTGATTAGTTTCCAGAATGTCCAATCTATACCATCTTTACAGGTGAATGCCAGCTACTCAGTAGACCTGTGCTAGGAAGAGTATTAACGATTTTTCCCCCTAGTTAATGCAACACTGATACCTTCTAAAAACCCAGCGCCCTGCTGAGTCCAAGTTTATAAGTTTCCCATTTGCCTGTGCTGGGAAAACTCCTCTGTTCCAGGGGGCAACAAGGCCTTTGATCCTGCAGAAAAAATGACCAAGTAAAACTTGGGGAGGCAGCAGGTTCCCAAACCTGCACTTTCTCCTGCCTCAGGGAGTCCTCTGACCTCCCATGAGGTGGTGGGACCCCAGCTTGAACGGTAGCATTGGCTTTAATCAAAATTTGATGAGAATTTGACTTTAAAGCTCTAGCAAAACAGCTTCCTGTTTGTAAGAAAAGTTGCTCAAAAACTCAAAAAGCTTCCTTGGATGTTGAATATTACTGACAAAACAACATCTCTCTCTCTCTCTCTCTCTCTCTCTCTCTCTCTCTCTCTCTCTCTCTCTCTCTCTGTTATGAATCCAAAATACCTGGGTTAAATTTCACTTTAAAGGCACAGGGTTAAATATTAAACAGGCAAAGAAATGCTTGACAAGGGGTTCGCTGGACTCGGAAGGTTTAACAGTAATTGACAATAAAATCAGTGAGGCTTAGCTATCCTCCCTTTGGATCCTGGGACCGTGGCCGCATGGCACACAGGACCTCTGGCACTGGCCTCCCGCCATCGTCCCCTGCTCCTCTCCCCTCTGCCCCACCTCCCGCTGTCCAGGACACGCTTCAGTGGCTGGCCTGCCTGTTCTGAACCCACTTCTTGATTCCACCCACGCCTGCCGAGGACACGATGGCTGTGCCCAGATGGCCTTGGCCATGCACACACTCAGTGAGGAGGGATGAGGTGGCCCACGTTGACTCCCAGCGGATTCCCAAGGGCGGCCCCTGGTCCTCCTCTGTAGGGAAATGACTCTTTCTGCCTGGAGACCCATTGCCCCCCTCGGGCCTGAAGGACTGAGGATGGCCGGCTGGAGGGGTGGCAGCTCCTGGGCGGCTGGGGAATGGGCCATGGCTCCTCAGAGACTCACACTGCCTTTGGGGAGGAACTATCAATAGCTGAGATCATGGCACACTTATGCTTCCATTTCCTATGTCCTAATGACCCTGGTCTTATCGACATGAACTGGGCTCTAACTCGCAGAGATTCCGTCATTGTTGCCCTTGCTCATTGTTTGTTGCTGCCAGTTACTGGCCACCAGGATCTGTCCATAGAATCCCTCCCTGCAGGGGGGGGTGTTTTCACCCATGTGTCCCACGTGGTCATATGACTGCTTTAGCCAATGAAGTGTGAGGTGGGGTGACTCGGGCCACACCTGGACAGAGGGATGTGGCACCGTCTTGGAGAAGGCTCAGGTTGAGCTGTTCCTTCTAAGGGGACCAGGAGGAGGGGACACTTGGACACAAGCTATAGCTGAACAAAAGCTGACTTGTCAGATGGTGAGAAAAACTCCTGTTGCCACAAGCCATTGAATCCTTGGAATTGTCACTGAGACAAAACCCACAGACACCCTTTCTACAGATCTTGTGCCTGACCTACAAGGTGCTGTGCTTAAAGGTACATGTAAAGCCTTCGGCTATCCTTAATGTAAACTCTAAATCCTGGTCTGTGACAAAACGAAGAATAGAAAAAATCCAAATGAACAAGATTCCAACCGGAAGAAGAATGGAGAAAAGAAGTGAAAAGTTGAATACTTTTTCTCATTAACTACTTCTCAACCAATATTTAAATGTACCTTGACAAGACAACTGTTCAGGGCAAGGAATAGGCCTTAGATGCCGTGACTAGAATGTTCTGTGGAGCAGGAAGCCTGTGGTTGGGGACGTGGTGGCCGGGTGTCTGTGAGGACAGACAGACACACTGGGGAGTACTGGGGGCCATCATCATCAGGTCACCGCTGCCTCTTGCTGATTTGGGGGCACAGGACACTTCTCAAAGCAGTTCCAGACGGTGTTAGCTAACCCTGGGAACAAAGTATTTTCTCCACGTTCTAATGAGGACTGCGAGAGTTGGTGCTGCACCATTATCTGCTCAGTGAATTGTGTAGACGGCCTGGGAAATTCACGAGCACGTAAGCTGGGAGGTCTGCAAGTTCAGACTCACTACCTTGAAACAAAGGAGCAGAAACAGTCCATGGCATTAAATAAACAAATATGGTGGCTGCCGGGCAGAGTCTCCAGGTAGCTAGGCGCACTGGCTTATTGTACTGGGACAGGGGGCACCATCCCGGAGAACATGGGAGGCCTGAGGAGGGAGCATGGGTTCTGGGGCCATGAGAGCCGCAGCTGGAAGGACTTTAGCCGGCCTCCAGCTAAGCCTTCCCTGTGCGTGGTGATCACATGTGATCCCAGAGCGAGTGATGTGCTCAGATGACCGGGATGCTTTACCTACCAAACCTCTAAACACCACACGGTCTGCACCCATTGGAGAGTCATTCCACATGTTTGTACAGGACAGGCCCTGAGAAGTCCTCCAGCGCAGACACCTGCCTAACTGGTGTTTATCTGACATTTCCAGAACTTTAAAGAGTGCCAATCTGGTCTAAACTGTACTTTACGTCTGGGACGGGGCGGGGGGGGGGGGGGGGAGGAGGGGGAATAAAAAAAGAGAGCAATTTGTTCAAGGTTCCTGAGTTGATGGCAAGGGTAGGCCATTCTGTAGGCAGACACCTCTCGTGGTTGCCATGAAATATCCGGAGGTGAGCAGTCCATCTCACTGGACACTGAAGGTAGGTCAGCATAGAGTAGGGGACCCCCAAGGGCAGCGTGGCATCACTTGGGGTTCATTAGAAATGCCAGTTCTCGGGCCCACTTGACCTTCTGAATCACAGTTTCTCAGTGCTGCCCAGGAGCCTGTCTTACAGGGAATGCAGCCCCAAAGGCTCCCGTGGCTGGTTCGCCTGTGTGATGGCGTGTGACTTGGCCCGGCCTTCCTTTTGTCCTATTATCCACTGGAAAACCAACAAGCGCTCCTTTCAAAACAAACCCCACATTTTGCATTGCCTGGGAGCGTCTAATGATCCAATTTGCCTCTGTGGTCAGATATTTAGCCTTTTCCCTGTGTTTCCATTCCATTGTTATTGTTTTGAATTCCATAAGTCCCTTTCCATTTCTAAATGTGGTTTGCATAGTTATACCCTTTCCTCCTCAACGCAGTCTTTTTTTCTTTCTTTCTTTCTTTCTTTCTTTCTTTCTTTCTTTCTTTCTTTTTTTTTCATTCCATAGAACATCAACCTTTCTCCACTCGGCAGAGACAAGTTTCAACACATACCGGGTTCAACGGGAGATTCATTTTCCATTTTCCATGGCAGAGATTCTGAGCACCGGGATAAGTCAGAGGTATCATTTGCCGAATGTGTTTGCAAAGACAGTTTAATTTCAGGCCCTTTATTTGCAAGAGAGCTGGCTAACCCAAATAAAACATTATCCATCTGTCTGTTGTTACGAGTGACCAACTTCAGCTGCACGTTATTACTTAATAGCAGCTAACTTTCCTATAGAGTAAGCGCAGCAGCTGAAGGGAGAATGGAAATTTCCTTTGGTCTGCCCCCCTGCCTTGCCATGCTCCGACATGTGAAGAGCTTGGTAACAAGCACCGTCTCCCTGTAATCACAGCAGGGCTCGGACCTGCATTGTTGGGAGATGACTGGGGAAGCTTATGTCTGAGGAGGGGAGAGAAGCCCAGGGCGGACGGACTGCCTTAGCCTCCGAGGTGCTGCCCCCATCTTCTCGGCAGAGAAGAGGCTCCTGGGATCTTGTCTGCATTAGTTCAAAGGCAGCACAGACAAGACAGTCCCGTCCCCATAAGGAGAAGGAAGCGCAGAGCGTTGAGTCCTTCTGGTGTGACCTGACGTGAGTGAGAGTGGAAGACATCTGCTTTTGCAGACAGTACTGGTGGAAAAAAGATTACTATATATATATATATATATATATATATTTGTATTGATTTCAGAGAGGAAGGGAGAGAGATAGAAACATCAGTGATGAGAGAGAATCATGGATCGGCTGCCTGCTGCACGTCCCACACTGGGGATCAAGCCCACAACCCAGGCCTGTGCCCCAACAGGGAATGGAAGCGGGACCTCCTGGTTCATAGGTCAATACTCAACCACGGAGCCAAGCCAGCCGAGCCTGGCAGAGAAGGATTTCATTCGGTGTATTTCATCCACTTCATGAAACCTCACACTTGTCTCAGTTGGAGCATGAGAAAGGGGAGAAAAGAATGGGGAGCAAGCAAAGGTGCCGCTTGCTCTCGTCGTTGTCCTGGAACGATGGGCAGATCCCGGGGTTTTTATACGGTGTTTCTCAAGGTGACTTCCCCCTACATAAACCTCCTACTCACTAAGACAGTGAATGCACCGCCATTAACTACTCATATCTTTCTCTGTCTCCCATCATAATATTTTTACGATGTGATGGCATGGAGATAGAGAAAGAGAATCACATTATGAATGTACATGCTGACTTCAGGCGGGCTTGGTTTACTGGCTTCATTCTGACCACCTGTCCTGTTTAAAGTGAATTTGGAACTGTTGGTCTCTGATGGATGATTAATGGCCTTGGGTGTGACTCACCTGTGTAAGAGGGTGGAATTATTCTCCTTGGTGATTTCCATGCTCATTATGATCATGATTGGAATCTCCTTCCAGAAAAAGGCAAGTACGACTTTTGCTAGGTTTGGGATCGAGTTATTTAACAACGGGAGGTTTCTGAAGGTTTTGAAATTCCCTCTCACTGTCAGTCTAATCGTTGACCACATTGCTCTGATATGGAAACTGGATAACACAGGGTCTCCGGGAAACACAGCTAATACCAACATTTTTGGACTGCAGTCCGTTTACTTTAGGAACTGGCAGTATTTCCGAATTGTCTGCTTGTCCCAAAGTTGAAAACATAGACGCTGTGAGCGGTGAGTGATAATAAGGAAATTTCACATGTCAAAATACTTCCCTTCACATTCAGTCAGAACCTGAGCCCTCGAGAGAAGCAGTGCCCATCGGTAAACAGTGTGAGAAAACATGTCCTGACCATCAGTGGTGAATCAGCTTGAGTACTGTTGGCCCAACTGTGGTGTTTTTAGGGCTGTTGGGTAAAATACAAGATGTCCTGCCCTGGCCGGTTTGGCTCAGTGGATAGAGTGTCTGCTTGCGTCGATCAAGGGCACGTACCTTGGTTGTGGACACATCCCCAGTAGGAAATGTGCAGGAGGCAGCTGATCGATGTTTCTAACTCTATAAAATATATATATTTTAAATACAAGATGTCCAGTTAAAACTAAATTTCAGATGGACAACAGCTAATTGTTTAGTACCAGGATGCCCTGTGCAGATGGGATATAAACATACACTAGGCATTATTTGGTGTCTGTCTGAAACCCACCAGCGGCTCCCTCTACAGACAGGACTAGGCGCTGAGGCCAGAGCCATTCCGTGAAGGGCTCAGTGGCTCCCTGAGGACCATTGCCTTCCTCCCAGGGGAAGGAGCACCTCAGGGTTTCAGTCACATCAGAGAGAGGCTCAGACTTGCTTTTTTGTTTGTGTTGTTAATCCTCACCTGAGGATGTTTTTCCATTGATTTTTAGAGAGTGGAAGGAGAAGGGAAAGACAGAGAGAAACATTGATGTGAAAGAGTCACATAGATTGGTTGCCTCCTGCATGCACCCCAACCAGGATCAGGGATCGAGCCTGCAATCAAGCTATATGCCCTTGATGGGAATCAAACCCGGGACCCACGGGCCAATGCTCTACCTACTGAGCCAAACAGGCCAGGCCAGACTTGCTTTTCAAAATCATTACTTTGACCCAGCATGGGGAGTGGGTAGGAAAGACACAAGCATAAATGCTGAGAGTCCGGTGAACTGGGGCTTTCAGGGACCCCTAAAATGCTGCTGCCTGGACAAGGGCAGTGTTAGCAGATCAAAGAAGGGAGGACCCCATTGCAGGTGGGCTCAAAGGGCAACTCTAACAGGTGGGGGTTGGGGTGAGGGTAGACAGGCAGACAAGGTCCCAAAGCTGACTCCTGACATCCCTGCCTGAAAATGAGGTGACTGGGATGGTGGGAGTTTACTGGCTCAGATGGACCTTCCTCTGTAATTCAAAAAGTATTCCTATGTTATCAGATAGCCTAGTTGCCCAATGGTTTGCTATCCTATGGGATTGGAGTTCACTTCTTTAAAAAAAAATACATATATATAATTGATTTCAGAGAGGAAGGGAGAGGGAGAGAGAGATAGAAACATAAATAATGAGAGAGGGAGAAGTCCAGGCAGAGAGGCCTTCCCAGGGAACTCAGAGCTGTCCAGGTTTCGTGACTGGCGGGGCTCATTTGAAGATATGGGATGAGATGTTCTGGGTCAGAGGGGAACCAGTTCCAATCTAACTGGGGGTGAACGTGGGGTGGGGGAGGGGCACACAGATGTCACTGACTTGAATGACTGAGCTAGAAATAAAGACTTAGACTCGATTTGGATTCAGAACACAAGGACTATCCTTCCATGTTCTGCCTTCAAGAGAAAATGGTTTTACATTTCTCAAACTGACCATGTTGATAAGCACTTGGGGTATCACATACCCCATTTAAGCCAACACATCTCTCTCCGTGTGTGTTTCTTACCCCACGCAGCTTCCGAACGCTGACCAGCCTCCACAGCGCCCTCAGGGGCCCTCAGCTCTACCTGCCTCCTTAGAACGGGCATCTGATGTGTTGAGGCGAGGTGATCCAAGAGCGGGCCGCGAGGAGGTAATAGCAATAGAATCATTCAAATGTAGACTCTACTGCATCCTTTTAAATGTTTATATTTTGTGCATATTTTATAATATACATCCTATGTTAGTACAGCAAAAAAAATGTATGTATTGTTCATGTATGTCTCCGTGTGTGTGTGTGTGTGTGTGTGTGTGTGTGTAGGGGATTATGAAATTTCGAAGCCATTGCTTTAGGCTAGTGGTTATTAAATTTTAATGTGCAGATTCCATGGGGATCCTATTAGAATGCAAATGTCTGGGTCCAGAGGTCTGGGCTGAGTTCTGAGAAAGTGCACTTCCAGCCGGCGCCCAGGTGATGGAGCTGAGGCTGGAGGAGGCTGCCCTGTGGGTGGTATCAGCCTTTTGCACCAGGGCTGCTCATGGAACTATAGCACAGAACACAGAAGACAGAGTCCGTGACGGGCCTCATCACTCCCACCGTGACCATGGGGAAGCACCCCTGCAGATGCTGGGAGAAGGCACCTCCCTCATTCCAAGAAGAGGAAGGTATGGGGGCCAGGAAGGCTGGTTTCTCTCACAGAACTTGGCCGAGAAGGGGCCTCTCAGAAGCTTGCTGGGCACATAGCTTTACCTATGGGAGAAAGTTCAAGGTCACTAGCGGACCTATAATGTTTTTAAAAGCACTGTTTATAAATCACCATACAGCATTACAAACAGCCCTGCAGACAGCAGTTCTTTTCCAGTGTTTGGCTTCTATCTGGAAAATTCCTTTATGAAAAGCATAGCTGGAAACCAAGGTCTTGGCCACACCCGATTGTCAAAGGTCCTGTGATGCTAATGCTAAGGGGAAGGGAACTAAGTCCGGAGTTACTGGCTAATAAGAGCTACCTCCACACACTCTCACCCTGATGGGCCACTGAGGGTGGGAGTCAATGGGTTTCAAATGCTCCTTGACCAAAGAAGAGGAGAAAATGAAGCACACACACACACACACACACACACACACACACACACGCGCGCACGTTACTGATGAGTAATTCACAAAGTCTACCCACTAAGTCAAGTTTGCGTGTCCTAGTACAACTTCCCAAAGACTACCTTGGTCTAGTTGGAACCATATGTCTCAGCCTAACTTCTGAGCCAGTATGTGCTATGCAATAGTGGTTGCAAATACATTTTCAAATATCGCCATCATCTATACTGTGTAACTGGTGTCAATGAGTAGTGACTTAATTCAGTCATAATTTAAGGAGAAAAATGAAGCACACACACACACGCACACACACACACACACACACACACACACACACACATAATGCAGCCAAGCAGGACTTGGTCTCTAACCACCTTGACATCCAAGCAAGACCACATGTTCATGTTTAACACATGCAATGGAGTGGTTGGGGGCCCATAGTCTAGGCTTCCTGAAGCTGTGGGAGTGGGGACAGAGAGTGTGTCTAGTGAGAACAATAGTTTGGAATACGGAGGTTTGGAAAAGTGCCATGTAAAGAACTGGAAGAAGAGGAAGTGTCTAAAATGGTGCTGAGAAGGAGCCAGAAAAGTCATTGGGAGGAGACCATAGCAATAGTATGAAATGCTATGAAGTGCTGAAGAAGATGAGGAATAAAATGTGCCCACCAGCTAAGCTGCTAGTGATTCTGGTGGAATGTGTGAAGACGCTCTCCCCTGGGCTGAAGAGTCATCACAGCCAACGAGGACATGGAAGAATGTGGTGTTTCTTTCCTCCTCAAAGATTTCCCCACACCCACTGATTCTGTTCCCCAAGGCGCAAAGTCAGTGCTCCCTGACAGGGAGTCAGCATTGTGCCACACCGCTTGCAACCCCTTTTTTTTAAAATATATATTTTATTGATTTTTTACAGAGAGGAAGGGAGAGAGATAGAGAGCTAGAAACATTGATGAGAGAGAAACATCGACCAGCTGCTTCTTGCACACTCCCTACTGGGGATGTGCCCGCAACCAAGGTACATGTCCTCGACTGGAATCGAACCCGGGACCTTTCAGTCCACAGACCGATGCTCTACCACTGAGCCAAACCGGTTTCGGCACCACTTGCAACCCTTGACCATGGCCACATGGACTTCAATCTTATCACCTAGATAATCCTTGTTTCCATCCCTGCTCCCCTGCCCTTTCATCACCTGCTCATCTCTGGCTTTTTCTTGACCTCCTTCCCAACTTCCTGCCTTTTAAAGCAAATATCTCTACATGCAAACATAACCTTTCAAAAGTCTATGTTTCTTCCCACAGCAATCTCTTCCTGCTCTGGGCTCTTTTAGGACCCCCAACTCTCCTTTACCACTAACATGTAGCATCACCACGCCTAGCGCAGCATCATGGTTTTCTCTCAATGTACCTGTTTTCCCTGACACTTGGCAAGTTCTTTGAGGACAGGGTTGGGGCCATGTACATCACTGTATCCACAGTAACACAATTCCTGGCATTCAATAGGTATTCAAATAAAAGTTGTAATGACTCATACTCATCACTCTAAAACGAGTCAACAGAATAATGAAAAATGGACTAATAATCAATCCATAAATTAAAATATGTGAGTGGTTTCAGCACATTTATCATTACATGTGAAGTTTTCTAAATTACCTCTTTGGAGTGATTTATAATATTTACACATTGTTCTATCTCATGGGAAACGAGTTTCCATAGTGTTGAAATCCCCTGGGCTAAGGAACTCTTCTTTTATCTGCCTGATGCAGGCACTCCCAGAAGCGGGACTAACCCTGTCACTCAGTCAATGACGCCTGCTGTGGTTCATGAGTGCCCTCCCAGAGTACATGTTCAGATCTGGCTTTCCCCACAAGGACAGTGTATTTCTTATGGGGTGATGAATCAGACCTGGAGTTGCTGGGAGGATTGAAGATTCCCAATGGAGAAGCAGAGTTACTTTCACAGGTACACTGGTTCCTTGGTCCTGTTGATATCCATTCATTGGGGAACCATTTTAGCAGCTTTCTTGACCACATCTTTTAGAAGCCCAAGGGCTTAATTTGAAAATCATGGCACAGTCAAGAGGGAAGCCATGGATATGTTGGGTGTATAGATGTTTCTGTTTATCCTCCCCTGTCCACCATTTGACAGAAAACCACCCATTGATCTCTAGGATTTATTTATTAAAATCAAAGGGGCTATGTTTATTGATCACCTTCTCATTCAGGAGGAAGTAAACCTAGTTTCTAATATGTTATTCTTATCACTATTAAAAAACATTGAACAATGTTAGAGGGGAATTATAAAACTCAGACATAGCTTAGAATGTAAATGATGACATGGGTCTTTGAACTTGAGTGGGATACCCTTCTGCCCTGGCCGGGCACTGAACTATGGCACTATTTTCTTGGAGGTGCCACTCTTCTCCAATGACCACTAATCTAAAACCTACCATTCATTGACTCAATTATTCAGCAAACATGTAATACTATTATATGAAAGATGTGGTCTTTGAAATATATAAAGGTGAGTGAATGGTGCATGGTTCTGGCCCTCAAAAATATACCATCCAATAGAAGAGATGACATTTACATGAATAGAATAGAATCCTTCATGTCTAAGCCCTGTCTCATGAACACTTCTATACTTCTACCATAAAACGTATGTTATTCATTAGTTCATGTTTTTTCCCCATTCTAAATACTATAGAAGTATTAAGGCAGAAACCTTGTCTTATTCTACTCTATATGGCTGTATATAGCAGTCTTCTTGACTCACATGCATGAATGATATTTATAGAAACATACTAAGGATTTCCTGGAGAAGGATAGGTTTTTTTCCAACTAGAAGAATCGCAGAAGTTTTCAAGCATCCTTCTGGGAAAAAGGAATGAGGCGGAGGGAGGGGAGGAGATTCCTTGCATGGGGAATTGCCTATAAAATGTGGGTGGTGGTAATGGACTTCCCTGAGTACCCATTTGATGCAGTCAGACAGTACACCAATGATTCTCAAACATGGCTACATAAGGAAATGCCTGGGGAGATTTTCAAATGCCCAAGTGCTATGGCTCCACCATAGGCCAATTGAATCAGAATCTCTCATGGGGGCAAGGAGAGGGATATATGAGGAGGAGCCGGAGTTTTGCAAATTCTTAAATCTCTCCATTTGTTTCAACTGTGTATCCATGGTTGAGAATCACTATGGTACTTCAAGAAAGTTAGTATGAGGCCAGACTGGAGGTTAGGCTGGTGATAGATTTCAAAAGGCCATGGAGGTTAAACTGAAAAGTTGGATCTTTCAACAGGCCAGACACAGCCAGGTTCAGCTAGCCAGGTAGATTGAGACAATAGCTATAGAGAGATGACTTAGGAGGCTCTTGCATTGGTCCAAGCAATGCATGAACTCAGGAGCATCACTGCTTTGGGTTACCAACAGGTGGAATTTGTGCCCCTATGAGATGTAAAGTGGTGAAGGGGGAACTGGAGCTGGAAGGACCATGGGGTTTGGTGCCTGGATGAAGAAGAAACCTTGAATGATAAGGAGAGGGCATTGACAGCATCGTGATGACCTCGACTCTGAGTTTGCTTGCTTTGAGGTGTCTGTATCTAGGAAGTAAATCTGGGGCTAGTCGTGAAGATTTGGGAGTCATTGCACAAGAGGTGGAAGTTGACCAAATATAAGTCAATAAAACTTGCAAAAAAAGAAAAATATGAAATGCAGAAGGCAGCTGAGAGCAGATTGTTGGAGACTACCTGGATTGAAGAGAAGAGAGGACTTCCCAGAAAAGAAGCTGGAGAAAGAGTAGCAGGTGGCTGAACAACTATGTCAATTCCTCAAGGGGGCAACTAGGGAGGCAAGATTTCAAAAAAGGGGGTGTGATGCTGAGGTCCAAGATTTGAGGGTGGACAAGGAGGCACTGGTTTTCCAGGGGTGGGTGTAAGTCTTAGAAAGGAAAGGAACACCTATTTCCCTCAGACAGGAGGGAAAGAGAAGTGGTATGTCCACTGCATGTGTATGTATTCAACATAGGTTCCAGTTGTGGAGAAGGAGGAGAAAGGGTATGAAAAAATGAACAGTAGAGGATGAGAATTGAGGAACTGATGGGTCATTTGGTGTAAGAGGACCAGGCTAAAGGATGGGAAACAAAGGTGGGTTAGTTCTGGAGTAGCATGTAGGGTTGGTAATTAGAGATGAAGAAGGGAGTTCAGCCAGCTGCAAGGCCCCTAACGGGCTCCCAGGCAGGAACTGGTATCTTTGGTCACCCCTATGGTGTCCTTGCCATGGCTGAGCAGCCTGGGAACACTGCTGGGGAATGGAAGAGGTGGGCTACCCAGAGCTGAAGATTGGTAAGGCCTCTGTGGTAATAGGCTACCCAGGACTGGGGCTTACAAATACTACATTAGAAACATAAACATTTGAAAAACCACAGAATGTAAACGCTCAAGGTTGAGCACACTCATCAGCTCATGGAGTCCGTATCGTAATTGAGCACATTAAGGAGCCTACTAGTTCTGCTATCTAGTTTTAGAAGAGCTGTAATTTAGTATCGCTAGGTATCCATTACTCCTGTTTTCCTCATCTGTAAAATGAGAGGTTTGGGCAGAATGACCTCAAATTTCTCTTCCAGGATGGCCCATGGCGAATATTTGAGTGCATGTGAGAGTCTGAGAGTTAATTTACTTGTTTAGCATTCTCATCAAATGTTTAACTATCAGTGTCCAGCATTCAGCTTCAGAGCTAATACAGCTCGGTGAGGTTAGTGCACAAAGCCCTTAGTTCTGTGAGCCACCCTGGATTTCAAATGGATTGCCCTGTGAAAATGCACAACCTAAATTTTGGTGGCAGAAATCTCAAGTGCTATGGGTAATCAAATAAGATAGTTGATAGAACATTGAAACAGATTGGCTAAAATTATTAGAGATGAATATGTTTTTTTTTTTTTATCTGCAAGCTGGGGTAATTGCTTTGTGGATATTGGGAGAAAAGAGAGAGATGTTGGTTAAAGGATATTGAAGGAGGAGGAGAAAGAGAAAGAGGAGGAGGAGGAGAAGGAGGAGGAGGAGGAGGAGGAGGAGGAGGAGGAGAAGAAGAGGAGGAGGAGGAGGAGGAGGAGGAGGAGGAGAAGGAGGAAGAGGAGGAGGAGGAGGAGAAGAAGAAGAAGAAGAAGAAGAAGAAGAAGAAGAAGAAGAGGAGGAGGAGGAGGAGGAGGAGGAGGAGGAGGAGGAGGAGGAGGAGGAGGAAGAAGAAGAAGAAGAAGAAGAAGAAGAAGAAGAAGAAGAAGAAGAAGAAGAAGAAGATAGCCAGCTGCTATTTAACAGTTTAAGAATCGCATCACTTCTCCACATGCAATGAAACTTGTGGATAACACAAAATCTTGGAAGAAACACACCTAAGAACCTGTGCTTTCCCAGACAGCTGGCTTGTTAGACATCTTCTCATGGAAATCCTGGTCTTTAAGACTGGAAGCTCTGCACTCCCTCTGCAAGTTACTTATTTGTAAATTTAATCTGAACGCATAGCTAATTGCTGCTTTTAGAAGCATGCTTGAGGCTTTATTATTAGCTTCACACCCAAAGCCTTTGTTTATGGTACAGTGCTAATCACTTGTTTTCCTTACGCAGTTAATGCCATATTGGCAATCTCATGTGGGACAGCTTGATCGTTTTTTTAGTAGTTTCACAACTCACAGCTTTCTTCAAATCTGTAAGATATGCACTGGTTGAAATTAAAGAATGAAGAGTGGGAAAAACGTTATGCCTGAGGTCAAGATGCCTCACTTTGGTTGAACCTTCCAGAAAGACCAGGTCCTCTGAGGTTCGAGTGCTTTGATTTTCCCTTTCCTAGTTGATCAGTAGGATTCACTCCACTCAAGGGGTCTTACCTTGAGTCCAGGTGTTGGGGTCCATTTCAGCTGAAGACCCCAGAGATCCGGGGAAGTGCTGAAGGGCCTGGCTCTCTAGGGAGGACGCTGGGAGGGCGTGAGTGCAAATCAGACCTAGGAGCTACTGCTTAGGTGACAGCTGAGGGAGCGGGTGGAAACAGCCCTCCACCCCAGGAACGGGGGCTGGGCAGTGAGCAGCTCACCCACCTCCAGGGCAGAGGTCCTGGGACCAGGGCTTGCCGCATGGGTGTTTGATCTTAATGGGTGAGAGGCAGCTCCCTGGCATGGAAAGGTGTGTATAGGAATACAACTCCAGTTTTTTCTAAAGTTATTTGACAACCAAACCTGCTAGCAGAGCCACCACCCAGGCCTGGAAGGGAGCACAATGTTCTGTCCCTTATCAGAGGTGCCAGGGCCATGAGGAATTCTCTCTCTTTCTCCCTTTCTCTCTGGTGGGAAGGACCGCATTGAGCCTCACATGTCAGCAGTTCTCAGAGCTGCATGGGCCTCACACATTCTGCCAGGAGCCCCACTGAGTGCTAGATCACAGGCTTTGTGGTGTGTGTGTTTTTATAGAACACTAGGCCCCTTGTGGTGGGTAATCATATAAACAAGTGGTTATTGCAGACTTGTAGCATCACGCTGAGTGAAACAAGTCAGACGGAAGGGACGAGAACCATATTATTTCACGCACATGTGGGATGTAAGTAACAAAAAGCAGCACAAACAAGCAGAAGACTCATAGACACAGACAGCAGTATGGCGGTTACCGGAGGGGAAGGGAGCCAACTCTAGGGTGATGGCAGGAGCCGACTTCGGGTGGTGAGCACACAAGGTAACACACAGAGCACGGACTGTAGGAATGTGCACCAGTGTTTCAGGTGCACAATAACGTTCATTTTAAAAAACCAATAGACCCCAGCATAACCCTATGTGATACCATATTGGTGGATACGCATCATTATACACCTAGACCAGTGGTCGGCAAACTGCAGCTTATGAGCCACATGGGGCTCTTTCGCCCCTTGAGTTTTTAGCAAAGGCCAGCTTAGGAGTACCCCAATTAAGTTAATAACAATGTACCTACCTATATAGTTTAAGTTTAAAAAATTTGGCTCTCCAAAGAAATTTCAATCGTCCTGTTGATATGGCTCTGTTGACTGAGTTTGCTGACCACTAGTCTAGAGAAGTGAAATTCAGGAAGGACGTGGTCTGGCTCCATGGGGAAGGGAAAGCCGAGCTTAGAGGGTCTTGAGGGGAGAAGGAGACTGAGAGGGAAAGGAAAGGAATGATGGCTTCCAGGAATGAGACCACACAGGCAAAAGCAAAAAGGAGGGGACGAATCCGGACCAAGTGGCGGGCGGGGCTGATAGGGAAGAGCGGAAGGAGGTGGGGAACCGAGGTCAAGTGATGGAGAGCCTTGGCGGTCTGCCGTTCTGGCACAGAGCTCCAGGAGACCTGGCGGATGTACATGCCGACGAGGCCCTCAGACCCAGAAAAGCCTGCCACTAATTGCAAAGGTCCCCACGTCCCAGGACACCTGGGGCTCTGTCAGTGCCAAACTTCCTCCCCGATTTCCGAGAGCTCTGTGGGTTCTTTCCATACCAGCCCGCGCAGTGTGTACTCAATCTCCAGTTTACGGGGATTTCTCACACACCCGTATACGTTTTCCACTGGAGTCTGTGCTTTTTCCTAGACCCACCCGAATTCCAGAGCATGGTTCACTTGCATGCCAAGTTCCCAGTCTTTCTCTCGGTCACTCTCCTCTCCTTATAAAACCGAGGAGAAAGTTCCCATTGTGATGCTGCTCCGGGTTTTTACCAGTGGAGAGAGGACCTCCAGAAGATAATTACGGGGTGGTTTGTGCTTCGGTTTCCGTGGAGAGCGGCAGTCCTGTCTAGAGGCAAAGCCAGAAAACGAGTTTGTCCAAATCTCAACTTTTGTTCATTAAAGTTTGAGTAGCTATCGGGGCCTGATCCCTTTTATACGTTAGAAAGAATTAAAACTATGGGTTAAGGTTCTTGTAAGGGCTGTGAGTTAGATTCTGGAATTCTGAGTTTCTTTATAGTAAAAAGCAATAACAACACAACAGCCACACACACACGAAACTGTAAGAGGGGAAGGTAGGATCGTTTGGGGGTGACTTTGAGAATTCTTGTTCCCCGTGGATTCATAGAAGGCAGAAGCAGCTTCCCCACACATTCCCGGAAATCATCTCTTTTGACGCTCCCGTTGTCCCCGTGGGTGGAGGGGCTCCAGGTTCACAGATGAGAAACTGAGCAGCGAGGTGGCTTGTGGGAGTATCACGCAGCCTGGGAGTGAGCCCAACCCAGGGCTTTCACGTCTAAGTGTAACTTCTATTTTACTTTTTTCACCAGCAGTGTTAAGAAAAGCCTGTGTTGAGCTGGGGTGGGGGAAACTGTGAGGATTCGGTGCAGGAGGGTGGAGGCCTGCTGTGGGATGGGGAGGCTGGGGGGGAGGGTAGGAGGCCGCCTCTGCTGATCTTTCCCACCTGCCCTGCAGAGCGCTATGACCCTGCGGCTCAGCTCCTCACCCAAGGGTGCTGTGGCCAGGAGCTTGCACACCTGGACTTACCTCCAGGAATGTCAGGGCTTTTTCTCGCTGCCTTCTCATCTTTTTATTTAAAAATACATTTCTATTGATTTCAGAGAGAAAGGGAGAGGTAGAATTAGAAATATCAACGATGAAAGAGAATCATTGACCTGCTGCATTCTGCTCACCCCACACTGGGGACCGAACCCACAACCCAGGCATGTGCCCTTGATTGGAATCAAACCCAGGACCCTTCAGTCCATAGGCTGACGCTCTATCCACTGAGCCAAACCAGCTAGGGCTTCCTTTTCTTTTCTTTCCTTTTCTTTTCTTTTCTTTTCTTTTCTATTTTTCTGTAGGGCTTCGAGAATTCTTATCAGGTATTTATATTCTCCTATCCAGAAGTTTTCAAAACATTAATTATTTGACGTTTTGCTAAGAGAATTAGGCTGAAAATCTTTTAACCCACCTCCATGGTTTGCCAAATGCCTGGACGTTAGCACGTTAGTTTTGCTGGCATTTAACGTGGTCCCAGGACGGCACTGGGAAACCTGGGGTGGTCTCAGCACAGCACACTTCCCCCTGGGGCCAAGGCCGGCAGCCGAGAGCTGCTCCAGCGGAACTGGCGTCACTTGCTCATTCACGGTCCACGGTGTGACAACCTTTGTCAGATCCTGTTTGTGTTCAAAAGGTCGCCACGTTTATGAAAGGCCGCGCTGGAAAGTCTTGCTTTAATCATTGCAGTAATTAGCAAATTTGGACACTGCATCACCTTCCCCCTTTTATTGGAAACACGTTCAAGTATGGGTTTGTGGTTAATCCAGAGCGACTCAGAACACCAAAGCACGTAACTTGTCAAATCCAGTGTTTGCCCAATTCTCAGTTGCTGGAATCTTCCTTCAGGAACACATGTAACCATCCCTCCGTGCTAAGCTTACACTTACAAAATCATGATAAATGTTAATCTATTGAATAACTTGATTTCCGTCAAGGAGGGAAGGGATGGATTAGCCACACTTAGAACAGGAACTAGAGGAAAAGAAACGTTTGCCACTACCAGGTGAGGAGGGTCCTCCCCTCAGACGTCTGGGGCCTCTGGTGTGCCAGCCAAACAACAATCCCTCCATCCCTCTGACTCCTCCCCGGGAGCGGGAGCTGGGAGGGGGTACTGAGCCCCCCTGCACCATCTTTCCTCTTTCATTTCAGACTCCCCTCAGCTCCGCTCCTTCACCTCCCAAGCGCTTCTCCCCTTCTCCGATTCATGGGTCAAGCTGGTACTCTTGGTAACGAGGTTTTACTCAGAAAATGCTCGCTCTCGGCTGCAAGTGGGCCAGAAGACTCTTCAGTCTCCTCTCTGCTTCTCTGATGATTCCTTGTCTCTCTGCTTGGTGGGCGGTTCCTCTTCCTCCTTCCCTGCCCCTCACAATGATGTTCCCCAGAATCTTCACTCGTCCTCCTGTTTCTCTTTGTGTTCTCTCAGATTGATTATCTAATGTGCAGCTCACAACCCCAGACACCCGTAACCTTCAGTGAACCCCAAACGTCCTTCCCAGGCAGCCTGCCCTTAACACATAGGGTGTGGCATTTAGTGACTAACGAGCTTACTTCCAAGTCCAGCTTCACCTGCCCCTGAAGCCTGTGACCCCAAGCGAGTAACTTTGCCTCTGCTCCCTGCTGCCCTCATCTCTAAGCCAAGGCCGATAGGAATGACTGCAGGATGGGCGGTTACTGTGTGGATTGGGTGGGCACTCAGCATGGTGGCCATCGGCATCGTCATGACCATTGCCGTCTCTCTCCCCTCCATCCCTGCAGCAGACAGCCCTCGGCACGCAGGGGCCTCCCTGCGCTTGTCCTCTGGTGCACCCCGTGCCTGCGTCCCGGGGCCTCTGATGGCTTCTCCTCCCGGATGACTGCAGTCCCGCTCACTGCTCAAGGCACTCGCTAATCCACAATGCCCTTCTTGACTGTTCCGAATGGATCTGGTCTTTCCTTCTGGTTTAATTTTATCATTTTATCCTCTGAGGGTTAGGATGTAGCTATCCAAATTCTGATGGGAGTTGATTAAAAACCTCATTAAATACACACCCAGGGATATGCTTTTAATGATTTTTAGAGAAAGAGAGAGAGAGAGAGAAGAGAGAGACAGAGAGAGAGAGAGAGAGAGAGAGAGAGAGAGAGAGAGAGAGAGAGAGAGACATTGATCCACTTCATTGGATCTTTATGCACCCCAACCAGTAATCAAACTCAAAACCTGAGTAGGTGCCCTGACCGGGAATTGAACCCAAAACCTTTTGGTACACGGGACGACGCTCCAACTTCCTGAGCCACCGGGCCAGGACTGGGCTTTCCTGCCTGACAGTCCCCAGCTGTCTGTGAAGCCCTCGTGGCACTGTCCTCGCGTTCTCCTGGCCAGAGCCATTCCTGTGCCAGAGAAGTGTTCACTGCGTGTCCTGCTCCATTCCCACCCCCTCCTCCCAGCAGCAGACGGAGGTGCCAGGATCAAGGACTGGCTTCTCCACATGTGTCTCCTGGAAATTGCTGAGGGCTAGAATGTAGCTACCCAAATCCTGATGGGAGTTGATTAAAAACCTCATTAAATGCACATTTCTACCAACTACGGGGCTAGTAAGTCGTAGGCTGCTTTTTTAGATACTGAAAGCTAAGCCAAGTGCTGTACAAACGCACAGTTTAGGAAACACTCCCCGGATATTGGGCTAGACACGTTAATATCCATTATTATGAGTTTTATGCTTACATATACATGCCCTCATACAGCCTTCAGCTCTGGAACCCCACGCACTGGCAGTTCCCAGGTGGATGAAATGCACGTGGTTGTAATCATGGAAAAGTGGCTCTTGTGTTAGTCCTATAATATTTCATCTTTAAAATGGGCAAATCTTAGAAAATGCTCTTCAGCTTACAATTTAAAACACTTTGAGAGCCAAATATCCTTAATGCCACAGGTATGCTAATATAGACGGTGTCTAAACATAGCATTCAAGGGAGACTGAAATCATGTGAATTCCCTTGACTCCTGGCTGGGCCACACCATGGATCACATCACCCCTCCCACCACCGGACTGCAGCACATTCCTTCTTCCCCAGGATCGCTGAGTGTGCACGCCCACACTGAACCTGCTAGCTCAACGCTTACTTCTGTTTGATTTCAGTTTCCCTCTTTCCAGAGTACTCTGCGTGCTTCCTATCTCCCCTCCACGGGCTTTACACAACCACCATGTTATAGGTACATAGTGCCCTGTTCCTTGTCACTCATAAGCATGTGTTTCCCTCCTTAATCATCCCATGTGTGCCATTCCAGCAGCCAACTTATCCCTGTGTGATGTGCACCAAGGGAGGAAAGGCCCTGGTCAGGAGTTTTTAGATCTAGGTAATTTCCAAAACATTCAATGAAAAGGTCTATGTTGTGTGTTTGCAGAATGTGATGGACATTGGTCATGATGCAATGGGAGAGGGAGTTATAAGAAAAATTGTGTATGCGGCTTTAACAAGCATTGCCTGAGGAATAACTCGGCCCAAGCTCTGGGAACGCAGAGGAAGAATCAGGTAGAACCTCCACTGCCACTGAGCTGGCACCCTGTAGGGGAGAGAGAGATAAGCAGACAGGCTGTAGGAAGGAGAGCCAGGTGGGATGACCCAGTGGTGTCCGGGATTTGAAGGGAGGGCTAAAGAAGGTCCCTAGCTCGGGTCATTGATGGTATTCTGGCAGTGGTGCTAGAACAAGACTAAGCCAAAGGAGAAACTTAATAGTGTCACTTATAGACAAATGCATTATACACATAGTAATGGAAAGGAAACAATAAGACACTGTCTTTCAAAAGATTTATCAAATATGGCGCATGTAAAACTAGATTCAAAGAGGGCCCAATAGACCCCCAGGTTCCAACATAAAGCCTCTTTAAAACCTACATTCAATTCTGAAGTCGCAAATGACAGGCTCTCTGTATGTATTTCATTCCTAGCTCCTTTAAGAATAGATAAAAATCCTGTAAGTCCATGATTCTATCAAATTACCTCTTTGAGGCATACCCTAACTTCCTTTTTCCTCCTATACTAGTAGTACTTTTAACTCGCATTACATTCCTGTGACAGCATTGGATGTCTTTGTAAATTCACCTAAATCCTTTCTGGAATAAGATGGATTTAACGAAACTAAAAGTAAATCAACTTGGGGAGCTACCTACCCATGGCCACTTTGCAGTCCCAAAGGCTGGCCTGTCCCCTGTGGGTTAGCTAGGGTCCCCAAGGACAGTTCACCATCCAGTGGAGCATGGACTGCTCTTTCGTGGAGCACATGATACCTTGCGCCCCACACCAATCACTGTGTGTAAAAATGCCCCCAACGGGGTCCCATGAAATGCTAATCAGAGGGATGAATGACAGTTGTAAGGAGGTAGCTGGCGGTACAGGCAGTTCTGTAGTCCGACATGGCTGTACAACTTGGAATGCAGGGTTGGGGACTCCTTCAGTGCAGTGTTTCTAATGTGGCAATGAGACTGTGAAGATCTAAGAGGGAACTAACCAGTATGACCACAACGACAGGGTTCCCCAATCTCTCTGAGCACAGACCTTCTTTCTTGTGGAGCAAGAATGAAACAAAATGCTTCTCAGGACTCTGCTTGAGGCAGTCGGACATCCCTCTCACAATCCTGGACCACTGGCTCCTAACTGCTCACCTGCCTGTCTGCCTGATCGCCCCTAACTGCCCCTCCTGCTGGCCTGGTTGCCCCTAACTGCCCCCCTACAACTGGCCTGATCACCCCCAACTGCCTACCCTCCACCCTCCTGGTGGCCCCCAACTGTCCCCCCTCTGCCAGCCTGGTCACCCCTCACTGCCCCCCTCTGCCAGCCTGGTTGCTCCCAGAATAGATGGTGCTTACTGTCCAACATGATAGTGTTTCAGAACTCCCCTCCTGCCTTCTGGCCAGGAGAACCACTCCTGTCCCCAAGCCCCTGAGACAGGAAGCAGAGGCCCAGCATCTAAGGGGTCTCCCCACTTTCGCCAGGAAATTGAGTCATGAAGGCTAGTGCCCTCCTCTGCCCTCCTCTTCCTCAGGCAGCTTTGACCTGCCTGGGAGACGCCAGTCTTTCTCCTACCCATAAGGAGCATGTTGGGGTGGAGCCAGGAACTGGAACCGTGAGTGTTTCTCCGTCAGATTATCTCAGTGCTCCTACTGCCAGGAACCCAGGCATGTCACCTGACACCCAGGTCCTTTGTTGAAGAGCGACAGTAAGATCAGCATCCCTGTGACAGCACTTTTTATAAAAACACTGTTTAGAGGGGAATTTTGTAGGACACTTAGTCTTCAATATGAACCTTAGGGGGAAACTGTAGATTTAAAATCTATTAACAGAATATTCCAAATAAAGCACCATTGTGGGTGCCATTGCTGACCCTGAGATATTCTCGCTGCACATACACCGTCAGTTTCATGATGGCTGGTCTGGCTAACCACCCACCCACGCGGCACTTGTAAATATGTGTCTGTTTATATATAAATTCTTTTCCTTTTGAAAAGGTGAAGCAGTCTGGGTGGGTCCTCATTCCTTAGCATTTAGAAAATTTGAGACAAAGGAGCAAGGTGCTCCAGGCTCTGGAATGTTCTTTAACTCCCAGCAGGGTGTGGGGATGGGGTTGTGAGGAAGGCAATGGGTGATGTTTCCAAGCAGAAGGTAAACTTCAAATGTGTCCTCAAGGGGTAGGAATGGGCGCAAAGGGCAGTAGGGAAGTAAGAAAGCCAGAGCAGGGAGCCGGCCTGTGCTCTGCCGCAAGCAAAACTCGGAGGGAGCGCACTATCAGTCGGCAAATATTTGAAGACGTAAACATCACGGAGTGACAGCACGATGTGGCCCGGGAGGCACGAGGTTAGCAAACACTCTTACCGGGACAGGACGCTGGCAGCAGCCATCGGGGCTGGAAACAGCATTGGTGGGAACCGAGGGGGAAGGGGCTGTTTCGTGCCAGACATTTCACTAGGGCTCGGCTCACGTGACAGGAGCAGCCTGCTCTTCATGCATTTTGAGTATCATTCTAAGTTCTAGGTCATGACCAGCCTTTTCGAATGGAAACGGTGGAGCATTCACTTTAGAGCCCACACCCACAGCTGCAGGAGGCACAGAGCTTCCACAGCATCTTACCCTGGGCCTGGGTATGACCCTCAAGGTCAGCCACGTGCAGGAAGACCTACACCTGCGGCACCATGCCGATGGAACGGGAAGCAGTCTGAATGTCATCCAGACCAATTTCCCATATATGCTCACTGGTCACTAGGTATGTAGAAGCATGCTTATTAAGTATTTTCGCTGATCATGTCTCAGAGTTACTCAGAGGGAAGTGAGCAGCTAAAATTTCTATTAGTTCAACCATCGCTTCAAGAAACAAGTACAGGCCTTTACGATGTATGACTTCCTGTGGGCTTGTGCACTTGCTCCCACCTTCTCCACAGCTTTGTACCTCATTTCATAGTCACAATTTTTCACTCCTTTTCCTGGGAGAGGGACCCCAAGTTGGAGTACCTTCAAGCTCTATCAAATGTGGGTGTTTGTTTTTTTTTTAAATCCTCACCCAAGGCTATTTTTCCACTGATTTTTAGAGAGAGGAAGAGAGAAAAGGCAGAGAGGAACATCGATGTGAGAGAAACACATCGATCAGTTGCCTCTTGCATGTGCCTCAACCAGGGCCCGAGCTGGGGAGCAGCCTGCCACTGAGGTACATGTCCTTGACCGGAATTGAACCTGGGACCCTTTGGTCCACAGGCCGATGCTCTATCCACTGAGTCTAACTGGCCAGGGCAAGCTACATTAAATCTTGATCAGCCTCTGGTGCCACTGGCACTGAAGAAGCACATGAGAATTTCAGCCGGAACCCAGGCAATTTCTCCTGAAACAGGATGTGGGTGGTAGCCCATACCCAGCTCCTGGGTCCTGAGCAACCCCTGGGAATCGGATCCTGACTGCGGTGCCTGCCCTCCGAGCCAGCCCCTTTGTACTCCCATGACCCCGTTTGGCTCTGAGGACTAAAGTGATCTGTCATCGCAGGACGTGGTCAGTTCCAGGATGTCATTTCCATGAGCTCTGAACCCTGGATGGGGGTGCGAGGGGCCAGGGCAGCTCTGTGCCTCCCCTCCCCCCACCCCATGGAAGAGCTGCTGGCCCTGTGCATTGTGGACCACGCGCCTGTAGATTGCTCTCATTTGACCCGCAGGGAGAACCAAATGGAACTTACTCTGTTGCTAACTCATTCCCATGTTTCCTCTAGGCCAGTGGTCGGCAAACTCATTTGTGCACAGAGCCAAATACCAACAGGACGAAGATTGAAATTTCTTTGGAGAGCCAAAATTTTAAACTTAAACTTCTTCTAACGCCCCTTCTTCAAAATAGACTTGCCCAGGCCGTGGTGTTTTGTGGAAGAGCCACACTCAAGGGGCCAGAGAGCCGCATGTGGCTCGCAAACCAAAGCTTGCTGACCACTGCTCTAGGCCTTCTGTCCTGAGGCAGCACAGACTCACTCTTCATTGCCTCCTGCCGCGCATGCACCTCGCTCTTCTTCCCGCACACCTTCCGGTGGGATGAGCGTGACCAGACAGCCCTGGCTCATCTCGTACCTGGGATTTCGCGCTGGAGGGTTTTAGGTCTGGAAGCGCAGACCGCACTCGGGAAACTAGGCTGCACATGAACGAGAGGCCCAGGGACTGCGGTGACCCTGGGTTTCCGACCTCCCCCAGTGGAGATGCCATGCCGGGGGCAGCGGTGCAGACACAGAGTCCTCCGGAGCGCGGGCCTTTCTTCATGAGATGAGCGCAGTCGGTTGTGGCAGAAACCCTGGGACGCGGTGAGGGATTCTGTGTGGACTCAGGCTATGTTACAGTGGGCAAGAGGACACCACCGCCATCTGGGTGAGCCCGAGAGCACCTTGCAGAGGGACAGCACCTCCTCCGTAACTACTGCTTGCAATCTCTTTATCAGGATGTCTGCTTGCTCTTTTTTTTTTTTTTTTTTTTTTTTTTTCCTCTTTCAACTCAAACAAGTAACACTTAGCAAATAAAACTTCTATCCCAGACCCTGATTTTTAAGATTATATACTAGCCCTGGCTGGCTTGGCTCAGTGGATAGAGCATCAGCCTGTGGTTTGAAGGGTCCCAGGTTCGATTCTGGTCCAAGGACACGTGCCCGGGTTGCGGGCTTGATCCCTAGTGTGAGGTGTGCAGGAGGCAGCGATGGATGATTCCCTCTCATCATTGACATTTCTCTCTCTCTCACTCCCTCTTCTTTCCTCTCTGAAATCAATAAAAAAAATCTATATATATAAAAGCCTAGCAATTGGAATGGGGGAACAACCGGAATGACCTGTGGCTATGACTCACACTGCAGCAGCCAGCTGGCCTGATCCAGCCCCCAATCATCCCCCACCCCTGGCTGGCTGCAGCCCCTCCTCCCAGCTGCCCCTGCCCCTGATCAGCCCCCAACACCCTGATCTGGGGCAGGGCTGGCCTGCCAACTTCCTGTGGTCCCTCCCCCACACCAGCCTGGCCCAATGGGCCCCTATCAGGGCAGGCCAGCCAGCCCTACCGGGCACAAAGTCATGCCCTGGGCCTCTAGTATATTTATAAATAAATTATATGCTGTCTTCTCTCACTCTGCACCCTCTGTTCTCCCTTTGCAAGTAGGGGGAGGCTTCACTGTGCTCCTGTCCTGGGGGGAGGCCTGGCCATTCAGGCCACAAGCCCCTCAGGCCACAAGCCCCTCAGGCCACAAGCCCCTCCCTGTCTGGATAACCTGCTCCAGGAAGCCGTCCTGATTGGCAGCAGAGAGCCAGGGCTGGTGGGTCAGATCTGTGCCCTCCCATGGCACAGCATCCTTGAGGAGCACACACCTATGAACCCCCATTGACCTGGGCTGTCCGGGTGCCCAGCCCTGCCACACAGCCCACCCATCAGGGGCACCAGAAGCCCCAGCCCAAGGTGGCAGTCTGCCTGGAGGGGAAAGGCAGGCAGGAGGGAGGAGGACTAAGAACCCCGGCCTGACCCTCATCCTGCACTTCCCACCCGTAAGCAGCACACGCCACTCCGCACACACAGCAGCCACGGGAACCTGGCCAGAGCTTCCTGACTCTCTGGGGAGCAGAGTTATTTCGACTTCAAAGAGGAATGGAAACAGCACATTTGGAGACACCCATGTACTCCCTCCGCCGGGGAGTGCTCGCGTTGTTGAGGGGAAAAGACAGTAGCTGGGTTACTTATAAAGAAACGGCTGCGGCAAACGACTGGGGAGATTGCTGTGCCTCCACCAATGGTCCCCAGGGGCCCGTCGTCCCAGCGGTGGGGGGGCCCGGGACTCATTCTGGGGGTCCTGAGACTGGGACGGTTCACCCGGCAAGTCTCCGCACGGCCCTGGCCTCTGAAGCCACATGTGAGAGGAAGCCAGCTGCTCGGCCGAACAGAGGGGAGGGGGTGCGGCAGGAAAGGAGGGGTCAACGGCTTGGCATTTACTGATTAAGGCCCAAATGCTTGCCTCTGGGCAGCGCCTAGAGCCACACCTCGGTGGTTTTCCTTGCAGCAAGCCTGTCGCTGTCATTAAGGTATATAATCACGCACACACATACATGCACACACATGCACAAACACACATGCACACACATGTATGCACACACATGCACCGAGACAAGACTGTGCAGCCTTTTCAGCCTCCTCCTCAGAGGCGTGTGCTGAGCCCCGTGCAGTGCAGCCAGCGACCTGCTTTTGTTGGCTCCCCCGGACGGCGAAGTGGGAAGGCTGGGGGCTCGCTCGCCCTCCCCCCGCCCTCTTCCCCCACCCCTCCCCCCAAGCAGGGCTGTCCACATTGGTTAGAAGTGTGAAAGGCAGAAATTGGGGAAATAGCACTTTGTATAAGACGACCACAAGTGTTGGGGGGCGGCAGGAGGGGTAAGAGGGTGGGAGGACTTTGTAAAAATGTGTTTTCCTTAAGCAACCAGAGTCACAGACTTCAACCGGGTCTGTTCCTATCAAACCCCAGGCGTTGGATGCGTGTGTTTAGCTCTGAGGAGCCGGCAGCTCCGTTATTTCCCGGGCCCGTCTGGGATGTGGCTCCTGGCGATCTGGTGAGACTCCTCCACGTCCCAGCCGTCTGTGAGGACTGGCCACATGACCTCCGGGTCGCCGCGGTAATTTGTCACATTCACAGCCAGGGAAGGAGGAAATCTGCTAAAAATGAAGCCCAGGAGAGCAAGCCCGGGAGCCGAGGGGGCGGTAAGTGCTCTGTTGTTCACATGGAAGTCTCCTGGTGTCTAATGTTCATGAAAGGATGGCATTGAAAAGGGCTTTGTCGTTAAATTTGACTCATTTCTTTGGATCTGTAGGACAATCTTCAACTGAGAGAGCTTTCCACCCAAGGCTCGTGTTGATTATTACATATTTGCTTAAACATTTACCAGGGTAGACAGCCTGGGACACGGCCTGGGGGAGCAGCTGATTATGTGTGCGAGTGTGATTTTCAGCTTGCAAGAAAAGAGCTTTAAGAATCACTTGTACTGTTTTTTCAAAGTCCTTCCTTTCGATCAAGAGCAGAAAGAAAAAAAAGGGTAAGGTATGTTCCGATAAGAGGAAATACATCTTAGTGTTTGAATGGAGTGGGACCAAGCTGGGTCTTTGATTTTCCCGAGTGAAATACGGTGTGTGGTGAAGTGTCTGAACCCGGGACTGCAAAGCAATTGTGAGGTCAAGACACATCCACTGAACAACAAACTCTTGTTTCCTCCAGGCAGCTAAACGCGGAAGTGCAGGGAGGAGATTAGAACAAACCAGTTTGGAGGGAGGAATGTGGAGATGTCCCCCCGGGTAACACGGGCTAGCCGAGCGGGCTCCCCAGGCACACGAAATCATACCCAGACGGGGAAGGGCGCTAGGCAGGGGTCGTGGGCAAGGCTCCAAAGGTTTCCGAAGTCAGAACTGTTTACATTCCTTGTACCTACCACGGAAGACTTACATAACTCTCCCGTAAGGATAGGTAGCAGACTGTTAACTAGTCCGGTGAGGTTTCGCCTTGCGGCAACCCCAGCTGATTTCTCTACCGGCCACGGGGAAATCAGAGCCGGGGAGCGACCCCGCGAACTCTCCGATCGCTGAGAATCAATCACACGCCCGCCCTGACAGACGGCAGGAGGGACCCACACGGACAGAGAAGCCGGAGCAGTTCTTTCCCCCTCATCTAGATCCTTTACACCCGCAAAAACAAGACAACATCTGGATACTGTTTCACAGGCAAGAATAAAGCACCCTTTTTGCCCCATCATTAAGTAAGAACCTGCTTTCCACATGCAAACAGCACTTGTAAATTCCCGCAGATAAGCTGGCCGTCTGGAATGATTGCAGGGAGTTTGAAAGGAATCCCGCTCTTCCATTACCGTGAGGAGGGCCGTGCTCCCGAGCTCGCTCCCACACGCTGCCTGCTCCGGGCTGACCCCCACCTGCCTCTTACCTGCAGGGGCTGCGAGGCACCGTCCCGGTGGGAGGGGGCTGCTGTCTGTCTGTCGGGCGGGGAGAGGGTGAGCCCAGCAGGTCGCCTGGGGAGCATAGGCGTCCAGGTTCCCCAGGAGGAAGACAGCTGGCCTTGCTCCCTGTCAGTCAAAAACGAGTTGGTACAAGCTTGAGTAGGGTTTACCTGGAGGAGCTGAAGGGAGAAAGAAAGAGATTGGAAGAGACGGGGGGGGGGGGGGGGGGGGCGGAGGGAGGGAGGGCCAGGGAAGGAGGGAGGGAGGGAAGGAGGGAGAGAAAGTGAGGGGGGGAGAGAGAGAGAGAGAAAGAGAGAGAGAGAGGGAGAGAGAGAGAGAGAGAGAGAGAGAGAGGGAGAGAGAGAGAGAGAGAGAGAGTCCATGATGTCAGCAGCGTGTCTTAAGGAAATCTACAGACCAGGAGAGAAGGCGAGTGGCCCCCCTGCCGCAGCTCCGCAGACACCTGTGGAAAAGAACACCCTGCCCCTTTAAAGGACGCCAGTTACTCTTTGAAGAAACTTCAGCCACTCTCCTCAAAGCCTTTGTAAGGTCCCTTTGCCTAAATAAACTATAAATAAGTAATCAGGTTATTTTTTCTAAGTAACTTTCCTTTACCCCAAGTTCTCTTTCCTTTACCCCAAGTTCTCTCTCCTTTCTGCTCTCCCCACTCCAAATGCACAGCGACAATGCACTGCCTCCGGGAGACTTCAGGACAAACCCACGCAGGCAGTACCCACGTCAACTATGAATCCACACCACGGCGCAGGGGAACGAACGCTCTGTGTTTCTCAGCGCAATCCCTCGTGGCCGTGCTGGTTTCCCCTATAGGCTGTGTGCTTTGGTGGGAAAGTGTCGAGCAGCTGGGTAGATGTGGGTCCAGATGGGTTCTTCAGGAGCTTAGAGGCTGGGGCTGGGCACCGGGTTGGAATCTTCTGTCCGGCACTGATGCTCAGAGTCTGGCACTTCCATGTGAAATGGGCAGAAGCCCACCCTCAAAGCAGGAAGCTGAGGGGGTGATTCCCAGTCTCTGGGAATGGGGGCGGTGAGCTTCCTCCTTGGACACAGCTGTGTGTCTTCTTCCTGCGGAGGGAGGGAGGTCGGGCCGTGTGGGCCACCAGCCTTCCCGAGGCCGGAGCACGTGGAGACCCTGGTAGATTCTGAAAGACCATGACTTTCCTGTGGGCACTTTCGCCAGTGATTCCTGCCCTGGAACAAGGTCAACTCCAAGTGGACGCTCCATGTCCCTTCCCCAGGCACCTGGGCCAGGTGGACAAGGCTGCTCTAAGACGGAGAGGGCAGTAGGCCACATGCTTCCTTGGAAGAGGAGGAAATATCGCCTCCCCTGAGTTCGGGGCCTGGCGGGGAGAGGTGTGACGCGCTACAGCATTCTCTTTTTTGGAAATGGTTCTTGGGAAATGGCTCCCTTGGAAAAGCATTTCTCCTCCCCTCTCCCTGACTCAAAGCCCTGCCCGAGGTCACTCCTTTCCCCGTTTCCCCAGTGGGAACCTCGAGCCAGTGTTCTTCCTTTTGGTTCTTCTCTTTCCCAGGAAGCAAGGGTGTCCTCTCCAGTCTGAGAGACAACGGTGACCATCAGCAGTGTCATGGCTGGAGAGACGGAAGAAGCCACACAAGGTTCGGCTCTCAAAGCTGGCGGTCTCTCTCCAGAGCTCAGAGTCAGGCAAACCTGAGAGGAGGAGGTTGTAACGTCCCAGGCAAAACCAGGGCAGGCAGAGGTGGAGAAAAGGGAAAAGGGAAAACCCAGAGCTCAGGCTCTGACCATGTCCTGCCTCAGAGGATTTGCTCAGGCTGTTCCTTCTGCCTGGAATAGCCTCAGGTCTTCATTCTTCCGCCTGGTCCGTTATCACTGCTCAGGTCTCAGGCCAAGTGGTACCTCCCCTGGGACATCATTCTTAAGGTCCTCACCTCATATCATCCCCATCAGACTCTGTATCTTAACATTCCCTACTACTTACTCTGAAGGCCACTGAGCGCTGTCTAAATTGTGCCAACTCAACTCGGTGTTCCATTTCAGAGGGCCACCGCACCTCCCTCTGGGTCCCTCAAGGGACATCTGACATGGCATAGTGTCCCCTCCCCACACACACATACACCAAATATAATTGCCAAGTAGATTGATAAAAGGTTATAAATGAAGGTTATAATTTGTTATTATGGTTGAATTTTCATTCTTATCTTCTGAGTTTTAATTTGTATTTGCAGTCTCCCCTTTAATTAGTAAACTAACACTTGAATGCTCTCTCTTCATTTAAAGAGCTCTTTCAATAATGTTTTTAATTTGATTCTCAGGCCAAAATGCATGATGAGCTGCATTTTAAGGGCAAGGAAGTGAAAACCAGAGAGGGCAGTTGATTTGCTCAAAGATACAGAGCTGGGAAGAGGTGGATGGAGGCTCCAAACAGCTTTTCTCACTCACAGGCCATGCACTTTTCATTAGGCCACATTTTTCTCAAATTAGTCTATTGCAGGCATACATATGCATGTGTAGATTCCTTTGAGTATCAAGTAATACATGACATGAATTATAACGATGGCCTAATATGCTGGAAAGTTTTATTTCTTGCAGGACCGTGCATAGTAGAGCTCGCATCCATTCATAACAGTCTTGAAAGT
This sequence comes from Pipistrellus hanaki, assembly GCF_964339955.1. Lineage (NCBI taxonomy): Eukaryota > Metazoa > Chordata > Mammalia > Chiroptera > Vespertilionidae > Pipistrellus > Pipistrellus hanaki. The sequence continues at coordinate 3,482,744 of NC_140504.1, read as the reverse complement.
GATGAAAGAAGAAAATGAGTCCAAAGGACTATAAATCCATGAAATAATTTAAATGTTAAGCCAATATTCTTCAGTTTGGTGATGTGTGCCTGTTTTCATTTGGAGATATTAAAAAAGTTAGACATTGAGGTTGCTGATCTGACAGAATTCACAGAAGGAGAGGCATATAAATATGTGATTAAAGTGTGGAGAGGTGAGTGGGAAAGTTCTAGAATAAGCATCTATACATCTACGAGATTTCTGTCACTGAAGACAGAATTTATTTTACATATTTTAATAGTTGAATGATCTAAGTATTTCTGGAAACTTCTGGGCTAATGAGGGAAATAAGACAACTAATCTTAACAAAAAAATATTGTGTTGCTCAATCTGGAACTCGTTTACTTCACAAGCTGAGTCTAAGGAGTAGGGTCTGGGATCCACCATACAAGATTACTTCAAATACACAGTTAATCATTTCATAACTGAAGATGGTCAATGTTATCGGTCCTGTGACCTAAAATAAAAAACAAACATGAATGGCTATTCACTAAATCACCTTCCTTCCTTTTCTTTCTTTCTTTCTTTCTTTCTTTCTTTCTTTCTTTCTTTCTTACTTTCCTCCCAATTAATTGCAAGCAAAGTTCTTGCATGTGTCACATTTAAATAGAACATACATCCAAAGTCTGGATTGTTACCCAAAGTTCTAAAACGATGTCTGAAAACTGGGCAGAGAAGATGACAAGAACTAGCTTTTTCAAGGGAGCCATTTCCCAAGAACCATTTCCAGAAAAGAAAATGCTGTAGTGCGTCCAATCTCATCTTGGCTTCAGTCGAGACATGAAAAGCTTTGAAGTGTGATGAGAGGGAATAAAAATACATGTTTACCTTTGAATAGATCTATTTAAGTTGGGTTAGATATAGATCTATTGGGGTGAGGGGTATGTCGGTTTTTAAAACATTTTCAAAGCTTTCTATGATCCCCACCAGCTTAGAGTCCTCCACAGGCCAAGCCGGACTTGGTCATTTGCCTTCGGTTTGCTTCTACCATCCCTGTCCTGGAAGGGGGTAAATGTCGCCTTGGAAGGTAGAGAGCCATGAGAATGAAGGATGTCCGTTTGAGGCACGGTCCTGCCTGTCTCTGGCCTGTCCGGAGAGAACTTTGCGTTAGGAAGCCATGGAGTTGAAATCTCTTCTAGGAGTAGATATTCTAGAAGCAGATGTTGAGACAAACATTCATGTGCAATTAATAAAAGAAGTGCTCCTAGAGGAATTGGAAGGAAAGTAGGGGAAGCAAGTCAGAGGAGGGAGGAAGTCAAGTAAGAGTGCGATTGTAGGCCAAGGCCATTCCCTGCCTGACTCTGGAGGGAGTCCTGGAGTGAAAACAGTGTCTTAGGCAAGGGAGCTGGGCTTCCGTGCCCTTGGCCCAGGCAGCTTTGCTAGGAGTAGAAGGGGTGATGGGCGTACCAGGATGATTCTCTCACCAGCTGAGCTACCTGGCCAGGGCCCATAGCTAGAGGCTTTCTATTAGCCAAACAGGAGTAACTGGCCTTGTCACAAGGTCTAGGAAACGTTGAAAAGCTCACCCACAAGGCCAGCTTTCCCACTGGGTTTCTGGGAAGACCTTTTCTTGGCCTTATTTGTTCAGTGCTACCCCTATGACTAGAGTAGTTGGCTTCTTAAGCTCTTCTTCAAAATTGTTTATTGTTGATAATTTCAAAGTGTCTCAGGTCTTTTGCCTTATTCAGGTGGGACATGGTGGTTTATACAACCTTACACCGTATCTAAACACATCCGGGCCCACTCTTACTAAATGGGCTTTTCTGTGGAAATTCCCATCAGTGACAGGGAGATGACCGCCTGGGACAGTGAATAAAAAAGCAACATCTTCTGAGCCCAACCATCTTAATGACGTGGCAATAGTTCAGTCTTACTGTCAACTCGGAATCAGCTTTTCGGGCAATACCTGTGGCCAGGAACCCAATCCCCACCAGATGGCCAAATGCGCTATTTCCTGCACAGGAGGCTGAGCTTGAGTCCAAACTCCAAAAGCTACATTCATTTTATTTATTTGTAAGCACCTCTGCAATTGTTTTATTTATGTAATTATTTTTGTACTTCATATTATAGATGTAATCATTTTTATGTTTCCAGTTTTATTGATAAATGATTGACAAACACCATTGTATCAGTTTAAGGTACATGGCGTGATGGGCTGATTTACATGTACTGTGAGATGATTACCACAGTATTAGCCATCTTCTTTTTTTAAAAAAAAAAAAATATATATATATATATATATTTCTTTATTGATTTCAGAGAGGAAGGGAGAGGGAGAGAGAGAGAGAGATAGAAACAACAATGATTAGAGAGAATCATTGATTGGCTGCCTCCTCCATGCCTCCTACTGGGGATTGAGCTCACAACCCGGGCATGTGCCCTTGGCCGGAATGGAACCTGGGATCCTTCAGTCCACAGGCCAATGCTCTATCCACTGAGCCATACCAGCCAGGGCAGCCATCTTCTTGTATTAATACAAGACAAAGAAAAGAAAAAGAAAATAAGGAAAAACATCTGTTTGTAATGAGAACACTCAGGATTCACTTTCTCAACAATTTCCCTGCATATCATACAAAAGCCACATTTAGAATATTTGAAATGGAATAGTACGGAAAATGCTATTATCACCCTGAATAATTCCAATGATCGATGGGGCAGACAAGCGTAGTGAATTATTCTACAATATGCCTATTTTCATACTTTAGCCATTGGGTCTGAGTTAGTGATGAAGCACATACTTCAGCTTTAAAAAATCAGAGTCAGGGGGGCATCTTCCTTCTTGGGTTGGTGATCTCAATGGACAGGCAACATGTCTGATGCTATCTGTGGGCTCAGCTCCCCCTTTATCACCCATTTCCCTCTAATTGGCCCCGCCCCACAAGCCTCACTTGTCCTGGCCTTTTTTGCTGTGAGAGTTTGGTCTCTGAGCACAGGTACAGTCTCTGTCCCACTTTTCCCAAGTTCAAAACCTGGCCTTGGGCACAACCCATTGAATGCACATTGCATGTTTTCCTGCCCTTTATATATTTTAGCGCTTAATGGTATTATTACGCTGGGACTTCCTTCTTTGTAATGACCTCAATCACTTCTTTGTGAATCCATGTCATTTCTACCTCAGAGCCACAAAGAAAAATGTCATCAGAACCCTGATTCCGCATTAGCACCCCCATTTCTACCCAGAAGGAGAGCCTTGGAGGCTTCTCAGGACTCGTTATTAGCAGAACTGGGTAAACAACTAGGTTTTTCACTTTGGGATCATTTCCATTGCAGAGCTGTACCTTTTGCCAAATATCCTAGTTAGTGTGGAAAAACTGAGCAATTCAAATTGGCTAAATTATGTGAAGTGAAAGATCTTGGCTGAGTCGTGATAAATTCTCAAGGCCTGAATGCAGTGTAACCATAGAAAGAGGGTGCTGGGCCCTAGCTGGTTTGTCTCAGTGGACAGAGTGTCAGCCTACAGACTCAAGGGTCCCAGGTTCGATTCCGGTCAAGGTCACATGCCTGCCCGGGTTGCTGGGATCCTCAGCAGGGGATATGCAGGAGGCAGCCCATCAATTATTCTCTCCCATCATTGATGTCTCTGTCTCTCTGTCCCTCTACCTTCCTCTCTGAAATCAATAATTTTTTTTTTTAAAGAAAGAGGGTGCTGGGCACTCAAAACCTCAGCTCTACACCCATCTACTAGTACTCTTTACTCGTAATACCTTAGCAAAGGGGAGGGACTACTCGGCAGGCCTGCCTGGAAAAGCTGTAGAAGTGGTCATGTGTGTGCCCAAAGTGACACGAATTTATTACAAAAAAAGTAAAGCTGTGCACGGTCACTCATCTCCTGTCACCGCCTAGCATCTTGTCAAGTAGAGGTGTCCTGACTGCGAGCCTCGAGCAGAATTAGGAGAAGGTAAAGAATGCCAGCAGAAGGGTGTTCCTTGTTCTCCTCCTTGATGATCCAACCTGAAGAACGGAAGTTGGAGGACTAGGAGGCAGGTCTGGACTCCTGCAACCGAAGTCATACAACCCTTGACAGCCCAGATGCTTGACGCCACCTGGAAGGCTGGGAATGGAGTGGCCAGATTCTCCTTCTCCCCCTTGAGACCAGCCCTGGGAGATGTCACCCCGTGCGTGTGCATTTATTCTCCACCGCACGCGGGAGCACAGTTCTGTTGCTGCCCCGTGCTCTGTCTCACCAGCTCTGCTTTTCCATGTGGTCGCCCTGACCCGGAGGGAGTGTGGACTTCAGACTTGCTCTTCCCCAAACTGCTTCCACCAGGGAACTTCTGGCAATCATTGACAACCTGCCTTCGCGCCTTCCCTTCTGGGATCGGTGAAGACACAGGCAGCTGCGATCCAGAGGAGGCAGCACTGCGGTTGATCAGTTAGCAGTGAACAGCGGTTCCCAGGCAAGCGTGGCCCTCCCTCCCCCAGGCCCATGCCAATCTCCTGGGCAAACGTTCTTTTGCTTTTCGAGTGGCTTAATGGTTTATCCTACTAGTGAGTGAACTCTCATTTCACAGTGGACAGGCCCACAGGACGATGAACCTGAAATGGAACCCTTGCCTCCAAACAATGAATCATTTTGTTCTTTCTTTCTGGCCAGGGGGGCAGTAGAAGGGACAGGGGGAAGGGAGAGGGAGCACCTTTCATCCAAGGTAGATGTGGCTTCAGTTGTAGAATGGCCGTGCATGGGCCACATGACCTGGCCAATCCCCGTCTTCTCTGAGCTGCTGTTTGCAGGAGTGAACCAAGGAGAACCCTGCCCCTCAGAGCTCCCGAGCAGGGTGGCTGAGGAAGGGCGGGGGGCGTGGCCTGCCCCATGAGGCGGAGGGGACATTAGGAAGTGGAACTCCACAGCACAGGTGGCCAGCGTCAGGACACTCTCCCTGCCCATCGTGCTTGCCCGCTGCGACGGGGTCTTTCCTGGCTTTGCCTAAACCCACAGCCAGGAATGGTCACGGTCACGTGCTGATCTCCATACTAATACCCAGATTCTCCCTTCTCCCTCTGCGATTGAATGGTGGGAGGGGTTGGTGGGGTCCTGGGTCCCTCCAGGTCTGTTGTAGAGAGACCTGAGCTGCCTTAACATGCTCCAAATGGCTCGCAGTCACCAGCAGTCCCACAGCTCCCCCAGAGGACAGCAGGGTAGGTCTAGGCTGCTGCGGGTCTCCCTTGATTGCTTTTATCAGGAACCACTTGAGAAGTCAAACAGTTTAGGTTCCGTGAATAAACAGAACCTAGTTGATTGCTCCTGGGAAGCCGAGGTAGAGAGTGCCAGTTCCCTGTGGCGCCTGATGTCGCGGTGATAAGCTGCAAGGTCAATGCCACCGAGAGAAGGAGCTTGTTTCTTAACTTTTATAGGACTTCCATATTCCCAGCAACTGAGCGGGAGAATCTGTCTCCATCTTGGTTATCGAACCTAAAACAGCAGATGACATTGCTCAGACACCCTTCTGTCCTTCACTTGCAGTGCCCGGCCTTGAGTCGGATACATTCATAACCAGTGTGCTGGTGTGTGCAGGGCAAAGGCAGGGTGGGAGTGTGTGTGCTGCTTGCCGTGCTTTGCCATGGGTGGGCTCCCGCTGGCCACAGTCCACAGTGAAAACTCGCCCTGAATTGCGGCAGCCATTTGGGCAGTGCCAACCTGGGCCCAGCGTGGAAACGATGACATTTGTCAGTTCACTGAGCCCGAGAGATGAAATCTTAGCTAGGAGGCAAGCCTGAGTCAGCAAGATTCTTTCTAGTGTTTGCTAGGTGTTGGGTTTCTTCCAGCAAGGGGGTGGCAGGTGAGGGGAAGCGTCTGCCAGCAGCTATGCATGCTGAAGCATGTGCGTGTCTGGGGAACATGGAAAACATGGGACCCAGTACAAGCTGGGACAAAAGTGACCACGGCCACACCAGCCTTCAGCCAGAAGGCTAGCTTTGCAGGTGGCCACCAAGAACACGACTCTATGGAATAGCCGTTTTCTTTTCTCGCCTATTTTTATTAAATCAATCCACCATGCATCCTTTAGTTTCTGATTTTATTCTGTAACTTTGCCTTTTTCTTGAAAACTGAGGCCCAGGATGACTTCCAACATTAAGTCTCCTGTCAGGAGGGCTAAGTTCAAGTCTGGCTCTCAGACACGCTGTTTGGGAACAGCAAATCCCAGATGTTAAATTTGCAGAGTGGGCCTGGTACTGCCGTCTGGTCGATAACTGGGTAAACATGTGTCCCTTTAATACAGACACACACACACACACACACACACACACACACACACACACGCACACACAGGCTCGCTAGGTAGCAAGGACTGTGGCCAGAACAGGCACAACTTCAAACATAATTTACCTTCTAAGATTAGGTTGGAATGCTGCTTGTTTGTAGTATATTGCCTCTTAAAAAAAAATTGAAATAGAACATCAGAGAAATTCACACTTTGCCTACATGGTTACGGTACCCTTGATTTCAACCAAGATTTCAGAAACACTCCCTCCAGGTCAGCAGAGCTCATCTGGTGACCCCAGCAGATAGCGGGGACCATGGAAATATCCACATCCCTCACAGGAGCTGCTGGGAACCCAACACAAATCGAAGGCAGCCCTGGAATGTTTTGCGTTGGCCCGGGTTCTGCCGAGAGGTGCCTCCAAATGTCTGTCGCCGGCAGTAACCAATACTCCTGGGTCTGATTGAACTTGGCAACACAAGAAAACTAGTGAGCTCACTGCTCCGAGAAAAATCAGGACTTCATTAGCCGGCTCGGTTCTTCGTCTTGAGCCTACAACAAGGAGTCGGAGCTCTGGCCCAGACACACCACTTACTAGTACTTCAGTTCTATTAGTAACGGCTGCCCTTGGCTGAAGGCTCACCGTGGCTCAAGGACTTGGTTTAGGTGTTCTCTGCCCACTGCCCTGTTTAATGATTGTAAAGCATTGAATGCACGATGGTGCTAGCACATCAGCGTCTATGAGATACGGATGGTTTTTGCTACTTCCTAAGTGAGAAAACTAGGCTTCCGATGAAGTTCCAGTTCAAATAGTGAGTGATTGGAAGCACACAGGTTCAACGCTTGTTCTCACTTCAAAGTCCACACACAGAATCACTGTGTGTTCCAGCCACCCATGACTTCACAGACCATGAGGGTCATCTCGGGGTTAATGGAAGAGCCATGAAGAAGGCTGAAATGGCCCAAAATGAGCACATGTGTCAGAACTGAGATGTGTGGATTTCCAGCTGTAGACACCTTTCACTGTCTTTAAAAACACAAAGTGAATTATTTAGAAGGTGATCTCACGGCCTCAGTTGCAGCCTTCTGAGGAGGCTCCTGTGAAGGATTCAGAGGCAGCTGGTAGTCTTCCTGCTTCCCAGGAGGATGGTTTAGCAGCCTGACAATAAAAAGGAGAGCTGAGTGGACCCCAACCCCCACCACATAATCACCCAGAGAGACTTTGTAAATGGTCACGTGATTCTGACATATTTCGTCTGGGTGAGGCTTGGGCATCAATACTGTGTTTAAGTCCTGAGATAATTTGTTTTTGGGTTTGTTTGTTTTGCTTTTATAAAGTATATTGGGCTGACATTGGTTAATTAAGTTATATAGGTTTCAAGTGTACAACTCTACAATCCATCAAACGTATATTGCATTGTGTGCCCACACCCCAAAATCCAACCTCCTTCTGTCCCCAGACTCGACGCCCTCTTTTCCTCTGGTAACTACCATACTGTTGTCTGTGTCTATGAGTTTTTGTTTGTTTGTCTTATTTGTTTTACCCCCAAAACTTGAAACCATTTATTCACAAAGATATGTCTACCCCTATGTTCATTGCAGCATTTTTCATGGCGGCCAAGACATGGGATCAACCAAAGTGTCCTTTCATAGTTGATTGGATAAAAGAGATGGGGTGCATATACACAACAGAATACTGCTCAGCCATAAGAAAGGATGAAATACTGCCCATGTGACAACATGAATAGGTCTTGAGAATATCATACCAAGCAAAATAGGTCAGTGAGGAATGTCTCGAGATGGTTGGAATGAAGGCAAGGCTGAGAATCACAGAGGTGGACATGGAGAGAGGCCATTAGGGACAAAATCAGGATGAGGGAAACTCGGATTCCAAACCAGGTATCCAGCCCCCACCTCTACCCACTGAGCCTGTTTCCAGACCCTGTGATGACGGCGCCTCTAGAAACCTGTGGTCACAGAAGGGCCGTGCCTTTCTCTGCTCATCACGGATGAGTCACCAACCCCAAAGGGAGCATCTTATACCCACAACGTCCATGTGGTCGTCTGCCTCAGGATGTGTCCAATTCTCTTCGCTGGCCCTTGGGTCTGCTCACAAATGATCTCTGCTCACACACAGTCCACAATGCGGGTTGCTCTGATAACCTCTTATTAAGAAGAAAAGAGGCTGTTTTGGCCCCGAGTACCTACTGCTTCCCATTAGTCCTGCAGAACAAATACCTTAAAAGTTACCACAGGACGAACCCCCACTGTCTCATTAGCTGCGGTGCTTTGCCCCCAGGGCTTTGGAGGAGATACATTTTTCCAGGAGCCGAAGGAAAATGTTCTCCTTTTCCCCACTTCCCTACGTCACAGTGAACCTCAGAGTGAGCAGGGCCTGGGGTGGGACCAGTGATGGAGATCTTTCCAGCTGAGATCTTTCCAGTGCAGACAGCGGGAGACTGGTGTGGGCTGGGTGGCTCCTGCCATAGAGTCACCTTTCTCCTAGATACAATGTCCGACCCGCTCTAGGCCAGACACAGGCGGTAGGCAGGGTGCGGGTAGACGGAAGGCACACCCATGCGGAGGTTGGTTTGGTGACCTCCAAGAGAGGAAGGACAGTGGCTGTACACTTAGGCTCCTCCTCTAAGGCCTTGTGGGTCAGATTTCTGGGCCAAGCCTGAAATGTGGGGTCCTCTCTGTTTGCTGGGTAATTTTAGACCAGGGGTCCTCAAACTTTTTAAAGTGGGGGCCAGATCACGGTCCCTCAGAGAGCTGGAGGGCCGAACTATATGAACTACTAATTCCTACTGTAACACCTCGGCTGCGCTCACTGCCCAAAAAACCTGGCGGGCCGGATCAGACTCCTCTGCGGGCCGCATGTGGCCCGCGGGCCGTAGTTTGAAGACCCCTGTTTTAGACCCTCAACGAAGGGACCAAAGTATACTACACACACTTGTAGATGACTCAGAGCCAAGGATTACTTGGGATTAGGCCTGGGGAGAACCAAGGAAGTACAGTCTGGTTTATATTTCATATTGATCCCTCCTCCAAACACACCTCACCTGGTCCGGTGCTATCTTACCCTCTCCCGGGCTAGTGGGTAAGACACTAACTGCAAAGAGCTTAGGGAGCAGCGCTAAAAGCTTTGTCTCAGGTTCCATTTATGTAAACAAGATGGTCACAAAGACAAGGTATCATTTTCAGAAAAGGAAGACAAGAGAAAAGGCAGTGTCTCGGTCCGTGTCTAAGTGGGTCAAGCTTTCGATGATCTGAAAATGAAGTGAGGACTCCAGCTTGGGAATCGCTGAACGAAGTCTTTATTCAGATAACAAATGGACAACAATAGAACTGAAACGAAAACTTCCTTAATGCCCACACAGCGCTTATGTCTACTTTTGAAATGCAACGGAACCAAACAGTTTGCCTTTAGGAATGGTCATGTTATGTCAATCACGGTCTAGCAAACTGCACGGGGCCAGCAAACTACAGCCCACAGGCCATATCCGCCCAGCACCTGTTTCCGTAAATTCAAGTTCATTGCAACACAGCCGTGCCCACTCGTATACAAGGTGTTTATGGTTGTTTTCATGCTAAGATAATAGAGCTGTAGAGCTGGAAATGTTTACTATCTGGCCTTTGTCAGATAAATCCTCCCAGCCCTTGACCCAGAGATCAGATTCTGTAAAATAGAGCATGTGAAACAGCCTTCCTAAGCTCAGGGAGAAGAAGTACTCTGGAGGCGGGGAAGGGAGAGGAATTCTTTCCAACAAGCAATTATCCAGCACTGAGTTCAAGGCTCGCCCTGTGACTGTCAGAGCATAAAAGATGCACATTTTATATAATCCTGCCCTTTAGAAAATTACAGTCTAGTAGGAAAAAGTCAGAAAGAAGATAAATAATTCTAAAGAGTGATAGCTTGTAAAACCATCCTAAAATCTTAACTTTAAAACAATTTAGCCCAAATCTCAATAACTCAGTAAGAGTGCAGACACTACTGCAGGCTATGGAGGCAGCCATGAGCACAACAGACCCCTCATCCCCGCCAGGCGAGCTTCTAGCTCCCTTTCGCTTTGCCTTGAGCTTCTAAGTCAGCATGTGGACGTACAACTCTCAGGTGAGAATGAAGCTGGAGAAAAGAGAGCAAGCGAGTGTGAGGGGACTTAATGATGTGGATGGGAGGTCCGAAAGCTGTCTCTGATGAGGCAAACATCTGTATCAAATGATAAAGTCGCGGCAAAAATTACAGAGACCTGTAGGGATGGAGGAGTTAGTCAAGGAGACAGAAAGAGCTTAGGAGGGGAAGGTGTGGGGGAGAGAAGGTGCTGGGTGGTAAGGAAGGCATGATGGTGAGGCTTTGGAGAAAGGAGTCTTTGTAAGAACTTGAAAGGAGGCGACTTGGGACATCGAAGATGGTTCCAACGTTGGATGAGGCACTCTCTCTTCAGACTTCTTGGCCTGGGTTTCTGTTTGACTTGATCTTAAAAGGTATGCGTGTGGGAAGTGTGGGAGGGGATCTTTCCCCGACACAGCCCCATGTGACCTCCTGGCGCTCGGGCAACCCCAGGTCACCGTCACTGTGGCAGCAGCGAGCATGAGAGCGGCAGAGGGAGCAACGTGCAGTAGGAACAACTCTGAGTCCACCTGGGACGCTGCCCCCTCATTACATTGCCTGTTTGGGTAAAGACCCAGATTGAGTGTGGGGAGCACACCATCCTAGTCCTGCCTCGTAAAACAAGTGGCCGTGGCGAGAGGTGACGAGAGCCCAGAAGAAAAGACCTGGCTCAGGGGACTCATGCTCCTATTTTTTTTTAAATGTGTTTTTATTGATTTCAGAGAGGAAGAGAGAGAGAGAGAGAGAGAGAGAGAGAGAGAGAGAGAGAGAGAGAGAGAGAGGAACATCAATGATGAGAGAGAATCAGTGATCAGCTGCCTGCTGCATACCCCACCCTGGGGATCAAGCCTGTAACCCCAGCATGTGCCCTGACCGGGAATTGAACCTTGACCTCCTGATTCATAGGTCGGTTCTCAACCACTGAGCCACAGAAGCTGGGCCTCATGCTCTTATTAAGCACGATCCCTCTCTGGACAGCAGAAAGGGGCTTCCCACAGGCTGACCCCTGGTCTGTGTGGACCAAAGGCCATAGAGAGTCAGTCACCCTTGAAAAGTTTAGACTGAAAAGCAAGGCCATTCAAGAAGGGTGGAAAGCCCAAAATAGACTTAGGCCGGTGCCTCAACTCTGTGCTCTGCTGCCAATTTGCGGCTCGGAGCAGAGAGCCTGGGTCAAGAAGCGCCTGCCTGATTGTCCAAGATGCGAGTTCCCCTGAGCAGCCGGTTCCCCTCATTGACCAGGCGACGGGGGTGTCCCTCGGGCCTCACCTCGCAGATTGGGGCCCACGCACGCTGCCCACTGGCATGTGGAACCCCAGTACCCCGACCTCGGGAGAAACGTCTGGAACCAAAGCTGTGCCCCGCCGCACAGGAAGGTGACCTGGCTGCCGTGCACTTGGGGGAAACGGCAAACCTGAAAAGGCTCAGCAAGAAAAACATGCCTTACCAAAGCGCAAACCAGACACTTGGCGCCCGCGCTCCGTGACGCAGGGCTCCCCGACGGGCAGGAAAACCGCAGCGAAGAATTGATTACGCTGCTAGGACACATTCCACGGGCTGGCCAAGGCTATTTTTATTTTACAACAAGGTACACGCTGTTCCGTGATGCTCTCTGGCCTGGGCTTTTCAACAATTGCATTTGCATCTTCATTCATCCCAGAAAATGCCAGAGAATTTGTCACTCAGGTGAACAGATGAACTAGGGCGGGGGAGAGGGGGAGAGGAGGAGCAGATGGGGGTTCGTGGAATTCAATAGCAATAATACACATTCCTGTGTCGTTTTTATTACCCTACTGATGGCTGGCCCCACCTGTTGGCCCTGGACTGTGGTCGGCAAACTCATTCGTCAACAGAGCCAAATACCAACAGGACAACAATTGACATTTCTTTGGAGAGCCACATTTTTTTAAACTTAAACTTCTCCTAACGCCACTTCTTCAAAACAGACTCGCCCAGGCCGTGGTATTTTGTGGAAGAGCCACACTCAAGGGGCCAAAGAGCTGCATGTGGCTCGTGAGCTGCAGTTTGCCGACCACGGGACTATGGCATGGAGACCACTGGCCCTGGAAACCGTTCATGGGCGATGGGCACTTTGAGAAACTGAGTCCCAGGAAGATAGCTTTGTAGGCCAAACACCTCCATTTGTTCTTTCTTTTCTCTTTTCAGAGAACTCGCTGGTGACAGCAGTGTTTGGCCAAGTGTTATTTGATCAAGAAATAGAGAAAACCCTTGTCATTTGGCATTCCAAGAACTTTAGCCCTAGCTGGTTTGGCTCAGTAGATAAAGCTTGTGGACTGAAGGGTCCTGGGTTTGATTCCCGTCACGAGCATGTGCCTCGGTTGCAGGCTTGATCAGGAGGCAACCAATCGCTGTGTTTCTCTCACATCGATGTTTCTCTCTGTCTTTCCCTCTCTCTTCACTCTCTCTGAAAGATCAATGGGAAAATATCCTCAGGTGCGGATGAACAATAAGAAAGTAAAGGTCCCTGTTTTAACTTAGACGCCATAAGAACTGCAGTTGTTTTGGAAGCAGGAACGGCTTCCCTGAAACATAACGGATGCTCCCCAGCTCAGGTGTGTTTTCAGAGGCTGTAATCCCCCTCGAGAGGAAGCAGACAGGCGCTGTGTAGGATCGCTCCCGAAGCTGGACCCCGCACGGAGATGCACACTCAGGGGAAACGTTCCCGCTAATGCCTAACTTGTTCTCATGGCCACTTCTGCTTTCTCAGGACTTCCTAGCTACTTTTTAACCGGCTTCAGCCGGGAAGAGTGGACAGAGGCCCTGCAATGCGGCCATGGGGCCCTCGAAGGAAGGCCTAGCCTTGATGAACTTGGAGAAGCCCCCATCGCTTGTATTGTTTGCGGACTCTGAGAAATCCAGAGGTCAGGAGAGGGTGAGCCAGCCGCAGTGCCATGGTGGGAGTCCAGTAAAGGGGGGACAGCACCGAAGTGCACTTGGTCACGTGGTCCTTGGAGAAGGGGTCGGGGGGAATAACCTCCCTGGCCAGTGTGAGTAATAAATCTCACCCCTCCTAACAGAGGGCAGGAATGCGGAGTGCATCCCAGAACCAGAGCCGGGCTGGGACTGCAGTAAAAAGAACGCTCGCATATGCAAATTTACACCTCCTAAGAAAACAGAAATAAACCAAGGTTCTTGCTCTGATTTTTTTTGCCGTCAATTTTGCTGACAAGATCAGGAGACTGGAGCCAAACATCTGTATCAAATGATAAAGTCGCTGCAAAAATGTCCTTTTTCCACTGTGGGGCAGCCCCAGCGCAGCAGACACCCAGCAAGCCCGTCTGCTTTCACTTACGGGGGGGCAGGGGGGGAAGAAGGGGGGGTGCCCACCATCCCGCCCCCCTCCCCCCGGGAGCAGGAGCGGGAGCAGCCGTGTTCCCTGTCACCTCCCTGGTGCCGGCCGCCGGGCTGGAGGAGCTGACCGGGCCATAACTCCGGTTTGCTCCTTGGCCTGCAAAACTCACATCGACGCTGTGCCCCATTCATTGTTTAACTATTATTTTTATTTAGCTTTTATGGGGTACCAAAAATGTGGTTGGCGTTCTGTACCTTTTCTGCCTTTCCAGCTAAGATGGAAATTATTATTTTAAGCTCTTCAAAAGCAAAAAAAAAAAAAAAAGAAAAGAAAAGAAAAGAAAAGAAAAAAGAAGAAGAAGAAGAAGAAGAAGAGGGGAAAGGGAAAAGTAAAAATACGTCGGGACCCCAGAAGGGGTTTTTCCGAAGGCGTGTCAGGTCCCTGCCACGGAGTCCGGTGGCCCCGGGCTCCCTGGGGAAGTGGGTGCTCTGGGAAGGGCCACGGGAGCTGAGGCAGTGGCGGTGCTTTCTGACTCGGTGCCCCGGGACCCTGGGCGGACAGGGCAGTGGCTGCACATGTCAGCGTGTAAAGTAAATGTCACATCCAAGAGGCTGCCGGGAGAATTCTCGGCAGGAAGTGTGGACGGGCCTCCAGAAACGCCTGGCTCCCTGCAGAGCTGAAAACAAACCCAAACCACCAGCCTGGGTCCCAGTGCAGCCGCTCCGGGAGACAGGCCTTTCCTCCCCCTGCGACAGCCGTCGGGGCGCCCAGCGCCCGGGCCAGGGGGAAAACACGCGCCCCTGTGAGGCGACCTCCACCCGGGAACTCCCCAGGTGTCTGTGTCATGCTGGCCCGCCTGCTGGCAAGGTGTGAGTGCACAGGCCTTCTCAATTGCAGGGTCACTTTTAGTTTTATTTAATTATTTCCTTGTTTATATTTGCTTATTTGTTTGTTATTTCTTACCTGAGGATATTTTTCCATTGATCTTTTTTTTAGAGAGAGTGGGAGAGAGAGCAAAAGACAGAAACACTGATGTGAGAGAAACACATACCCATGTTTCCCCGAAAATAAGACCTAGCGCATGGAAAGATAAGACATCCCCTGAAAATAAGACCTAGCGTAACTTGGGGGTGGGGGTGGGGGGAATTAATATAAGACACTGTCTTATTTTCGGGGAAACAGGGTAGATTCATTGTCTCCTGCACATGCCCCTGACCAGGCCCCAGGGAGAAGCCTGCAATGGAGGTCTGTGCCCTTGACCAGAATCGAACCTGGGATCCTTCGGTCTGCAGGCTGACACTCCATCCACTGAGCCAAACCGGCTAGGCTGCAAAGTCATGTTTAACCAGGAAGCAACCTGTGAGTACAAAACCGCCTTGTGAGGGAAGGACGGGTCACAGAAATGCCGAGAATGACAGGGGTCCTGTTTCTCCCATCAAGGCCTGGACCGTGGCAGTGGAACATCTTTATCTAATCACTAGAGGCTCAGTGCACAAATTCGTGCATGGGTAGGGAACCTAGCAGCTGCCGGCTGCTGGCTCAGAGTTCCCTTCCCCCAGGTGCGAAGGTAGTTGGTTGGCCAGCCCCATTCCCTGGTCAAACTCCCAGTCTAACTCCCAGTCGAGGGGACAATTTGCATATTAGGCTTTTATTATATAGAATTCTCTCTCCCTGCTTTTCCTTCCAGGGGGAAAGTTCTTCTTCTTATGGAGAATATTTCAGAGGATGTTCCTGGAGGGTTTAAGCTATCCAAGCCCCCACCCTGGAAGTTAGAACTAAGCTGGTTTTTTAAAAATGCTTGTGTTGTCTTTGCAATTCACAAACAGGTGTATGTGTCTTGGGATGGAGCTTCCGGAGGCCTGGGTTGTAAGTGAACACATACCCTGGGCCCCAGGATGGCCCATAGAGTAACTGTTAGCTCTCTTCTCGAAGTTTCCTTGTGGCTCCCGTGTGCCGTGGAAAAGGCCATATTGCTGGTCCTGGCCATCCACCAACAGTGAGCCAAGTGCCCGAGCGCTGCTGATCCGATGGGCAGCCAAGATCCGCCTTCAGGTCCAAAGGAAGAGCAGCCGGAGGGGAGAGCAGCTGACCCGCTCACCTCCCTCCACTTCTCCTGCACCAGCCGTCCGCCCTCATGGGCGGCCCACACCACATTTCTCAGCTCTGGGACCTGTAGGTGGAAGGCTGGTGAGGTAATAGAATCAGACTCTTTTTGGGGTTTTTTGGTTTTTAATCCTCACCCAAAGATATTTTTCTATTGATTTTTAGAGAGAGTGGAAGAGAGAGGGAAAGACAGAGAGAAACAGAGCTTCTGTCCAGCAAGCTATTAAATCTGCTGCTACTGCTCATGGACTGCACCGGTTTTCTCACTCTCAGCTGAACTCGCAGCATTACCTGATTCCCTCAGGAAGCTCCCTTCCAGGGGTGTCCAGACATCACACCAACTGAGCATGGAGAAAGCCATCTAGTTGAGTCCCTAACCTGCCTGATGGGTATCGCCTCTATCTGGATGGGTTATTCATGGGTCAGAAAGCACCTCCACTGCCAGCTTTGCATTTCATTTCACTCTTAGACTTGCTTGACTGAGGATGCTGAACAAGCTTTAAAAATACAGGAACATAGCACATTGTAGAAAGCATTTGCTCGTTATTTAGCGTCCCAAAATAGCAGATGTCTTTATGCATAAACACATATTTATTGAACTCTATAGTAATACTAGTGACAGCACGTGGGCTGGGTCTCTATAGTCCTTGGGACATCAGACAATGAAGCGGTTGTGAAAGTTTTTGTGCATCAGAGGCCTGTTCCGAACGAGCACCCACCTGTGAAGCTCTCCTTGGTGGCTTGGAAAGGATCTTTAGACCCAGCCCGGGCAGTCCTTTGAGCTGATCCCAAAGTCCTGAGATCCCTTCGCTGCCATTCTTATATCTTGCTAGGAAGAAGTGGTTTCTCTGTCTCTGTTTGTCTTAAAACAGCACTCATTTTTATCTCACAGTTTCCCTTAGTAAAGAACTTGGAACTGCTCTAAAAATGAAGTCTCAATCATAAATTACATATTTAAACAAGGTTCTATCAGTCCATAATTCTTATCACATAAGAAACTGTTGTTGGGTTTGTAGCATAACTAGAGGTAACACATATAACAATAATATCACTAACCCAGGTATGTACTCTGAGCAGAAATTGAACCTACAACCATTTGGTACACAGGATGATGCTCCAACAAACTGGGACAACTGGTAAAATCCCCTCCGCCTACTCATGATAAAAACACTCAACAAACTATAACAGAAGGCAGTTTCTTCAACTTGGTAAAGGCCATCTACAAGAATCCCCCAGATAGCATCATACTTAATAATGAAAGATTGAATGCTTCCTGCTCAGAATCAGGAACAATACAAACATGTCCAGTCTCTATTAAACAGTGTACTGGAGAGTCTAGCCTGGGAAATTAGGCAAACAAAATAAATAGAAGCCACCCAGACTGTAAAGGAGGAAGGAGAGTTATCTCTATTTACATATTACATAATCTTTTATGTAGAAAATTCTAAGGAATTGACTAAAGGTATTAGAATAAATGAGTGTAAAAATATTATAGGGTACAAGATTAACATTAACAATCCATTACATTGCTATATGTTAGAAATTTACAATCTGGAAATGAAATTTAAAAAAAACAATTCCTTGCATTATAGTGTCTAAGAAGAATAAAATATTTAAGAATAAGTTTAGCAAAGTAGTTTCAGACTTGTACACTGAGAACTATAAAAGGCTATTGAAAAGAAATTTTAAAAACCCAGATAAATGAGAAGACATTCCATGTTCATGGATTGAAAGAGTTGATATTGTTTCAATGGCAACACTCCTCAAATTGACTTACAGATTCAATGCAATACCTATCAAAATCTGAGCTGGCTGTTTTTCAGAAATCAACAAAGTGATTCTAAACTTTATATAGAAATTCAAAGGACCCAGCATAGCCAAAATAATCTTGAAAAAGAACAAATTTGAAGAATTCATTCTTCTTAACTCAAAACTGATTGCACAACTACAATAAACAAGACAGTGTGGTACTGACATAAGAATAGATATAGATCAATAGAACATAATTGAAAAGTTCAAAAATAAACCCTCATCTTTATGGTCAGTTTCAGCAAGGGTGCCAAAACAATACAGGGAGACAGAAAAGACTTTAATCCCAAGTGGTGCAGGAACAATTGGAAATCCATATGCAAAAGAGTGACCTTGGATGCCTTCCTTACCTCTACAAAAACATAACCCAAAATAGATCTAAACGTTAGAGCTAAAACTGCAAAACTTTTGAGAAGAACTACAAAAGGAAACCTGTGTGACCTATGGTTAGGCAAAGCCTTCGATATGCATGAAAAACACAAGTGACAAAAGAAAAAAGATTGATAACTTAGAACTTATAGAAATTAAAAATGTTTATGCTGCAAATGATTCTATCAAGAAAATGAAGAGACAACTCACAGAATGAGAAAATATTTGCAAATTATTTATCTGATAAAGGATTTGTGTCTGTATAAAGCATGTTTAACAACTCAATAATAAAATATAAATAGCCCTGACTGATTTGGCTCAGTGGATAGAGCGTCAGCCTGTGGATTGAAGGGTTCCAGGTTTGATTCCGGTCAAGGGCATGTAACCTAGTTATGGGCACATCCCCAGTAGGGAGTGTTCAGGAAGCAGCTAATCGATGTTTCTAACTCTCTATCCCTCTCCCTTCCTCTCTGTAAAAAAATCAATAAAGTATATTTTTAAATATATATATAAATAACTAAACTAAAAATGGATGATTGATATAAAGAGATGTTTCTTCAGAGATGGATAAACAAGACTGATCAATAGGAACATGAAAAATGCTTAACATCATTAGCCACCAGGGAAATGCAAATCAAAACCACAGTGAGCCCATTTCACACCCACGATAACAATTATAATGAAAAAGACAGATGGTGAGGATGTAGGGAAAATGGAACCTTCCATTGTGGCAATTTAAAGTGGTTTAGTTTTTGGAAAACAGATTGACAATTCCTCAAAACTAAAACAAAAAGTTATGTGATATAGTAATTTTATTCCTAGATATATACCCAAGAGGAATGAAAATGTACTTTCACACAAAAACTAGTATGTGAATGTTCATAGCAGCTCTATTCATAATAACCAAAAAGTGGAATCAACCCAAATGCTCATTCACTGATTAATGCAGAAAGAAGATACAGTTTATATACCATATTACCCATCAATAAAAGGGAATGAAGCACTGATAAATATCATAACATGAATGAACCCTGAAACCTTTATGCTGAGTGCAAGAAGCCAGATATAAAAGGTCACATACTGTACAATTCCATTTATGTGAAATATACAAAACTACATAGAAGCCTGGTATGTAACATTCATGCACTGGGGGAGAAGGGGAGTCCCTCAGCCTGGTCTGTGCCCTCTTGCAGTCCAAGACCCCTCAGGGGATATCCACCTGCTGGCTTAGGCCCAATGCACCTGGGGAATGGGGCCCAAGCCAGCAGTCAGACATCCTCCAAGGGGTCCTTAGCGCTGCCTCGGTGGCAGACACCAGATGCAAGAGAGATTCCCTCCACCACAGCTGTGAGCCCGGCTTCTGGCTGAGCAGTGCTTCCCCTGTGGAAGAGCACTGATCACCAGGGGTAGGTCCTGCATTGAGTGTCTGCCCCCTGGTGGTCATTGCATGTCATAGTGACCAGCTGTTCCGCCAGTCAGTTGATTTACATATTAGGGTTTTATTATATAGGATAGGCAAATCTATAGTGGTAAAAAGTAGATTAGTAGTTGCCTAGGGTTGGGGGTAGAATGGAGGAATGATGACTAAAGCATATGGGGTTTCTTTGTAGAGCAATAAAAACATAAAATTAATTGTGGTGGTTGCACAATTCTGAAAAAACTAAAAGCCATCGAATTGTGCACTCCAAATGTATGAATTGTTTCTTATGTGAGTTGCATTTCAATAAAGGTGTTAAAAAAATCAAATCCATATAAACCAGTGGTGTAGTATGAGTTTTTATCTCTTTAGAAAAACCATTTGATATAACAGCATTTATCAATATGATCAGTATTGATATTTTGGGCTAAATCATTATTTGTTGGGAGGGGTCCCTCTGTCCTGGATGTTGAACTGCATCCTTGGCCTCTACACTAGATGTCAGGAGCACCCCTTTCCTCAGTTATGACAACCCAAACTGTCAGTAAACATTGACAAATATTCTTTGGGGGCAAAGGAGTTTCTGGTTGAAACTGTGTAGAGTGTTTAAGAGCAGTAATTAGACAAAATCTAAATGCTTCAGCTTTCATTAACACTTTCTGTTTCTAGAAGCTTAAACACTTGTCCCTTGTTTCTCATGATAGAACTTAAGAATAGATTATTTATGTTACTTTCAGCTTATAGCCCTGAGCTCAAGGGGAACCCAGCTGGGAGACTGGTCTAGGTGCAACTAGAACTTTCCAGGGATTAGGGCTGTTCTAAATGAATTACCATACTTAATATGGTAATCTACCATACTTAATATGGTAACAGCAGTATGAATCTACCATACTTAATATGAATCTACCATACTTAATATGGTAACAGCAGTGAGTGCCCAGTAAAATACTGAATTTGCTTGCCAGATATTTAGTAAAGTTAGAAAATTAGAGAAGTAAAAATGCATTTAGCTTTTCGCAGTGTTGGGTTGGTAATAGAATGATTGTTATTAATACCTATGCAAAGTAAGGAAAATACCAAGCGAGACTCCAGGGGGATTGGAATGAACACGTTTCATTTGAATTCTGTTGTTTTTGACAGCTTTGACATGGAACCTCTCAATCTGTACTCAAGGACTTCAACAAAGACTCCAGTGTTTGGAAAACACAGAAATTAGTTGATTTCTGAGTGATTCAAGAAGGTATGTAATTTATTCTACCATTATTTACCATGAAAGCTAAAAAGGAACAAATGACAAAAATTAACCATGTTGAAAACCCAGGAGAAACCAGAATCAGAACTGTGTGTCCTGGGGAGAAATGAGAAAAATGTGACAAAGGTGACAAGGCAGTGTGAATCAGTTACAGATAAAGGGAATGAAAGGACCGAAACCGGTTTGGCTCAGCGGTAGAGCGTCGGTCTGCGGACTGAAGGGTCCCGGGTTCGATTCCGGTCAAGGGCATGTACATTGGCTGCGGGCACATCCCCAGTATGTGCAGGAGGTGGCTGGTCGATGTTTCTCTCTCATCGACGTTTCTGGCTCTCTATCTCTCTCCCTTCCTCTCTGTAAAAAATCAATAAAATATATTTAAAAGGGGGGGGGGGAATGAAAGGGAATGTACCCCTTTCTCACATGGACTTTACACACACACACACACACACACTTACACTCACAAATACAGTGTTCATCACTGAGTTGGATTACCCATTGTCACATAATTATTTCTATGATGAAAATTGGTGTCTCTCATTGCCTCACTTTCCCTCTACAACCAAATAATGTAGTCTCTCCATAACTGAGCTTGCAGGCTAACGCAATATCCCACAGTGTCTTCTAAAGCATCTGTAAAGGCAACAGGAAGACGGGGGTGGGTGGGAGGAAGGTGGACTCTGGGTTTGCCTCCTGCCTCCACATTGCCCCATAACGGCCTGTACCACAGCCAGCATCTTTCAGCTCCTGTTTCCTACTGTTTTCTTCCTCACCCAGTGCTTATTTCTCTTTTCCAATTAATCCGGTTCAAAGAGACCATCAAGGTTATCTTCCTGTCCATCCCTTTACATTCACACCCTGATCAGAACTCACACCCTGATTAGGATATTTTGCATCACTTTTTTTTTTTCATCTTCTTGTGACAAATTCCTACCTTGCAATTTTTCATCTTAAAGTTCTACTATACCTATCATGCTGAGCCTCCAGTTCCAAAGCCAGGTGACCTTGGCCATGGGCGAAGGAGAACAGGAGGTCGGAGCCACCCAGCTGAATTGGGGAGAAACCATGCTGGACCCTTCTTTGCCTTAACACTTACCATTTGAATGGATCCATGGTTTTTCCTCTGGGGAGTTCCAACTGCAGGGTTGAGGAAAGGAGAGGGTCAGGAAGCCCTCCAGGGGAGTGTGTGTAGGCACTGGCATTGCCTGCTTGCTCGCCTGGGTGTGTCTCTGTTGCTACATGTGGAGTGCGAGGTAGAATGGGAACTCATATTCATCTAAATTAAGACACCAGGGCTGCGGATTGTAAAGACTGTTCTTCTCCACGTGATTCCTGGTCTCAGAAGGACCTCCTTCCATGTCCTTGGAGTTGACAGGAATTGGACAAGCCTTTGTTTTTCTACAACCCAGCACATTGGCAATCTAAGGGCAGGACTCCCCCTCAATGTTGGGGTTGCCAGTTGAGGTGCAGTTCCCTTTTGGAAGAGGAAAGTCCATGTGAGGCAAAGCTGGCCATGGCCGTTTCCAGGGGGTGGCGGCTGGGGCAGTTATTCTTAACCTGGGTGAGCAAAAGAGACAGTGTTTTTCCATCACAGAGAGACCCAGGCGGTGGGAATCTTCCTTCGGTGCAGACTTCCCCTGTCTTTGGGTTTTTTTTGTTTTTTTTGTTTTTTTTTCCTTCTGTCCTGCTCTGCTGTTGGGAGAACCACTATGTATTTTTTTTCTATCTTTTGAGGGAATTGAACTAAACTAGAGTTGAGTTGACAGAAGATATTTTTCTGTGTTATTTAGATATACTTAAAAATGAAGTATATCCATTTCCCTGACCGCCTCAAACCTCACACGACTTCAGCTCTCCACCTAAAGGCCCCTTTAAGTGACAAATGATTCTTCTTGTCTCTGGTTCCTGCCTCAGGAGGAGCCCCCTGGAGGCTGGTGATGCTTCTGCCACCTGCTGGGTGGTGGTGGAACTGTGTTTTCTGCAAGTCACAGTTTTGCTGTTCTGTGCCCTGGGATTCCAAAAAAATAAAGACCTCAGTATTGACAGGTTTAAGAAACACAAAACTATAGTGATAATTGAAAACATCCACAGGGCCACTGCGGATGTGAATTTCACTTTTTAGAGGTTGTTGTTTTGTTAAGAGAGGGTTAGTCCCATACTTTAACTCTCCAGCTTTATGTTGAACTCAAGAAAACAGCCTTCGATCCTAAGATCAGTTTAAATAACAGCCTAGGTCACTGGTCTTTAAATGTCAGGGTATTGTGGTGGCTTAGGGGACCTGAAAAGCCTCGTGTTACAGATATTTAGAAATCATAGCATTTCAAAAAATGCATTGCTGAGCTTTCAATGGCAATGCTAGAAATGTGATTTGATGCTAGAGTAGATGGAAGTGGAGTGAGTTTTGGTTTTGGAAATCCAGGAGCCTACATGTCCAGTGCCCACACAGGGGTAGGATTTGAGGACCTGGAGCCAGATGAGGCAAGAGTGGAAGCTGAGCTTCCCCCATTAGAACAGGACTGTGGAAGCTGGACAGGAAACACCCACCCATCGGTGCAGGAGGAAACCAGTCTCAATCTGTCTGGGTTTATGTGCAGAGGTGGGTATCTCCTTAAGAAGCCATTAGCATAGCTCTTCCCAGGCCCAGATATAGGGTTCCAATGTGCACTCCCCACTGTGTCCAGGAATTCCCTCATTAAGCAATTAGCATAAAAATTGTCCCAGACCAATGTGTTCCTTGGATGCTTAGCAGAAGCACAGATCAAAACCTCCCTTGAGAAACTCTACATTGGGAAAAAGCAAGGACACAACATACTCCACACAGGAGTAAGCAGGTACACAATGAAAAGAAGAATTAAAACTCTAATCCTTGGCTGGAAGAAGACACTCAAAAGAGAATCCTATATAATAAAAGGCTAATATGCAAATTGACCAAATGGCAGAACAATTGGTCACTATGTCGTGCACTGACCACTAGGGGACAGACACTCAACACAGGAGCTGCCCCGTGGTGGTCAGTGTGCTCCCACGGGGGGAGCGCCACTCAGCCAGAAGCCAGCTCACTGCTGGCCA
Source organism: Pipistrellus hanaki (assembly GCF_964339955.1). Taxonomy (NCBI): domain Eukaryota; kingdom Metazoa; phylum Chordata; class Mammalia; order Chiroptera; family Vespertilionidae; genus Pipistrellus; species Pipistrellus hanaki. Next base: position 3,459,068 of record NC_140504.1, on the reverse strand, counting down.
GCACAGTGGCAGTGGCGGGAGTCTCCCCCGTCTCTGCAGCAGTGCGAAGGATGTCCAACTGACAGCTTAGGCCCACTCCCTGTCAGGTGGACATTCCCCAAGGGCTCCAGGACTGCAAGAGGGCATAGGCTGCCGAAGCCAGTGTGGCTCAGTGGATAGAGCATCGGTCTGCGGACTGAAAGGTCCCAGGTTCAATTCCGGCCAAGGGCATGTACATTAGTTGCGGGCACATCCCCGGTGGGGGGTGTGCAAGAGGCAGCTGGTCGATGTTTCTCTCTCATCGACGTTTCTAGCTTTCTATCTCTCTCCCTTCCTCCCTGTAAAAAATCAATAATATATATATATATATATATATATATATATATATATATATATATATATATATATATATATATATATAATGGTCCATTTAAAAAAAAAAAAAAAAAAAAGAGGGCATAGGCCAGGCTGAGGGACCACCCCCACAAGTGCACAAATTTCAGGCACCAGGCCTCTAGTATAAAACTAGTGTGTTTAAAATGATTGAAGACATAGGTTTCACAAAGAGATTCTAGTCTAAAGGAATGCATAGATTGATAAAGAGCACCCTGAGAAATCCTGGAGGACCGCTTTAGGAAAAGCAGGCTGCTCAGTTTCCTGTCCTGGCTTCCTTCGCCTTCTTCAGAGATGATCACTGAATTACACCCACCCACCCCGCCCCACGGCAATTATGTCTTCTATTCTCAAGAAAGGATTCATAAATGCATTCGCTTGAGGGTATAAATTATTGGTTCTCAGACTCTGATTTTCATAGGCATCTCGTGGAGGTCTTGTTAAAATTCAGAGCCCTTCACAGATCTACAGAATCAGACTCTCTTGGAGTGAAACTTAGAAATCTCCATCCAACCACCACCCCCACCCCCTCATCCCACCCTAGGGTACTGGGTCAGGCAGCCCTATGCACTTCTCTGGGAAACACAGCTGCAAGCGAGGGACGCACCTGCGGTGTTCCCTGTGAGAGAGCTGCACGTGGGGAAGCCAGACCCTCTCTGTAGACTGAAGCCAATGGAGTGAAGCTCTAGCTGTGGAATCTGGGCTATGGGGAGCCAGACGGTGAAAACGCTCCCTCAAATGGCTTCTCAGGGAGGCTGTGCTCATTGTTTGATCCAGGAAATTGTCAGTTTCTGGGTAGAGAAGTTTTGTCTCCATATTTCAGTCCATGCGTCTTTCTGATGCCCTACGTAGAGGGTGGTCCCCTACAAGGCGACTGAAATCTGGATCAGGAGGCCTGAGGCAGGCCGTGACACTCTGAGAAGGGCATCGTGAAATTCCGATGTATTTAATTCCACCTAGAAATGCTATGCGTGTGCTGGATAAATTGTGACTTAAAGTAGCCACCAGGAGAATGGGTGGGAAGCACACCTCATGTCAGGCTGAGGCACTGTTTCGCAGTGATTCTATGCTTACCTTTTGCCATACGGTGACTCATTTTCTCACAGCCCAGAAGGTGGTAACAGAGCCCCAAACTGTGCACAAAACCGAGTGAAAAATAGTGACCTGTTGATTTTATTTGTTCTATAAACTAATAAATTTACATCTACTTGAAGGAGTTCCTCAGACCAACTCTAGGGCTGGGTTGAAGATTCCTTTTTCTTGAGGAAATTCACATCCTCAGATCTTTAAAATTATGTCCAAGGAGCCCCTAAATGAATATTAGTTCTGTGTAGAGGGGAGGGGTGTGTTATAATATAAAAAAATCACCACTCAGTTTTTGCCAGTACATAGACTATTTTTTTTTTAATATATTTTATTGATGTTTTTACAGAGAGGAAGGGAGAGAGTTAGAGAGCTAGAAATGTCGATGAGAGAGAAACATCAACCAGCTGCCTCTTGCACACCCCGTACCAGGGATGTGCCTGCAACCAATGTACATGCCCTTGACCTGAATCGAACCTGGGACCTTCCAGTCCACAGACCGATGCTCTATCCACTGAGCCAAACTGGTTTTGGCCACATAGAGTATTTTAAAGATGCTACTTAAAATGGGCAATGAAATCCTTAACAATGTGATAAGTAGAAGTGTTTAAAGAACTAAAATTTCCAAGAGTAAAGGGAAATAGCAGCTTCCATTCCCATACAGCTAAGAATATTTGATCCACTTTATTTTTATATTCTTTGTATATTTTATAATTTTATATTCTGTTATACATATTTATTTACCTATAATAAAATTTATATTTCATAGTTAAATACTGCATATCTATACTAATAAAAGATAAATATTCAAATTGACAGTACCTCCACAACACCCACCAACCAATCATGAGTGAGTATGCAAATTAAAACAACAAAGATGGATGTTTAATTTGAATAAGCAGGCACAGAGTGGTTGGCCTGGGTGGGACGCCTGCTATGAGGGGAAGGGTGGGGGATGGGCAGGGGAGGAGGGAGTTACAGGAGCAGCACTCCAGCTGGAGTGGAGGACACTGAAGGCTCCAGCCAGAGTGAAGCTACAAGGCAGCAGCCTGAGCTAAGGCCTGGGTCCTGGGTGCTGGAGGAAAACCAGTGCTGGCAGCCAGGGGTAGGAAGACTTATTGCATGAATCTTCCTGCAACCAGCCTCTAGTTTTATATAAAAACAAATTTGGCTATATTTTAAATGCATCAAAATTCAAATAAATGTTCTAGAAAATGCTCTAGATTTCAAGTAAATGTTATGTTTGCATTGGGTGTCCTAGGGAATCAGCCAGGCAGACTCTACAATCTAAATGTGTGATTAATCTAGGTGAAAAATCACTGGATGGACCTGAATAGAGCCTAAGTACAATTTGTAGGAAAATGTACATATACCAGAAAATGGTGACCTTTGATGGTAGAATTTGGTGATCTCCATTTTCTTCTATATGCTGTAGCAGCTAATTTTTCACATTTCCCACAAAGAACAAGTGTATTACATGATCAGAGACAAATGGATAGCCCCTGGCCAGATCTCCCAAGCAGTTTTCTATTTGCTGTATTACATTTGTAAATCTATGTTCCTCATGATGCCGTGAGCTCCCAGGAGGACTGAAGCCCAGCTTTCAGGACTCAGCAGAGCTGCTGGCCACGGGCACCATTTCCCACCTTTAGGTCTGTTATGTTCCTACCTGTGGCCTGGCTCTCCACAAAAAATTGCATTGTTCCTAGCTAACTCCCCTCTAGCTATGTGCTCATCATGTGCACTTGGCTTTTTCATCATCTAGTTGAGTAATCGACATGCATTCCAAGGTGCTCTTTGAGACGGCCTTGGAAATACTTGTTCTCGTGTTTTGAAATCACCAAGTGTTTGATCCCTTTTAAACTCTCTGCATTGTAGGACGGGGCTGCAGAGTTCAAGAGCATGTCTTTCTTGGCAAGGTGGCATATATGAGCTCCCGCAGAGAGCAGAGAGGGGGTGGTAAGCTGAAGCCCCAGCCATTCCGGCGCCCGTTCATGCGCCAGGTGCCAGGTCCTGCTTCTCTGCACCAGGAAACTTACTGGAAGCGGTGGTGGTGGGTATGTTTGTTGGAAGTGCCGTAAAGAAGGTGCCTCCAGAGGCAGCCCCAATGGAGGACAGATGGTTAAAATCAACGGGAAAAACCAATTCCTTATTACCTCCTCTTGGGACTCTCATGAAGAGTGTTTACTCTCGGGTGATGAGGCTCAAACGCAGAGGCATCTCAGATGAGGGTCAGGGCCAGATGCTGAGTGCTGGCGTCCAGCTCAAGGTCCCATGTGTACTAGTGGGAGAGCCGTGTGATCCCTCCTAGTTAGGCTCTGGCTAAGTGAGAGCAGGCCTCCTAACTTCTGTTTGTGAGCAATGCGTGGTCAGTCTTTGCTTGACATTTTCTCACTCAAAATCCTTCAGGATGAGTGTTTTCACCCATGCTTTACAGTGGGAGAGAAGAGAGAAGGGGACTTGTCTCCAATTTGGGCGGAGCGAGTCCAAGCACAACAGGGGAGGTGAGTTTCTAGGAGACAACGCATGGTTGAGCTTGACAACTTAGAGGACAGTCCACCCCTTTACTCCCCAGACACTGATTGGCACCACCACATGCCCATCACATCCATGCACAGCCAGGTCAGAGGCTTGCACAATGTCTGAGGTTTACTGTGATGTCACCCCTGCCACTGCAATCTGTTCCCAAATCAGAGTCCCCACAAGGGGAGAGGAAGCCAGCGGCCACTGGGGGGCTCCTCCGTGACAGGCTTCATGCACAGTCATTTCCTTCACGCTCTCAATGCAACTTTGAGGTTGGCATTACAGGTGAGTAAACTAAGGCTCCTAGAAGTTAAGAGAAAAACTCTTGTAGGTGGCAGAAGTGAGCTCAATCTAGGGCTATTCTGAAGCCTGGGGTATTTTCCATGTGCCACGCTACCTGATTCGTGAACTTGCCTTTAAAATATAAATAAAAGGAAACTGAGAGAAGGATGAATAAGCTAGAGAAGAGCTACTTGCCAAGGTAGTGGGTTTTCTTGCCTTTTCAAGGCTAGGATCTGTCAGCAAGGGGAGGAGTGGGTGGGTCGTAGCTGTGCCCTGGGCCGTGTGCACCAAGGACCAATCCATAAGGATGGCCGCACCATACCCCACGTTGCAGCATGCTCCTGAGATCAAGCCTGAAACAGATTCGTTGATCTCCAGGCACCGGGTTATTATTATCGTTGCTATTGTTTTTACAAAAGCTGGCCTTTGTGTGGGTGCAAGAAGGAAGGCAGCCAGACCTTTCTTCTCCACAACTTGAAAGCGACGGAAATCATTAATTTGGTTCCTCTAGGCAAATAGTCCTAATTGATTGAGACTCAAAATATACAGTCTGGATATTGTCAGTTGATCAAGTATGCAAGTAATTAGCTTTCCTTTATCTTAGAGCCAAAATAACTAGAATGAGGTTGAACAGGAAAGTTCCGTGGTTCTGAGTTACTCGACAAACCCTAGTCCTCTCTGAGGAACAGAGAACCTGGGAACAGGCACCCCGATTTACCCTCGGTGGCCCCACCGTAGCTTTGACACACGGAGCCACGCAAACATGTTTCATATGCCTGGGTTCTGGGGGCCAAGCTTGGGTGTGGGAAGCCCCTGTCTCTGGGGCTACGGAATTTTTTTTTTAAAAAGGAAGTTGAAAGAGGGATGAGTTGGGGTGGGGATGCTCTGAGTGATGGATGGATAAAAAGAGCCCTAGACAAAGGCAAAATCTAGAATCAAGGAAACAGGAGTAAGTCTGAGGATTTCAAATCACCCAAAGATTCCACGGGAATTGAGAGAGCAATGGCAAGATGAAGGGTTACTATTCATAGCCAAGTTCAGGACTGTTTTCTAGACATACTGGCTTCCCCTCCCCCAGCCCAGCTGATCACCTGGTTGCTAGGCACCTGGTTACCTTAGAGACAGAACACTCGCGGCCCCTGGCGGTCAGTGGCACAGCAGGGCAATCCTGCCTGCAGGCCAGGCGATCTAGAGCACCTGTCCGGGGCGCTGCTGCTGGTTTCGGAGAGCCTGAGACATGTCCTAAGACTCGTCTTGTTCCCCTGGGGGATCCCGGTGGGCGCCCTGGTGGTGGTGTCTGGGTGAAAGGTTCTGTCCGCCGTCAAGTCTGTGCAAAATGTGAGAATACTGAGCCGATGGCAGAAGCCGAGGGCCCCTCAGGTCCCCGGAGGGAGGCCGGGCCGCTCCTGTCACAGACCTCGTCCTCGCGGGCACTGAACACACAGCTGAGCGGGTGCCACCTCGGGACCCGGATGACAGCCCACCTCCTGCATATCCCCCGGACCATTGATGGGAAGCCCTGCTCAGAGCCCCGGGATGGACGGGAACAACCGCAGGGGAACTAATGGCGATTTGCCCGAAAGCACTCGTCACCCAGAGCCCGGAGCTGCCAGGAGGAGGACGGGATGGCAGCAGACACCAGGAGCAGGAGGAGGAGGACGGAGAGGGAGCCGGGAAGGCACCGAGGGAGCGGGTCCTGGAGGTAGTGCCCGCCCAGCACTGTCAGCGCTGGGAACCACTGGGGCCATCATCCCTGGCCTGGCGACCCGCCCCTGGTCACGTGGGTGATGGGCTTGGCATTGCCTCCAAAGAGGGGAGCAGGGCATGGGGATCCGCCCGCCCCTCCCTGGCTAGGAAGTTGCTCTCCAGGGCGCCCCTCCTGCTGCTGACCTCCCTGTGGCCTTCCCAGGGCCCCAAGGAAGATGGGGACCAGCCAGGCAGCAGGGGAGCAAAGGCGATGAGTGCAGAGCCCGCGGCAGGAAGGAGGCTGCGAACCAGAAAGCATCGCTGCCGGGGAAAGTCCCACCTGGGCGAGGAGATTCCAGGCCGGAGCTGGAGCTGCCAAGGCTGCGGACGCACACGGAGACCCTGTGACTCAGCCTCACCAACACCTGCTGAAGGCGGGGACATGCCTCATTGGGGGTGACAATGAGAGCTGCCCACCTGGGGGGACCCTGGCAAGTCGCCCAGCGGTCACACACTCAGGGAGCCCCGAGGGCACACGGCCAGCCGCGTGGTGGCGATGCCAGGCCTGGCCTCCCATGCCCCTTCACCACCCGTCACTGGGCTAGCAGCTGGGAGCCAGTCCCGGCCCAAGCGGAAGTCTTGTCATCACTCTCACATTTCAATCTGCTTCTCAGAAAAGTTTCCTTCGAGGATCTCAGGCATTTCATTAGAACAGACTTTAGAGAAGTTAACGTGCTGGGGAGGGAGAGTGGCACCAGACACCTACTCTGCAGGCGACGGGGAGACATCCCTGCCCGCACGCTCATCCTTCAGCCGCGCTTTGCTGTGCTGCTTCACTGCAGCTGAGGTTCAGAAAACTGTTCTTCCCTAAGATTTAAGGCCGCTTCTGTCTGTTCAGAAACACAAGGATGGACCCAAACAATTGAAGCAGAGTTTTCTGATAATTTTCTTGTGATTGGTTTGATTCAGCCATCAGTCAAAGGAGATCATAATTTCTTCTTTAATTTAAGTCCTCACCCGAGGATATTTTTCCATTGATTTTTAGAGAGAGTGGAGGAAAGAAGGAATGACAGAGAAAAAAACATCGATGTGAGAGAAGCACAGCGATTGGCTGCCTCCTGCGGAAGCCCTGACCAGGGCTCAGGCCGGAGAGGAGCCTGCAACTGAGGTACGTGCCCTTGACCGGGATCGAACCTGGATCCCTCGGCCTGCAGGCCAACTCTCTACCCATTGAGCCTAACCAGCTGGGGCAGGAGATCATGGTTTCTAAGGAAGGGGCCATGTTGTCCTCTTGTGAAAGTTCAACTTTGTCCATATTTAACTGAATAAATATGCACACTGATTAGCATTTTCTGTTTTTTTAATTAATTATTTATTAATAAAATCATAAATGGTAACTTTTGTAAAGGAAAACATTATTTGAATGTGTTCCTACTAATATTACTTAAGTTCTAAATGGATTAAAACAAAGGACTTCATCCCGATGATGTCACATGAAGGGGTAATAACATCATTAGGAGCCATTTAATGAACATGTGTCTTACTCCTGCATGGTGCTTATACTTTGCATTTATTTGTTTGGTTTTTAAAAATGTGTTCCTCACGGCAACCCTATCAAATGGGTGGCATGTATAATTGTAAATGGTTTATAGATAAAAGGAGTGAGGCCTAAAAATTTGAAGAAACTTGTCAAAAAATCACAGGTAAACCAGCTGAAGTGTACTGAATGCCTGTGTCATATGCTGTCATCGTGTTAGACATTTAAACTCCTGCCTCCCTCCCCTCACCCCTTCCTCCCTCATTCCGCCTTCCTGCTCTCCCTTCCTCTGCTTCTTCCCTACTTTCTCTCCTTTCCTTCCTTCTAACAAGTATTTATTGAGGGACTGCCATGGGCAAGCGGTTTCCAGACGCCAGGAGTGAGAGTGCGGAACAAGAGAGAAGGTTCTGGTCACATGGCATTTATTCCCTTGCAGAGGGGCCGGGTTATGTCTAATTAAGTGAATGTGCGCAAAGCAAGTAATAACAAGGACTGTGAGGTAGGCTGTACAGAGGCCCTGGGTGACCACTCAACGTTACTTAGTCAGGGCTAGGCTTTCTACAGCACGCCATTTGCCTTCGTCCCACCCGCCCTCCCTCCGGTGTCGTGTCCATTGGTTGTGCTTATATGCATACAAGTCCTTCGGTTGATCTCTTTCCCACTGTCCCCAACACTCCCCAGCCTTCCCCTCTGTTCGATGCTTACTACTATTTGTAATACTTTAAACAATAAAATTAAATTTAAAAAAATTATATAAATAAATAAAACAAGCAGTGGCATTTGAATGACAAGAAGAAAGCCCTGGAGGCCATGTGAACCCTGAGAGAAAGGACACCCACTAGGAACGGCTCCCGGGGGCTAACTGTCTCAAATAAAAACAAAACAAACCGGAGGCAGCAGTCATTTCTAAACAGGGGCCTCTCAGGCAAACTGCGCTTCAGGGAGAAGCCCACGCGAACTGCCTGCCGGCACTGCTTCTGCCACCTGAGCAGCCCTTTCAGAGCAGTCCCTGAGTCCTGTTTCAACCAATATGACTGAGGCTTTCCCTAACCATCTGAGCTGTGCAACTATACCCCTTGAACATCTTCCCTGACCAATCAGAGCAGCTCATTTATGACCAATCAGGACAGTGCCTTTTGGACCAATCAGACTGTATTTGGCATCCTCATTTACATGAGGATGAACCAATCAGGGACCAGGGTCGGGTACTTCTGTGTATATATAAGTTGGTTCCCCTCTGGCTCTTTCTTTTTCACCAGAATCTGAAGACTGCTTTTCCTGGCTGGAGCTGAAACACGGAAGATGCTGACACACGGAAGATGTCTCTACAGAGCGGAGCAGGCCAGGGAGGAGCAGAGCGGGGCTGTTTAGCCAGAGAGGGACTTCACCCCAGGCCTCCTCACCCCAGGGCCCAAGGGCCAGGCTGTCCTGCTGTGTCACAGTTGAGCTGTTCGCACTGAATAGATTCCTCCCTCACTGCACCCCAGATCGGGGCTCCTATTGATGTTGAGTTGATGCCAATCATTATTAATGGACAATCATCATTAATGGCCAGGGACAAAGGCATTTCAGGCAGGGGGAGGCACTTTTAATCTTAATGACCCTCTGAGATGAGAATGATTCTCATTGCAAAGAAAAGTGGATGCTAAATTATATTAAATTACCCCAAATCACGAAATCAGCATGCTGTGGTGTTGGCATCACTCGCAGGCATGCCTATTTCTAAAGTTGTTTTGCCACACTACAAAACTACTGCTCATTCGATTGATTTCAGGGTCACACACAGACACACTCCCACACACTCTACATGTACAGAAAGGGGCGAGACCTGGGGATGCGGGTGTGTGTCCATGCATAGGTGTGTTTCCCTGTGTCTATAGCAGCACCAACAGGTACTTAGTTCTGTGATACCACTCTTTGTAAAACCTTAAAACATATTTTTTACGTCAATGTGGCTGGAACTATTAAAGAGAATAGGACTTATAAAGGGATAGCAAGTCAGCAGTAAGAGAATTTGTTTACAAATATATATATCTCAACTTCTTTTGTAAATAATAGCTCTTTTAAGTTACAGGTGAGTGTATAACGCTGGATCACTTGCTTAAATACTTGTTTTCTGAGAGGAAAATGCCTAAATCATGAATAATCAAAGAAGGTGTTTACTTTCATTTGAGAAAAAAGCAGAGTAAAGACCTTTGATAAGCTCCTGGAGCTCAGGAGAGTATGGAAGACCAGGTTTGAAGTCTGATGTGTAAACGGAGGCAGGGTAGGGCCTCTGGATGGCCAACCCAGGATACAGTGATTGTACAGGCATTGACATACGAAGTCCGGCTCACTTTCTACATGTGTGCGTTTTTCCATTAGAGGATATTGGCTGCCTGAAACGCCCAGGCATTTTACATGGAACGCTGCCTTCTGTTCTGTTTTGTCTGGCTCAATCTTTTCCATCCTTTTATTTCTTCTTCAGCTTATACTAAAAATCTGTAAGAAGGGGGGAAAGCCAAGATGTGTTGGTTTTCCTTTTGGAAGGATTTTTTTTCATACCCAATTAGATCTTCCAAGAAATTTCTGAAGGAATCCAATCAGAGCAGAGATTCATAGTCTGCATTTCACATTTACATCCCTGAAGTGTGGGGGTGGGGTTCAGAGAGCACACGTATAGAAAAAAATGTTGCCCAAATGACCTTTCAGTTTGGATGATGATGATGATGATTTGTTTTTGGAGCACTTTAAGATTTATAGTAAAATTGAGGGGAAAGTGAAGAGACTTCCCATACACAAGCCTGCACCCAAGCATGCATACCCTCCCCCATTATAAAGATCTCCCACCAGAGCAATGCATTTGTTACAATCAATGAACCTACACTGACACATGACTATCACCCAAAGTTCCTAGTTTACATTCCTGTTCACTCCTGGTGGTGTGCATTCTGTGGGTTTGGACAAATGTATAATGGCATGTATCCATTAGTATCAAACAGAACAGATCCCTGCCCTAAACATCCTCTGTGCTCCAACTCTTAATAACCTCCTCCTACACTCCCCCAACCTTGTCTACCACTGATCTTCCACTGGTGCCATAGTCTTCTACCTTTTCCAGAATTTCATACAGTTGGGATCATGCAGCATGTAGCCTTTTCAGATTTGCTGCTTTCTCTTAGTAACATGCACTTAAGGTTCCTCTATGTCTCTGCATGGCTTGGTAATGCATGTACGTATTTTTAGCACTGAATACTATTAATTTCTGTACAGGCCAGAGTTTATTTATCCACTCACCTATTGAAGGCATCTTTATTGTTGTTTCCAAGTTTGGGTGGTAATGAGTAAAGCTGCTCTAGCATCCTTGTGCAGGGTTTTGTGTGGACATTAGCTTGTACCAATTTGTTTTAAAATGTGGTGATGCCCTATATTAAACACTGATCAGAAAGGACATATGCACCCCTATGTCATAGCAGCACAATTCACCATAGCTAAGATTTGGAAATAACCTAAGTGCCCATCAGCAAATGAGTGGATTAAAAAACTGTGGTACATCTACACAATGGAATACCACACTGCTATAAAAAAGAAGGAACTTTTACCATTTGCAACAGCATGGATGGACCTGGAAAGCATTATGCTAAGCAAAATAAGCCAGTCGGAGAAAGATAAATATCACATGATCTCATTCATATGTGGGATATAATGATCAACATAATTGGATGAACAAGAATAGATCCAGAGACAAATGGCAGGGGAGGGAGGTGGTTAGAGAGCAACCAAAGGACTTGTATGCATGCATATTAGCCAATGGACACAGACACTGGGGCGGTGGGGGCTTAGCCGGGTGGGAATGGCTGGGGAGCAGGGGGACCAATCGGAGAAAAACGAGACATATTTAAAACTTTAGACAATAAAAAAATAATAAATAAAATAAAATGTGGTGATGTCAACAGATCAAGAGATGAAAAGACTCTTACAAGGATAGTTTGTTACCAGTAGTCCTCAAGAGGAGGGGGCATGCCTTCCCATACAGGTCCACGTGGGGAAGCCCCAGGGTCAGTCAGGGGCAGAAGGAGTGAGGGGCCACAGGGGCAGAAGGCTTTATTGTGGCTCATGTGGGATGGAGTCAATAGGGCAGGGTACGCAGACTCGAAGGCTTAGGATCACCTGGGCTGGGTCATTTCCCTGGGTTCTGGGTGGAAGGGCTGTCGGTGGCTATCTGGTATCTGACCCTGGGTTCACGAAGGCAGAGGGATGCTGCCTCCAGGAGTGCGAGGACCAGACAGAGAAGGTGTTTGGAATGTGGGCTCTGGGTTGGTCGGTTTGCATAGGACAGGCACACTGCCAGGCAAGTTGTTGGCTCTCCAGACAAGTGGGATGTAAAGCAAACAGCAACACACGAACAAACAAAACAAACACGTTAGTAGATACAGACCACAGAATGGTGGTTACCAGAGGGGAGGGGTGGGGAGAGAGGACAAGGAGGATAAAGGGGTCACATATATGGCCATGGAAAGGGGCGTGTGGTCCTCTTCCACTGGCCACTGGCAGAATGCAGCTCCTCGCGGTTGTAGGACTGAGGTCCCGTGTTCTGGCTGACTGTTGGCCTGGGGATTCTCTCAACAGCTACAGGCCGTTCCCCTCACTGTGTGGACCCCTCACCAGGCAACTCAGACATGGCCGCCCGCTTCTCCCAGGCCAGCAGGAGCATGTCTGTTTCTGATCTCTGTCTCAGAACTCGAGACCCTAAGAACTCTGCTGCTTAGTCCAAGCCCACCCAGGACAACATCCTTTTCATTCATTCTACTGTGTAGGGACCTCAGTTGCATCTACAAAAATTCCTTTTGCCATTGATTGTAATGCAATCACAGAAATAAACATCTCCTATCCACAGTTTTCTCCCACTCAGAGGAGGGGATTGCCAAGATGCAGGTCATGGTGCAACATCTTAGATACTGCCCACCACAGGAGAAAATGATTCCTTTGGATACAAAAGGCAGTACAAGCTGTCAGAAAGGTTTTCTCCTTCCTGTTTAAAATATATTCTCTATTTGAACGAGATGATCTACTGAAAATTAGCATCAAGTGATACATGGTCCCCCGGCAGAGGGGATGGACTTTCCCTTTGAAAGCTTTGCTACACGTCTGATTCATCTTGGGTCTAGTCTTCGGGCCACCACAGTGCGCGTATCCCAGAGGGGCTGAGGAAGGGCCCCTGGGAAGTTTGCCTCATGGCTTTGGTGCACATGAGCACCAGCTGAAACATTCTCCCATTAAGAAATGTGGGTGCTGCTATGGACTGAATGTTTGTGTTCCCTCAAATGTACATGCTGAAGCCTACGTCTCTACTATGATGGTATTGGATGTGGGCTTTGGGGAGGTCATCAGGTCACAAAGGTGAGGCCCTCACAAAGGGAATTAGTGCCCCACAAGGAGAGACAGGAGAGATCTCTCTCAGCCTTGTGATGACACCACAGGAAGGCGGCAGTCTGCAAACTGGGAAGGGAGCCTTCACCAGCCCCTGGCCCTGCTGGCACCTTGATCTTGAATGTCTAGTCTCCAGAACTGTGAGGAACCAATGTCTGTTGTGTAAGTGGCCCAACAGCCTGCCACAACAGCCCCAGCTAAGGAAGGTGCTCAGGGCATACTCCAAGGAAGAGACACTAGAGGGGATGGGAAAGAGGTGGTCTGCGCAGGGTGGCCCCTTCCCCCTCGCCCTGGGGTTTCCAGGCATGCATTCCAAGCCCCTTAAATTATCCGAACTCCAGCACTTTGATGGCCAATCATCATGAAACTTGAGCTGCCAGCTGCTAAGAATAGTTTAGAGGTGGGAGAGAGGGAACTATGAGCGGAATGGGGAGTGTTCCGTCCACGTCCACATTTATTACGCAGGAGATTTAGAGTTTTAATCTTTCTCAGCTCTGCTTCCAGAACGCTGGGGCCTCACGGTAACTTGCATGCAAAGTGTGGAATGTTATTTTAGGCTCTTTTCTGAAATCTCCTATAAAGAATATTAAATGAGGGAGAGAGAAGCCGTGTCTGAACGAACCTTTCCAAATGTCATTGTCTCCCTCACTCCATCCCTGAACCGTTTCATAACTCCTCACAAGTCATTTGAGAAAATTAGTACAGCACTGGGCCCCATCCGGAGGCCAAGGAAGGTTCAAGTCCATTTCAAATGTGTGTATTGATTCTGGAGTTATCAGTCTAAACCATGGCTCTCCTTAGGGAGTGATTTTGCCCCTGAGAGGGCATTTGGCAATATCTGGGGACATTTTTGGGTGTCACAATTAGGGAGGTGCACCTGGCGTTAATGGTGGAGACCAGGGCTGCTGCTGATATCCCACGGTGCACAGGACAGCCCCTGAGACAAAGGCTTAGCCAATCAAAAATGCCACCAGTGAAACGTTGGAGGAAACCCAACCCTTGGGTCTGCCCAACGCTGTGCTGCATCCAGGCTCTCAGAGCTGCAGGCACCTTCAGGGGGCGCTCCTCAGGGTGAAGCCCAGGGGTTTCCGATGGAGCTGAGCTTTGCAAGAAATGCAGTTCCCCAGCCTCTGGTCCAGGCATCATTTTGGCAGGATTTTCCGGCAAAGCCCCTGTTGCCAGGCGGTGGTTTGTCACCTACATTACTTGTTCTGCTTCTTCCTGCTTCTCCTGGGTGGGACCTGGTGCTGTTTTTGCCTTGGGGGTTGGGGAAGGAGGCGGTGCTGGAGAAGATTTTAGGAGTAGATGTAGAGAGCGCCTGGGAAGGCACATGGGCATTGAATCCAATGGCGTTGGCAGAGCCACGTCCTGGAAACACACTTTGCCAGAGGCAGGAGTGTTGTCAGCTTGACCGTCAGCCCAGGTGCCAGGGGGTGGCTTTCGTTATCTAAATCCAGCCAAGCACCAGGAATGAATACGACTGGAGCCCACTCAAGAATGCACATAATCTCCTTCGTCTTGACCTTTAGTAAAACTTTCTGGGTTTTGCTGCATAAAATTAACATGCTGTATTGGCTCTGGGTCCCTGTCCCTGTCTCAAGACAGTGGTCCCACCTGACTCCAGCTTTTTCCTTCCATCTCTGTGTCTATCTCTTTCTTTCATTTTCTCAATCCCCAGCTGCCCCTATTCAGAAACCAGACCGCTCTCTAGCTGCGTTGGCAGGGGGAAAGAGAGAAATATTAGCTAACAGTGAAATCTAACAAACAGTCCCATGAAGCACTGGGGAGACAGAGGCTGGCGGAGTGAGGGGCTGGCTGGCCTACTGGACCACACAGAAGTGACAGGCTGGTGGCCAGTCATCGGTCCTACTCTCCTGCGAGTGAGAAGTGAGAAGAAAAGTGGCCTGTGGTGACCCCTGGGGACATTAGACGTGGGGAGGGAGTGGGGAGAAGGAGTACACCTCTTCCCTTCCCCCAGCACATTCCCAATGGGAGGTGCTGCCCGAGCTGAGGTGGCCAGGTCCCACCCTCCCAGCCACACAAACCAGGGGCCCACCTGACTCCTCAGAAGTACTGACTGCCTGACCCTCCGTTCCCTGTCCTCTGAGCTCACAGCCTCCTCTGCTGGCAGGAGGGTGCTGTGCTCCCCCTTCCCACCCGCTGTCCTGGCCCGGCTCCTGAGGTGCCTCTTCCTCTCAGAGCTCCAGTTCGGGGAGCAGTTCTAGGGTTCACCCTGCACTGGGCACCCCTCAAACTCTGCAGCTGGGAGGTGTGACTTTTCCTAGAACATGCAATTCCTGGAGGCACGGGGAGCTCACCAAAGGTCAGTGTCACCATCTGGATGACAACCGACTTGGCGAGTGGAGCCCGGGAGAGGGCTGGCCCTCCGTGTGATCGAGGGCGGCGTGGCAAGCAGATGGGCCTGTGTGCCAAGGAGCCAAGGGGTCCTAAATCTGTTGACGATCGACTTCTGAACCTCTGTGGCTCTCCTCACTGGCATGTGTCATCTGCTGCTCCCCCTGTTTGAACGATGACCCGATAGAGAGGCTGAGCTGTCAGCAGGTGAGTGACAGATGGCCCAGGCGGGAGGGACCAGAAAGGGGTGGCATGGAGCCCAGCCTGCCCCGCAGCCTGCCCATGCCAGCGCCAGGGCCCTGCCGGGCTCCCGAGCTCTGTCCCCGTCACCGCTAGAAAGAGGCCCTTCGCCTGCAGCCAAAGATCGGGCACAGGACAGGAAGGTCTGTGGGGGAGCCGGCCTGCTGGCTACCACAGAGCCAGTGGAGCGCCCAGGGGAGGAGCCCTGACCTCTTACACCTCGGCACCGCTAAGAGAAGTCCTTGGGGCGCCCTTTCCCTCTGTACCCATTGTCTTTGTCCATTTTAAATAGAGACGGGGTCCTCTGTACCCCAGCTTCCCCACTCACAAAGCCTTGGACAGGAAATCACGGAGCAGGTGCCCAGCCCAGCAAGGCCAGCCCGCCCTGCAGCTAAGGCTCCTGAGTCCAATGGCGCGGATGCCCGGCGGTGTGGGCACGGACCTCAGCAGAGTGTTCTGGGGCCTCTCACCCCTCTCACTGTCCATCGGGAGGCACTGGCTTCGAGGAAACAGCCAGGCCACTGTCTCTCGGGAAGATCTTTCTGAGATGCAAACCTGAGCCTCCAGCCCTCCTGCTCTGCCAGGCCTCCCTCCTGGCCCAGGGCCCGGAGCCTGGGAGGCTGAGCAGAGCAGCTCAGACCAGTGGTCAGCAAACTGCGGCTCTTGAGCCACATGCGCCTCTTTGGCCCCTTGAGTGTGGCTCTTCCACAAAATACCACGGCCTGGGCAAGTCTATTTTGAAGAAGTGGTGTTAGGAGAAGTTTAAGTTTAAAAAATGTGACTCTCCAAAGAAATTTCAATCGTTGGACTGTTGATATTTGGCTCTGTGGACAAAGGATTTTGCCGACCACTGGCTCAGACTGTCCCATCGCAGCCAGGCCAGGAAGGGTTTGCTTCGTGTGGTCTCCTGCCTTGGACGGGGCGAGAGGTGCCTCTAGGTCTCAGCGTGGAGGGCTCCCTGGAGCATCGGGCAGGAGACAGAGAGAGACAGACAGGAGAGGAGAAATAGATGCAGCTCAGAGACAAGCGGGAAAAGGAAGACGAAGCAGACAGAGGCCATAGGGACGGCTTTGGGGTCACAAAGAGGGGTTGTTCCTATACCTCCGATTTGTGGGCAGCAGCCTCGTAGTCAGAAAACGCTCATGCAAACACCAGCTCTGTTTCTCCTCAGCTGTGCTCCCCAGTGACCGGCTTAGCCTCCCGAGCCTCAGTGTCTGCCACACAGACTCTTAGGGGGGAGGAGCAGGGCAGGTCACGGGGACCCTGAGAATGTGCAGGCTCTAGGGCCCGCTGAGCTTGCAGCTGACCGCTGCTGGGGGCCACGCTACGTGGAGCCCATCACAGGTTGTCCTTGTACCTCTGAGAGGTGCCCCCAAAACCCAGGGGGGGAGAATTGAAATGGAAGAATACATCCTCTTGCACTTGACGCTATTTTTAAAAAGATACTGTTTAACTCAATGAGCAATACTTCCAGTTTTAGGGTTTGCATTTTACTTGAGTCATTGAAGGTGATCCCAGAGAATAGATGCTCAAATTGTTAGGTGAAGAGGAAAAGGAGCAGGAGGAGGAGCAGGAGGAGGAGCAAGAGGAGGAGGAGGGGAGGAAGGAGAAGGAGGAGGAGGGGAGGGAGAAGGAAGATAAGAGGAAGAAGGGCAGTTGTGGCCATCAGTCTTGGGTCCATCCTTGTGCCCTCCAGTCTGTTGATCTGGAGAGAGCTGTGCAGAGATGGCTGGGGGAGAAGGGCCACTTGATTAGGAGCCAGACAGGAAGCAGATGGTCACTCCCCCAGACCTCCTCATGGTACTCATATGGGGAGCCTGCCTGCAGGGGTGGGGGGCGGGAGGGGGAGAGGCCACAGCAGATGGTGGGCATGGAAGCAAATCTTCCCGATACGCCAGCCGTGCCCAGCGCTGCCAGCGGGTCCCTGTCACACGTCAATCCTTCAAGGAGTTTGTGAGAACAGATTCTAGTCAGCTGTGTTTGGAAAATGCCTCCGACCATTTTCCTCCTACAGAGACTCAGGGTCTTCTCTGCCCCTAAGGGCTCTGAGAAGCCCTGAAGTTAAAAAAGATGCTGACTCCTCCATCACCCCTGAGGAGTGAATTCCCTGGTCACAGTTCCTAGCTCACCACAAAAACAACAATGAAGAAAGAGAACACATTTATACAATAATTCACAGGATGCCACAAGTTTTTGTCTATGACAAGTTGCCTTCATCTTTTCCCCAGCCTGACACCGATTTTACAGAGAAAAGGCCTGAAGTTTCCATTTTTTAAAATGTTCGTTTGTTTATTTACAGAATTCGTGCATGGGAGTTGAGGGGTGTCCCTCAGCCCAGCCTGTACCCTCTTCAATCTGGGACCCCTCAGAATCTGGGACTACTGGCTCCTAACTGTTCACCTACCTGCCTGAATGCCCCTAACCACTTCTGCCTGCCTGCCTGATCACCCCCAACTGTCCTCCCCTGCAGGCCTGGTCACCCACAACTGCCCTCCTCTGCTGGCCATCTTGTGGTGGCCATCTTATGGCAGCCATCTTGTGGCAGCCATCTTGTGACAATTTCGTATGGTGTCACGTGAGAGCATAATGCCACCTAGGATGTAATCTTGAATTTATTTGGGTGACATAGTTTAATAAAACTACATAGGTTTTAAGTGTGCAGTTCTATAACACATCATCTGTACATTTTCTCATGTGTTCCCCACCCCAAGTTCAATGTCTAAGTAACTTGTCAAGGTCACCGGTGAGTAGGAGAGTGAGTTCTCGGTCTCCCAACACCTTTCCTGTTAGACCCAGGTTTCCACAAAGAGCTGGAAATGTCCCCAGGAGCACGCACTTACTGGACATGGGAGGTTAGGAGCCAGGGCCCGGCTCTGAGCTTCTGGAATCACAGAGGGTGAAGGGGCTGCAGCTTCTCAGTGAGAAATGCCTCCTGGGCCCCAGGTGACTAGACTCGGGCTCCTCAGAGGCTCATCCTATTTCATTGACCTCCTCAGCATTACAACTTTGCAAAGATAACATCTGGTGGGTGTGGACTTTGGAGTAGTACCTGGAAGAGTCACTCGAGAAAGACATTGCATTTTGCTCTAGTTCTCATTCTATACATCGAAAGCACGAGGCGCAGCCGGCCGCTGGGGACTGTGGTGTGGATGGTTTACATTGGCCGAGTCCCCACCAGGACCAGTCCAGACGGGATGAACTCACTCCATCCTGACGACATCCCACCAAGACCACACAGCTACTAGGTGGGAGGTCGGAATTTGAGCCAGACCTGCTCGGTTTCAAATAAATCCTGAGCTGTTCACACCCTGCCATACAGCCATCCTACCCGGACTGGCGAGATAATTTTCAGGGGCCAGTGCAAAGTAAAAATGTTGGACCCTTTTACAAAAAATACTAAGTGACCAGGCCTGCAGGGGAGGGCAGTTGGGGATGATCAGGCCTGCAGGGGAGCAGTTAGGCATATATCAAGCCAGCAGGGGAGTGGTTAGGGAGTGATCAGGTTGGCAGGCAGAAGTGGTTAGGGGCAATCAGACAGCAGGCAAGTGGTTAGGAGGCAGCAGTCCCAGATTATGAGGGAGATGTCCAACTGCTGGTTTAGACCCAATCAGTCCTAGACTGGCAGTCACACATCTCCCGAGGTGTCCCAGAATGGAGAGGGTGCAGGCCGGGTTAAGGGACACCCCACAAGGCAGCGGCAGCAGAGCATGGGTCCTTGTGTGCTGCTCAGGTTGTACCCTGATCAAGCCCGTCCTGCATCCTGCTAGGTCATACACCTGAAGTAAGTTCATTTCCTTCTGTGTACAGGAAACTGCCTTTGAGAAGACTCACCCAAGGATCCGTTCTGGAGGGCAGATTCTTGAGTGTTCACTCCCAATTTTCTCAAATCTCTGATTGGCGTCTCAGTCAGAACTCCTCTGCAGCACTGGGCAGATGCGGTAGAGAAACTGTCCACGATGCAGCTTTAGAGCAAGGCCTGTGATGTGCCTGTTCTCCGAGGCGCTATTTTGGGGGTGGTTTGCTTTTCTCTTTTGCTGACAAATGGGGTTTATCCAGGGAAGAGCTCTCTGCCTACTTCACAGCTTGGAAGTGGGAGGCCGTGGCTGAAGGGAAGATGAGCCGAGTCTCGGGCTCAGCTAGAAGGGGTTTCTGGAGCAGACACGAGGAGCGCTCCATTTCCATGCCCTGGCGGCCTTGCTGGATTATCTCGCTCTCATGTCAGAGCTCAGCCGTGCTTCCGTGTTGTCTGCCTGGAGAGGCCCTTCGATGTGTAAACCATGTAAGAGGCACTATAGACTATGTGTCTTCAGGGGCTTGCTGCTGCCAAAGGGGTCCACGGCCCCTCCCCCTGCCACCCTGCATCCCCTCTGGCCCTCGGAACTGTTGCTCCTTGCACTTCTGCCTGTCCCAGCCACAGCCCGGCCATGCCAGCCTCAGTGCTGAGCCTCCAGCAGGCCACCCGAGGTGATGGATAGCAGGGATGCGCTGGGGGGTGGGGGATGGGGGGCAGGGGGGGATGGAGAGTCCCTGACACCATGTGTGATTCAGGGCCTGTGGGCTTTCCGGCTGGATCTGACTGTGCATGGCCGTGAGAATTCTCCTCAGGAGGGCCCTCAGGAGGCAGCCACTGGCCAGGACGACGGCACGGAAGACAGCATGAACGAAGTCAGCGAGGCTCATGGTTATCTCCTGGGGCAGGGTTCTTCGTTTTAAGGTGTAACGTCGCCTGAGAATCTGTTGCCTATCCCTGAGCTGTACATCGAGACAGTGCATTAGTCCTGAGCTACAGCCCAGACCCTGGGCCTTGACAAGAACCTGGGGATTCCGAAGTGGAGTGCCGGGCCATGTTGGAGGAGGTTTGATCAGTGCCCGGTAAAGTCCCTCCAGTGGGGAGCAGGGGGGAAGCATTATCCCCCGCCCCCTTCATACCTTGGCCAAATTCTGTGTCTTGGGCCAGTGGTTGGCAAACTCATCAGTCCACAGAGCCTAATACAACAGGACAACGATTGACATTTCTTTTGAGAGCCACGTTTTTTAAACTTAAACTTCTTCTAATGCCACGTCTTCAACAAAGACTCGCCCAGGCCGTGGTATTTTGTGGAAGAGCCACACTCAAGGGGCCAAAGAGCCGCATGTGGCTCGAGAGCCGCAGTTTGCCGACCACAGTTCTGGGCTAAGCAGTAGGTGGCCACACCTCTCCTTATCTCCTCCCTTGCTGTGGACTCCAGAGCCGGCTGCGCGCATCTCAGGGGTTTAGTTACTTTCCAATGGAACGAGGGGTTGAGTTTGATGAGGAAAACTCTGTTTCCTAGCTCTCACAGGAGCTTGGCACTCACTCTGTGCACTTCGGAGGCAGGGTTAAAGGGTAAAAAAGCATGACTTCAGACTGAACAGTCTGGCATGAATTGGTTTGGCTCCAACAGCCTGAAACACTGCCAGGCAAAGCCCCTGTGTCACCCACACACCTCTTCCTCACCAAGCACGGTGCCTGTCTCACAGGAGTATAAATACAGAGGAAAATGGACTGAAGATAAAAGGGGCAGAATGGTTGGTAAAGGTGGGGGTGTGTGCATCCACAATTCTGGCGAGTTCCCCAGGAGTCTAAGAAAACTTTCCTCAAAAGACATGCAAGTGTAACCAACCTCCCCTCCCCCCCCCCCCGCACCCCCAGCAGAAATAGTTGGCACATTCCTAGATGGACCATCCCAAAAGTTAAATAATGGTCATTGAAGGACAAGGGACTGAGCCTTCTAAATTCTTCCCTTTCTTTTCCATGTGGTTGGTGCCCCCTAGTGGCCAAGAGGACCTTCACTCATCCGGGAGGTGAGTGGTTTCAGACGCAGATCCAGCCCACTAACTGTCCCTTGATTTCAGGTTTTCAGGTTTATTGCTGTGAGACCACCAGGGACTGAGGACTGAGATTGGGATGGGAGAAGCGTCACTGACTTGTGGCCACACTATGTGCTAAGCATTTCCCATGATTGCCTCATCCAGTCCTTATAAATAAATCAACAGGAGAGGTACTGTGAGTACTTCATTCTACTTTTGGGGAGTTGAGCACAGTGGCCACTTGTCTAGTAATCCTCCTGGTAACGGGCAAGCTGGGATTGAGGCAAGGCTGGCTGCCGACGGCGCACACTCTGCCAGGCCCTGTGGAAGCAGCAGAAGGGACGGGCACAGGCACCTGCTCTCAGGCCATCGCCGCCTGGGCCTCGGCAGGGGCCGCTTTGCTAAGTCAGCCCAAGAGGCAGGGGCTTCCTCTTTCCCGGAGGCTCCTGATGCTTTCGCCACCCCCTTCCTGCAATGTGCTGTGGACGGCACCAGAGAACCCTCTGGACTCAGTTTCCCTGTGGGAAAGCACTCTGGCAGCGCTCTGGTTTTGGCATCTGCTGACCTAACCATCAGAGCTGTTTTTCCCTCTTTCTATAAAAGAAAATCCACCCACAGAGATATTTTCCTCTTTTTCCCCCACACTGAAAACCCCTTCGATGGTCTGTCTATGGAAACTGAGTCCCACACTGAAACCCACGCCCATTCTATCCTGTGAGTGGGGGGGGTCTTCAGTGGACTTGAATGTTGCTGGACTTGAATCGTTGATTTGAAATTTCCTCAGCTCTTGCAGCATCTCTGTAAGCACTCAATTTCCTTATTAAATCTCAATCTGCTTACAACATTGAGTGTGTGTGTGTTTGTGCATTGAGTGTGTGTGTGTTTGTGTGTGTCTGTGTGTGTGTGTGTGTGTGTGTGAACTCTGATACAGTTTCTGTTAATAACACCAACACCTACCCAGTTGCAAAGAATTAAAATGTAGTTGGGAGTCATTCTCCACTCCTCATTGTTCTCTTTACATGTCATAGAAATGTTCTCTTTACACGTCACAGGAAGTGGGGCTGGATCTTCCTCTCCTGTACGCAGAATCCCACTCCTCCACTCACCTCTCCCTCCCCAGCAGCCTCCACACTAGCTGCTAACTCAGCTTCTCCTCTTGTTCCATGGGAGTCCATCACCAGGAGTTCCTCACAGCCACCTCTTTCATATGCAAATCAGACCCTTTGTCTCCCACTCAGAACCTTCCAAAGGCTTCTCATCTCAATGACAAAATCCAGAGCCCTTCCCACAGCCTACTTCTACACCTCACCACCTTGATGAATTCTGTCCTTCAGCCAGCTTCCTGCTCCAGCATAGTCAGTCCTGTCTGCTTAGTTCCCGCCCATTGTGCACTGAATATCTCCTGCACCTAAATGTCTGCTTTCTTTACCTTCCTATGGCTGTTTCTCCCTGCATTCAGGTCGCTGCTCCAAAATCTCTTGTTGGGTAAGCCTTTCCAGGCTATTCCATCTCAACCAGCTTCTCTCACCATTCCTGTCCTGCCCCTTTGCCCTGCTGGTTTTCTTAGTAATCTAGATAGCACTCGAAGTTTTGTTGTCTGTTTTATCTATGTTCTTCAGGCTAATCTGTGTCTTGCACTAGAATGTCCTCTCCAAGAGGCCCGGTCAGCTAGTTCCCCACTGCACCCTGCTTAGAATTGCACCTCACACACAGTAGGCATTCTATAAAAAGGTGATTGGGTGCATAATTAGATTTCCTTGCTCCTTTTTGAGAGACATTGAGCTTCTCCCCATCCCAGGATATTCTTTCCCCTAGTGGCCACACTCATAAGACTCTGGGAAGTCAGAAAGAAAATTGCCAAATTGCCAATTTATTGAGGACACAGACCACTTTCTTAAATAAATATTCCTGACCTCCTAATGGGGATTCTGCTGAAAATACAGAAAATCCATTGTGTTTCTGAGAAGCATTTTCTCTGTGCATCTGTTTTTAAAAGTCATATATGATACCCATAGTATGTCCACATATGACATTCTTAAATTGGTAGACACAGCTCACACCTCGCTGGGTGAAGTCTATCTAACAATCAGTCCTTGCTAAGCAAAATGAATATCATGTGTCAAGATCCATGTTGTGCACTACACGTGTACTATGATGGGGAATGGAAAGTCCACGGAGAACAGAAAGCAATGGAAAATTACAAGTTAAAAAATAAAATAATCTAAAGGCCAATGAAACTCATTGGACTGCCAACTTTCTGCATTGCTAAAATTTTGTCTGAGGAGCCAGACTTAGCAGGGGTGATTTGAAAGGCATGGAGCACCAAGTTCAGAATGAAATACAAGAGGCAGGACCTCCAAGAGCTAATAAATAATAGCATATTTCCGCTCTCGCTGTCCCCCACTGCCCCCACGGGTGTCATTGCTTCCAGACAAATGCTTCTTGAAATCAGCCCAGGATGCTAAGCCCTGTCTAGCTGCTCTGATCCTGCTGAGCCCAGAGCTCAGGGCTGGGGCTATGGGACAAGGGGTATCATGTTATCCCTGAGAAACCTCGTGTGGAACATGTTCTTTTCCCTGAGCGAGGAAGTTGACTACATAATACATAATGTTAATTAAATATGTATGTCCATGAAGACATGTAAGTACATAAGAATAACTATGGCAGTTATTAATTCTGTTCTCCAAGTATTTAATCCCCCTTCCCTTCCAGGCACATAGTTGATGGTTTTTCCTGGTTTTCTTAAGGCTCCACTCAACTCCTGAAGTTTTTCCAGCCAACAAGTTCGGAGCAAAAATGGTGTATGTATCACTGAAGGTTATCCATGTCTATCCTAAGTGAGAGGACCTCTGACCAAGGGCCAGAAACTTGGTTAAGTACATTACTTGTATTAACTCATCCCTTCTCACAATAACGACCCCCCTCCCCCCCGCCCCACAAGTGCACAAATTTTGTGCACCGGCTCTCTAGTCTGAATAATAACAATAAAGTCTACATGTAACAGTGGGGAATTGTAACCTTCCCCATCATTCTTTTGACATTGTTTCTGTAAATGCTAACTAATGTGTAGATAAACAGCATGTTTGTATAAGAATCCTAGAAACTAACTTCAGAAGAAAGACTCTGACTTTCAGTCATTCTAGTTCCAGATTTACTGGCCTTCTACCATAGAACCAGGATGATATAGACCAGGACACATACACCAGACTATCACCTGGTCAGTTTCAAGGTCCTTATCAGAATAGACTGCACTGGCCTCCTGTACATAGAGAACTTTTTAACTCCCTCCCCTTGATTCTGCTTTCCCTCTCCCTCCTTATAGAAACCTCTGCCTGCACTGAGGTGGAGAGATGGGCTTTGGTGCCAGCACTTGAATAAATCGCTATCCTTATTCACCAGCCCCCGTCTCACAAGTTTGGCTTTCATGGCGGCAGGCAGCCAAACCTTGGTTTCAGGTTCATGCATTTTAAAACAGTCACATTCCCAGAAATTCTGTAGATTCTCATGCTCCTATAAAAGCTTACACAAGCCTTCATGGGTTAAAAATTTTCTAGCAAAGTGTATTAAAAATGGCATGGCCGGGGAGGTGGGGGGGTGGGGGGGGAGAGGAGCAAAGGGGGCGGGCAGCACTGGCTTTAGAATTAGAATCTGGAGTTTAAATGTGACTTCAGCCTCTTCTACTATAGTCCCAGGCGGGGACTGAGCCTTTCTGAGCTTATTTCTCTCATCTGCCAAACAGATGCTCAGCTAGACCCCACCTAAAAGGACTGAAAAAAATACATCAAAGTTCAAGTCATACAATGAACTCTGAAAACTTTTACTAAAGAAGAACATTATTATTCCTCATTATCTATTTTCCTGAATTTTTTTTTCCAGTTTCAATGTGCTCATTAGGAAAGGCATGGACATTCTCTTTAATCATTAAATCTTCAAAACCTTTGGGCCAGAACTTGACTTGGGAAAGCAAGTGTTTCCAAACTTGAAAGCTAGGGCACCCAAGAACACACCTCTGCAGAATCCAGTTAGCGGAACACTGCATTAAAAATTAGACACTCTCAGTAGAGGTGATTGCTTCATGTTGACAGGACCATAAGCCCTAACACAAATGGGGCCCTGAATATCATGGTAATGCTTGGGGATGCCACCCATATAATCTACAATCCTATATAATAAAAGGATGATATGCAAATTAACCATCACTCCGTCATAAACATGGTGGCACCCATAGTGGCCAGAGTGCTGGACGCTGGTGGCATTGCCCCAGCAATGAGCCCCAGTGTTCCGTGTATCCCAGCAAGTGGAAGGAGGGAGGGAGGGAGGGCAGGAAGGCCTCTGGCCAGAGGCCAGCTGGGGTATGGGATGCTGGTGTCATTGCAGATCAAGCTGAGGGACACTCCCCCCACCCCCCGATGCACGAATTTAATGAACCAGGCCTCTAGTATGAATATAAACAGATAAAGGAGGGTAGCATCTAATCTAAATAAAACAAAAAAAGAAAAACCTTCTCATAGAGAGATCCCCATGGATCCCCAAGGAATACAGTTATAAAATAATTTGGATCATCTTATAAATTCCAAGAAATCTGAGGCAAAGCCTTGTTTACACAGAGAAACATTTCTTTTAGATACACAACTTTTATTAAAGTCAGCCTTCAGGACTGGAAAGTGTATCCTGCCCCCGACTTGTAAACCTCAGGTCTCTGACAAATTCATTGATAGTGGGGAAGGCTTTCTGTCCCCTCACTGAGCCACCAGTATTAGCTTCCTGAGCAGATGGCCTATGCCGTCACTCAGGGCCCTGTGCTCAGAATGGTCACACCCTCGGTTCCATTTTCTGCTGTTGCCATCTTAAAATCCTCACTACTTTTTGGACAGAGTGCTTGCGTTTACATTTTTCAACGGGCCCCTTAAGTGACATGGCCATTCCTGAGCCAGCCATTTTCTGGCCCTTGGATCAAAGATGCAACCCAGCGCACAGCAGCCCGCAAGGAGGCTGCCTTGAGACTGGGCAACACCCACCATCATATCATTGGACAGGAGGCTGGCTGTTGAGGGAACCAGCCTTTGGCTGACATATCGTGAGCACATTTAAATCATTTAAAATGTAGCTCGTATCTGCTTAGGAAAAAAAAAAAAAAAAATGAAGCATCCTAATTCAACTGACAATGCCAGGACAAAAGGAAAATAAAAGGCTTGCATTTCCTTTCAAACCTCCCAGCTGGCACTCCTCTTGTTTATACTGGCGTCTGATTCTTTGTTTGGGAGCAAATTCATCTGGGTAGTGATCCCGATCGTTAGTCTTCTGAGAGGTTTAAAGAGTTGATTTTATTATAAGAGGCTAATTCTTTGATGCCCACAGCATGCTGGGAAACTCCAGAGATGGCAGGCAGTAATGCCACCTGCTCTCTACAAGGTCCATGGCCCAGAGAGTGAATGTCTTGCATCTAAACAGACAAAGATGAGTCCGACCCCAGACCTTTCCCTTTGCCTTTGGCATTGCAAGTGGTGAACGGGGTCACTCCGGCAATGGTCGGTCAGGCCGGGAACAGACGCAGCGATGATGTTTGTCCTCAGCACCTTCCCCTCGCTCTTTACGGTCCCTGCTTTGTGTTGTGCGCTGTCTCTGACCCCCAGGTCCCCATTTCCTCAGATAACGCTGTTGGCTCTCTGAGGCTCCAGTCCTAGTGGGACACCTGACTGCCTTTCCAGTTTCCTGCTGGTCAAGTCCTGAATCCTGTGCCCTCGGGGCCCGACCTCAGCCACTTGTCCCTGGAAAGCATTAGGCAAATAGCACAGCCTATGACATTGCCATGGCAACCAAGGAGTGTTTGCATATCCTAAAAAAGGAGACTCCTGTCCATGGCGCTGGAACCCACAGGGAATGCCCCACATGTGGACATGTGAGGTGTACTTCAGCAGTGACCAGGACATCATGTGGGAGGAAGATGGGCTGGAGAAAGGCTGTCGTGATTTACTTGGGGAAAAACACGTAATAGATGGCTTAAATGTTGCTTTGGAAGCTCAAAAGAAGTTGTAAAAGAAGATGGTTTGTGTAGTAGCTGAGGCCATCTCTACAAGTGTCCTCAACAGCTTGTTTTGTTAGGAATTGAGATGAACTTGTGGTCACCAGGAGTGGGATCTGGCTTCCCATAGACTGATCTGACCTCGGCATACCTGCTCCGCTGATTTCTTATTGAAAATTAAAGTAAAATTCAAATTCTTATTAAGATAGGTGATCAGAAACATAAAGGTCATTATTTTAAGGAAGTCAACGTCAAAGTACAGTTAAGAAAAGTTGTGAAAGACTTTGGGCAATAAGATAACCGAGGGTGCTGTCCAGGGCACCCATTGGGGCTGCCTTTTCTTTCATTGTCTTTGAGCTACTTTATAACTCCATAAATCAGAGAAAACTGACTGTTCTGCAATTGGCTCTTGCCCATTGAAACTCAAATGATTTGTATCCAGGGAACACACAGTTGATTATTACACTGGGAATGCTAACCAACCTTGCTTTATTTTGGTTTATCTTCTATTTCCTCTTAAGTCAATTTTGTTAAATTATAATTGCTAGAAAATTATCCAATCTAAGATTCAAATTTATTAGACTGTGTTTCCTTGAGATATTAAAATATTTACTATATCCTGTAATTATATAACCCTTTTCACTCTTAACTGTTGTTGTTTTTATGTCCTCTCTATTTTTTTCCGTGATAATTTCACTAAGGATTTATCCATCTTCTTTATATTTTTAAACAACTAACTTTCAGTTTTCTTGACCATTTCTGTTCTTTATTTTTATTTGCCATTTCAAACTAATCTGAGGTTGTCTTTTGTATATTGTTCATGACAGTTATATATATAAAAGCCAAGTGACTGGAATGACGGAACAACCAGTCACTATGACACGCCCTGTGGCGGCCAACTGGCCTGATTGGAGACTGATCAGCCACCCCCTCAACCTCCTGTGGCACATCTCCCTGGTTGGCCCCACCCCCAATCAATCCTCCAACCCTGATCAGGGGCAGGGCTGGCCGGCCAACCTCCTACCTCCCTTCCCTCCCCCCACCGGCCTGGCCTCAATCAGCCCCCATCGAGGCAGGCTGGCCAAACCCCACCGGTGCATGAATTCGTGCACTGGGCCTCTAGCAGACTATAAGAGAATAGCTCTCTGCTCCTTAAGATGTTTTCTACTTGAAAACTTTCATTATATAAAGAGGATACAAGATCAAATAGTATTTATAAAAGAATTATTTCCATTTTGTTTTCAATATTAAACTAAAATTTGATAAAAATTACACATTGAGCAAGTCATGGTTTCAATAGGACATGGATTACATCAGAAATGTCACAAGCAACAAGATAAAGAGTACCAGCAGGTGGTTACTGTATGAAAATAATGAACACTGTAAAATGTCTATCATCTCTCTTTCATCTATGTATCTACCACTGAGTCTGTTTTTCTGGAGAAGCCTTGTGGTCCAGCTTCATATATATATATATCCTCCTATCTAATGAAATAATAACATGCAAACAAGATGGCTGCCTCCATGTGGACACAAGATGGCTGCCGCAAGATGGCCAGCAGGGGAGGGCAGTTGGGAGAGACTAGGCCTGCAAGAGGGGGGTTATGGGCAATCAAGCCTGCAGGGGAGGGCAATTAGGGATAACCAGGCTGGCAGAGGAGGGAAATTGGGGGTGACTGGGCCTGCAGGGGAGAGCAGTTGGGAGAGACCAGGCCTGTAGGGGAGAGCAGTTGGGAGGAACCAGGCCTGCAGGAGAGGGAAGTTAGAGGCAAACGGGCTGGCAGGGGAGTGGTTAGGGGGTGAACAGGCTGGCAGGCAGAAGTGGTTAGGGGCAATCAGGAAGGTAGGCAGGCAAGCAGTCCTGGATTGTGAGAAGGATGTCCAACTGCCCATTTAACAGACAGTCGGACATCCCTCAAGGGGTCCAAGATTGGAGAGAGTGTCAGCTTGGCTGAGGGACACACCTCCCATGCACGAATTTTGTGCACTGGGCCTCTAATATATATATATATATATATATATATAGATAGATAGATAGATAGATAGATATATACCGTGTTTCCCCGAAAATAAGACATCCCCTGAAAATAAGACCTAGTGCGACTTTGGGAGAAAAAATTAATATAAGACACTGTCTTATTTTTGGGGAAACAGGGTATATATATATATATATATATATATATACACACAGAGCTAATCTACCGGCCAGTAGTTATAATGCACACTGGCCACCAGGGGGTAGATACTCAACACATGAGCTGCTGAGTGACAGCAACTTTGCAGAGTGCCCTCTTGCACTCTGGGACCCCTTGAGAGATGTTGGACTGAGGGTTTTGGCCTGATCCCTCCAGGCCAGGCCGAGGGACCCCACCGGACCTCTAGTTTCAATATAAACAAGGTTCCCATGGTGTGGGACGCAGGTGCCAGCCTGTATGTCCACTGTGGCTTGATTTTATGACAATTTCCATCCACACTGTTAGGACCATGTTGGGAGTTTGGATGGGCTGACAGGGCTCTGAAACTGGACAGAGCAGGTCACATGGCTGGGAACAAGCTATGTGTCCAGTCCCTTGGGGATGCTTTCTGGTTTCCGATGACCAGAAGGTTTGGCAAATGGACAAACCCCCAGACCTGCCCGAGTTCTCCACGTGATTCTGTTTATGGAAAGAGAAGAGGCACATCCCCCTCCCGCTCTTTCCACTCCACTCTCCCCACTGTAATTAAAGTTTCCTGACTTCAGGGCCGTAAGCCCAGGAAGAGTCTCCTAAGGGAAGACAAGAAGCGTACAGCACCTCCGTCTTAATTAAAAAGGAGGAACTCATTACCGAAGCGAATACACTGTGGGCTGATATCATTATCGATTCAAAAGAGCAAGCAGGGTCGTTTCTCATCAGGAAGTCAATGCCAGCGCATCCCCCGTCTAATCCATCACATTCCAATTTCCTTCTTATTTATGTAACTGAGGACACGCGGCCAACGCTGGGGACGGAGAACCGCATCCTGCTGCTCCGAAGGGGACTTCTGCTGTCACGTAAGCCATGAAAGCCCCGGAAGGAAGTGGGCCCCGGCAAGTAGATTTTCCACTTCCCACTCACTTCCTGCTGATGCTCAGAGGGTTTGTCCACTCTCACTGCTGGGCTCGGAGCTCGCCTCCCAGCCTGGACCGCGTGCCTTCTCTGCGCCCGGACGAAGGGTTGTTTTTCCCGAGGTGAGCACTGCCCCGGGAGCCCACGGAATCAGATGCCACCTGACTTCTTTTAATCACCCAGAGCCCCGGTTCCCCACCCAGCGGGAGGGAGGCGTAGTGAAGCCACCGCTTCCCATAGCTCAGCCGTCCAACGGTGGCAAAGGATGAGAGTGACGCTGGGGTTCATTTCCACAGTGTGGTATTGGACGTAGGGCTTCATCCGGGAGCCTGGACGCCGAGGTGGGAGATTCGCTAACTTCCCTCAGTTTCTCAGACAGAGGTTCAAGGGAATGATCCTGGAAAATCACCTAAGTAGCCAGCTGCTGGAGTCCCCAGGGGCCATCCCACTGGATAGCGGTGTTGTTAACGTTTGCCTCATCTTCTGAGCTGTGGGGAGAATGGATGGTACCCCATTGGAGCCCCATGGAGCTTTGGGAATGTTTCAAAGGAAAGCCCAACTTTTATTTTTTCCTTTTCTTTCTCTTTTTCCTTTTCCTGGCTTCCAGGCGGTAGCATCCTTGGGAGTGAAAACTAGCCATCATGTAAGCATTCCTGGTCCGAGGTTAATCACAGGCCCTGAGAAATGGTCAAAAGGCTGATGGAGAGGGGCATTTCAGACAACAAGTGTGAAATGTCAGCTAGCTACCGGGGCGTCCTAGAGCAACAAAGCACAGCACCCTGGACAGGGGGTGGGAAAAGGGGGTCCACAGAACTCTGGGCTATCACTGAGGAGAAATAGAATTTCTTTCCTTAAAGCAGCTCCTCAGTCTCAGCACATCTGACTTCTGGGGTCTGATTTTATTTTAATTTTTTTTTTTGAGGGGGAGGCTTCCTGTGTGCTGTAAGGTCTTTAACAACATCCTGGCCTTTACTGGCCTCCGTGTCAGTAGGACCTTCCCCAGCTGTGACCATCAAAAGTGTCCCCAAACACTGTCAGATATCACCTGGTGGGTGGAGGTTGGTCAAAATCAGCCCTGAGCTAGAACCACTGCCACAGAGAAATGTGGCCTGCAGTTGAAGATCCACCAAAAATGTAGATCAGATGTTTCCTTTGGATTCAGAATACAATGTGGAATTACAGTTAGAAATATACAATTTAAATCTCCAAACAGTCCTTTGTTGCCCCTTTTAAATATATTTGCAAATAAATGACCACATCTGTCACTGTTATGAAAGTCAAGAGATCAACCAAAGAACTTATATGCATATATGCATGGCCCATGGACACAGATAATAGTGCCATAGACCTGGGTGGATGCAGGGTGGGAGGAGTCAAATTGGGGGGGGGGGAAGACATCTGTAATACTTTAAACAATAAAGATTTATTTTTAAAAAGTCATTGTGAAATAGTAATATTGACAGCATTTGCCTCTAAAATGAAATCAGGCAGTTTGAATTCTAGGGCTAAGAGTGCACATGGTGGATGTGTTTCCATATACTTTATTTTATTTTTAATTCATTTTTATTTTTCAATATATTATTTATTGTTGATAGTATTACAGAAATCTCCCATTTTCCTCCCCTTTACCCCCCTCTTCTCAGCTCCTACCCACCCCAAGTCTTTACTACCCTATTGCCCATGCCCATGAGCTATGCATATATATATATATATATATATATGAAAGCCTAAGCAACCGAATGACCATTCAACTGGTAGCTGTAATGCCCACTGACCACCAGGGGGCAGACACTCAATGCACAGCCATGAAAACATGGAACAGATTGATGAATCAAGAGAAAAGGGGGAAGGGGAGAGGGCAGAAAGAGATTAACCAAAGATTTTATACACATACTAGAGGCCTGGTGCCTGGATCTGTGCACCGGTGGGTTCCGCAGCCTGACCTGCAAGGATAGGGCCAAAACTAACAGTCCAACATCCTCTGAGGGGCTCCAGATTATGAAAGGGCACAAGCAGGCTGAGGGACCCCACTGGTGCACGAATCCATGCACTGGGCCTCTAGTATAAGCATATAACTTCTTTGGTTTATCTCTTCCATTCACTTCTTAGGAGAAGACGAACTGGTGTCAGTAAAATGAGCATAAAATAAAAGTGACCCCCCAGAGAAATAAGTGAACTATCTCATGTGCCTGTTTTCATGTTAGAAAATTACACCTGGAGTATGCATGATTGCCAATTCATCCGTCCCTCATTAAGGACAAAACCTCCCTCCTCTCATCCCCGCCATCTCTCTGGCTCTCATGTTGTGCGGGTCCCACCACAGTTGCTAACCTACAGAGAAAACTGAGAATCCTTTGCTCTCATGTCTGAGTGCTCCCCTCTGGAGTGTGTGGTGGGTTGTGGGGTTTTACTACCTTCCAGTAAAGGGAGAGTCCTTACTTTCTAAAGCATCACGTGCCATCAGCATTCACATAGATATAACTGTGCTTTAAACTTTAACACGTTTCTCTGCTGGGTCATAAAAATGCAGTTGCCCCTGCATCTCATCTGCAGAGCTTGGTTTTTACATTCTGGGGAGGGTGGTGTCAGATCAACAAGAAAGGGTAGAACAGAGCTTCAGATCCCCCTCTAAGTTTCCATTCCAGCACCCCCAGCACTCACACACACACACACACACACACACTCTGACATGCCTAGTGCAACTATGTCACCTATTTTCCGAGAAGACACTATGAAGGACAGGTACACTTATTGCCATATCCATTTATAGCAGTGCTCTCCAGAACCCTGTGGACCACAGCTCCTGTGTGAAGGCATTGCCAGAACCTTGCTGGGTATATGTGAGAAGGAAGATCTTTCCCGCTGGGGTCTGGTATCTCTCAACCTGCATCCTAGACAGAACATCAGGCAGACACCTGAGTCACACAGAGATGCTTCCAGCACCACACCTGGGCTTCATTTCCTGCCAACACCAAGGTCATGACTTCGGCCCAGCTATCTGGTGAAGCTGGTGCAGGGGAAGCTTGCTGAGGCCCCAGGTGCCAGGCATTGGGCCAGAGGAGTCTTAGGTCCCATCTTCCTGGCATGTCTCTAAGCCACAGCAGCAGTGTCCTAGGCCAATAGGACTGGGGGAACCTGGAACTTTCCAGGCCAAACTCCTCTTATCAAAGGTGAGGGACCTGAGACAGGAGGCATCTAGGGATTCGTCCAATGTCGCAGGTTAACAAATCCAGAGCAGATTACTGTCGAGAACCAAGACGTCTGAACTATTGAGCATAAAAGTGATCCATCAGAGAAATAAGAAATCATGTGCCTGTTTTCCTGTTATAAAATTACATATATATATATATATATATATATATATATATATATAATTGAAATCAATAATATATATTATTATTGATTTCAGAGAGAAAGGCAGAGGGAGAGAGAGAGAAAAATATCAATGTTGAGAGAGAATAATTGATTGGGTGCCTCCTGCACGACCCACACTGAGGATCAATCCCACAATCCAGGCATGTGCCCTGACTGGAATAGAACCATGACCTCCTGGTTCATAGATCAGCACCCAACCATTGAGCCACACCATTCAAGCCTGAACACCTCTGTGCAAAGCACTGTCCTGAGACCTGCTAGACATGAGAAGAGATGTATTATGGACTACGCCCAAGACACTTACAATCATCCTGAAGAAATAACTCTGAAGAAAAGATGCAGAGAGACCCAATCAAAAATTGAAGAGATAACTCAGGAAGCACTTGGTTGAGCCAAGTATAATTATACAAATGTCACTACATTTTATTCAGTGGAGCCAACTCAGATCTACTTTACCTGGGTTGCTTGGGGGAGAAATATAATATAAATTTAGATTTAAACTGGACTTTGAAGGATGAGCAGGTATGGGCCAGGTGCAGAGGGAAAGAGAGAGAAATCCGGACAAGTACAGAGCAAGGAAGGACCAGGAAAATAAAGCAGTCTAAGGTAGATATAGAGGCATAGACCTGGTAAGGAAGACTGCCTGCCACAGAGAAGAATGTCTTGGGTTCAAATTCTATGGATGGACTTGATCAGCTCAGAGCCCTGTAAGATCAGGTAGTGACCCTCAACAGAGAAGATTCAATGCCACCCTGACAGCAGTAGTAACCTCTCTGTGCTTGGAGCCCCCACTCCATGCCCGGGCAAGTTATGTGACCACCCAAGATTTCTGCAAATTTTCAAGGGTTTAAATAATCACCATCACTTCCAGTCTCTGCATCCCTCTCTCCAAATTCTTGTCTCCTCTCCCAGGGTTGAGTTCTTTGTGCTTCTGGAAGCTCTGAGGAATCATCTGTTATGTGTCTCTCTCAAAGTCTATTGTGCTTGCCAGGAGTCATGGGAATTCCTTGGTTTGTAGACACATCATTCCAATCTCTACTTCTGTTGTCACATGGCCTTCTCCCTAAATGTCTCTGGCTTCCAATTTCTCTGTTCTTATAAAGATACCAGTCACTGGATAAGGGCCCACCCTGATTCAATATGACATCATTTTCACTTCATTACATCTACAAAGACTACTTCCAAATAAGGTCCGATTTGCAGGTACAGAGGACTAGGACTTGAACATATCTTTTTGGTGGGCACAGTTCAACTCACAACTCTGGGGGTGGCCTGATGACAATCTGGAGTGAGGGCTGACAGTGAGAAAGATGGGAGGAGGAGAGGAAAAGGTGTTCTGAAAACAGAACTAATTCCTCCTCTTGATGTGGCTTTGAATTGATGGAAAGGAGAAAATGATGTAGATATTGAACATTGTGCTTTTAAATAAGAAAATACCTGCACCTTTTTAAATAATATATATTTTATTGATTTTGTACAGAGCGGAAGGGAGAGAGATAGCTAGAAACATGAATGAGAGAGAGTCATTGATCAACTGCCTCTTGCACACCCCCCACTGGGGATGTGCCTGCAACCAAGGTACTTGCCCTTGACCGGAATCAAACCTGGGACCCTTCAGTCCGCAGGCCAACGCTCTATCCACTGAGCCAAAACACTTTCAGCATGACCTGCATCTTTACTTGGCAAGGGCTCCATCATTTTTACAGCAGCCGGTGTAATCGTACATAAGCACCATGAGTAGAGGTTCTATCAATATATTGTTTTGTATCCATCCTTATGAGGCATTTGATCAAATGTGAGCAGAAAAGAATGGGAGGGAGGGAGGCAAGGAAGGACCAAGTGAGGTTACAGAGGGGACAGGGGAAGAAAGGCGGGAATTGAGAAGGGAAGCCAATGGTGGAAAACAGTACGTTTCTATGTCAATAATGCTTAACAGCGATTCTTGATGTCCAAGAATCAACTGGTGATATGATACCAGGTGTCAGACGGATGTCCCATATTCACTTGGCATCATGGGTTGCAAATACATAAAATGGACAACAACAGAGCTCAGCAGTGGAGATAGAAAGGTTTGGGAACCAGTTTGGGAGTCACTGCCTCACACACTAGCCCACATCTCCCTGGAGAAGGCGGGACTAGGGACTCCTTGCAGGACAGGTGCCCAGACACATGTTTATAGAGAGCGTGACAGACCAGTGAGATGAACTTGGGCTATGGGACTTTCAGCCCCCCGCAGACCCTGCCTGTCATGTGGAGCCTGTTAAGAGACCTGCTTCAGAATCCCGTCTCCCCGAACCTGAGGAACATAAGTAATCAAGTCACTGGCAGTGGGTTAGCTTTTATTGCCTCAGATGAAATTGGACTGCAAATATGCTTAGAGATTTCACACTTTAATTACGACTCATTACATTCAGGCTCATAAAGGAGCAAAACGACGCCTGAGGCCAAATAAGAGGAGGTGGAGGGGGAGCTCAGGGAAATCCACTTCTCACCACGTTCACACCCGCAGTCCGAGAGCCACGTCTTCCAGGTACGACGTGTATCAGGGGGTGTTGGGGTGTCTTAACCAAGCCTGCTGTGGGGAGGGTGTGTGGGCTTCCCTTCTACTTCCTAAGGCATTCCAGGACAGAGTTCAGATTGCTCATTTTCCCCCCTAAAAATATACAAACTAAAGCAATGAGACCGGGTCTATATAGCGTTCTCCCTAGTGCAGACCAACATCCCCACCCACAGGGGCAGTTGCCCCACCTGAGCAGGCAGGAAGGCGACATGAATTACCCATTTAACCCTCAGCCTGGCGGTCTGGAATCACCACGGTCCCTGGCATGGGAGCTGCAACTTTTCAGAAACAAATCGTGGGGGGTCAGGCCCGTTGATTAATATTCAGCAAATGAAACATACGCACTACTGGAATGCTTACATGCAACACTCTAGGGATAACTGTGGGGAATTGAAAATAGATAACATCTTCCCACAAGCAGCTCAAAGTCTGGTAAGGAAGCAAGCTGAATGCACATCACAAACGGTAAGGACCACAGAGGAGCACAAGTCAAGGGCTGCAGAGGGCCCATCTGCTGGTGCGCCCCCTCTTGTCTCTTCTGAGAAGAAGACTCATTGCTGGAGGCAGTAACAACGAGGACAGGAGGGAGCCGCCTCCTGGCTAACACGAGGGGGAAATGTCACCCCTAAAGGAACCACTGGGACCCCGGGTTCCGAAGGGCTTGGAATTGTCAGAGGTTTTGTCCATTGCTGTGCCCATTTGCCCAGTGCTCAGCGGAGCTGGTACACAGAGGCCCTCACCGAAGATCGGGTGAGATGAATTGACTTCTTCTTTAAAGTGTCCAATGGAAAAGGAGTTTGTCATCTGGAGGCAGAAGCAGCCGCTGTAAAACTCACTCCTCACCCGCTCCAAGTTGACGCTATTGAGCAGAGCTCACTGAACTTGACATTTTACAATGATCTCTGTTCCAGGGAGAATGAGGGCTGTGAACACCTTTCCTAACTTGATAAAGGCCACCATAAGAATGCTCCACATTAAAAAGTAAAAATAAAACAAACAAACAAAACCAGGCAAGGGTATGGAGAAATTGGAACCCTGTTGTGCACTGCGGGAAGGAAGGAAAAATGGTGTGGGTGCTATGCAAAACAGGATGATGGTTCTTCAGAATTTTAACATATAATTATCATACGATCCAGGATTCTACTGGAGGATATACACTCCCCCCAGCCCAAGAGCTGAAAGCAGGGTCCTGAGGGGGAATCTGTGCACCCCTGTTCACGGCAGCATTAGTCACAGCAGCCAAAGGGTGGAAAAGACCCAGCTGTGCATCAATAGGTGGATGGATAAACCACCACAAGGTAATGTTGCCCATCCTCACAAACGTGGGGCAGTCCAGCATGCGCTGCAACACAGAGGAACCTTGACACTCAGTGAAATCAGCCGATCAAAAAAAAAAAAAAAAATGATACATACTGTATGGTTTTACTTATAAAAGGAACCCAGAATATCAACATCATGGGAACAGAAGGTGGGATTGTGGCCGCCAGGGACTGGAGAGGGGTGGGAGCTGGTGTTGAATGGGGATGGAGCTCCAGTTTAGGAAAATGGAGAGGTTCTGGGGCGGGATGGTGATGGCGGCTGCACGGCAGCCTGAGTGTGCTCGGTGCCCCTGAGCTGGGTCCTTAAAGACGCTTCAAACAGGAAATGTCATGTCATATGCCTTTTACCACCGTTTGGACAGCCTCAAATTTACCTAAGTCCCAGGTACTCAGAAGAGTGATGCTCCAATAAACATAACGATAAAAGTGAAATGAGCATTTATTTGGCCCCTACCACCCCGCACTCTCACTCAGAGAACTGGAAGATAAACGCAACAGTAATGTCAATATTTAGAAATATAAATAAATTCAGATTTTGAGATAAAAACAAGGCAGATAAAAGTAGCCAGCCTTGGGACGCTCTGAACCGGAAGCTGCTACATCTTGTATGAACTGAAAAACATCAGCTTAATCAAGAGCAGAGAGGAAAGCAGCCCAGAGGCAGAGATGCCAGCCCCTTGGCATCTCTGAACGGCTGAGTCAACGCATCGCCCTGACCAGGCTCCAGCTCCGGAACCGGAAACAGGCTCACACAGGTGTTGAGAAAGTGTGTGTAAATGCCAGGTGGGAGGGACACATATGAGTGGGCATATTTAAAGTTTCCCAATTGTTTATGTAAAGTGTTAAACACACACACACACACACACACACACACACACACACAC
The DNA here is from genome assembly GCF_964339955.1 of Pipistrellus hanaki. Lineage (NCBI taxonomy): Eukaryota > Metazoa > Chordata > Mammalia > Chiroptera > Vespertilionidae > Pipistrellus > Pipistrellus hanaki. The sequence continues at coordinate 3,420,506 of NC_140504.1, read as the reverse complement.
AGAGAGACAGAGAAAAATCATTCTAGTTTTGCCCTCTTTGAGCACTGGGGTGCCTAAGCTTTAGTAAGAACTGTCGTGTCAGAGGGAGAAACTCTTGTTCATTGTTGGCGGGAGTGCAAAATGGCGGTGTTGAAAGTCAGTTTGATGGCACCCCATTTAAAAGGTTTGACGCCTTTTAAACCCACTCTTATCTTATGGTCCAATAATCACACTCCGTGGTATTTACTAAGGTGACCAGACGTCCCACTTTTGGTGGGACAGTCCCAATTTTTAACAATTTGTCCCATGGCCCCCGGCGTTATAAAAAAGTCCCGATTTTTGGAAAGAATGCACGACAAGCTAGGGAAGGGCGGGAGAATGAGAAGGGAATATAAGGTTTTCAGCAGCCATGTGGCTATTTAGCCAGGATATGATTTTTATATTATTTTTGTTAATTTTATAATGTTAAACTTTAATAATAACAAATAATTGTTGAGAACTGATTATAGAGAACTGCTTATCAAAGTTCGCATTATTGATAAGTTGTTAGAATTGTAGAATACGCGCTGTCCTTACCAGGAACTAATGCTGCCACTGAACGCGTTCTTTCTTTGGAAAATAAAGTGTGGACATCAGAAAAATCACAATTAAGTGTTGAGACTTTGAAAGTCATTTTATGTATGAAATATAATTTAACAAATTCTTGTGAAAAATTTCATGACCTTTTAAACAACAGCAATCTACTAAAAAAAAATTCACTCAAATGAGAAATATGCCAAAGAATAAAATAATACTATACATCATTTTTTATTTATTTATTTGTAAATTGTACTTATGTTGAAATTTAAAATATATATATATTACAATACTATTTTTGTGTTCTATGAAAATTTTTGTTGCTCTGGTCACTTTAGTATTGAACCAAGTGAGTTAAGACGCACATTCGGACCAAAGCCTGCACATGAATGCTTACAGCGGCTCTAATTACCATTGGACGCCGTCTAGCTGTCCGTCAATGGGTGATTGTGTAAATAAACCGGTACATCCGGGCAATGCAACATTAGCCAGCAATCAGAGGACATGAGTGATCAGGCCACAAAAAGACGTGGAGGAGCCTTCAACATCGATTACTCATTAAAAGAAGCTAAGCTGCAAATGTTACATCCTGTCCGATTCCTCCTGCGGGGGAGGAAAACTAATTCCCTCTACCCTGCTAGGTTTTTAATGGAGACTCCTGTAATCAGGACAGATCCCACAATAAAAGATAGAGAAAAACAAGCAGAAATGTATTAATTAACATGTGTACATAGGTGATGCCGGAGAAAATTGAGTAGCTATCTGAGGTCGCATGGATTCCAGATTAAATAGCATCTGGGGGGAGTGGGGAGGTGAGCCTTGCAGTGGAGAGACAGTGATTCTCAGGAAAGATGAAGGGCCCTGAATGGCTCCACGGGAGCTCTGACAGCTGTGGCCGCGTTTGCCTGGCTGTGGCGTGGATCTCTATTCGTCTCCTTTCCAGTATGTCTTCCCTGGTTGATGAAGGGGGGTTTGTGATAATTGAGTGCTTTTCGGAGGATCTGGCTTCAGGCCAGGGGAGTCCGGGTAAGCCTCCCCCTGCATTTGCTGTCTTTCCAGTGCCTTCAGCTCAGAATAATCCATGCACCAAAGCAGCATGTTTTGGGGTGGCATGTCCTAAACACTTAGTCATACCTTGGGGTGACATACTCTGCTACCCTTCACTGCCATATGGCAGTCTGGAAAACTCAAAACTATGGAAACCGCACGAACAACAAGAGTTTGGGGAGAGGGAGAGCTGAGTGGGTGGAGCACGGGTACTAAAGTTCTGTATCGCACTGTAACAGTGGGTACCTGTCCTCACACATTTGTCAAAGCCCATGGAAAGTGCAGCACAAAGAGAGGACTCAAATGTAAGCACTAGACTTCAGTTAATAATAATGTATAATACATACATTTAGTTAATAATAATAATATCTAATAAAAATTGCCGAAACCGGCCGAAGCCTGTTTGGCTCAGTGGTAGAGCATCGGTCTGCAACTGTAAGGTCCCGAGTTCGATTCCGGTCAAGGGCATGTACCTTGGTTGCAGGCACATCCCCAGTAGAGGGTGTGCAAGAGGCCAATGTTACTCTCTCATCAACGTTTCTAGCTCTCTATCCTCTCCCTTCCTCTCTAAAAAATCGATAAAATATATATTTTTTAAAAATTGCCGAAACCGGTTTGGCTCAGTGGATAGAGCCGGCCTGCGGACTGAAAGGTCCCAGGTTTGATTCCAGTCAAGGGCATGTACATTGGTTGCAGACACATCCCCGGTAGGGGGTGTGCAGGAAGCAGCTGGTTGATGTTTCTCTCTCATCGATGTTTCTAGCTTTCTATCCCTCTCCTTTCATCTCTGTAAAAAAATCAAAATATATAACAATAATAATAATAATAATAATAATTGGTTCATCAGTTGTAACAAATGTACCAAGTGAGTACAACATATTAATAATAGAGGAAACTGGCAGGGGGTGGAAGTATAAGGAATCTTTCTGTATTTTTCATTCAGTTTTTTGTATGCCTTACAATGCTCTTAACGCCTATTAATTCTTTTTAAATGTATCCTAGCTTTTAATGCGTTTTCAGCATATGCAGAGGTAGTTGCATACTTTTACTTTGAACTGTAGATATGGCACATTAAATTCATACATTTCCTAGGGTGGGATGATCCTGTATTCTGAAATAATTCTATCTGATCATGGTAAATTCTCATTTTTATTTAGCACTGAGATTGACTTCTTAGAATTTCATTTCGAATTTTTGCACCTATGTTCCTATGTGAGAGTCTCATGTGCTATTTTTTTTAGTTGAGTGGTTTGGGTGCAATTTTTCTCAGGCATCGGTAGCAAGTTAGTCTCACTTTATAAAAATAAATTGAGATTTAAAAATAACTACATATTATCACATGCGCTATATTACATATGACACCAAGTGTTTTATGTGAAACCACTTGAACTTGAACATATGGGGAGTAAATTTTCAAATCTCTGAACAATCTTTTCAGTAACAGTAACTGGCCTGTTCGGGGGGTTTTCTGGTTCTTTTTAAGTAAAGTTTTATCATACATTCTTGGCCAGAGAATTGTCCTTTTCATAAAAATATCAAATATATTTATAGAATGTGGGTTTTTAAAGCTACCCTTATTTTTGTAGTTTCCTCTGAATTTGTAGTCATGTCCTTTTTTTTAACTCCCACATTTATGTAATTTTGTTAGAATCTAATTTATTTAACTAAAATAGGAAAAACTAAAAGTGAACGCGTGTCTTTTGCTACGTTTTTCTTATTTAACTAAGTAGCTTTAAGATTTATTAAACAAACGAAAAACATTTCCTAGACACAGACAACGGTACGGTGATGGGCAGAGGGAAAGGGGGTGGGAGCAGCTGGGGGAGGGCAAAGGGGGACACGGGGATGGGAGGAGGCTTGGCTTGGGGTGGGGAGCACCTACAATAGACAGATGATGTGTTAGAGAAAAGGGGGAAAAGTTGATGCATTCAAACACCTAAAACATACATAATTTATTAATCCATGTCACCCCAATAAACTCAATAACATTTTTAGAAATGAAAATGATTATAATTTAAATCTTTTTTAATACTAGGTATCATTTATTGAATATTTTTTTCTGTTTTTTTAATTAATTTCTTTATTGACTAAGGTATCATATATTTGTCCTCAACCCCCCATTCCAATCCCCCCACTCCCACTCATGCCCCCACCCCCCTACTGTCCTTGACCACTGGTTAGGCTCATATGTGTGCACATAAGTCCTTTGGCTGATCTCCCCCTTTTATCCCCACCCTCCTTTGAGGTCCAACAGTCTGACCCACGGCTCCTTATCTCTGGGTCTGTTCTTGTTCATCAGTCTATGTTGCTCACCATTTCCCCCAGATGAGTGAGATCATGTCCTACATTACCACCATTTGCCCACCATCAGAACTGAAATATCATGGTGACATGTACACATAAGGAGCTGTTTGACATTGAAATTGGGTCTCAAAAGAACTGGTGGCCCAGAAAGAAGCTCACTACAGACTGATTCATATGCCTTTCAGCATAACGATTATTGCTTGTCTCATTTTTGATCCTAATAAGTATATCTCCAGTAGGACATGATCTCACTGATAATTTAAATCTTTTAAAAAAGATGTATTCATCTGTTTGAATACATCAACTTTTCCCCCTTTTCTTCAAGTAAAACAGAAAAATCTCTTCCTCTGCCTGGCGTAGGCTCTCCCGCTGGGGCCTGGCCATGAGACTGGCCGAGACGGACCAGGAGCGAGAGGGACAGACGGTTCCTAATCCGGGCTTCCCTCACCTGCTCAGGGAGCCTCCGTCACTAGCGGGCTGGGGTTTGATGCCAACGACAGAGAAGGGGTGCGGCAGCTTCCGGGCAGGGGAGGCCATCAGTGGGAGGGTGGGAGGCAGAGTGTGGCGAACAAGGGCTGTTGGTAAGGTTCCTCAGGCAGGGCTGGGTCTGTGCCTTTGCTATGGCACAGGGCGGGCACACTCCGAGGAAAGCCTGTCCCATGCTCAGGGCTTTGCCCGTACCTGCAGTTCTCAATGGCCTTTGCTCAACACGATCCCTATACCCAAGATTAGGGATCGTGTTGAGCAAAGGCCATTGAGGCACCGATTTGGGGCACCGTGTTCTGCTACCCAACACGGACACGTTTTAAAAGGAGATATAAGTGGCATGTAACTTGGTATTAATTGAAGGTGTACAACGTAATGATTTGATACATTTATATCTGTGAGAGATGATCACCATGTAAGTCCAGTAAATATCCACCACCTCATAGTTACAAATTTTTTTCTTGTTCGTGCCTTTTGGCCTCCTTCCCCCCCTTTCCCCACCTGCCACCTGAGATCAGAATCAGCATTCTTTGAGCTTCGTAAGCATATGCACCATGTTTTTAACAATATTTTCAATAGTTATTACAATTTTTAAAAATACAACAATGTTCTCTAATTTACCGGCCATGATTTCAACATTCTCAAGTCGTGTGTGTGTGTGTGTTTGTGTTTTACTCTGCTTTGATGCAATACATGTTCAGATTTGACTTTGTTTTTGTTTTGGGGTGTGTGTGTGTGTGTGTGTGTGTGTGTGTGTGTGCGTGTGTGTGTGTGTGTGTGTGTTTTCAGAAATGGCACAGAAAGGAATTCCTTTTTGCAGCCTGGACTATTTGCTTTTGCTCTTGCAGAGGAAGGAACCTTGGGTGGCCGGGTTCCTGGGTCCAACCCTTCCCCTTTAAACCTCTGTACATGCTGTTCTTGTCTACCTCCGCAGGTCACTGCCACGGAGAAGTCTGGGACAAAGATTCCTTTGCTTAATTTGTAGGCGAATCACCTTTCCTACCTGCCTGCCTGCCTGCGAGCTTCTTTCCTTGAGAGGTAGCGATTTCACCAAGTTGTGCTGAGATATTGATCTCTGTTTTTACATTGTGATACAAGGTTTAAATGCTTCAGGTGAAAAGCTTGTTCTTTTATTTTGATCGTGGCTTCTGTGCTATTTGCTACAATAAAACACACACATGAACAGCCTTGAATTTCTCAGTCTTTCATTGGGTCTAGATTTTGAGGTTTTCCCTCCCTTCAGGATTGTTTCACTCTTGTATTTATATGGTTTTGTGATACATAAAGACCACTGATAGTTGGGGTTTCTTGCCGTCTGAAGTGTGGATCCAATTTTATCTTCTTACAATGAATGTATCTGTTCCAACACAAGATTTACAGAAAAGTTTATAATGTCGCATTCGTTTTGAGATGCATCCTGTATCATATACAAGCTTTCCGTTGAGCGGGATCTATTTTCGGACTTCCTATTGTGTTCCATCCACATGCCTCATGGAACATCTATTCGTTGCTTTCTTGCAGAAGCTTGATGGCCTGTTACATAGACCTCCCAGGGTTTAGACTCCCTCCACCTGCTTCTCAGAGTTTCCATACCTAATCCATACTTTCTAGAGTCCATCTGAATTAAGAATCAAATGTCTCGTCAAGGGAATAAAAGCAGATTTGTTAGTATTTCAATTATGACTGGGCTCAGAGTGTTCCCTGATGGAGGCAGAATGGGCAGGTTGAGGGTCTCTCCCTGACCAAGGAGTATCCTCCTACTGTGTCTTTCAGGAGTGTTTATGGTCTTCCTCCTTTCCCCCCATTTTTCATCATATTTATTTATACGTATTTTTCTTTTCCTTGTATAGGAGGTGGAGGGTCTGTTTTTCCATTGACTTCTAATTTGTGGGTGAGGTCAGACCCTCTGATGCGTATTATTATGTTTTTCCTGTAATGCCTGCCTTTGGGTCCCTGCCCTCCTTTGCCCCCAGGCCTCCACATTGCCTTCCTCTTTCCTGGAAGATTTATCCCTCAGAGTCTGTGAAATTCCAGGCCTCATCCTATCAATCCCTCAGCCAGTGCCCCAATCCTGAGGTCTCAGACTATGCCCAGTTCTTCCTACTTGGCAGAGGCTTCTCTTCTCCTGGGGTGATGTCTCATTCTGCCACTGTGATGGGGTTCAGGACATACTACTTCAAAATATGGCTTCTTGGTGTTGTGGAGTGAATGCAAGTGAACAACCGCTGGAGTCCAGACCAAATTAAAATTTAGGGAGCCTTTATCAGCCAGCCAGCTGACAACTGCTCTGCTTTTCTTCACTCAGGGAATACAGAGAGCAGCAGCGACCCTTTTTGCAGGACCACTTTTAAGCACATTAACCACATCTTGTTTTTGCAGAGCAAGCAACCCAAGACAAAACAGTTTTTCCCAGGCAATGTCAGGGTCATGCCATTGATGACCATGTCATTCACAGGGTCATCCTGTTCTTCAGAAAGCTGACAGTGTTCTATGAAAGAAGGCCTACGTGCTGGGAAGGGGCCATGAGACCATATCTCAAGGCCTGGCCTGGTGTCACCACTGACAACTCTATCTGGGGCCTCAGTAGTGCTAAAAAATTCCCACTCTCTAACACTTGGCATCTGAATATTTTAAGCTGAATGAGTTAGAGGAAATGACCTAAACAGGAAGGTCACTCTGACCTCCTCCCCAAACCCTTCTCCCCTGAAACAGGTCACAAAACCCTCCTGTGAGAGGTGCCCTCCCTCTGTATACCTGAAAGATACCCAGACAGAAGGAGCATCTTTATCTTCAAAGGCAAAGGAATGCCAAGAAGAATGTTCACAGATAGGAATTGCTCTTTACCTCCTTTCAACCACTCACCTATGCTTCCTAACCTCCATAATTCTCCACAACTCTTCCCCAAATCGAGCATAAAAATCCAGCTCTTACTGTCTCTTCTGGTCTTCACTTCCTTATGAAGTCTTCCCTGTCACTTGAAAGTTATTTTAAATAAATGTGTGTGCCTTTCTCCTATTAATCTGTCTTTGTCAGTTTAACTTTCAGACCCAGCCAGGGATTCTAAAAGGGTCTAGAATTTTTTTTTTCTCCCCAACAACTGCTCTAAGGCCACTCAGTTCTTCCATTCAACCCTGCCCCTCTTTCTGAACTCCTTAAATGACTGAGACCAGCATTTTTATTAATCTATTTTCTGATTCATAAAAATGAAAGGAAAGATCATCAAATTTCATGCAAGGTTGCCTCTCAATAAAAACTATATCCAATAAGTACGAAGTTTATATGTGACCTCTAGTGAGCCAAGGTCAGCTCATCCTTGGTAATTCAGAGAATTAACTCACAGCCGGAAAAACCAAACCAAACAAAAATACCACTTTCTTTTTTAAAATATTTTTATTGATTTCAGAGAGGGGAGAGGGGAGGAAGAGGATAGAGAGATAGTTACAGTCCTATGGCTCAAAACCCAATTCTTGCAATCTGTCTGCATCTTGCTTCCAATGGGAACTGGGCTATAAATTATATGCCAACTTTTCTCAAATCAGCTACCCAAGTGACAGCAGATTTTTTAATTTATAAAATATGTTGACTTTCTAGTTCCAAAACAAATTGGACAAATCCTATTAGACGTTTTGTTCCTATTGCTTCTCTGCACACAGGACTTCCCTCATGGTTAGGTTTATCGCAGCAACATTGAGACATAATCACACTGCCACATGGCAGCTAATTCAACATCGTTTCAGCTGTCCTGAAAAGTTGGCTGTTACTTCTAACTTTAATCGCTTTAGGGCGCTGCTGGATTACATTCCATATTCCACCTCTGAGTCATTCATCTATCCATCAGCGTCATCGCAAGGGGCACCTACCCAGCCGTGAATTAGAAAGACAGCGTTGGCGTGTATTGATAGCACGCCTGTGTCTGAGGCATGTTCAGTGTATAAGCTAACTGATAGGCAAAAGGATCAGTGAACTGTAGCATCGAGGGGCATTTTGAGTGCCACAGATAGTCCCAGTGGTGGTGGGCAGAATGATAAACATTTGTGTGGCATTAAACTGTTGCCAAGTCTCATCTTCAAATGATAACTCAACATTTGAGAAGCATTTGAGTGTTTTCAAACTCTCTCTTTGTGTTATTTCCTGTGAGTCTCAGGCTAACATGTTGATGTAGGGACTGGCGAAAGATTAAAGAGGGGGCCCTCAAATGGAGTTGGGACATGGTAGTCTGGACACCCAGCTTAAGGGACAAGAAGCCCCAGGTGGCCTGGACCTCCCAGGTGGTCTCCCCCTCTGTTGCTCACTGGGTTCTGTGCGCTTCAGCCTGCTACTCTGCAGACAGACCCCCCTTTAAGACACCACGTTTGGGTGGCGTTCTATAGTCATTTGCCTGTTTTGCAAAGTCTTGGGTTGCGCTCATCGTTCATGTATGGTGGGTCAAGGACCCATTTGAGAACCTGATGAAAGCTATTGATCCATTCCCTAGGAATTGGACATACACATCCTTCGTTTTTACTCACAATTCCAGGAAGCGGGTCATTGGGAAACATCTCAGCCACTTCATTTCACCTCAGTTGCTTATTTGGGGTCATTGTTTCCTCCCACACCTGCCCACTAGAGCCACATCAGGGATAGAAAATAAAACAGAAAAGGACCTTAAGTCAAGAGTTAATTATTCTCAGTCCTTTCATGAAGTTCTAGTTTCAATACTCTGCTCTTCCACATTTAAGACCTACTTCAACATGCGCGGAAATGCTGTGAAGAGGAATGCTATCCCAGAACGCTACTGAAGAAACAAAAGACCTGGTCTATTGCTGTCAAATGTCCAAACAAGCCTGGTTGACCTGCCTGTGCACCAGGTGATTGCCTCCCGCGTCCCTCTGCCTGTGCAGATGCGCCCAGTTACAAAATGCAATCCCAAGAGCACTCCAGGCTGAAGGGGGACATGCTCCTATAACACAGGAGGGAATATGGTAGACATTAAAGGCTAAAGCATCATTCATTTCCAAGGCATTTTCTAGAAGGTCAGCCTCAGTAGCCTTCTGTATCCAACAACAACTACAATTATTATTTCAGGTTTGGGTCAGCCATTGAATCTGCAGGAGTGAGAGAGCTAACCTCTCCCTCAGGCAAGTCTGGTTTCCTCCTCTACAGGCTGGAAGCTCAGTTTGCCTTTCCCAGAGGAGAGCATGGGAAAGACACTAACCATGTCCCCCGCCAGGAAGGTGACCTGGCTTAAAGGAGCGGCTCAGCCTAGAAAGAGGCCATGACTGCCTGCTCAGAGGACTCAACTCTGGGTTCACTGGATTCCCAACCACCGCCAGTCCGGCCACCTCTTCTCATACAAGGTCAGGTTTACAAACCTTAAGTTTTCAAAGGAGCATGTTTATTAAGACAGTGGATTAATAGATCAATGCTTTCACCCTGACCCCTTCCAGCTCGAATTACCATGTTAACATTAATTTGGAGTTTGTTGACAAACATGTATATTGGGAGAGAATAATAGCAGGGAGGAAGGAAGAAGAAGAAGGAGGAGGAGGAGGAGGAGGAGGAGGAGGAGGAGGAGGAGGAGGAGAAGGAGGAGGAGGACGAGGAGGAGGACGAGGAGGAGGACGAGGAGGAGGACGAGGAGGAGGACGAGGAGGAGGACGAGGAGGAGGACGAGGAGGAGGACGAGGAGGAGGACGAGGAGGAGGAGGAGATATAATACCAGTTAACCATCTGAAATTAGTGAATTCTGATTTTATAATCTCACCTGTTGGGAGTAATTTAAAACTCTCAGTGCTCATGAAGAGGGACTTAATTTAAAGTCTCCCTCCCCCCAAAAAATCAAAATATGGGTGGGGCATCTATTGCCTTCTTTTGAGTACATTTGGAAGCAAAAAAACATGATGTGACCCAAATAAATATGGGTTTGGAAGCTCCTACACCACACACACACACACACACACACACACACACACACACACACACATACACACACACACATTTAGCTATTCTGTCCCAGTTATGCAGAATGACAAGAATAAATTATTGATCCTCTGGGCACTGAATTTAGGTCCCTGCTTTGAAAACTGCCTAATTTTTCACGTCGCACTTAGCAGGCGATCATCTATCACCCAGTCTGATAACACTGGGTGCAGCTTATAATTAGCCAGAAAAGAGGTTCTTTTTGCCAAGTCCCAAAATTAAGTTGCTGCTTCCACACTGTACAGACTGTAAGCAGCCAGAAATGGCCTTTCGTTGGCAGTTCACAGTGTGCGTTTTTCTGTTGCCTTGACAACTGTCTGGCTGGGGCTTCCTTACAGGGGGAAGGAGGCCGCTGTTGCCTGACACAACCCCTCAGAAATTAAAATCAGCGTGAAGCAAGACGATGCCAACCATGGCAAGTTTGGATACATAAATGTCAGAGTTCTGCCTACGTTACATATGCAAGGAGGATGGGAGGGAAGGGGGGAAAGGGTTGCAATTTTGACCAATTCTAATTTAAAAAATAGGATAAGGTCAGTACTCAGCACTGCTATGAAAAAGGGCTGACTGCATGAGTTGTAATGGTTTTGTTAAAATATAACCAGTACACATAACCCTGACATTTTGTGATGAAAAGACCAGAGGGGCATTCGAGGAAAGGAAATATCTTCTTCTGAGAAAGGAGAACACGGTCGGAGGGATCTCAACCGACACCCAGGTATCAAACTATAAGTAGCAAACTATACCACAAAGCCATTGTCATCAAAACAGTACGGCACAAGAACAGGCATCTAGATCAATGGAACAGAACAGAGAGCCCAGAAATCTACCCATGCCATTAGAGCCAATTAATATTTGGCAAAAGAGGCAAGAGCATACAATGGAGTAAAGATAGTCTCTTCAATAAATGGTATTGGAAAAACTAGACAGGTACATGCAAAAAAAAAAAAAAAAAAGAACGAAAGAAGACCACCAACTTAAACCATACATAAAAAGAAACTCAAAAATGATGACTTAAATCCCAGTCATAAAACCATAAAAACCCTAGAAGAAAACATAGGTAGTAAAATCTCAGACATTTCATGTAGCAGAAATCTGAAAAAAAAAAATGTACAGGATCTATATACTAAAAACTACAAAACTCGGGTGAAAAATATCCAAGAAGATCTAAATAAGTGGAGAAATACACTATATTCAAGAAATAGAAGACAATCTTGTTAAGATGTCAATTCTCTTTAATCTGATCTATAAATTTAATGAAACTTCAATCAAAATTCAAGAAAGCTGTTTTAGTAGCTTTGAAAGCTGATTATCAAATGCATATAGAGGAATAAAAGAACTAGAATAGTTAAAACAACTTTGGGGAGAAAAAGACAAAGTTGGAGGACTCGTACCACCAATTCCAAGACTTACTATAAATCTACAAGAACCTAAGACCATAATGTTAACAAAAGGCCAGGCACATGGATCAATTGGACAGAATTGAGAGTCCAAAAATAGTCCAAAAAAAAAAATCTAACAGCTGATTGATTTTGAACAAACATGCAAAAGCATTCCATGTAGGAAGGATAAAGTTTTCCAACAAATGGTGCTGGAGGAAGTTGTGCAGATAAACCAAGAAAAGTGTATTGAAGTTACCTCATACTTTATCCCAAAACACATCTCAAAGTGGATCACACACTTAGTGAATTACAAAACTATAAACCTTCTGAAAGACAGGGTCTCCACGAAGTGTTCCCCTGATGTTTTCAGTGCCCACCTGGCACCACACACAGTTATTACACTGTTATTGACTTTACTCCCGTGCTGTACTTCGCATCCCCAGGGCTATTATGTAATTACCAGTCTATACTTCCAAAGCCCTTCTCCTTTCTACCCAGGAGTATAGGAATGTCTAGCCACTGTGCTGTACATCTAAAATTAATGCCAACTAATATTGACTGTAAACTATAATTGAAAAACAAATTTTGAATTTAATAAACGTTTGAAAATGCTAAAATATAAAAAAGGAAGAAAACAGAGGAGCAGATCTGTAGTGGTTTTTAATTATAACACCAACCCACAATACATACAGGGGATGAATGAGAAATTGGACTTTATCAAAATTAAAAACTTTTGCTCTGAAAAGGACATGCTTAAAGAAATTGAAAAGACAAACCACACATTGGGAGAAAATATTTGGAAATCACATTTTTGATCAAGGATTTGCATTCAGAATACATAAAGATCTCTCAAAACACAAAAATAAAAAAATTAAGCAACTCAGGTTTTTTGGGTTTGGTTTTTTTTTACATGCAAATGATTTTAACAGATATGTCTCCAATAATGGCATATAAGCATATTAAAAATTGTGACCATCAATCATTAGGGAAATGTATGTAATAACACAATAGAACACCACACCTCATCTACTAGAACAGCTAAACCCCCAAAATGTGACAATACCTCATGCCAGCAGGCGTGTGGAGCAACCGGAACTGGCAGCCATTGGGAGCTTGTGGGGAGCAACTACAGCATTTGGACAGGTTCAAGCCTTGGCTAATGAGAGGGCCCGATCCTCTCTCCTCTCGTGGCAAAGCCATGTGTAAGGCCCAGCACAATGATAGTCAAAGGCTATCGTTGTAAGCTTGACCTTATGGTCTGAACCTGTGGTCCCACGTGGCTGAGTGATACCAGCTGAGGGAGGTGCAGCAAATAAACAAAGTTGGATCAGGTGCCTGTAATTGAGAAGATTCAAAGCCCGCAAGAATGTTGTGACCACACTCTTACTTTGCCTCATGGAATCTGGCTACACAATAAAGACTCACCTTGCAGGCTATGGCTCTGTTTCTCTCCATCAGAGAGGGCAGTGTCCCACCTAGCGCCCTGCTTTATTCTTTTGTCTGTCTTTTCTAAGACACCTCCTCTTCTCAGGCTCACCAAACCTGGGAACTTTAAATAAGAATGGATAAACCATGATACACCCACCAATGGAATAAACAGGAACAACTGGGCATACACAACAACACGCATGAATCTTGAGTGCACTTTGCTGTGTGATGGAAGTCTAGTCCCAAAGGCTGAACATGATAAAACTCTATGTAGATGACCTTCTGGAAAAGGCCAAGCTATTAAGATGGAGGGCAGATCAGTGGTTTCTAAGGGTTGAGGGGAGGTTTGACTGTGAACAGGAATCCCGAGAGCATGGGGGTGGGGGTGGGGAGTGGAACCGTTCTCCAAGGAACTGTGGCAGTCAATAAAAGACTAGTTGTTTGTCAAAAATCCATGGACCTCTACATTGTGAAGCATGAACTTACTGGCTGCAAATACATGAAAACTTCAGCCCATCCATTCTAGCATCCACTGGAGGATCTAAACTGCAAATGCTGTTACTCTGGGTTCCAATGGTGATTTTCTATTTCCTATCTGTGAGCATGGTGGATGGAGAGTGGGCTGGAGAGGGAAGGCAGGTTGTGAGAAGTAACTCTCAGAGCTAACTGCTGACCGTGGGAGAAGGGAGCTGTCTGAACTGGTTCAGTCCTGAAGGGCTAGAGACAGAAAGAACTGGACATGACACTGTACTTTATTTGCCAATTTGTTTTTCTCTGGGTGTGAGTTAGCAATTTCAGCCACGGTATGTGTGCAGGAGACCTGAACAAGTAAGAAAGGGGTGTAGACACCTACCACCAATTTTAAGACTCACTATAAATCTACAGTAACTAAGACAGCATAATGGAACAAAAGGCCAGACCAAACTGAGTGGTGTTGGATTGGATCAAGAGGTGCATATCCTATATAATAAAAGCCTAATATGCAAATTTCCCCCTTTGGTGCTGGTTCAACTGAGAGTTTGCTTGCTATGAAGTGCGCTGACCACCAGGGGGAGGCAGGGAATATGGCAGGCATCAGCGAGGTAACATTGGCAGTGGGCAGAAGTGGAGGTGCTGCCAGCCCCAATGGGCCCCAACAAGAGTGGGACTGCGGCAGGATGGTGGAGCAGGTGAGCAGATGGTGCCAGGCCAAGGCAGGTGAGAGGGGGGCCCAATCACCCAACAGATGGTGACCAGCAGTGGCAGTGGGGGATGGGGCCACCGCTCAGCTCCCAGGCTCTGAAGGAGCCAAACAGGGGTTGGTCCTTATCAATTGCCCCCTCAGGCAGGATGGTGGAGCATTGAGGGGGCAATGCCAGGCCAAGGTGGGGTGCCAGGTGGGGCTGCAGGGCTGTGAGGCTGCAGGTGTGAGCTGGGGCCCTATCTCCACAGGCCACCCCAAGGGACCCCACCCATGCACAAATTCATGCACCAGGCCTCTAGTGTTTTTATAAAATGTATGTTCCCTTGAGTATATGCCGAAGTAAACACAGATGTGTGCATGCAGGCTAGGGTCTGGGAGCAAAGGACGTCCCAGGAGCAGCAAGCATGCCCAGTGCACAGATCTTGGTGCCTAAATTCTACTGTGCAATAAAAATATAAAATAAAACAGGGTTTCTGGAGAAGTGGTTGATAGCCTGGCTGCAGCAGAGAATAGACCAGATGAACTGGGAGGCTTTGTGGTGCAGAAAAATAAGGATACTACCCTGACAGGTTTGGCTCTGGATAGAGCGTTGGCCTACAGACTGAAAGTCCCAGGTTCGATTTCCATCAAGGGCATGTACCTTGATTGCGGGCACATCCCCATTGGGGAGAGTGCAAGAGGCAGCTGATGGATGTTTCTCTCTCATCGATGATTCTAACTCTCTGTCCCTCTCCCTTCCTCTCTGTAAAAAAAATCAATAAAACATATTTCTTTAAAAAGAAAAATAAGGATGCACCCCAAGGAAGGCTGTGAGGGGGGCAGGGGGCGGGAGCCATCCCGAAGGAGCGCCCAAGGCCAGGCTGCAGCTGAGGAGGCTGTGCACGCTCTACCATTGCTGGGGGAGAAGCATAAGATAAGACTCAGATAAGACCGCCCATCCTGCTGCAGGTGACGGGGGACAGAGACCCGTCAGGGAGGAGCCGTGCCTGTGCAGTGGCTCTGACAGCAGACGAAGACCATGGGTCACGCATGTGTCACCAGCCCCAGCCCCACACCAGGGAACACATAAGGTTGTGCAAAGGCTGTTTTGCTTTCCGCTACTGCAGAGGCTACCTCCTCTTGGGGATGAGAGTCGAGCCTGAGGGTCGAGGAAGGATGTAAAGTCACATGAGGTTTAAGTGGAAACGCTGAGTTAGAAAGGTAATGGGGCCCCACTGGGAAAGCACCCATCCCACCTGGCGTGGGGCAGGGGGCATCAGGGAAGGAAGGCTGGTGGAGGAGGGAGCATGTGAGCTGGGTTGTGAGTGAGGAATAAAATGTCCAGGGTAAAAGGAAGGAGGAGCATCCAGGAGGAACAACAGCCATCAGAAGGACAGAAGGACGCACGTGAGTGGGCCCCAGGCCAAGGAGTAACCCCCTCAGAGGCGTGGGGTTGTCCTGAGAGTGGCTAGCTCCCCTCTCCAAAGCCACGGTCCTGGTTTCCCCATATTTCAGGTGCTGCTAAGGTTTTTAAAACACCCTATTTTTCTGTTACTAATAACAGGGATTCAGCACACCTGCCCCTGCTACCTTCAGAAGCTCTGGAATCCACTGCAGGTTCCGTCTCCTCCCACAGTGACTGCCACCGGCTCCCCTACAGCCAGCCTGCGGGGGAGAGAACCAGGAAAGTCAGTCTGTGCCACCCATCATCTCTACAAACCAGGAGAAGTCGTCCCGCCTGCAGGAGCCCTCTTCCCCAACTGTGGGGATTAAATGTTCTCGGGGTGATTCCATTTGCATCAGATGCGAATCTTGTAGTGTCCCAAGCTATTACATGAGAAACAGCAGTCTCCAACTAATTAGCCCACTGCTATCAGCCTCACAGTCTCCACAGATAAGAGGTAAGCGCCACTGGGTTCTGAATAAATGTGGGAAGCTCAGATGGGTTGCTGTATCAGCATTTGGCTGGCTTACTTGGTGTTAGGGTTTCAGCGGCTGAATCAAAATAATACCGCACCCAGACGTGCTCATCCTTCCAATGACATTTCTTCACTGAAGATGGAAGTCAGGCTGAGCTCCCTTCCAGGGGCTGAGAGGGAGAGGTCTGGAATGCAACGCCCGGGTAGCCAGCAAGGCCCCATTTCGTTGGAACAGAATGAAAAAGTCCTGCAACACCGTCCAGTTATTCCCATATTTTGAGATAAGAAAAGCCAATAGACCTAAGCAGAATATATTATTTTTTATCTTTCTCCCTCCCATTCAAGTTAGAGTTCTCTTCAAGCAGAAGTGAGTCATAGATACTCAAGACTTACCAGCATTGAGCCCTTGGGGACATTTCTATAAGAATGTGGGTGTTATGTGTCATGACGTTGAACTCTTAAGGACTTCCGACTTGCCACCTCTCTCTCTCCCTGGCTCCGCACTGGGGGCCCAGACCTTTTCATTCCTTTCTGCTTCACTTCCTGGGACTGTCTGGATCGTTGTTTGGCTTCTTGGTTTCAACTTGATCTTCATCCTCACTTGCCCTGAGAGGAACACGTGTCATTGAAATTAACGGACACGTGTGGTGAGTTTGAGTCAAAATGAATGTGTGCCATTGAGATGAACATATTTAACATCTTAAACAAACTGGGCCAGGAGAGAAACATGGCATTTTCATCTGAACACGTGGTAAGTTTGAGTATTTGGTTTGTAAGCCAGCACGTTTGGAAACATTAAAGAACAAAATCATGACATCTGGCTCCTGGTAAAGAGTCCTGGAAGATGGTTTAACCTTAGGATGTCGAGTGTCAAACAAGGTATCTGCCTGGCCTGCTTGGTCGTCTCGATCATGACATTTCACTGCTACTCCTTAACCTAGGGCCCTCCAACCCCCTCCTCAGCTCCCCTTTGTTCCATCCTCAA
Source organism: Pipistrellus hanaki (assembly GCF_964339955.1). Taxonomy (NCBI): domain Eukaryota; kingdom Metazoa; phylum Chordata; class Mammalia; order Chiroptera; family Vespertilionidae; genus Pipistrellus; species Pipistrellus hanaki. The sequence continues at coordinate 3,403,280 of NC_140504.1, read as the reverse complement.
TTCAATTAGTCTGACATGTGCAGCCAGGAAGCCTCGTGAAAACACAAGTCCGCCCAAGCCAATCTTCTTCTTATAAAACTGTCCGCAGCTGTCTGTAACCCGCTGAACCAGGTGCAGATTATTCCACGTAACACTGTCTGAGGGAGCCCCTAGCCTCTCCCCCAGGCTTTGTCTTCCACTTTCCCACATACACCGTCCCTCAGCTGAGCAAACATAGTACTTTCTACCTGTCAGGGCTTTACTTTGTTAGAATATAATCTTCAACAAGGCAAAATCAGACTCTTGGGGAAAAATAAAATGAACATGAGTTAAAGTTTTCATTTAACTCATTAGCTAATGAGGCAACTGGTAAAATGTTATGACCAGTTCAGGAGAACACCTGAGAAGCTAAGACATTTATGGGCAACTTAATAAAGGAATGTTAGAATGAGATTGTTGGGTTGGGTATAAAACTTGTAAATGCCAAATAGGCCATAAAACTGAAGAGTCGTCTGTTCTGCCAGACATGAATGATTTGTATCTCTCTCAGGCCAAGACACTTAACAATTCCCTTTATGTTATTACTCTGAGCAGTAATAAGTGATGAGATGAAGTAAGTACACTCTCCTAGTTAATCCTTGAGTGGCCTCTGCCCTGGATGATATTGAAAGATTTGCCACCCACCTTTTTGGCTGTGTTTCAAAATGTTGGATAATTTTTCCTGAAACATTAACAGATTTCAAACTGTGGGTACCTCTGAAAGACAATTATGAAAACCAACTCCATTGGCTTCTCCTATGCATCCCAGGGATGAAGAATTGAGAGGAGGAGTGACTTCCACGGTAAAAAGCTGAGACAAGTTGCATCGGTGGGAATCTGTGTTGCAGTTAAGATGGGGAGGTTGGTGAATGATAACAGGAGAATGCCTCCACATCTTGTCTCATGCCTTTCTCCCTGCCCTCACTGACACCTACTTCCTTGGGGCCAGTCCTCACCTCTGTGTCTAGAACCAACCCTCAATCCTCTTCCTCCCTGAGCCCCCAAAGCTTTTATTTTTTAACCAGAGAAAACAGGTAAAATCAGAAAATTGGATCTCCTATTCCAGAGGAGTTAGATGTCAGGTGCCCACCACCAGGGAGCCTTCTAAACCAATGTGTCAACCTTGGTCTTTGAAATAATAAGCTTCCTGTAATTACCCCACATCAAATTCTCTAGGGGGGACCCTCTCACCTCCAGCAAGACCTAACCCCCAAGGGTATTTCTCCAAGCCAACAGCAGCACACAATCTAAGTGAAAATAGCGTGTTTGCTATACAAACACAGACTGAAGGCAGCTTTCCTAATGTGCCTCAACCCAGTCCTCTGGTCTTGGCAGGCAGATTTAGCTGCCGTCTTCATCAGTAAACCAATATTCAATCCTACTCAGCCTGGAGACATCACCCCCAGAGGAGGACCGGAGCGTTCTACTTCCAGACCCTGTTGGGGCTCATCAGGGCCCTGCCTCAGCTCATGCCTTCTATTAAATGTTAAGGGATACACTAAGTGAAGGATGGAGGGGGGAGAAAATGTGTGACATGCTATGAGATAAACTACAGCTGGATCAAATGAGGTCAAACAGAGGGGCTGAGACATGAATCATAAAACATTACGGACATGAATCAGATGTGGCCTCAGGCCCAGGCCTGCCCTGGTTCACCATGTGAAATCCACTTTGTAGTTCATCCTTGTCATGAAGAAGGACTTGATTAAGTACTTACCAGAGGGTTGGGACGCTTGCGACCTCAAGTCAGCTCCCGCCTAAGAGGTCCCACCCAAGGCCTCCATAATCTTTGAAAAATCTGTGTGTCTTCATCTCTGTATTAGGTCTGGCTTAGTATTTAGTGTCACAATTTAATAAAAAAATAAAAAAAGAGGAAAAAATTCATCAGGGCAACCGACACAGGCAAGGTAGTCAAATAAATACACTTTATTTTGAGCTAAACCAGTTGTAAATAAAGTAAAACCTATCTTATTTTTAAAGTAAAATAAAAATGGTTTCAGATGTCTTTTTTGGCTTCCCACGGCCGCATGAGAATACTTTCCTAGTGCAGGTAAGAGGAGCAAGGGCACTCACCATAACCTCCTTCCTCCTGCCATTCGAGCAAAAGCAAAGCTATGGCCACTTTTATTTTATATAATAGTTTTTAAATATGGGACAAGCTAGTTTAGCTGGTAGAAGTTACCTGAGGACATGTGCACACACGCACAATGAAGAGAAGTGTGTGTGTGTGGGGGGGGGGGGGGCAGGCTCACTAAGGAAATCCTGGGAGAGTTCTTCCCAGGCATTGCAGCTTTGTCCATCATCAGGTCAGTGTGCAGGTGCTAACCCACCCCCAGGAGTGAGGATCTGGCCCACAGTCACTACCATCTGGGTTTTATTTAGCCATCATTGCATGCACATATTATTGTGTTCATGTTTTCTAGCTACTGCAATATACAAGAATTTTAGGAAAATGAGGTAAAAAGTACTACCATAAAAATTCTAGTTATAAAATAACAAAGTCGTGGGGTGTCATGTATGCCACAGGGACATAGTCAATATCACAGTAATGACTTTGTACAGTGACAAATGGTTACTAGACTTACCCTGGTGATCACCTCATGTATAAATGTCACATCACTATGTTGTACTCCTGAAATAATGTAACATTGTATGTCAACTGTACTTTAATAAAAATCTTCTAGTGTTTTCTTTCTCCTTGCAGACCACTGAAGACCAGGCATGGCACTGATCATTTCAGACAGTACAGTTAACTTGGTCGAGGGAAGAGAAATATCTCTAGCCCAGCCAACATGGCTCAGTGGTTGAGCATCAACCTCTGAACCAACCAGGAAGTCACTGTTTGATTCACGGTCAGGGCACATGCTCAAGTTGCGGGCTCCATCCCCAGTTGGGGCGTGCAGGAGACAGCCAATCAATGATTATTTCTCATCATTGAAGTTTCTATCTCTCTCTCTCCCTCTCTTCCTGTCTGAAATCAATAAAAACATATTTTTAAAAAATAAATAAATACATTAGAATCTGAGCCATCATGTCAGCTCAACAATGACTATCTCCACTTTCAAGGTCACCTGGGAAAATACGTTGTTTGACTCAAACAACTGGCACTACCCCTCCCAGAGCCTCGTCCCCTGATACAGGCTCGCGGGCCAGCCTCACAGATGCCTGGTAATAAAAAGATGAGAAGATTCACAAGGCCCCGGGGAATGAGTGAGGCAAGCATGGTAGTTAGTTACTGTTCTCAGTAAAACTGTTCATCTTCTTTCCCAGAGGTGTCGTTTCGTTCTACTCCCAAGACTTCCCTCTTAGAGGCCATAAACACATTTAGTACAGTCATAAAAATGCCATTTGGATCTGAATGACCCAGTGTCAACTCCCTCCTGACATCCGAATGCTTGGATTATGACTCCCACGTTGTGATGAAGGCAATACTAATGTAGAAAGATCGGGCCGGTGAGCTACCAGGAATTTATTCTCCCTCAGAATCCCACCAATAAATCTACAGGCCTACCAGCAGCTCCATCCGCCCTTTCTGCTCTCTTACCTCAGGGAACAGCCCTAGTACATTCCTTTGCTTGTGAGCTGGACCCCATCTCTTATTCCCTCCTCAGATATTCTACTCCTTCCTTACTCTCTCTCTCCCCTAGATCAACCTCTCTCTCCCTACTGGATCATTCGTGTCAGTACACCAACCTCATCCATCTTTCAAGGCACCTCCTGACCCTTAACCACCTCGGGCCAAGACCTCTCCATTCTTTCTTCTTGTGTCCTGTGAATAAAATTGCAAGACTCATTAACTAAACTTGACCACCTCACCCACCCACCCCTCACCTCTTCATACTGATCCTATTCATTCTCCATTCTCACCACTCTCCTAATGGGACCTTCCCCAACTCCGTGCTCTCCCTCACTGCCATTGCTGAGTTCAGTGGCACTTTCCTGTCATCCTCCCTTCATATCCTTAGTAGAATCCAGCAGAATTGGCCACTTCCTCCTTCGCCATGCATATCCCTCTCTTGGCTTACTGATGCTGTGCTCTCCTGGTTTTCTCCCTGCCACTCCGGGGCTCCTTCTCTGTTACCTGTGATGTCTCCTGCTCCTGCTCCACCCAACCTTTGACTATTGCAGCATCTTAGCACTGGCTTAGTCAGCTTCTCCATGACACTCCCTTATCAGGTCTGCCCATTTAGTCCCATGTTGGTAAATGTCACCTGTCTTTTTTCTCATCCAAAAGTTTGTCATTAGTTCAGATTTCTCTGTACCCCAGACTTACATAACCAATTACCTGCTTGGTACCACTAACTTAAATATCTTGTAGGCATTTCATACTTTTTTTTCTGATTCTTACTTTTTATTGGATTTATTGGGGCGACCTTGGTTAATAAAATTAACCAATTATTACCTAAGTTTATTATGTAGGCTTCAAGTGTACACTTCTATAATACATCGCCTGTATATTGTATCGTGTGTTCACCATCCAAAGTTAAGCCTGCGTGGAGGAAGAAGCCTGACCTGAGATTCCCTGGGTTAACACTGAGGTGTCAGCAGGGCCATGTTCTACGCTCCTTTTTGGAGCCTCTGGGGACAGTCCTTTCCTTGCTCATTCTGGTTGGGCAGCATTGTCTTCCTCGCAGTGACTGGACTGAAACCCCTGCTCCTTGCTAGCAGCCAGATGACAGCCTTTGCCTTTCTAGAGACCATCCACCTTCCCCGGCTCACAGACACCTTCCTTCACCTTCAAAGTCAGCAGCATGAGTGGGTCATGTCCCACTCGTGGTTTGAATCTCTTTTTCTCCTTCAGTTGCATCTCCTTGGATCAGCTGGGGAAGAGTCCCTGCTTTTAAGAACCCATTGGGTTAGCCTCACTTGGGCAATTTAAGGTGATCTCCCTATCTCAAGGTCTGTACCCTTAATCATATCTGCCAAGTCCCCTTTGCCATGTAAGGTAACATACCCACAAGTTCTGGGAATTGGGCATTGAGATCTTCCAGGGTAAGTATTCTGCTTACCTCATCCCAGCTGTTCTGTACCCGACACACATCTCCTCAGCTCCCAGTTCTCTGTCTACTCCCACCACCCACCACCATGCCCTCCTCCCCTACCCTCCACCATGGCCTCATCCCCTATCACTGAGCTACTCAATGGCCTCCTCACTGGTCTTTCTGCTTCCACTCTTCATTTTCCCCGTGCAGTTTTCACAAAATAGACAAAATCATACTCTAAAAGCTTTGATCACACAATCTTTTCTTATCTCCAGCTTAACTCCTCAGTCTCCCTTTTGTTGTTGAGACCAAAATGCAAATGCCAAAAGGTCCTCTGTGAGCTGGCATCTGCCTCCCTGACTCGTGTTCTCCCTGCACCCCGCACCCACACCCACCCCCAGCCCCTTGCTCACTAGACTGTTTTCCTGTCTCCCCTTGGGAGATGCTTTCCCCCTCAAGTGCTTGGCTGGATCTCATCTTTTAGGTGTTAGAACAATGCTGTCTCCTCCGATCTGCCTTCCCTGTCCCCTTATCTAAATCAGACTTCCCATATCACCCCTCCAACTGCAATCACATCATTGCTCTAATTTTTACAAAGCAATGACCACAATGTTTATTTATTTAATCTTTTAAATTTATGTTTAACTTGTTCATTGTCTTTCTCCAGAAGCTGAGCAAATTGTAGGGCAACCATCGCATCTATAATGTTGCCCAGTCTCCCCAGTGGGCAGCACAGTGCCTCACCCAACAGATATGTGATCATTATTTGTTGACTGACTGAATGAACCAATGAATGATGACCACTCACAAAGACCTGAGCATAAATCAGAGCTGCATAGTCAGTAGGAGAGGAAAATCCTTACTAAGGGGCTCATGCATACCATTTTAGTAAAATCAGTAAGAGAAAATAAGTCTGCTAATAACCATAAATGACTCCAGATTTTGGAAAGTAGAAAACCAAACCAAGTGCCAGGGGAAAACATTGCTTCTGCCTTAAGAACTAAATTTTCACTTTAAGGAAAGTAGAGGTGAGGTCAGGAACAAATTACATGACTCTGAGCTGGTATTACAGTCATCAACTGAAGATCTGTGAGGACGATCACCAAAGAGCTAGGCGGGTCCTGCTCACCAGGCCCTACATGAATGGTTAGTGCCTCGAGCTCTTACTTCCCTGCGTATAGAAGAGCTTGTGGATGTGACCACATGTAATCTGTTTCTATTGGTGACTTTTACCATTTTGTACTATTCTTCTAGAGACAACTTGTTCATTGTTTAAAAAAAATAATAATATGTTTTACCCAAACGGTGAAGGTCTGTATTTCTTGGTTATTTGGCTCCCATCAACACACACATTTTTTCTGAGACAACGTTATGGCTGTGTCAGTGTTTATCTAAAATCTACTTCTGTGGTCCATGCTCCCATCCTGATGAAGGGTGCAGCCTGGGCTCCCTTGCTACTGGTCCAGAGCAATGGCTCTCAACTAGGACAATTTTACCACCCGGGGCACATTTGATGTTGCCTGGAGAAATTGCTATTTGTCTCATCTTGGGACAGGGGAGTGGCGCTGGCATCTAACTGGTAGTTAAAGCCAGGGATGCTGTTAAGCCTCCTAACCCTCCCACAATTAAAACCGAGGGTCCTCATGACTTTGATTAAATTTAGTTTTAAGTCCTAGCTCTAAAAACCATCCCTCTCTCTCTCTCTCCCTCTCTCTCTCTCTCTCTCTCTCTCTCTCTCTCTCTCTCTCTCTCTTCTTGCCACTCATATATATATACTTTAATAGCTGATAGCTCAGTTTTGAAAAAGAAATGTCTTTTAATAAACATCACCTTTATAATTATTCAAAGTATGTGTATATATATATATATATATATATATATATATATATGGGGGGGACACCATACATATGTGCCCCTCAGCACATAGCCTTTCCCAAGATAATTGGCAACACTCAAGGCAGCAGAAGACAGTAGCTCAGAGTTAGGGTTAGGGTTAGGGTTAGGGTTAGGGTTAGGGTTAGGGTTAGGGTTAGGGTCGCATGGCCCAGATATCTGAAGGCTAAAGATAACTTCTTGACTTGTTATGTTTCAGTTCCTGAGTCCTAAGGTGGAGTGACCCCCTGGCTACTTTCCCATGAGACTGGACAGAGGGACATCAGAATAGACCTCAGAACTGTCCTCAAGGCCTGAAAAAATTCTTCATTACCCTTATCTCACCTCCAACCAAGCAGACCCTAAACCCTAACCCACTGTGTCTTGTAATTTTTCCCTATATAATCTGTAATCTACATGCCATCTGGGAGTTGATTTATTTAGAGCAAAAGCTCCCATCTTCATATTGGCCAACTCAGTGTTAAACTATTTTCTCTTTCTCTCTAGAAAGTTCCTACTCCTACATTTCTTTGGGCCAATGTGTGCAGGCAGGATAATCAAAGGGAAAACATTGGGTTCCTGTGACACAGTGAACAGGACATCCCTTCACAACAAAGAAGAATCTGGTCTCAAATGTCAGTGGTGCTGAGGTTGAGAAATTCAGTGTTCAGTCACATCCTGGCAGCATCAAATAGAGTTGAGAGGGAATAGGATGTATTCATGCAGCAAAGGCACACCTGGCCACTCAGAGATGGAACCCCAAAATATATTCTTCTTTACAACAGCTGACCTAAAGATTAGCCTCCTCCGCCTAAATAACTCATAATAGCTTACTCAAGTCTCCTTATTCCAAAGCAACAGATAGAGCAATTGAATCCCTCTGTGGCATCTGACACTTCTCGTGGCTTTTTTCGTCTTGAAGCTCCTCTCTTCTTGGTCTCCATGACAACACTTCCTCCTGGTGTCTACCTAGACCACTTCCTCCCCTCTCCTTTGTGACTAGCCTCCTCTTCCTGTCCACCCACAGATGTTGGCATCTCTTCCTTCAACTTTCTCTCCCTAGACAATCATCTTCACTTTATATTTTTAACTCCACCTGTGTGTTGGCAACTTCCAGAAGGATGTGTCTAGACCAGACCCCCTGCCGGACTCCTAACTTTAATGTCCAGTTGGCTCCTGCTTATTTGCATGAAAGTCCCTTGAGCATCTCAAGTTCAAGGCCTCTAACGTTGAGTTTTTATCCTGCTTTCCACCTACAGTCTTGCTCTTTCTCTTCTATATTAATGAATGCATCTGAGACAACTTTATGGCTGTGCCTCTACCCAAGACCAGACCCTAGTGGTCCATCTTGCCTCTTCATTTTCTTGCACAATATTTGCAAACTTAATTCTAATCATGGATCATGTCAGATCAGATTTTCTCCTTAACATCTCTCTTACCCTTCCCCTATCTCGACCTCACTGCCATTGCCTTCAGTCAAGTTATTGCCATTTTTTAAATAATAACTGGAACTATCACTTTAGGATTCCAGTTTTTCCTTTTCTCATAACTTCTCCTCTCACCCATCAAAGTGAGCTTTCAAAACCAAAAATCTAATCATTTCAATCCACCACTTGAAGATTTTCAATGGTTGCAGTGCACCAAATCCCTAGCCATGGTCTGCAGGGTCTACCAAGGACCGACCCAACCTTCTCTAGCCTTGATCTTGATTCTCTTTGTGTCTCTCCTCAGACTGAGCTTCTTATATTTCTCAACATTCCCTACCTGTGTCTCACCTCATCACCTTTCTGGTCTCTACCTGGAATTATCATACCTGCACACACACGCACGCACACGCACACACACACACACACACACACACACACACTTCCTCTAAAACCCTTCCTGGACATTTTCTCATCTTCCTTCCATTTGCAGAACTGGCTTCACTGATATGGTAAATAACATTGTTATGGTGCCAGTGATTTATTGTTCTTAGTTGTGTACCTTTATGTCTCCTTTTATTTTTATTTTTTAATTTTGATAAAAATGCATTGGCATCAAACAGAGGATTCAACAGACCAAGATAAATACTTCTCTTGTATCATCTTTTAGGCTGTATCCTTCGTGGTGGGGAAGGGCCATGTTGTACACTGTATTGCCTTGCAGACAGCATGGCAGACAGAGCTGGGACAATAATTATCTGTTGAGTTGATTAATTGATACCTACTTTGCTCTAAAAAACATTTACAATTCTTGCCTCAGTTAATCTTTGTGGCTGAACCATCAACTACTGTGGCTTGAAATACAAGTTGCCACCATCCTTTTTTGTGTCATGCGAAAGCTTAATGTTTATTGGGCTTGTGGAAATTAAAATATAAGTAATGCATTAATATCCCTTGTCCACAGAAATAAAAGGCCATGATAGACATTTATGTAAATCAATTTTCATCTTAAACCACCTCACTTTTTCCAATTACAGTCTCAGGGAAAGTCAATACCACAGGCCTTTCAGAATATCCTAACCATAAAGTAATTTGTAGTTTCCTATTCATTTATGCAATTCGTTCTTAGTTTAATAATTTATAGCAAAGATGAAAGCACCCAATGCCTATTAATGCTAGCCTACGCATAAGCTTATGTACATGTCTTTCATTTCTCCATCCTACCACTCCCCAGACACCTCTCCTCCAAATATAATGAGCAATTTAATTCAAAGAAGGAATAGCTCTGATATTTATTTAAATATTTAAATAAATCCTTTATGAATAAAATTTAAGTTAACAGTATCTTTGAATTCCTCCATCAAAATATAACCAATGACTCAAATGTGTCTAAAGTCGTCAAGTTAACTTTCTCTCAGAAGTCTCTAAAGCAATGATAATAAGTATAAAAACATAACTATGCTGTCTTATAAAGGGAGAACTGATCGTGTGTAGGCCTTGCCCATGAAATGGCACAGCAGGTAGATATATTAATCAGGATTCTTGGGTTATAAGCAACAGACCCTAATTCTATCTCACTTAAACAGGGTCGGGGAGGGCTTATTGGAAGAACATCAAGAGCTCACGGTATCCGTGAAGGAGACTGGAGACTTGGATTTGGAAATAGGCAGGAGGATGGGCAGCAAAGGCAAGAATGTGGATCAGTAGGCATGTCCCACAGCAGGAGAGGTCGGGCCAGGGTGCTTCTGTCACAAGTGAATGGACTCCAACTTTTTTGGCTTTTCACTACTCAGATTTACTTCCAAGGATAATTCGTCTAAGTAGCTTGGGTTGGGTTATACCTGCCCTTATCTAGGGGAGAGCAAGACACCATGTCAGTCTAACTTAATCAGCCTCGATTTCTATAACACAGTATTATAGTTAGGGTGGTTTAACAGAAATTAACATTTTCTCAGTTCTGGAGGCTAGGAGTCTGAAGTCAGGGTGCCAGACTTGTCTGGTTGTGACGAGAACTCTCTTTCCAGTTTGCACATGGCTGCCTTATAAGGCATAGATTAGATAACTGTGTCCCCAGATGAAAGAGAGAGAACTCACTTATTTTCTTACTAATCCCACTAATCCCATCATGAAGACCTCACCCTCATGATCCCATTTAATCTTAATTATCTCCCAAAGGCCCCATCTCCCAATCCTATATAATAAAACCCTAACATGCAAATTGACCAAATGGTGGAATGATGGTAGAATGACCGGTCGCTATGACACACACTGACCACCAGGGGGCAGATGCTCAATGCAGGAGCTGCCCCCCTGGTGGTCAGTGCCCTCCCACAGAGAAATGCCACTCAGCCAGAAGCCGGGCTCACAGCTGGCGAGCACAGTGGTGGTGGGTGGCAGGAGCAAGGGGTCCCGGACTGTGAGAGGAGGAGCAGCCCAATCCCCAAGGCTGAAGCCGGCAGTCAGACATCCCTCTCACCATCTGGGGCTCTCACAGTCCGGGACCTCTCACTCCTTCTCTCCCACCTAGCAGCAAAGGCAGGAGAGGGGCCCGCCACCACCGCTGCACTCACCTGCTGTGACCCGGCTTCTGGCTGAACAGTGTCCCCCCAGTGGGAGGGCACTGACCATCAGGGGGAAGCTCCTGCATTGAGCATCTGCCCCCTGGTGGTCAGTGTGTATCTCAGCGACCGGTCATTCTGCCTATCATTACATCATTTGGTCGATTTGTTTATTAGGGTTTTATTATATAGGATTGGTAGATGTAATTGAATCAAATGCTCAAGCAACCCGCTTTGTGAGGCTTTGTTACCGCAGCCTGAGAAAACATGTCTTAGAGAGGGACTTGCCACTACAAACCCCTATTTGGTCTGAACAAAGTTCAATTTTATGTCTTACCTGTTCTGGAACAACACCAGAAAACATTATTCATCCAACACCCCAAAGACTCTTTTCTGCAACCAACTACAATATTTTAACACCTGCAAACTTTCTTTCAGACTGAGAGCTTTGTTCACTTGATACCCAACAGTTGAGAGCGTGGGAATGTATCTATGTGCCGATTTAACTTACAGGTTTTTGGAAAGAACAAGCAATTTTGTTCTGTTTTTATCTTTGAAACGTGCTTTAAAAAATCACACTGTAATGACTCTTCCTTCTGCAAGTTTTTCCAATAGCTTTTAAGCTACAACCAATAAAATTTCAACCTGAACTGACCCAGCTATTCCCCCAAGACAGGAGTCTGTTTCCTCTTGGCCTCTCGTGTTTGATGGACTCATAGAGCTTGTCAGGAGAGAGATGAAGTCATCAGGGGGCAAAGAGGTGGGAGAAATGGAGAGGATTTGCAACTTAAAGCCAATTTCCCCCTCAAAGAAACCTTTTCATCCTGACAAGAGGTGTCCTTTTTAAATGCTTCTACCTCATATGGAACTCCATTTGCATTTCGGATAATGGCACTACAGCAAGCCTCAGATGTATATTCATTTTCAACCCTTCGTGTGAGCCAATAATAACCAGACTCTGGATCTCTCTTTCCCATTCTGCAGTAAAATAGATACATTTTGATGAAAATGCGTTCTTTGCTCAGAGACATTACCATGAGACAGTCCTAAGGGTAAGCTCATAACAGAAGCTATGTGACAAGGGAAATCACTGCCTGGCGATGTTACTGAAGGAGCCCAGTCTCAGAGAGACGAGGGACACACTCTCCTCCTTCGTCATGTTATGGTCTCCTTTTCCCCTTCAGGCCGAGTCCATGCCATCTTTTGGTATCAAATCTGCTCCATTTGTCCTGGGCGTATTGATAATCTTCCTGGTGACAGGTCAAAGAGCAAGTCATCCCTGCAGTAACAGGATAATTATGTCCCTGCGTCCATTCAGGGGTGTGGTATTTGTCCTGACATTTGTAAATTGGTGGAATGATGAGGAAACGAAAAGACTGAAGACTGGTTAAAATCCTCAAAGACTGAAATGGTGTGTGTGTGTGTGTGTGTGTGTGTGTGTGTGTTTAATGGGGAGCAGCAGAGATGCACACAGTTGATGTAGAGTTGACTGTTCTCTGAGCGTCCTCCATCATCTCAGCAACAAAAGGGATGCAAGATGGCCGCGACATCCAGCCACACAAGGAATCTCACGCCATCCTCTAAACATGTCCCAAGGTGGAAACCTGGACTCACCCGTTTCTCCCTCAAAAAACAAATGTTGCTGAAACCAGTTTGACCCAGTGGATAAAGTCCTAAGGGTAAGCTCATAACAGAAGAGTCCCAGGTTCAATTCCGGGCAAAGGCATGTACCTTAGTTGCGGGCACATCCCCAGTGGGAGATGTATGCCGGAAGCAGCTAATCAATGTTTCTCTCTCACCAATGTTTCTAACTCTCTATCTCTCTCCCTTCTTCTCTGTAAAAAATCAATAAAATATATATTTTTTTAAATGTCTTTCCAATAACTCGATTTCCATTTACAATCACCAGCTGGGAACCTTGAAGTCATTTCTTAATGGCACTAGTCACTAAGTACTGAGCTGTGCAACAGGGAACTCATGGCCCCTGGGGAAGTAGAACCCATCCCAACAGAATGTGCTCCAATCATAGCAGCAGAGCACGGGACGGTCTGTGCATCCCCAGATGTGAGATGCCCCAACAAGCCAGGGAGGTGGACATGGCCTCCTCCAGTACATCTGATCACTTCCCGAAGAGAAATTGCACTGTTCTTCCTTAGAACAATCCGGGACAAGTACGTGCACCTCATCTCTCCTGAGCAGAAAGCTCCATTAGTGCCCTGTTACCACTTCCTCGCAGAGAAAAAGGGAGTTTTATTTTCTCAAAGCCAATAAAAGGCAAAAAAAAAAAAAAAAAGTGTTTTCCTTCCTCCACTGAAATATAAGTGCCATGAAAGCAGAATTATTTTCTACTTTGTTCACACTTGACAGTTACTAAGTGCTCAATAAGCACCTGTCGAGTGAATAAATGAATGAATGTGTAAATAAATGAGTGGCTTTCTAACCGCTCTTCCCATGGCCAGGGTGAGTCATCCATCCTGAGCTAGTGCGTCTGTTTGGGAGACAGACAAAGCCTGCTGGGGGACGCCTGTGCTAAGGACCAGATAACCCAGAGGAGAGGGCTTGGAGCCGAAAACACAACCACCCCTCTGACCACCTACCTAAGCCAGGTCTTCCACCCCAGTGCTTACCACTGATAAGCTGACATTTTCGTCCCTACAAGTCTGGCTCTGTATAGTTTGTTGGTTCGGAAAGTACGTCAGCAAAAGAGCGGTATTACTTATTGATCCTCTAACATCCCCCATATTTGTATTTAAAATATAGAGACATCTGGTGTATAAGCTGGGAATCTTGAATAGTAAATGAGAACTGGAGAGATTGAAAAGATTGTTGGTGGAATCAAGTCAAGTAGCTGCTGGGAAGGGCTGTAGGATCATCACAACTAACTCCATCAATACCATCACCACCATCACCTCCATCATCACTATCACCACCATCACCTCCATCACCTCCATCATCACTATCACCACCATCACCTCCATCACCTCCATCACCTCCATGATCTCCATCACTACATCACCATCACCAATTTCATCACCATCATCACCTCCATTACCTCCATCACAACCAAATATTTGGGTACTGTGGCCCAGCCAAATTGACACATAAATAACCACCCCGTCAGCATAATCATTATTGCTTGTCTCATTTTCGATTCTTATAAGTATATTTCCAGTAGGATATGATCTCACTTATCTAGGGGAAATGATGAACAATATAGACTGATGAAAAAGAACAGACCCTGAGATAAGGAGCCATGGGTCAGACTGTTGGACCTCAGAGGGAGGGTGGGGATAAAACCAAAGAACTTGTGTGCATACATATGAGCCTAACCAGTGGTCAAAGACAACAAGGGGGTGGGGGCATGAGTGGGGAGGGGTGGGGGATTAAAATGGGGGATTGAGGACAAATATGTGATACCTTAATCAATAAAGAAATTTTAAAAAATAAAGTAGCAAGCACAAAATAATAATAATAATAATAATAATAATAATAATAATAATAATAACCACCCCAGGACTATGATATAATTGGTTGGGATGCATTCTTGACCTTAAGTTTTTAAAGCCCCACTAGGTTTCTAAGGTACAGGCAAATGTGAGAACTATGTTCCAGGAGCACAGATTTTTTAAGCATCAACAGCATCTTTGGCTAAGGATCTTCTATTATTCACTGCGAACCAATGTGAGGACATTGAATCCTATGGCTGAGAGAAATCATCCAAACTCCAGACTCAGAGGCAGTGAAACCTAAATGAGAAAGAAAGACTGCCACCTCCGCAAATGTCTGCAATCACTACTATCACCACTATCACCATCATCACTCCTATCACCACCATCACTGCAAGAAGACAGCCTTGCCTCAGATATGTCTCCAAACACGTCTCCTCTGAAAGGAGACACAATTTGTACAAGTTAAACAGTGCCTTGCAGAGCTTGGGAAGGGAGATTTCTTGCAATGGATTTGACTTCTTGGGCAAGGAAGACCTGGCCCCGAGGTGTCCTGCAAAGGTGAAACCACAGATGAATGTTCTTCTCTGCCCACCATCCTGCCCTCAGAGCCCAAGGAGCTTCCACTTCAAACCTGACAGTAGTCACACAGGTCAAGGTTTTACCAGGTGTGATGTCCTGAGAAGCAGGTTGACTTGAGCTAGCTGCCTAGGCCCTGAGGTCAGTTACTGATGTAAGGTCAGCTCCATGATAATCCTGTGGGTTCCACAACCTCTTTATAATCTTTAAAGTGGGAATGAGAAACTGACTAACTGAACTTTAAAGTCCTAAAGGCATTAAGACTGTTATGATAGATGGCTTCCCAGTTAACACACAGTTGTTGAAAAAAAATAAAAAAAGACTCTAGTGAACAGAAAAATAAATGGGAAATGACTTTAATGCCATTGAACATTAATTTAAAAATGTATAGACCTTGGACTTGACTTCAAGAAAGCAAGAGTATTTAATTTTGGACTGTAATTGCCTCAGACACAAAATTGGTTGAACTTTAACTTTAAAAGAACATTAAATATTTGTGACCTTTAATTTCTCCCTGCGTGCTGGTCTTGTGTACACAACTCACAATTCTGAGCCAGGGGTCACTGGACAGACCAGGTGATGCCGAACAGAGACCAGCTGACCAGTGAAGTCTGTGGAAATAAACTTCCCCAGTGCCAATCCGCTGAGATCTGGGATGACTTGCTATTTCAGCATAACCTAGTCATTCACTCTACAGGAGAATTTAATAAAAGGAGACCTTTATATTCAATTTGGAGCCATCTCCAGGTTGTTGCCATTTTATTCCCAGTTCATCCTAATGTTGATATTTAATCACATGGCAGGATCTTAGGTAAGCTACATTGAATCCTATGGCTGGGGGGAAAATGCCAAGAAATAAAGAAAAGAATAAGGTTTCCACCTTGACGCCAGTGGGCTCAAAGTTAATATTTCATTATTTTGATCCAACTGGCAGCTTTCCAAGGGTAATCCTAGGAAGGGACCCCAAGGAAGGGGTGGGCTGCTGAAGGCGGGAGCAGTGCCAGCCTGACGGGCAGCCCTGACAGTAGAACAGTATATGCCTGGCCGACCAGGGACTTAATGCTAAGTCCAATGGCCAAGCATTAAGAGAACCAAAGCCTGGGGCTCTCCACCTCCCATTCCTCATGCTCATGGGGGAGTGACGACTGAGTGCCCCTCCTGGCCTCTTGTTCCAGCCGCGCTCACTGCTGGCTGTGGAGGAGCGGATGGTGGCCGTCGGCTTGTCTCCAGGATTGCTTGCATGCAGCTAACTCAGTAGAAGACTGTAAGTTGCAGAGATTCTATCTCCTTCCTACCCTCTCCATGCAGGGAGATTTTCTTACAGACCCTAGGACACTGGGGGACGTGTTGCAAGAAGAAAAGCAAGGCTGTGAAGATAAGGCACCCTCAAAGCCCAGGTGCGTCCCTTACTCAGAAAGGAAGATACGTTTTGAGTGCAGATCAAGGACAGGACCTATCTGAAGGGAGACAGGAGGAATCTTTGCAGCATCCTGGGGTTAATTTTTTCAAAGCCAACTCTAGAAAGCAGACCCTGGGGACTCACCAGTCTTAGACTTTTTTCCCACCCTCTGAATATATATTAGAGGCTGAGCTGAGATTAAATGTCAGAACGGTTTTTCAGGGTGTTGCACCTGCTGCTCTCTCAGATTGCCTGCCATTCTACATAATAAAAGCCTAATATTCTAAGTCGTCCAGTCCGCCATTCAACCAATCAAAGCATAATATGTTAATGATATGCTAAGGTTGCTCAACCACTCACTATGACATTCACTAACCACCAGGGGGCAGTTGTTCAACATAGGAGCTGCCCACTGGTGGTCAGTGTGCTACCACGGGGGGAGCACTGCTCAGCCAGAAGCCCTGAGCCAGGCGAGTGCAGTGGTGGTGGCAGGAGCCTCTCCTGCCTCCACAGCAGTATGACATCCCTTCAAGGGCTTCTGGACTATGAGAGGTTGCAGGTCAGGCCAAGGGAATGGCCCCCCACACACACAAGTGCATGGATGTCATGCACCAGGCCTCTAGTCTAAACAATAAAACACACCACAAAAATTCCACCTCCTCTCTACTTACCGGACTCTGGTCAAGTAAGAGCGGCAGGACCCTCTTGTGTATGGTCTCAGGTTGAGTCTGTTTCTCCATCCCTTAATCCTAGGCTTAGACACTTGACTTACTTTGGCCAATGGGATATTACAAGGTGATGTCAGCAGAGACCTGAAAAGTGCTTGTGCCTTGAGGCTTGCCCTCTCTGGCTACTCATAGGAACTCTGCAGCCATCACTATGTCCATTAACCCGGATTAGCCTGCTGGGTGGCCAATAGCCCGTAACCTGTGACCCCCGTCAGCAGGGCCATCAGCAGCAGCCCTGTGAGTGAGGCCATCCAGCCCTCAACTAGCCTGTCACATGGCTTCAGCACCCCCAGCTGACTGCAGGCACCTGTGCGAGCCCCGCTGACACCATATGGAGCAGAGACACGCTGTCCTGGCTGAACTAAACCAGCTTGCCCACCTGCAGAACTGTGAGACAATACGTGATTGCTGTTTCCGGCCACTTGTGTCGGTCTGGTCTGTTACGCAGCAAAAGCTAACTGATACAATAGCAGTTAGCTATTGTATCTCTTCATGGTCCCTCCTGCCCAGGCCTCACTTACCTTCCTGTGCTCCAAATTGTTCCATATGGATGTTAAGGAACAATTGTTATTGTCATTTTATGTAATATTCTGAATTTTAATAAAAAGATTTAAGGCCTGTTAAATTTTAGATGGTATATGTTAGCTTTACTTTTCATTGCTAACCCAGCCACAGAGGGGCGGCAACAGGGAAAGCACCCATCCTGTCCTCTGTATTATGGAAGCAGTGTGTGTGCATGAACCTTTTACATGCGTGACTGTCTCAGAGCCACAGACACGGAGCTGAAGAAGCTTCAGAGACAACCTCCCTCTCTGACAAGGGGAAAGGGGATCCTCACAACTTCTTGGGACTTTACTTTTTAACATTTTAAGGTTTATTTTACAAAGTTTAATTTAGAAAATGTCAAGAATTAAAATAAAAAATAAAATAAAATAAAAAGATCAGTGCCTGTAAAGATACACAATGTTATTTATAGTTCTACCGTAGGGGGACAAATTACAGGACACGGGTGCCTAAGCCAACAACCCATGCTCCTCTCTCACAATACCATTTCCTTTCCATCCTGTTACAGTCAGAACAAGCAAGCCAGAACTCAAAGCAAGAGCTGAGCCTGTCAGTTAGAAGGAGCTTTACCTCATGATGTCTGCAATGCTCCAGCATGGCCTTTGTGATCAGACACTGGAGCGGCCTCCTCCGGCAGAGAATGCTAATGCTGACGTTCTGGTCCCAAGTGGCAGCCAACCGTTCCCCCATGTTCTTGAAAACCAGCTCATCCGATGTCAGGAGCGCAGAGATGAGTCTGCTCGGGGTCATTGAGAACGCCTGCTCCTTCCCATCTGTACTCATCACTGCCACATGACTTTCTGAGTGATGGCAGGATAATGTCTCTGTCACTTTAGAAACATGGGCATTGTTAGCAAGTGACGGCTTGATTGCAAAGCAAACACCCTGGGGTGATTTTTCTGCAGAGCACACTTCCTGCTAGCCCCTCCCTGTGCACAGACTTTGACAACAGTTAGCAATCAAGGCCATGCAAACAAGTCTGAGAAGCACTGGATGTCTGATTGCTGGGCCTGAGGCCCCACCCAGGACTTCACCCTTGGACATTTTGGGTGGGGGGGAAGGAAGAGGGGGGAGAAGATCAAGTCTTGGGTGTTCTCTGAGCAGATAGAACAAGGGAGCATAGACACACATGGATATCCTACACCTGCAGGTGATCAGCAGCAAGTCACCTGGACCTTCTTCATTCAGCAAATCAGCCCTGAGGCCCAGAGGCCACGCCCCTTCCCTAGCAGGGAGTGTGCCCAACCTTGTAAGCACTAACCCTTCCACAGGGAACCAGGGCTAATGGGAAAAGTTGTCCAAACCTGAGGATGTGGACCTGGTTGGAGGCTGGAGACCAAGTCACATGTTACTGCAGGGACATTTAGGGATGCCATGTATAGATGTGTTTCCATCACCAAGGGTGGTGACCCAGGAAGCTGAATGAAAGAGAAACAGGAAGTGCTCCTGAATGAACTTGGCTCTGAGGGGCAGGGTCTTCCCTGGAAGATCCATGAGGCCCATGCAGTGGGAGACACCCTCCTTGGCCCTTTTTACCAAAGGGTGTTGTTCTCATTTTCATGACCTGCTACTTACCCTCAGCTCTGCCTGTTTCCCACCCATTCAACCAAGGAAGACCTGGTCTTTGACTGGGGCTGTCCATAATGGATCCAGGACCCCAGCGAGCCCTAACTTAGCATGTGCTCAACAAATGGTTAGGGTTCGTTGTTTTCTGTGTCATTCAGAAGAAGAAGGTTTTCAATTCCTCTTCTTTGTCTTTATTAGGCAGGATCATCCCAAATGAAATCTACAAGCAGTTATTTCCATCTACAGTTTGCAGAATTGATCTTGAAACAGAGCCTAATCAATACACCGCCTTTGCCTCCTTCTTTTGCTGCTGTTATCGCCTCCCTAAGGATGTGTTTGGCTAACGTTACTGATATGGGTAACGAGCGGTGTCTGTGTGGACATGGCAATAGATCTTGATTACCCAGAAAATCCCTTAAAAAACACCATTAGTAGCAACTAGATATTTTTTTCTATTTCGTTTTAGAGCAAAAAAAGAAAATAACAGAACCAAGATGATATATCTCATATTTTGGTTTAATATAGGTTTTGTGTCAACATTATCTTATCTGTGATCTCCAGAGCATGGTACATGCACACACACACACACACACACACACACACACAATGCAGTGTTCTAACACTGAAGAATTGGAAATAAATGAACCTACACCAAAAGGCAAAGACAGTAGGTAACACAGATTTTGAATGTGCTTTGGAGATCTGACGTAACATAACAGAGAGTGTCCCTTCCAACCGCCCCAAACCAGAGTGGCCCCTGGAGGACCCCAGCGTGGACCCCTAAGCCGACAGAGCTGAGATGCTCCCCAGGGCTCCTCTCTGTGAGGGTCTCAGGAGAAACCGTGGTCACTTAGCTGCTGTGAGAGTGTTGACATAGGAAACCTGGGGGGCTTCACGTGGTGAACAGATGAAGAGACGACCCCTGGACAGCAAGACTCACAGTAGCGAGCGCTTCCTTCAGTGTGTCTGCCATGAAGCCGATGCTAAGACAGGGTGAGACATGCCAGAGACGTGTCGAGGGAAAGCATGGAGATGGAGATGGGGAGCGCCTTCAAGCCTCTTGCCCCTGGGAAAGGGAGAGGGAGGGAGAAGGAGCGGGGAAGGACGCGGTGTGGGCTGCAGCAAAGGTTCTGGCCCGGCCGATGGGCTTCACCTGCCGCCTAATTGATAAAGTGCCATAAAAAAGATCAGGACAGAATCATTGCCGTTAATGTGAAGGATAAAACAACAGGGGCAGACCGAATTTGCTCAGTTCCACTCGATATATCTTCCAAATCACCAGCACCTTGTCCTCTAAGAGATTTATGACACTAATGGCTTAAGCATCATTCTGCCGCCGGACACAGAATGGCTCCCTGAGCCGGGGAAGGCGCAGTGTGCACAGGGAATGCTCTTCCTTATTTTTGAAGAAATATACTATGTTCCTTCCCAGCTTTTGCCTAGAAATATCAATACAAAACTTAAACCCGGAGTCCAGGGCTCTGGGTTCTTCCCGCCAGCAGGCACAATGTGGTATAACTTACAGCAGAAAGATGACGCCACCACAGCGGACACTTCCCACTACAAATACACTGGTGCTTTCATGTTATTGTCATTTTTATTTGAAGCGACACTTTCCCATACGTGGCCGGCCAGTAGAACCCAAACCTACTCTGTGGTTGTAACTGTGAGCTGGGTCTGCAATCGCTTTGGTGCACTAAATGATACTTTCTACGCCAGGAAAACAGGGCAGGAAGTTAGCAGGCTTGTTCTCAACCAGCCCCTTCCATTCGGCGAAGCCTTCCCTGTGCTGTTTGTGTCCTGTTGCCAGGATCACAGAGAGACTGTTTGACTGTGAAGTTCAGTCGTCTGTGCTGATTGGAAGGAATCGGTTGTTCACAATCATCGCCGGAGACAGAGGTGGGGTAGTTTTCCATCTCAGACTTTCTCAGGTTCTGAAGCCTGAGCTCATGAGCAGGCTTACCCGACGAGAAAGCCAGGGACGTGACCCCGCCAAGGACGTGACGTCAACACAGAACTCTCGACTGAGGTTCAGACCAGGGACCCAAGAACGCCTGGCTCCTGCCCTGCTGGTCCCTCCTCCCACAATGGGCTCCCCGAAGTAGCTATTCAGCCAAGAGCAACAGCAAATGAAGGTCGGGGCATCATGTCAGTAACAGCCCCTCCGGAGCTAGGGTGAAGGATGTGTTGGACACTTAGGGGACCCCATCTCTGCAAGTCTCCGCATCTGTTCTGACACGGCGGGCCCAGATGTAAAGGTATCACCAGGGCGCTGTCCATCTCTGCCCTTTGCTTGTCTGTCTTCTAGGTCAGCTCCTTCTCAGGCAGCATCTCAGCGCAGGGCCCAGTAGCTCAGATGGACGGACACTCACTGCTCAGAAAGAGAGCTGTGGTCCAGAACGTGTGGCATCCACTCGGATCTGGTCTGGCGTGGGCCACATGCCCAAGCCCCACCTGTCACTGGGCGGGAGTTTGGAATATGCCGACCAGCAGTCCTTGTTCATGCATTCCTACGCGGAAGCGGATCACATCATGCAGGAAGTCATACGGACCAGCGGTGAAGAGGGGACAGCTGCCTGAAAGAACAATGTCCTATGCCAGCAGGAGAACTGGGAGAGGGGGCATGAGAAGAGCAGACATCCGCTACCATACACCTCAAACCCAGGTCTCAGACCAGCAGAAGGTTTATGCCACCTTAGCTGAAAGCTCCTACCGCACGAGGAAGAGCGTGAGGGAGAGAGATCGGCAGAGACTGGGAGGCAGAGCGAGCCCTCGGTACACAGCCGGGAAAGGCAGGACGCCCTTCTCTGGGGCTGGGCCTGCACCGCTGTCATCGGATGACAGACAGTTCATCGGACGCATGGCCGTCCTTCCCTTACCCGGGAGCATCCTGCAGTCAGGAAGGTGCCTTTATCGTCTCTAACCACTTCACAGGGAAACTGGCCTCAGTGGGCGCCCAGGAGGCTGGGGAGGTGAGTTTCCAAGGACATGCAAGGTTCACAGGAAATGCCCTTCCAGACGTTTGCTTGAAACTTAGAAGCCGAGGGTGGCGAAGTCCACAGGCCCGGTTCCCTCTCCCAGTGAAAGCCGTGAGCAGCGGTGCAGTGCGACTCTGTGCCTTCTGATGGGCTTGTTTCCCTGATGCTCCTGCGCCGTCTGAGCGAGTTCCTAAAACGGTCACCTCGTGATGGAGACAACACGGCTCAGTGGGAAAGGTGGGGATGGCCACAGATCTCAGACCACGGCTGGGGAACCACTCAGCTCCCGCCACCTTCCCTCCTCCGCCTGTAGGGAGCAGGGGGCGGTCTGGAAGTGCCTGCACTGTGATGGCCACGCAGCAGATGCTCACCCCGCCAGGCCTTGGTAGGGAACCTACTGAGATCCAGCCACTCGGGCTGCCGAGGGACCCAGGGTGGCGCTGGGAGGACCGTGGGCACCCAGTGGGAAGACACTGCTGCCGAGGGAACAGCTGCTGAGAGCAGGACACGAACCATCAGGCCCGAGAGCTGGCTCCTGGAACCGGCTCTCTCCCTCCCTCCCTCCCTGATCCTTTATTTTCTCTTCCTGTGGAACCAGACTTAACGGCTAGACTAACTCTCAGTTTCCCATCTCCGGGACAGACACACAGAGGGCCTGACACTGAGGCCATGGAACTTTTCATCTAAGGAGCACCGGCCTTGTTCGTTAGCATTGCTAGCAGTGCCCCGGGCTGCCGTCCCCGCTGGGTTCCTGCCTCTGAGAGCTCCCTGTCCTCCTGCCTGCGACAACGCTGTCATGTCCCAGGACAGGCCCCTCCTCTGCACCATCTCTCAGTCTGTCATTAAGGGGATAACACTTTCATTCTATATATATGTGTGTGTGTATATATATATAATATATATAATTTCAGAGAGGAAGGGAGAGGGAGAGATAGAAACATCAGTGATGAGAGAGAATCATTGATCAGCAGCCTCCTGCACCCCCCACACTGGGGAGCCAGCCAACAACCAGGGCCTGTGCCCTGGTCGGGAAAGGAACCGTGACCTCCTGGTTCATAGGTTGATGCTCAACCACTGAGCCACGCCGGCTGTGCGACAGTTTTGTTCTTGAAATAAATCCGGCAATGTAACAAGAGAGAGGAATCTGACAGCCAGTCGGCTTCATGAAACAAACGGCGATTGGTGGAGTACATCGTCGGGCATTTCATCTCACGAATCATCACTCGATCGATCCATTGACCCATCACTGGCATGTCTGAGCCCCGCTGGGTTGCTTACCCGCTCCAGTAGCTTCCGGGAGCCCCGCCCCGCTGTCTCTGTCCATCCAGCCCCTTCCCCACGGCCGTCTTTCCTCCCGTTACCTTTGTGGGGGTCTCTCCCTTACCACCCAGCTAATAGACTTCCCCCGTTAGTGCCGGGCTCCTCCTCCGGGAGTCGGGCCTGTGGGAGTAAGGACAGGAAGCGGCCTTTGCTTAGCTTGTGGCCAGCACCCCAGAGCTGCCGGAGCTCGGGGAGCACGCACTCATCATGCTTTGCTGGTGGAACAGTGCCCTAGGGGGCTGTGGGAGGACACGCAGATCAATGGGCCCAGTTGCGGCAGGAAGACCCGGTCACAGGAGTGGGATCCAGGCACAGGCGGGGGTGGATCTGCAATGGATGGAAACCTTTCCAGGAGGCAGTGGCCTCTGCGGCTCTTTCTCTCCCCACGGGTGTTGGTCTGGGCTGGATGAAGGATGGTGCTGGGATGGGCAGGGTACGGGCCTGAGCTGCAGTGGTTTTCTGCATAAGCAAATCCCAGTCCACTGGGGGAGGCCGGGCTGGGCAGGGGGAGGTGGCACCACTCCTTGAAGCAGCCAGGCCACTGGGTTTGCTGTGGAGGCGAGGTCGCTGCAGGCACTCCGTGTGGGCCACTCGCTGAGGCTGCAGTCCCGGCCGCCTGGTGAAGGAGCCAGGCAGCCATTGGACTTGCGGCTGGTTGCACAGCGTGGCCTCAGCTAGGACACGTGCTATGAACACCTGACAGTCCTCAGCAGAGCGGACCCTGTCAGAGCTTTCACCGCTGAAGTTCTGGTGCTGAAAAGCACCTTGACTTCCTCTCCTGCATTCACAGAATATGCATAAAGCGGTAGGTCCAGCATGCAGTGCAGCAAAGACAGAAATCTTGGGTTCTGTTTGCTTTCATATTGAAGACCATTTTTGCAAAATGTATGCATCCTTTCCATATCACCCGCTCACAGGAGCTGCTCTGCCTGTAGGCTACCACTGACCTAAAGATTCCTGGTGACAAATGCCAGGCAGCCGACAGCAGAAGAAGCGAGGTGCGGGAGGGCTGTCTTCCACCCTGCAAACGCTGCTCTAGCTCAGGAGGAGTGCCTCAGGTGACACCCAACTGACTTTCCAGAAAGCACCACCTGGGACCTGGGCTCAGAGCTTGTCCTGAAGCAGAAGTGCGGTCCATGTAAGTGAGATGCCAATGGCTCCTCAGGAGACAAACGTGGCTGCTTGCAGATGAGCATTTGCATGTGTAGAGATGCAACATACAATTGATCATGCCCCAAGGAGGGAGGTCCCGCCCACCTGCCTCTGCAGGGTGATCATGGGGCGATGGCCAGGCCCCCAACCAATTGCTTCACACCCGCCTTGGCTGGCCTGGGCCAGTGGGTGTCATAGCGTGGCTGTTAGGAAGGTTGTCCAGACGGTCTTCTGCTATTGGGTAGTTTGATGGATTTGCATATTACGCTTTTATCATTATAGATTGTTTTCAAACTAAAAATGAGTTCCCACTTGGGCTCAACTGACCTAGAAATGAATATTTCTGGAACAGAGCCCGTCTGCATTGTGAGGGCTGCATTTATTCCAGAAACAGGTTTGCCCTAGTTAGGGTAGAAAGGGATTCTGACCACGTTTACTATTCAGAACAAGGTAACAGGTACTGGAGAGTCAAATCAATATTATCGACGGTCTTTTTTGAGCTCTAAGAAAGCCAAAAGGCTGCCAGTTGGAAAGTCTTTGCGGTAATATTCTCACTGCCAGCTCTTCTCCCTGCTTTCTGAGGTCTTTGTTGTGTGTCATTGGCTTTCTCACTTCCTTGGCACACCTCTGAGTGTCTCTGCAATGAGTGGACAGACACTTGTAACATCTCATTCCCTCATGTCCTTCCTTCAAAGACCCTCCAGTCAACCAAGCGATGTCTAGTTTGGATTTGATTTGCATTTCTCTAATGACAAATGATGTCGAGTATCTTTTCAGACATTTGTGTATCATCTTTTGGAGAAATGTCCATGCAAGTCCTTTGTCCATTTTTTAAACTGGGATCTTTGCTAGTTTGGGGGTATTGAGTTATAGGAGTTGTTTATATACTAACCAAAGAACTTACATGCATAGATGCATTACCCATGAACACAGACAATAGGGTGGTGAAGGCCTGGAGTGGAGTGTGATCAGGATGGAAGGGAGCAATGGGGGGCAGACAGGAACGGGGGACATCTGTAATATTCTCAACAATAAAGATAATAAAACTACCATATAACATTATTTTTTTAACTAATTACATAGCAATGTAAAACAAATTATTTATCATGGTTATTGGTGAGTGGTGATATTGGAGCAATTCTTTATATTTTAACATTTTCTAATTTTTCTACGGTGAAAACTTTATTACAAAATGTCTAATATCATGAAGACAACAAGGAAAAATGGTTGTGTTCTCAGGGATTGTATGGACATTTAGGCAGCCCAGTGGCCAGCACTCCCCGTCTCCCCCGAATCACATTATCAGGGGCTGGGGCGCTCCATCTGGGGAGCACAGATGGCCGGGACTCCTGCCTTCCCATGCTTGCGTCTGCGTGCGTCATTTGCATTCATGTGTGTCATGTTCTAAAATGTTACTATAATTTCAACAGAATCTAAATCGGTGCTTGAATCGCTGCACCAGGTGGATGGAGTCAGGACGAATGCCTCCATTTTGCACTTCCTAAGAGGCTGGCTCCCAAGTGTGAGAGGCCCCTCTGCCTTCAGGAAGGTCTGCAGGCCCCGAGCCTCTGGGAAGCTGCGGACACAGCAGGTGAGGGTCCTGAGAATGAGAGTGAAGATCTGTCCAGTGAAACTGGGAATCATGGGGGTGGGGGGTGGGGCATTTTTCATTAGAACCATTAGAACCAGCAGGAGAATGCAGAACAGGTCTTTCCCTTACAACCAATGGTTCCATCCTAGGCACACGTGAGTCCCCAGCCTACGCACCACCTTCATAAACCCTTCCCCTGGGACCAACCTCCCAGGCCACCACCAGCTGAGGCTCTCTCCATGCTGCCTTTCTGTGTGGCTATATTACTATCTATTTCTATGTGTTTCTCGCCTTTAAAAAAAAACTGAATTGATCTTTGGGCAGCATATAAACACAAAGCTTAAATCGGTTAACAAGAGCTGGAGGAAAGCTGAGGAGCCATGAACAGGGAGCAGCATCACAGACTTAGTGGGCAGGTCATGGGCATGCGTGATTTGACCTCCCCTCCCCCCTTCGCAGACTTGGGAAATCTACCTCTACAATGTATTTTTAATCCGGGCCTGGTTTCCCTTCCCAGCCTGGTTGGCTAAGACCCGAATGATTCTGGAACTTAACCAAATCACCTTCAGCTTTCCCCCGTATGGATTTCAGTAAAGTCTGAATAAATAAAGCACTTTCTTTTAAAAATCAAATTAGCTCTGGTGATTTGGGGGGAGGGGGGGTTGGGGGGCGAGACGCGA
Organism: Pipistrellus hanaki; assembly: GCF_964339955.1. Taxonomy (NCBI): domain Eukaryota; kingdom Metazoa; phylum Chordata; class Mammalia; order Chiroptera; family Vespertilionidae; genus Pipistrellus; species Pipistrellus hanaki. Next base: position 3,376,423 of record NC_140504.1, on the reverse strand, counting down.
GAGTGTAAGGGGGATGGAGGTTTTGACCAAAAAAAAAAAAAAGGAGGAAAAGAGAGAACTTGTGGGCATGGACAAAAGCATGGTGATTTGGAGAGAAGTGGAGATGGAGGTGGAAGAGAACATAGAAGACATAGAAGTGACAAATGGTGATGGAAAAAGATAATATGCATAAAAACTCTTTGCAAATTGAAAGCACTATACAAATGTCATAACTATATTTAAATGAAGTCTTTTTTTAAAAAAAATATAGTTTATTGATTTTTTTTTTTTACAGTGAGAAAGAGAGAGGGATAGAGAGTTAGAAACATTGATGAGAAACACCGACCAGCTGCCTCTTGCACACCCCCCATTGGGGATGTGCCCGCAACCAAGGTACATACCCTTGACCAGAATCGAACCTGGGACCCCTCAGTCTGCAGGACGACTCTCTATCCACTGAGCCAAACCGGTTTTGGCAAGAACTATATTTTCTATAGACATAATTTCCAGTCCCTTGGCACCTGCGTTGTGTCTCTGACAAACCATGAGGATCACCAAAGCCATGTCACATGGGGAGGCGGGACTTCTGGGGAGACTAAGACCAAAGCAGAAAGGCCTCTGACCAACAGAAGATGAAGTTCTATTGTCAACCATCTCAGGTCCCTCTAGGAAGCAACTGAAGGACATAAATGGTAGCAGGATGTTTAGACGCACCCCCCAGGTACAATAGAAAGGAAGTTCCTAACGGAAATGCCAGAGATGAATCACAATAGATTAAGCCCAAGACTACAAGCAGATGCGATACTCATGAACCTCTCAATGCCAGGTGGGGAAAGATGGGAGGTGACAGTGGAGACAGGTAAGACTCGGAAGAGAATTCGCTCAGCATGAGCTACACTGTGAGCTGCACCCCAAGGTTGAGGGGTTGGTGCCAGAGAGGTCGTGAGCAAAGCTCGCCTTACCTGGGGTGCAGTGAGGGGGCAGGCACATGTCTGATTCCTCCTGCGACTTCTAATGTTCCAGAGACTGGCTGGCTGGCTGCTTGCAGAGCATTCTAAAGAGAGATGGCAGTCATGTTAGGATTGGCTACCTCCCAAGTTCAAGTTCAAAATAAAGGATGTGTGCATGCAGGAATCTCATGGATTTGGATTGAGGCCAGCATTGCTGGCACTTAGCTGGCATGTAACGAAGAAGCTGACTCCGTGTTTGGCGTCTGACTGCCGACTGCTCTCAGCCTCACCCCCTTTTCCCTTGGGCCCCACACCTACACAGGCTGCTGGGAATGCCTGGGGGCTCCCTCCACTGTGGCTGGAGGGAGGGTCCACTCATGCACTCCCGTGATCTGCACATTAGAAGCCCAGGCTTGTCTCCTCTTTAGAGGACATGTGGGGCCTGCTCTGGAGGCCTCCCTGCTCTCCCCAGAGACCTCAGTGATGAGACCTTCCTGGAGCCCATTCCAGGTTCTCTGAGTAAAGCATGGTCCCACGCCCTGTGTGCCATGCTCTAGGCACAGGGCGGGGGCTCCAGCCAGGAACCGGAAAATTGATCCAAATTCCCTCTCCTCCTAAGAATCAATATCTACCCGTAGAACAAGCATGCTCACTGATGATGTTGTGTAGTGATTTGTGGTTTACAGAGTACTTTCCCATAGCTATCTTAAGTTTTTATAGCAGAATCAATACCTACAATGCAACTCATACGTACACATAACATTACAGATTGATTTGTGGTCTAAAAAACACTTTCCAGATGCTGTTTAGCATTTATGGCAGCCACATCAACACAGTAGACTCACTTCAACAATGCTAATAAGTAGAACTCTAGTCTTTTTTATAGATATTGGTACTGGAAAGAATTTGTCCCCTGTCTATATTTGCACAGGGGATTTTCAGAACATGAGTGTAGCTTCGTTAAGTAATTAACCCTGTCACATTTCATTTTGGAAGGTCCTGAGCATCCAAGCCTGTCAAGATTCTCATAGGCCTACCTTCCTCCAATCCTGCATGAATCTGAATCAATGGGAGAGAGCAGGGTCCTATGGTTAAGACTTGGGCAATGGAATCAGATAAACTGAGTCCAAATGTTGGCTCCTACCCTTTGTGATGTTGGGCATACTGGTATTTCAGTTCTTTGCATCTGTTTACTTATGTGATTACTAGAGGCCCGATGCATGAAATTCGTGCATGAGTAGGCCTTCCTTCCCCCAGCTGCTGGCACCGGCTTCCTTCTGGCACCTGGGACCCAGGCTTCCCTCACAGAGGGAGGCTCCACCCACCTGCTGCAGCCTGCTGGTCAGTGGCCTGAGCCTCCCTCTTTGGGGTGATGGTGGAGCCCCTCGATTGATCACCTCACCAGCTGATGGCCTTGGCCTCCCTCTTAGGGGCCATTATGAGGCAACGGCCAGGCCCCCAACAAATCGCATTAGTGGGTGACATAACATGGACTTCCGGAAGGTAATTTGGCCTAATGAGCATATTATGCTTTTATTATTATAGATGGCAGTTTTATATTTCACGTATGAGTGAAATCATATGGTTTAATGTCTGTTTCAGAATATAGACTTAACCGCTATATTAATAATCTGTAATTCAGATTATTAGCTTTTCTATGCTGACTTCCCATTGCATTTATGTCGCCATCATGCCTTACAACTGATCCTCCCGGCCCCTCCAGCCAGGAGGTGACATCAGCCCTCCACATTGGTGCTCAGAGTCGTTCTGTCCCTAAATGTCTCATTTGCCTGTAGCTTTATAAATAGCTGTGTTATTAAAGTGTCCTCAGTTACTCCATCTTAGCGCGTCATCTGTTTCCTTCTAGACGCTGGCGGATGCAGCTTCCTTTTCTTCTTCTCCTAATAGCATCAAGTGGAAAAGAAAAGAGACATAACAATATACGTTGAAGGCATCTCAGGGCTCAGTTGTATCAGGAACCTCATAAGTGGGTTTATTCAATAAAGATGCCCCTAGTCTTTATGAGGAGGGCCTACTGGATTATGGCTTAGTTATTATGTTTGAATTCCCGCATAGAAAAGCTAATAATCTGAAGCCATCTTTAGCAGTGAGAGTTCCAAAAATGTGAAGTTATATTGGATCCAAGAATGGGCGGTAGAAACCTAAGGTCTTTAATAACGCCCCCAGAAGATGGGTGTGGAGGGAGGGGGTAGAGCTATCTAAGAGTAAACTATGTCCACATGAAGTCTGTTTAGTTCAGTGAATGGCAATGGAGCCATGTTGGTTTCCACGTCTGACAAATGTTCCTGGTGCCAGGGGGCGGGGAACCCGGTGAGAGCTGTCCAGGGGAGCGCTCTACACTGTCTGCACCTATTCCGAAAGTGAAACAGTATTTCAAACTTCACAAATTCATTTACCTTCTAAATGAGAACACCTTTGATTATAAATTATGTAACCTGTTCATAACCTGTTCAAACAAAATTTAAATTTTGTTCAGAAGACTCCAATCTCTTAGACATCAATGTGTAAGAGATTGATGTCTAAGAGATTGGAGTCTTCTGAACAAAATTTAAATTTCTTAAAAGCGTGCTTCTTATAAACATCCACAATTGTATTGTTTCTGCTTTATTTTAGGCTATTTTCTAGACTTTATACAATAAACATGTATTACTCTTTTAAGAAAATAATTATATTTTATGATAAAATCCATTTCTGTTTTAGTTTAAAAAAGAAAGAGCTTCGGTGGGTAATGGGTGGCCACCCACCTGCTCTGTCATCCTACAGGGAGGTCATTGCCTGTTGCCAGAAAGTCCCTTCTCAGGGTCAGACTCTGTTTCCTCTTCAGAGTCCACAGATGAGTGGATAAACAAAATGTGTATATTCATAGAGTGGAATATTAGTGTAATAAAAGAAGTGAAATTCTGACACATGCTACAGCATGGATGAAACCTGAAAACATGTTGAGTGCAATAAGCCAGTCACGCAAGGCCAAATACTGTGTGCCTCACTTGTATGAGAAACAGAGAGTCATATCCATCAAGACAGAAAGTAGACGGTGGGGGCCAGGGGCTGGGGAGGAAGAATGAGGAGTTATTGTTCCAAGGGGACAAATTTCAGTTTGGGGAAATGAAAAATGTCCTGAAGATGGACGGTGGTGATGGTTGCAAAACGGTGTGAATGTCCTTAGTGAATTATATACACTCTAAAATGATTAAAAGCATAAATTTTATGTTATGCATATTTTACCACAATAAAAATGTTTATATTAGCAAAAAATATTGCTGTTGCATATTGATCTTTCAGGAAATTGCACAGGAAATGTAGTCTTACAGGACTATCACAAGTCATACTCCATGCTCCTCTTTTTTAATCTTTTGTCATTTTTAATTAAATTTATTGGGGTGACATTGGATAATAGAAGTATACAGGTTTCAAGTGTACATTCTATGATACGTATTTCAGTGAGTGCCCACCAGCCAAAGTCAAATCTGCTTCTGTCACCGTACAACTAAGAAAGCAGATGCAAACCCCTCCCCCCCCCCTCTTCACAAAAGCAGAGACAAAGAAGCACAACCAACAGAGCAAATCAGGGTGCTGGCCAGCATGCTTAGGCTGGTGAGAGGAAGTGCAAGCATTGGGCACACACCCATTGGCCACTGGCACTGGTCACTGTTGCTTTTCACTAGATCAGCCCAGCCCTCTCACTTCTGCACAATGACTGATTGCGCTCTCTTACCTCCTCTTGAAGTTACATGCGGTCATGTGACTTGCACCTTCAGAGAGAAGCTTTAAGAACCTGTGTGTCATTTGCCACATTTTCTTTCTCTTGCCTAAGCAACCGCAGAAGCGTGGAGCTGGCCAGGAGGCCTCAATGAAAACAGTGTCACAGAGGCCCCAGCCGAACTGCAATGGACATGTGGTGGGACCACGAAATACACCTTCATTGTTTCAGTCTCTGAGAACGTGGAGTTATTTGTTACTGCAGCATAGCCATGCCTAGCCTAACTGACCTGTTACCGAAGCTGGATACACTCTCCAGCATGTAGCAGTGTTTTAAAGGGAAGCAAAACCTTCAGGAGAAGATGATTATCAAAGGAGAGTGCCGGAAGCCAATCACTGTTTTAATAATAGAGAGCTGTGGACGGAATTCGCAGGGCTGGTCAACCTTAATTGCTCTAGGGTCAGAGCTAATTACTAGATATTGGTAGCTGAAGCAGTCCCCACCTGTTAGTCCTAAATTCACTGATGGCTTTTATTGGAGTTTCCTGCCTAGGAGACACAAGTGTATCCTATAATTTTAATCTTAATAAAAGGGATGGAAAAGCCAGAGTGAGTAGTAGTTCTCCCACTAGAGATGGACTACCACCTGGCCCCCATTTCCCAAATTAAATCTTTTCTAAAGTCTCTTTTCATTTGTATGTGGCCTTCTCCAGCACCCGAACCCTAAACCAGAACCCTGAATCACGAGGGACGTGAAAGGGCTTCCACAGGAGAGATTAGGCTTTTAGCCTTTGAGATACAAAGTCTGAAAACTCTGTACCTATTCTTAAGGGTAGTGAAGAAAGAAGCAACCACTTCTAAGCTGAGCAGTCTCAGGCAAGAATGGTGGCATGTGAGCAGAAAAGGACCATCAGAGCAGGCCCGTACACAAGAGGGTTAGACAGACTAGATGACATGCCGGTTCCTCCATGAAGCCAGCGCCTTCTGCTCCCCAGGGGACACCAGAGGCACAGGGAGACAAGTAGATCCTGGGAATCTTCAGGCTCCCTCTCCTCTCCCACATATTCAAACCAGACCCCAGAGACTCTTACATCAGCCCATGCTCAAGGTTGGCATCATGGCCATACTTCATATTCCCCCTAGAGTCCTTTATGACCTCCCAAAATGCTTAGGATTAGTTCCTGTCGGCCATCCAGCACAGCTGAGTGCTTCTACATAGGACAGATGATGATGATGATGATGATGATGATGATGATGATGATGATGATAAAGAAGAAGAAGAAGAAGAAGAAGAAGAAGAAGAAGAAGAAGAAGAAGAAGAAGAAGAAGAAGAAGGAGAAGAAGGAGAAGAAGAAGAAGGGAGGAAGAAGAAGAGGAGAGGAAGAGGAAAAAGAGCCTTAAGCAAATTCGGACTGTGACAACCTGGTGAGTAAGCACTGTCTCATGCCCAGCATATACAAGCATCTAGTAAATGATAATGAATGAGTTGTACAAAGTACTTTAACCAAGGATTTGAGATGGGATGAAATCATTTCCCCGCCCCATGGGCTCATTAATACAGCCTGCTGCCATTAGCAGTTCTAGCTAAAAAGTAGTAAATGATATAACTATTTACATCTATTAATCAACTGAAGTAGAAAACCGGAAATGTTAGGTGGAAGCATATAAAATTGCTGATGTTCATTATTTGGCCATCCTATTTATTCGTCGGGAAGAGGGACAGGTAGTTAATTCCCAATGCAGTCGCCTGAATGTAACAGTGTTCATGTGTTTGACAGCCTCCTGATGTATTGAGTTTAAAGATCTGTGAGAACGCCGAGCTGTCCATTCTGCAGTCCAGCATTCTCCTTGCAATTAACAGGCCTTCCCCTCCTCCTGGGACTCCTTCCACAGATTTACTAAGTGTCAGACCCTCATTACCGCGGCTCATTTCCCAGGCCATCTGTCAGGCGCCTTGCTGGTCGCCCCATCGTGGTTGAAAGCCAGTAGGTCTTCCTAGTCGTTAGTCTTGCACAAGAGAACAATGGGTTTATGATCTGGAATAAAATTGCTTAGCTCATTCTGACGATCAAATGATGACAAAGCATCATCTCCTCTGCATGTTAAAAGGGAATTGCTCTCGCCCAGCCAACGTGGCTCAGTGGTTGAGTGTTGACTTATGATCCAGGAGGTCACAATTCGATTCCCAGTCAGGGCAAATGCCCTGGTTGTGGGCTCGATCCCCAGTGTGGGGCATGCAGGAGGCAGCCAATCGATGATTCTTCCTGATCATTGATGTTTCTATTTCTCTCTCTCCCTCTCCTTTCCTCTCTGAAATCAATAAAAAATAAAAAGGGAATTATTCTCTGCTTTTTCCAACCATATGTCCCTGCACATGTCCCTGTGAAATTGCCTTCAGCCACAGTGGTCCACTCACGCCTCCCAAGTCACAGGCTTTCCTGTGGCTCCCTCCTGTCTCCGGTCCCTCCAAGTCCCACCCGCCTCCGGCAGCCCTGCCTGAGGGTATTGCCGCCCCGAATTACATATTTCAACTCCAATGGGAATTACTAGTTTGCTGGAGGCCCAGGGTCTTAGCTGTTTTATCATTGATGTTTCTATTTCTCTCTTTCTCCCTCTCATCGCCTACAACAGGCTCGGAGGACTTGCAGTAATTATTGTGTTCCTGAAAACCTGCAGGGAAGCCAAAGTTCCAACATTCAGAACATTTTCAATTCAATCAAGGAGCACATTTCTTAAAGTAAATGTGTTCTTTTTATTATATTTTCTTAGTTAAAAAGGTGGGAGGGTTCTTTCAGACGTGCCCGTTTTATATTTCCTCATAGATTTTTATTTGTTTTATTTTTTTATACAAAGAAACATACATGGTTGTTGTTGTTGTTGTTTTTCTTGTCTTCTTTTTCACAGAGTGCCATTGAACCACCCAAAAAGGCAAATATGACAAGCCGAGGAAGTGGAGGAGGAAGGAAAAGAGCCTACAATAGCGAGCAGGGATCTAATTCTCCCTCACGCTGCACAAGAGGACGATGAGGCTATGCTCTTGGCCGGTCCAGCAGACCAGAGAGGAAGGAAACAGACGTAGTTCCGCCTCGAGGTTCAGAAGCACCTCTGTGTGTTTGTCCACTGAACTGATGGGTTTTTCTTTGCATAATTGGAAAACCAAACCCATAAAGCAATGTTATGCTCTTAATTTACTTGTGTTGCTTTCTGCCATCATTTATAATGAACCAGCGACTGGATTGATTCCGGAATGTTATGTAGATGGACAGTTGCAATCCTTTGACAAGGACACAAGCCATTTCTCTCTGCTGTTTGCAAATCAATCTCCAGCAAGCTGCCTGCAGGCCCTCTGCTCTCACCACTGCTTGGTCTATCTTGTTTTTATTTGCCTAGACAATCTTTCTTTTCTTTTTTTAATTTAAATTCTTTATTGTTTAAAGTACTACATAAGTCTCCTTTTTCCCCCATTGACCTCTCTTCAGCTACCCCCAACCCCCAGCACCTGCCATCTCTCCTCGCCCAATCTGTGTCCATTAGTTATGCTCATATGCATGCATACAAGTCCTTTGGTTGATATCTTAACTGCTCACCTTCCGCCTTCTCTCATAGGTTGGAACTGGATAACATTATGCTAAGCGAAATAAGCCAGTCAGAGAAAGATAAATATCATGATCTCACTCATCTGTGGAATATAATGATCAACATAAACTGATGAACAGAAATAGAACCAGAGTCATAGATGCATCAAACAGATGGTCGACCTTGGGAAGAGCCTCCAGCCAGGATGGTGAATGGTCCCAAACAGTGGACAGACCCTCCCATGTGCCCCTCAGCCTCCCTCCGCTTCCCTGCAAGGATGGGAACAGAGGAGGGGAGGGAGCTGCAGGGAGGAGAAGGAGCACCATGGGTCTGTGTGGCACTGTGCTGGGGGCAGTGCAATCTGCTGAGGCCTGTGAGCAGGACCAGTGTAAAGAGGTTCCCCTCCCGATCCTCGCAGCTCTGACCGGCCACCCCCTCCTTTCTCTAAGCATCATACCCGCTATGTTTTATTTCACTGGGCCTGGACCGGCGCCTTCTCTCCACAGTGATCTTGGCAGCACTCCAGGCCTTCTGTGGCCTTCAGACATCCTGTCACTATGTGTTCCTTCCCTCAGAGTGATCACCAGACCCAGCGCCAGCTTCAAGCGGGTGTCCAGCAGGCCCTGGCTGAGGTCAACCCGCCCGTGTGCCCACTCCTCAGTTTCCCGTGAGTGACATGTTGGGGAAACAAGTGGGGATCAACTCAGAGCTGGGAGCAGCATCTTGCCAAGGAAGCCTGTAAGAACAGTGGGAGTGGAGGCAGCAATGGTCCCATCATGGGCGGACTTGTGTCTGCCTTCCGCTAAGCCTGGGCTTCAACTGGCTTCTATGGGACTCTTCCACACTTTTTCAAGCTCCCCTCCACTTGCAGACAGCAGCACAAGGGAAGGCCCTCCTCTTGCGTTTAAGGAATCTTAGATTCACAGAAGCCACATTATTAAGGTGGCAACTGGGTTTTGAGGCTGGCATGGAGGTTTAGGCTCCCCTTTCCAACCTAACTCCTTGAGCCACACTAAGTTTTAATGATTTTTTTTAAAGCCCTATTTGCTCAACAACAAAAGCAATCTGATTCAAAAATGGGCAAAAGACTTGGATAGACGTTTTTCTAAAGTTGATAGGTAAGTGCTCAACATCATGAATCATTACAGAAATACAAATCAAAAGCAGAGTGAGATACCACCTCACCCATCAGGGTGGCTACTATTTTTTAAAAAATCAGAAGTGGTGCATCCACTTTGGAGAACAGCATGGAGGTTTCTCAAAAAAATTAAACATAGAACTACCTGTGGTCCCACCTGTGAGCCAGGTATGTGCCCAAAAGACATGAAAGCGGGCTCCGGAAGAGCTATTTGTACACCGATGTTTAAGCAGCGGAGTCACAAAAGCTCAAGTGTGGGAGCAATCCACATCCACAGGCTGATGAACAGCTCAGCAAAAGGTGGTCTGTGCACACAATGCAATGTTTTTGTTATTGTTGTTAATCCTCATCTGAGGATATTTTTCCAGTATTTTTAAAAATTTTTTATTGTTGAAAGTATTACATGTCTCCTTTTTCCCCAGTTGACCTCTTCCTGGCCACTTCCTCCCACCCAATACATGCCTTTCCCCTCTTCCCCCCCTCTCCCCGCTACTGTCTGTGGCCATTGGTTATGCTTATATGCATGCATACAAGGCCTTTGGTTGATCTCTTCCCACCCCCTCCTCTCCTACCTTCCCTCTGAGATTTGACAATCTGTTCAATGCCTTTGTGTCTCTGGATCTGTTTTTGTTCATCAGTTTATGTTGTTTATTATATTCCACAAATGAGTGAGATCATGTGATATTTATCTTTCTCTGACGGCATAATGCTCTCCGTGTTCACTCATGCTGTTGCAAATGGTAAGAGTTCTTTTTTTTTTTTTTTACAGCAGCATAGTATTCCATTGTGTAGATGTAACACAGGTTTTTAATCCACTCATCTGCAGATGGGCACTTAGGCTGTTTCCAAATCTTAGCTATTGTGAATTGTGCTGCTATGAACATAGGGGTGCATATATCCTTTTTGATTGGTGTTTATAGTTTCTTGGGATATATTCCTAGAAGTGGGATCACTGGGTCAAATGGAAGTCCCATTTTTATAATTTTTTGAGGAAACTCCATACTGTTCTCCACAGTGGATGCACCAGTCTGCATTCCCACCAGCAGTGCAGTAGGGTTCCGTTTTCTCCGCATCCTCACCAGCACTTGTCATTTGTTGATTTGTTGGTGATAGCCATTCTGACAGGTGTGAGATGGTACTGCATTATCATTTTGATTTGCATCTTTCAGATGATTAGTGACTTTGAGCATGTTTTCATATGTCTCTTGGCCTTTTGTATGTCTACTTTCAAAAAGTGTCTAGTTAGGTCCTTTGCCCACTTTTTGATTGGATTGCTTATCTTCCTTTTGTTAAGATGTATGAGTTCCCTATAAATTTTGGATATTAAACCCTATTGGACACAACCTTGGCAAATACATTCTCCCTTGCATCTCGCTCGGCTCATCTGGGCTCTCTTGTTGTTTTGTTGATGGTTTCTTTTGTTGTGCAGAGCTTTTTATTTTGATGTAATCCTGTTTATTTTGTCCTTAGTTTTCATTATCCTAGGAGCCATATCAGTAAAGATATTGCTATGACATATGTCTGACGTTTTGCTGCCTGTGGATTATTCTAAGATTTTTTTAAGGTTTCCTGTTTTACATTTAAGTCCTTTATCCATTTTGAGTTTATTTTTGTGTATGGTGTAAGTTGGTAGTCTTCCATTGATAGTTTAGAGAGAGAGAGAAAGACTGAGAGAAACACTGATGTGAGAGAAACACATCAATTGGTTGCCTCCTGCACTAGCCTTGACCAGGACCCAGGCTGGGGAGGAGCCTGCAGTCAAGGTACATGCCCTTGACTGGAATTGAAGCCAGGACCCTTTGGTCCTCAGGCTGGTGCTCTATCCACTGAGACAAACTGGCTACAGCAGTGCAATGGAATATTATTTTGCCTTAGAAAATAAAGTAAGTCTGCAATATGCTACAACCTGGGTGACCCTCGAGGACATTGTGCTAAGTGAAATAAGCCAGTCACAAGAAGACAAAATACTGTATGATTCCACTCAGATGAGCGACTTTGTCAGAATGATAACGACAGAAGGTAGAATGGTGATTTGGTTTCCAGGGTCGGGTGGGGGGGAGCGAGTGGGGAAGGAACACTAGTGTTTAATAGGAAGAGAATTTCCTACGAATAGTTTTTTTAAGATAAGGATTTTTATGGTGATGGTCCTACAACAATGATGAATGAAAAGTGCTTAAAACCACTGAAAATAGACTTGAAAATTATTTAGAGGTAAATTTTATTTGTCTTTTGCCACAAAATAAATAAATAAATAAATAAAAACGTCTGGCTTGGCCTCCAAAGGCCTCTTTCCTCCTCACGCTAGTATTCCCTTACCGTATGGCCCGCAGCCTGTTCCTCAGCCCCGCGGGGTGAACTCCATCAGTATGGAGAGTGCGCAGAAGCTGCTGGAGATGGGCAGGGGCAGGACCCTGCGTGACTTCACTAATGATCTGTGGCAGGTGCGGAGGGCTCCCTGTGTGCCGGGACAAGGAGCTGGGCCACGGCAGATAAGAGGAAGCAGCCTTCCTTCTGGCTTGCTTTTCCCCTCGTGTCCTTCACACTGATTCTCCCTGGGGGGCAGTCTTCCTCTCGCTCCCTGGATTTTTGTTTCATGGTGAATTCCATTGCACTTGGGTCCTGGAGTGGACCACCTGACAGGTCATAAACATGTTTAATTCCGGGCCAGGTATAATACCGCCGGGAACATGTTTTAACAGATGTTCACTCAGGGCCTAAGCAAGAGGCTGCCGGTGGTTGCCATGGAGCCGGCTGCGCTGGTGGACCCCAGAGGCCCGCAGGGGACTGTTTTGTTTTACATTCAGTCAAAACCTCCGGCAAAAGTCTGCAGGCATTTCCCTTTGGCCAGTCCTGCCCCTCCTCGCTTGTCCCGGGTCCCCAGGTCCGGAGCAGGGCGTGTCTGCAAAGGGGAGGGAGTCGGCTGGAGGGACATCAGCAGCCTGTGTGCAAGCGTGATTCCCCAAGTGGAAGGTCATGTGATGGAGTCCACGTCTCATCACAGAAAATCCAGGGCCCTGTGACTCAAGCCAATGAGCTGTATGCCCTCCGGAGTTTGACAACAATGCCAGAAAGAATGGAGTCGCCCGTCTTTTCACTTCTCTGAGGAGCTCTTAAGGCAACAGGCATTTTCAAATCCCACTCCCATCTTTTCTGAGCCAGTCGTAGAGCATTGCTATCATAAGAGAATGCTCACAGGGTTTAAGCTGCACTCAAAGGTGAGCCAGCATCTTCTGAGCCTGCCGAGCGCCCCCCACAGGCTGCACGATGGGCTCCCCGGCCACTTGCATCGCACCCAGCGCTTCTGGTCTTCAAACTGTCGTTCTCCATTTCTCTCTGTCTGCTTGGTCTGCCAGAAAATCGCCTAATGTGCTCGTCTGCCTTTGGTAGCAGCTTGTTCCTGGTGTTGGGTTCTCTCCATGAACCATGAGCATCCACAAGGGCACGCGAGAAGCAGCCACCGGAGCCACATGGCTGCTCATGGGATGCGATGTTTGAGACCACAGTACCCATGGTTTCACAGCATCTGAATTCGGGCTGTGTGCGCGATGAAAAGGAAAATCCAAAACCTTCAATGAAGTGGACGTATAAAGCACTTAACCGTGAAGCACTGAAAACCTTGCTTTGGGATCCAGAAAACCAGGGTACCCACTGTCACAGTTTCTACTCAGGCTCTTAGTGGGGGTCTCATCCACTGCTTCAAGGCAGGAGAAAGAAATGAAAGCTTAAAGAACTGTTAGTAAGAAATAAATCTCTCATTGATCACAGGTAATAACATAAGAAAAAAAAATACAACTACAGAAAATCTAAAGGAAGTAGCACTACTTTTAAAACTTGCTGGATAATTCTATATTACCAGGGGAAAGAGTTTCAAAAGTGAAATTTAAAGATTCTTAATTTAAAAAATAAAATAAAAATAAAAATAAAGCCCTAACTGGTGTGTCTCAGTGGATAGAGTGTTGGCCTGTGGACTCAGGGGTCCCAGGTTCAATTCCGATCTAGGGCATGTACCTTGGTTGCGGGCACATACCCAGTAGGGACTATGCAGGAGGCAGCTGATCGATGTTTCTCTCTCATTGATGTTTCTAACTCTCTGTCCCTCTCCCTTCCTCTCTGAAAAAAATCAATAAAATATATTTTAAAAAATCAAATACCTAGAAATCTGCCAGAGGACATGCAAAAAGCTCTAAGGAACAGATCAATGGGAAAGGCTGAGAAGCTCAGAAAGACACACCACCTCTGACTATTGGCTCCTATCAGAAGAGGCAGAGGAGGGAGAGGAGGGAATTTGAAATACAGGAATCCAGCCATGAAAGAACGAATGCCTCTGGGCGCTGCCTCAAAAGTCTTTCTCTTATCAGCATTCTCCAAACCATCCAGATGTCATCTTCCAAACCTCAGGCGATTCATGGTTCATTTGTTTGCTGGTTGTTACGTTTGGTTGCTTGATCCTCTAGTTATAAAGCCTGTCTTCATCGACTGGAAGACAGAAGATAAAGGACGTGCTACCTTCTTGGCTGGCGTGTGCTGGGAAGTGCATGCGTTACAGATAACAGCCAAAGTCATTGGCATATAAGATTACAGCCAAAGTCATTGGCATATAAGATTAATGCGATGCTCCGTCCACTCAGCCCGTAGCAAGCCCAATCCTGATGGAGTTCACATGCCCTTATGATGTTCTATCATCCTGGAATCAAGATAGTTCTGGAGGCCACACATCCAAGATTGAGGTATTGGCAGGACTAGTTCCTTCTGAGGCTGTGAGGGATCATACGCTCCAGGTCTCTCCCCCAGCTTCTGGCGGCTGCTGGCCATCTTTGATGTTCCTTAGCTGCAGAGTCTACAGCCAAGACGCTAAGCCCAATGCCTGCCTTCATCACCGCAGGGCGCTCTCCCCATGTGCCTTTCAAGTCATGCTATTACCAAAGGACATTGAATGACCTAGAAAATGTTTCAGCTGAATTGTAAAACATGCGAAACAGTTCTATGATCCCAACTTTATAAAAACCATAAATGGGTGTGCCTTTCTTAAAGGGTAAGATGAAACAGAACAAAAAACCCAGTGCTTTTGCCTGGCTCATTTTAACACTTGTGCTTTCTAATTTTTTCCACCGAGAGCAAATATTACTTTGACAATATGAATAGGAAACAAGTGGAATAAAAGAAACGTGGGAAGGAATCCTTTACATAAAAATATGCTTGCATGTGAGGAATGTATTTTCCACATGATAACAATGCCCACAACAATACGCACTTACTGTGTGTGGAGTGATGCCCTCACAGCCCTGTGTGTGTAACTCGTTTCCCTACATGAAAGCCCATGAGGCCGACACCTCTCTTATGCCCATTTCACAGATGAGGAAAGAGCAGCAGGGTCAGCAGGTCCAGGGTAATTCCAGGATTGAAGTAGCGCCCCTGGTTGGATGAATTGGAAACAACATGCTCCAAGGTCAGGAGCACTATTTGCTTTGGGTGGAGATTTACAGGAATGGAAGGTGATAGAGGTGGGTGTCTTTTTATCATGTCATAAAAACTAAGACACAGAGTGACTCTAATAATATCACTTTTCCTTCTAGACCCCCTGAAGTTTACCTAAACCGGGGGTTAGCAGGCGTTGTCTGTAAGGACTCGATAGTAAAGATGGTAGGATTGGCAGCTTTACGATCTCTGCAGCAACAACTCGACTCTGCCATTGTAGCAGGAAAGCACCATAGATGATGCAGGAAAGGTGTGTGTAGTGCGGGAAAGAATTGGAGCAAGAATCACCAAATCAGGCCAGCGCGGGCTACAGAGCCAAGTGATATGGTTCCTACTGAAGTGCAATTAAACACCACTCAGTGTTTGCTTTCCTTCCTTTTATCCAATAAGGTTATTAACTTCTTTACTACAGTGGAGGTATAGTACTCTATTAGCGGCCTCACAAAGTTTAATCTTCCAAAACACTATTCCTAACCGGTTTTCAGCAATCATGCAATAGCCAAATGAAGATATCCAAAGACAATCGATAAAAGTCATGGTTTATTTTTCTCATATTTCATCTATCTGATCAATACAGCAAATTCAGTCCTATCATCTTTAATAGACTGGGTAGAAAAAGGAGATCTTTGTAGAGAGAGCCCACAAGTAAATCTGATGGTGGAACATTGGGTAATGAGCTAATTACTGGGTTTCTTTTCTTCCTGGTTTTTCTTCAGGTCACAGAGGTGAAGGGATGTGAAGTGATGATTTGAGAAGACTGGAGATGGTCACCGGTTGCCCAATCATAGGTGACTGAAACCTAATACAGTCTTTCATGTGATGTTAATTTAACCCAGAAAATATGACTATAAAGCATTTTATCAGTGAATCATAATGGCAACTGAAGGGGCTAAGGTTTAAGGTCTTATAATTCATGACTATGGAGACAGCCAATTCTAACAATAATGGAGGAAATCCAAAAAGAAATCATTTACTGCTTAATGTATTTATCCAACTCTTATACCAGAAATTCCTTCAATACTGAGAAGAAAATGTCCTTTGGCTTTAAATATCAACATTAATTCAAAATATTCTGCTAAAAATAAATCACGTTATATAACTATTAAAAGTCTAGGTAGATATATGATAATTAGCATTTAAGTTCAATATAAAGCACTTGTTATACTGAATTATAGACACATAAGACTGTTCGAATGATGAGACGTGTAATTGCATAATGGGACTCAAACCTTCTGGGAAGCAGGGCATCCAGGTCACTTTGGGAGGGAAACAGGAGGGTCAGGCACCAGCTCCAAGAAGCTTTGGCTGGGACTGACTTCCATTGCTCCATCCTCAGCATGTTGGTCAGGAGCTCTGTCTACGTGATCACGTGGACAGTTGCGAGCAATACTTACAAAATGTAGTGCAGATACCAATTGGAATTTCAAAGGAAGTTGCTAGCCTTTGGTTTAGCGGGTGAACCTGAGTCTGGAGCCTAAGAGAGAGATCAAGGAGAAATCAGCTAAAGAGGGAAAGAAGAAGAAAGAGAGAGAGAGAGAGAGAGAGAGAGAGAGAGAGAGAGAGAGAGAGAGAGATCCAAAAACCAACTACCCAACTACCTACTTGAATGTCATTTGGGAGAAATGGCCTTAACAATGAGGATTGAGAACCAAAACCTAAAGGTCTTAGGAGATCATGGACAAAGTCTGAAGCATCCAAGAGTAAATTTTAAATTGTTTTTTAAGTCTGGGGGGAGGGGGGGATATTCTGTTCTTTTTAAATCTGTCCAAATTACAGTTGGTAGACTATATTCTGATCTGAATAATGAGAGGAGAAGAATCTGGAAAAAAATTAGAATATAGTCAAACTGAATACATCAGGCTCAGCACTATCTTTCTCTTTAGTGGCTGGGAATACAGATATGGATTAGATAGATATAGATTAGATAGATATAGACATAGATATTGACATAGACATAGACATAGATATATAGAGGGGGAGAGAGAGAGTGTGTGTGTGTGTGTGTGTGTAAGTATCTAAGGGTGTGTGCATGTGAGAGTGTGTGTGAGAGAGAGTGTGTGTGTGTTTCCTGGGTTACCAGTGTCTTTGTATCTCAGAGAAGATGTGAAACCTTCTCCAGTCTTCCCTGGGATAAGCACACACACTGCCAAGGACCATACCCAGCTCCTGGTTTGCTTCCACTTCCGATCACAATCAAGGAGCCAGGCAACTCTAGGAGACCCTTACCTCAGTGCATCATGCTGAGGTGCCTCTGACATGAGTCGTGTATTGGATGAATTGTTTTATTTTGTTAGAGAAACATAAGTCTCGCCGATGCAGTAATGGTACTGTAATTGCTGGAAGTCACCCTTGGGTCAGGGAACTGACCTTGGCCGCCTGCAGAGCTCAGCAACCGTGAGGGCCAGGGCGTCCTCGGCTTGGGTTTGGGAACTCAGAGCCCAGAGGGACCGCAACCAGCCTAGATCTTGTTCAGAAGCACGTGTCACCATCTTTCCTCATGAAATTTTCAATGTGATACAAATTAAATTGGAACGGGTGATAAAATTTAATATTCTTGAGTCATAAATGAAAGGAATGGGTTTTCCAAAACCGGCTAAACACATAGACTTCACTGAAAGACCACACCTGTCACTGTCAAGGCCAACAGCACGTGGCAACGATGTTGATGGCCTGCACAGCCGCTCCTCTGCGCCTTCCCCTTCTGGTCTACCCACCTCCCACACAGAAGCTGCAGATGCCAGAGGTTCACCTTCTCAGTGGGATCAGGGCTGCAATCCAGTCGCTCTGGCCTGTGGGAGCCAAGGGAAATTCTACAGAAGTTACTGGAAAAGAATTTCCTCCGTGAGGAGAGAGGATAGAATAGAGGAGAGACGGTGCCTACGGTTGGGTTTTTAATATTCTTTGTTATTTATTTTAACCTAAACGTGCCCACAGGAGGTTCTGGGTTGGACTCGGATTTCTCATTAAATACTTTGCAGCAAAGAATGTGCCCAGGCCCTTGCCCCAGCCCTTACCCAGGAGGCAGCCCAAGGGCGATGGGATTTCTCCTATAAGGGGGCATGGTACCCCACAGACAAGGGGCAGAGAGAGATTATAGTGCTTTGCTTTGGAGGAAAGGAAGAGCTCCCCTCCTTAAAGATTGCCCTTTACCCCAGGCTCTTGGAGTACAAAGAAAACCCTGTTCTGGGAGCCAGGGAGCTCTGGAGGCTGAGCATGAGGAGAGGCAGTGTGCACCTGGGCAGGTGGCCTTTCCCGTCCTCCCCACAGCTCAAGGCTTAACCTAGGCCAGTGGTCAGAAAACTGCGGCTCAAGAGCCACATGCGGCTCTTTGGCCCCTTGAGCGTGGCTCTTCCACAAAATACCACGGCCTGGGCAAGTCTATGTTGAAGAAGTGGCGTTAGAAGAAGTTTAAGTTTAAAAAATGTGGCTCTCAAAAGGAATTTCAATCGTTGTCCTGTTGATATTTGGCTCTGTTGACTAGTGAGTTTGCTGACCACTGGTTTAAGTTGTTGACATTGCATGCACACATGCACACATGCTGCACACACATGAGCACACGCAGACACAGGCACAGGCACACGCAGGCACACAGGAATCCTGGGCCGTGGCTCTTCCCAAGGCCTCCCCTCCTCAGGCGTCTCTGCTTCCCTCCATTCTTCTCCTTTTCTTTATGTTCCTCTCATTTCCCTTCTGCTCCCCCCTTTCTCGTGTTGACCCCTCACCACTTGCACATACATTTACCGGTTTCAGCGTCCACATAAAGGTAAGGAGAAAGCAAACATGGAACCTAAATGTTCTTCTTTACTGTTTGTTCAAAATTCTCCTGAGGCCCAGCTCACAGAGACATGGCAGGGCCTGGAACCGTGTCCTGCTCAGCCCGCTGCTGGCTGCTCAGGTCACTCAGTCCCTCAGCTGCTGGAGGCCGAAGGGTCTCAGTGGGAGGCATGGGATGCTGCTCTCCACCCCTGCGACTTGCTGGCCTGTTCCGAGGTCACAGCCTCTGCGGCTCTGGGACGGGCTCTGTCCCCTCTGCCCTGAGCTGGGCTGTCCTCCTCCCCTCCGTCCCACCACCCAGCTCCCGGGAGCTCCTCCACCTGCTCTGCGTGCGGAGAACGCTGAGCACTAAGATTTACCCGTGGTAAATTTATGGAGAACTTCATCACAGAGATAAGAAATGGAGTCCATTATAAGCTGATAGGACCAAAATTGGAGACTTAGTTGCTTTGCAGAAAGTTTGCAGATCTCCGTCCGTGTTTTATGAGCTCCGCGAGGCGGTAGAATAATGTTTTCACCTATTTTCTTCAGCACGAGTTTGACACGCGATGCACTTAAATAACCAGCGGGTTTATTTGGAGGAAACCTTCCACTTGCTAATTAAAAACAAACACACACGTACAAAGCTATGAAGATGAAAAATAGGAAGAAAGGAGAAATGACACTTTGCATTCCAGTAACTCATATTTTGTACATAAAAAATAATTGACTTTTATTATTTTCTTTTCTTCTTCTTTTATTATTCCCAAACACTGATGAGAAAAAGGTAAAGTTGATGGATTTTACTATAGTTCAGATGATGAAAATCTAATTTTCTTATTCCTTCTATGCATTCTGCTGCTACCCATTTATATTCGTGGCTGAAGAACTAATTTTGGAGTTGTCTGAGTATAACAGTTCAAAATGATAACCTGCGTGTCCATGATTTTCATTATTGCAGCGTGAAACCAGGGGCGGACTCATCAGCTCAGCCACAGGCCCATCCCGAGGGGTCGGTGAGCAGGCAGACCCCTCCTGGCCCTCTCTAGGAGAGGTATGCTTTGCCAGGAGCTAATGGCCTTTGTGCTTTCTTAGATATTAAAAGTTAGCTGGGGCTTTGTAGTAATGTGACGACGAGATTTAAGTAGCCAGAAGTGGACTTTAAGGAAAAATATGTATTTTTATTGATTTTAGAGAGGAAGGGAGAAAGAGAGAGAGAGAGAGAGAGAGAGAGAGAGAGAGAGAGAGAGAGAGAGAGAGAGAAAGAGAGAGAGAGAGAGAAAGAGAGAGAAACAATGATGAGAGAGAAGCATTGATTGGCTGCCTCCTGCATGTCCCACACTGGAGATTGAGCCCGCAACCCGGACCTATGCCCTGACCTGGAATCGAGCTATGACCTCCTGGTTCATAGGTCAATGCTCACACACCGAGCCATGCCTGCTGGGCCATGAAGAGTGCCCTTAGGATTCACAATGAATGGGCCACCGTTCCAGAGCCTGTGCGGTCACTTTCTAAGGAATACTGTCTCCCGCCCAGGCTTCCCCGCTGTCCCAGGCCTCATCCCGGCCTGTCAGGTGGCAGGCGGCCGGCACGTCTGGCCTCCTGGTTCAGCTCACAGATGTCACCAGTACCCTCTCCCTGGGGTGGGAAGACTCTCTAATTACACGCTGACTGCTGGGCCCATTCCAGGCTTGTGACTTTCCAAATTATCTGCATCAGGACACAGCCCGCAAGAGCCATTGCCAGGTAGCGGGCTCCATAAAACATGAGCTAAATGAGCTTGCGAACAGCTCCGGGCCCGGGAGCCGCATATGTGCTCGCTAATATTTGCACAAGTCATTACTCCCCGCTCCGTGCGCTTAGACAGCAGATCGCTCACTTCTCCCGCAATCAGCATGTTATCTCTGCGCAGTCCTTACTCTGCTTTCTGGTGCAGCCCCTCGGGCGAGGGCGGGGGGCGGCCTCTGACTGTGTACTTGTTTTGGGGGTGAATGAGTTGCCCAGGGCTGCCTTCCGGGTTGCCTAAGGCACTGACGGTGTGTTCTGGAAGAAGTCATAGCTCACAGATTTTCTCTCCTGGAAGACTCTCTACCTGCGTGGGAAAAGGGTAGGCTGGTCCCCTTTCCAATGTTTTCATGGTCTGCCCGGGCAGCAGCCCCTGGTCCATCCGCCCCGCGCTCTCGGCAGGGATGCTACATGAACACATATCTTCTCTCTGCTGAGCCAGGACTATAGACTGTACATCCCCACTCTCGTCCCAGTGCATGGTTTCTGGAGAAGCCGTGGGGCGGGATACCCGCGCGATGAAGTGATGAATACGCCAAAGCCTACTTTGTCACCAAAGCATATTTGTGACAAGGCATTTTCTGTGGCAGCCCATTTGGCACCTCTACTAGTTTGCTAGGTCCTCCCTTAGAAGCTGTCAGAGATCCCGCTACACAACAGAAATGTGTGTTATCACAGCTGTAGAGGGTAGAAGTCCCAGGTCAGAGTGTCTTCAGGAAGCAGGAGAATCAGATCTATCGCCAGCGGGCTAAGGACCACCGATAGGAAAAGGGATAAAGATGAGGTGACATGTCTGTACAGTGGACTGTTATTCACCCTGAAAAGGAGGGGATCCTTTCATACGGCCCCTGTGGGCGACCCCGGGGACAGTATGCCAAGTGAAGTAAGCCAGGCACAGAAGGGTGAATGCTGCCTGACTCCACACACACGGGGGTTGGGGGGGAGGGGAGTCTGAAGTGGCCCCATTCACAGAAACAGGGTAGAATGGTGGGTGCAAGGGCCAGGGAGGAGGAAATACGGAGTTATTACTCAGCAGGCAAAAACACTTCAGTTACGCAAAGTGAAAGCATATCCTTTAGTTGACAATGAGGTGTCCTACACTACACATTTGTTAAGAACTAAGTGCTCCTGCCAAAGTCAAAAAGAAGAAGAGAGAACAGTATTTCTGGCATTCTGGAAGCTGCCGCCCTGCCCCTCGTAATCAGCATTGCCCCTGCCCTGAGACCACACGTGAACTCTGTGAACTGCCCTTCGCATGCCCAGGATGGCAGCAAGCACTCTGCTCCAGCTTCATGTGCTGTCCTCAGCGGGACTCCTGTGAGTCTGGCCCCTGCATGCTCCTTTGAGCTTCTGTGCAAACACGGCCGACCTGTTCATGGGCATTGACCTGTTTGGCCACTGTAAGCAGTGCCATGATTGTTCTATAAGCACATGTAACACTTTTGAGGAAAAATAAAACAAAGATAAAAAAAAAAACCAAAAGGATATTAAAACGTTTCTTGGTCCCCAAAGGTTGAAATGGCGACAGCCCTAGTAGGAGCCTAGGGCAGTGGCTGGCAAACTCATTAGTCAATAGAGCCAAATACCAACAGTACAACGATTGAAACTTCTTTTGAGAGCCAAATTTTTTAAACTTAAACTTCTTCTAATACCACTCCTTCAAAATAGACTCGCCCAGGCCGTGGTATTTTGTGGAAGAGCCACACTCAAGGGGCCAAAGAGCCGCATGTGGCTCTCGAGCAGCAGTTTGCCAACCATGGACTTGAATTATGACAGCCCTCCATTTCTCACTTGCTGACAGTAGGCAAGTGTCCACTTCGAGCTCCACCTTGAGCCAATTTAGCTTGATGAGTGTGTCTTCTGAGGAGGGAAACAGTCCATCTCCATAGCTGGCCAAAGTCACCTTTCAGTGGACAACTCCTTTCAATGGGATTGGTCTCGGCTGTCCAGCAGACAAAATAGATTCACTCTACCCTGACCACACATACACATAATATACATAACATGCATACTATACTATACATAGTATATACACAAATACACTTAATATGCATAATATATTATACATAACATATACACACATATACATAATATACATAACATACATAATATACTATAAATAACATATACACAAATACACTTAATATACATAATGTATTATACATAACATATACACAAGTACACTTAATATACAGAATATACATAATATATTATACATATACACACATACAATTAATATGCATAATATACACAATATATTATACATAACATAGTCACACATACACTATATATATATATATATATATATATATATATATATATATATATACACAATATATATATATGCCTAAGTGACCTTCAACCAGTAGCTATCATGTGCACTGACCACCAGGAGGCAGATGCTCAACGTACAGGCATGGAAACATGGAACGGACTGATGAATCTCAGAGGGGAGAGTGAGGGTGGAAAGAGCTTAACCAAAGATCTTAAATGCATTCTAGAGGCCTTGTGCACCGGTGGGATCCCTCAGCCTGGCCTGCAGGAATTGGGCCAAAACTAGCAGTCTGACATCCCCCAAGGGGTCCCAGATTGCACGAGGGCACAGGCCAGGTTGAGGGAGGACAAATTCATGCACTGGGTATCCAGTACATAATATATTATATATAACATATACACACATTCACTTAATAAACATAATAAACATATGCACACATACACATAATATACATAACATACATAATATACTATAGATAACATATACACAAATACACTTAATATACATACCAAATACCAACAGTACAACGATTGAAACTTCAATCAATTATATGTACATAATATATATAACATATACACACATACACTTAATATACATAATATATTATATTTACACATATACATATCAAATATGTTGTATACTTTTTACATGCATGTATGACATATTAGATATGTACATATATTATATAATATGTATTTTACATGCATGTGTAATATATTAGATATATATGTGTATAAATGTAAATATATTAGATATGTGTGTAAATATATTTGATACATAAGTGTGTGAATGTAAATATCTTAGGTATACATGTATGTAAATGTAAATATGTTAGGTATGCATGTGAGTTTAAATATATTGGGTATGTATGTATGTATGTAAATGTACACATGTTTACAGGTAGGACTCACCGAACACTCAGTGTAGGTCCAAACAGTCTCATGTCTTTATAAGCATCATCACACTCGATCCCCTCAACAATCCTATGACAAAGGTGCTGTGAGAGTCACCAATTTCAGGTGAGGACACGAAGGTGTGGTCTAAGTCCCCACCCAAGGCTCCGAAGCATATGAGTGTTGTTGGGAGCCCCAGGTCAGCACAGGCGCGTGTGTCTCTGTACTTGGGCGCCGTCTTTTACTAGCTGCCCAAGGCTGCCCTTCCTTCTCTGACAGCAACGACTGGGTGCAGTCTCTTGTGGCTCATGCCCACCCACCACCCTTGCGATGTCCACAGTCCGCTCCCACCCCTGCTCTGGGCTGGACCCTCCCCCTTCGCTGCCTCGCCTGCTGGAGGGAATTTCAATTATGATTTGAGAATGTGTGGGGAACTGGGCTTGTCCCCTCCACCTGCACCAGCCTGGAAATTTAGACTCTCTCTGAGAGGCGATGGCCCCCACCTGGTAGGGTGAACACCGCCCAGGACAGCCTTGAGGAGCACACCCCACCCCAGGCGTCCTGGAGGGCCCTGGCTCTGTCCTGCAGCTGCCAGGAGAGGAGTGAAGCCAGAAGATGCTCATGCAGCCACCAGCGTGACAAGTGCCAACTGGGCACTTGAGCCCGCCTGTCACCCTGCCACACACAGAGGGCAGCTGCTGAGGAAGTCTGGCCATGAACATGCCACCCGCGGTCCTCCCATCTTCACTGGGCTCCTGCAGGGAGCAAGCGCAGCCAGCCCCTCGGAGGGAGAAGGCACCAGCTCGCTCAGGCTTCCTTACGCCCTCGTGTTCTCACAGTGCCCTCCTGTGATAGTGCCCTCCTGTGACAGTGCCCTCCTGGGGGCAGGGACACCCTCCTGCTATCACAGTGCCGTCCTGGTAGACAGGGATGGACACGGCCTGACTAAAACGCTTCCACAAGCCAGGCGCCACCTGATATTATTCATGTACAAGCACATCCAGGGATTCTTTCAAAAGCGTAACCTTCCCCGAAACCCTGCCACTCCCCAGCAGCTCAGTCCAGAGAAGAGACTGAAGCGTGTGCTTAGGGGTTTTGAGCAGCACCTGCATCCCGGCTGCTGAAGGGCCGCTTTCACTGGCCCATCTTAACGTCACTGCGATGCCTTCGGCCTTGTGTCCTCTCCCGTGCGTCTGCTGGGCCCGTCCTCGGCACTCCCCGGAGAGCCTGGCTTATTGCGCTCATAAATAAGAAATGGTGAGCATGCGCTCTTTTGTATAAAACAAAGGCACGTTTCCTCTCATTGAGACACAGTGAGTTCAGCCGGCCCACCAGCCAGCGTTACATAAGCCAGTCCAGGGAGGAAGACAGAAATCGGCGCTTACATCAGAATCCCCCCTCGACTAGAAGGAGGAGGACAGAGGAGGGTGGAACTCAAGGTTCCCATTGTGAATCTTCATCTTTGCCCTAAAGGCTCTACTCAAATGCTCATTTCAGTCTTTTTTTATTTTATTAAATTTATTGGGTTGACATTGATTGATAAGATTATGTAGGTTTCGGGTATACAATTGTGTAACACATCACCTGTACATTGCATTGTGTGTTCAACACCCCAAGGCAAATCTTCTTCCATCCTTATATATCTGACCCCCTTTACCCTTTTCTACCTCCCGCCACCCCCTTCCTTCTAGTAACCACCGTACGTTTATGTGTCTGAGTTTTTGCTTTTTGCTTTCAGATCTAGATCCCACATATGAGTGACATCAGATGGTTCTTGACGTTTTTCATCTGACTTATTTCACTTAGCGTGATACTCTCAAGGTCCATGTGTGTTGGGGCAAATGGCAGTGTTTTGTCTTCTCTTATGGCTGAGTTCATTGAACATAAGTACAGTATCACATCTTCAATTTGAAAACATTTCTTCATAAAGACACATGTGCCTCTGTGTGATTGCAGCGTTATTCACGTTGGTCATGACATGGAAACAGCCATGTACCTCTTCAGCCCGGCTGATTCCCTCCCCCACCCCACCCCCAATCCTGTGCCCAGAGCAGGGAGACAAGGACCAGGGCCTGGGCACAGCCTAGAGGTGTGAAGGCAGGAGATGGAGACGGATCCCGGGAGAGGGGGACAGAGCCGGTACAGGTCTCTCTCCCCTGGGTCCTCCAGTTCTGGAAAAGAACTTGCCACAACCCTCGTTCTACTCTGGGCGTTTCAACCCACCCCACCTGCATGAAATGTTTCCCAACTTCCCGCACCCCCTCGCCCAGTTTACTGCTTGCCAGAGCACTGCCGGCTGCCAGCAATCAGGTACAGGCTTTGAGTATGGGCGAACCTGGAAACAGCGGGTTTCAACAGACGTCGTGCCCGCGGGTTAACGAAGTACGACCCATCGCTCTCTCTCCAATTACTGCCACTGAAGCCCCACAGCGAGAGCCTGCAATTTTATCATCATCGCAACACAAGTTCCTCGTAATTACAGCTGTATACAGCGGAGCAGATAGCCACGCATTAGGACATTTCAGAGGATTCTGCTTCATTGTGTCTGTGGGCTAGCTTTGTGGTGATGCGATGGTGCTTCTTTTGTTTTGTTTTATTTTGTTTTATCTCCCAGAACAAAGCAGCCTCTTTCTTTGATTTTGTTTTTCAGCAGAAGGCAAATTGAAGTCACTTTTACCAGGTTCCTTAACCACCCCGTTCCTTTCTCTCTCTCTCTCTCTCTCTCTCTCTCTCTCTCTCTCTCTCTCTCTCTCTCTCTCTCTCTCTGTTGTTTCATACCATATAGCTGAGTATTGTGAAAGAAGATCACAGTGGAAAGCCTGTGCTAGTCTCTTTCCAGGCAACAGAATCACACCCGGAACCCTCACCCCAAAAGCAGACCTAGAATCGGAGTGGGGGTCCTTCCTCAGCTCCTGGAGCCAGTTTTTCCGATGAAATAGTTGCTCTTACCCAGGTGGCAGAGCTGCCAGACTTACCAAACAAAATGACAGGACGTCCAGTTAAATTCAATGTTCAGGCATCAATGAAAAGCTTAGCATAAGTCTGTTCAAAGTACTACACAAGATACTAAAAAAAATGACTTGTTTATCTAAAGTTAAATTAAACAGGGCATCCTGTATTTACCTGCCAGGCAAGAGATGCTCAAACCTAAACCAACAATAGCATGGAAGATCTGCTCTCTGAGTTCCGTTCTTCAAGTGTCTAAATGGCCTTCAATAATAATGATCAGAAATACAATTTCATTGAGTCTTTGCTTTCATGGACTAGGTCCTATACTAAGTACTTTCCGTGGCTCGATCATTCATCCCTACAGCTCCTTACCAGGAGTGTATTATTGTTACTACCTTTTCACAGAGAAGGAAAAGAGTGTAAAGAGGTTAAGCCCATTGCCCCAGACTCTGAGCCATCCCCCTAAACCTTGCATGCAAACCTGCCCTCTGTTTTTCCTCCTTTCCCCCCTAAGTCATTGCCATTGGGAATAACCAAGAGAGAAAGCCTGCAATACGCACACACCCAGCCTCTGCAATTGTTTATTTCCCAGTCCAGATTTAAAGATACAGACGCCACCTGCTAGTAGACAATTGGACTAGTTCCATCAGCAGCTCCCATTGTTTCTTCAAAGTTTCCGTTGGGAAATCAGCTGACAGTCCAATGGGCGCTCCCTTGCAGGGAACTAACTGCTTTTCTCTTGCTGCTTTTAAGATTCTCTCTGGGTCTTTAACCTTTGGCATTTTAATTATGATGTGCCTTGGTGTGGGCCTCTTTGGGTTCCTCTTTCCATTGATTCTCCCACCCAGTGTTCAGTCCCCAGAAGATGCTCATTAAGTGCCTCCTGAATGAACTGGGAAAGAACTTGAAAATGGAAAGAACTCAAGGTCTTCTGAAGCGGTGGCCCAGGATGGCTTTTGCTGTCAGGGTAAAAGGGATTTTCCCTTTAAGTATATTTAGAATAAGTTCTTTCTGGAACGGAAGATCTAATATCTCCCCCAAGAGATTGTCAGCGCCTCACTGTGGGAAGCGGGCCTCTGTGACCCATTCCCAGCATGGTCGGCTTTTGATGGAAATGGTTGCTGAATTTCCCCAGGGCAAACAGAATGTAGGGAGGAGGGAAGAGGATGTAAGAGCAAGAAACTGTGGGCATGGGCCAGCATCATGGTGGAAACCCCCGAGGCTCCTGCCTCAACTAGACAGGGGTAGGGGGAGGCGCCAGAAATGGCCTCAGCCCAATTTTTTATAATAATAAGACCTAGGCAAGGTATGAGGGAACAGGTGACCCCATAGTGCTTAGCCAATGAGGACCCAGAAGAGGGACTGAATAAACAAGCTGTGTTCACTACCCCAAGTGTGTCTGCACAACTGGATAGGCAACCGCTCTGGAGGATGTGTTACAAGTCTCATTTTCTCCATACTTCTGTCTCCAAGTCTTAATTCAGACAGGTGAGCATTTCTCACATCACAACGTGAAAGGGAACCGGGAAGCTGGTCCCCAGCCCATGAAGCAGGAACAGGTGGTGTCTGTGCTGTAAGGGAGGGAGCCAAGCTCAGCATTAGGGCCCCGGTGGCTCATTTGAGGGTCTGCGTGTGGTTCTTCTCGGTGGCAGCTGCCTGACCGAAGGACGCTGAGTGATGGCCCTTGCACCTGCCTCCTCACCCAGGGAAGGCATTCTGGGGACTCCTGCCTTCTTAACCGAACCCCTGGGGTGGCTCCACCCGCTCTGTGTGAGCAAGTGCCAAAGGTGACAAGAGATGGGACTGGCCCTAACCGGTTTGGCTCAGTGGATAGAACATCAGTCTGTGGACTGAAAGGTCCCAGGTTTGATTCCGGTCAAGGGCATGTACCTTGGTTGCAGGCACATCCCCAGTGGGGGGTGGGCAGGAGCCAGCTGATGTATGTTTCTCTCTCATCGATGTTTCTAACTCTCTCTCTCCCTTCCTCTTTGTAAAAAAATCAATAAAATACTTTAAAACACAAAAAAAAAGAGTGAGAGGGGACTGGCTGTAGGAACTGCTAAAAACCCCAGCCAGCTCTCTGCAATCCCCATGCTGGAGGAAGGGGCCAGCACCCCACCACCAGGAACTCGGAGGAGGCCTAGTGCAGGGGGCCCGCAGTAACAAAGAAAACCAAGCCTTGGAGATCAGCAAGTCTTTACTTTACAGTCTCACACATTCTGCATACTCTGCTGGCTCTCCCTCAACCCCTGCCCATTCCTCCAGCCAGGCTCCACCCCTGTTCACCTCCCACTTTCTCATGGTGTTCTTATGAAAGGGGCACGGAGAGCCCATGGTTACCATGGTTACCAAGCCGGAGGCCAGCACAGGTTCACCTATTGGAGACATTGCTCCACAGATGGTCCTAGCTTGTGTCAGTCTGTGGCCTCGGGAAATGTGGCAAATCCCGGGCTTCCTTTCTTCCCTTAAAAGGCCCCACACCCAATAAACCCAAACCTCTGGGGGCGACCCCTCCCCAGACATCGGTGTCTTAACAAGCCTGTCAGGCAATTTTGCTGGCCATTAAAGATGAAAACCACTGGGTTACAAGATAACCAGTCATACTATCCCTCTGGCCTGATGACCATCAGAGGCGTATCCTATTGATCAGTGGGAGGACCCTTGAGAAAGAATCACTGCCCTGACGATGACAAGGGAGGCAGGACAGCTCCTTTGCTCACTTTCTCCTCAAGGCCAGCCATCCCGCTGCATATTAAGTAGACCAGACAACAATATCAACAATATTTCCTTTTTGGATTAATTAATATTCATGACCCTTGAGGATAGTGGACTCAAACTAAAGTGGGCTTATATAAAAAGGATAATACATCACAATGAAGTGGGATTTATCCTAAAGACTGTAGACTGGATTAATATTCAAAAAACAATGCAATTCATCATATTAACAAACTAAAAAAATAATAAAATGCATATGATCATCTCAATAAATGCAGAAAATGCATTTAACAAACTATAACATTCATTCCTAATTTTTAAAAAAAAAAAAAATCTTTGCAAAGTATGAACAAAAGAGAACTTGCTCGATGTGACAAAAACATGTATGAAAAAAACAGTTCATATTCTACTTAATGGCAAAAGTCAGGATACTTTATCCCTAAGATCAGGAACAGATCAAGGATGACCACTCACATTATACTAGAGGTTCTGGCCAGCGCATATGCCTAAGCCATTGTCCGACCATCAAACCGGTAGCTATGATGCACAAGGGAGACTATTTTAAAGAAGTGGCATTAGAAGAAGTTTGAGTTTTAAAAATTTAGCTCTCCAAAGAAATTTCAATTGTTGTCCTGTTGATATTTGGCTCTGTGGACTAATGAGTTTGCCTACCACTGGCCTAAACCATGAACCTCTCTGGCCTTCTCTACCTTCACTGGAGTGTCTGGCCAAGGCCAGGATTCTGACCTCTCTGAGCGCCACCAAAGTCAATGACCTAGAACAGAAAAGGTGTGGTTGGCTGCCTTTCTCAGCACGCCAGCACGCCAGCCTGCAGTTCATAACACCAAGTAATGAGGACTAATGACAAATTGTCTCTCACACATGACCTTGGGGGATAAAGTGTCTAATCACATCAAGGCTGAGGATGCCAATTGGCACTTCTGAGTCCCCTTCTGTTTCCTGAACCAAAGCCCATCTCTGGTTTGTAAGCGGGAGCAATGATCAATGTCTTCTATGAACACTTGCATGTCAAAATGCATCTACTGACTGAGGCTCTCTGCAAAAGACACTTGTCATTGTAAAAAATACTTCTCAGAAACTTGGCTCTAAGGGCAGCTATATGTGATGCAGAGAAATTGAAGAGCGTGAATAAAATGTTTACAGAGGAGAAGATAAAGAGAGGGACAGACGCTGTGTTAATATCTGGTCATTGGGCATTATCAGCTGCTGTTATATATAAGTTATCTCCAGATAATCAAAACTTCCTCCTCTAGCATCAGAATTAATTTAAATAATTGAGCTCTTTTAATGGAAATTATTCTAAAGAGCACAGCATGGTTTCCTTCTTTCTAAAAAGAGAACAATGAGCACGATTTCACATTTTCTTGATGGGTCATGGTTATTTAATACAGTGCATTCAATCAATACAATGCCGCTTTGCTAGCAGCAGAATTTCTGCTGTCAGTGGGTATTCTCCCCAGACTTCACTTGCTCGCACTTGCTCTGGGCTACAAGTTTAAATAATCACATTTGTTAGGATAGTGTGTGAAGTAAAGGTCAACAAGGAATACATAGTAAAATGTGTTATATTAGCACCAAAGGCTTTGGAAATTTTATTTTCCATGTTAAAGGCCTTTATTTATGCACTTAAGCTGGGGTTCTAGAAAGCCAGGTGTATGGGAGAAATGTTTGCACCAAATAAATGACATGTAGGGAATAGAACAACAACAATAATCTAGATATTTATAATAATAACGCTTTGTGTGCAGTGGTTTCTTTAATTCTCAAAACTGAGTCTTCAGGCAAGTCAGTGACTCTTCAAAGTAGCCCTTCACTGTGGAGTATGGGAACTCTGACTCAATGCCCATGTGTTTATAAGAAGCCAACTCCTTATAAAGAATGAAATTCCAAGAATCAAACCAAAGATCTGAAATATGAGGAAACAAAAAACACCCAATCAAAAAAACAAAAAGAGAAAATAATCCAAAAATATGAAGATAGTGTAAGGAGCCTCTGGGACAACTTTAAGCATACAAACATTTGAATTTTTGGGGTGCCAAAAGAAGAGAGAGAGGAAAATATTGAAAACCTGTTAGAAGAAATAATGACAGAAAACTTTCCCTACTTGGTGAAAGAAATAGACTTACAAGTTCAGGAAGTGCACAGAACCCCAAACAAGAGGAATTGAAAGAGGACCACACCAAGACATATATAATTAAAATGCCAATGGCAAAAAACAAAGAGAGAATCTTGAAAGTAGCAAGAGAAAAACAGTTAGTTACCCACACGGGAGTATCCATATGACTGTTAGCTGATTTCACAACAGAAACTATGAGGCCAGAAGGGAGTGGCAAGAAATATTCAAAGTGATGAACAGCAAGAACCTACAACCAAGATTACTCTACCCAGCAAAACTATTATTCAGAATTGAAGGTCAGATAAAGAGCTTCACAGACAAGAAAAAGCTGAAGGAGTTCATCACCACAAACCAGGATTACATGAAAGGCTGAAGGGTATTCTTTAAGAAGAGGAAGAAGAAAAAGGTAAAGATAAAAATTAAGAACAACAAAATGACATCAAATACATACCTACCAACAAGTGAATCTAAAATTAAAGTGAATAAAAAATCTGATGAACAGAATAGACTGATGAATATAATAGAATCAGGGATGTAGAAAGGGAGTGGAGTGCCAATTCTCAGGGGGAAGGTGGCGTGAGGGGTGCTTAAAGAGATAGGACAAAAATCTTACACCTATGGATGAAGACAGTGGCGGGGGGTAAGGGCATGGGATGGGGTGGGGAATCAGGTAGAGGGGAGATTTGGGGGGGGGGGAGAGAAGAAAAACACCTGTAATAATCTGAACAATAAATGTTTATTAAAAATAAATAAAAAATAAAAAGAATGAAATTCCAGGTCTTATTGAACAATACAAGTTTGTAGAGACTGTCCTGAATTTGGTTTCCATTCAGGTCGATCTCTACACCTTTGCATCTGTTGCATCTATATTCATTGTAGTTTGCAATGATAAATTTTATGTGAGGAAAAGGCAAAGCCAGCACACCTAGGAACCCTCGGATAAATTATATTTATCATATTCAGTATAATTATGATAAGTTTCTCTTATGGTACCTTATACCTTGTTTTGTAATAATTTACATGCTGACCAGATGATTCATTAACACAACACCCCTCCATGCTCTAAACATAAGTTTATGCAGGGTGGGCAAACTGTATCACATGGGCTGCTCACCTGTTTTTATAAATAAAGTTTTATTAGAACACAGACACATTCATTGATTTATCTATTACCTATGATTATGTTTGCCCTATGAAGTAACAGAAGTACAATATAGGGCCCACAATGCCCAAAATATTTACTATCTAGCCCTTTAAGAAAAATGTTCCCAACTCCAGATTTATGTTAAATCATGATAATATTTTTCAGGCTGACATTTGAAACATATGGTCTGAAATATCAGTGTATTCCCATGATAATACTTCATTTATTCAGCAAATATTTATGGAGTGTGTCCTATAGGTCAGGCACAAGACGGGAAGCAGTGATGAAGAAAGTATTAGTAAACCAACTCCTTGCCCTTCAAGACAGACATCAGTCACATAATCAAGATGATTTGGGGATTTTAAACCTACCTTCCATTCCTGAGACAAAATCCAGTCAGCCATGGTGTATCATCATTTTTTATATACTGTTGCATTCAATTAGCTAAAAAAAAAATTTTTTTAACTTTTACATCTATTATATATTCATGAAGGATATTAATCTCTAGTTTTCTTACGATGTCTTTGTCTGGCTTTGGTATCAGAGTAATGCTGGTCCCATAAATGAGTTCAGAATTAACTCTTCCCTCCTCTCTTTGTTGAAAGAGAACTGGTAACCTTTCTTCCCCTTAATCTTTGCTAAAACTCACCACCAAACTCACATTGATGAGTTTTTGTAAGGATCCTTAAAATTACTAATTCAATTATTTTGTTTTATATAGAAATATTTAAATAATCTAGTGTGGGGTTTTTTTTTCTTGAGATATCAAGATAGTGTATATTTTTAAAGAAATTTATCCACTTCATATAAGTGGTCAAATTTGTTGAGATACAATTGTTCATAATATACTTTTAAAGTCTATGAGGTCTGTATCATCCAAATATTAATAACATGTGAATTTTCTCTTTTTCTCTTCATCAGTGAGCTAAAACTTATTCTGTCTGATTAATCTTTTTTAAGAACTAACTTTGAGCCCAACCGGTATGGCCCAATGGCTGAGTGTTGACCTATGAACCAGGAGGAAAAGATTCAATACGTGGTCAGGGCACATGCCCAGGTTTTGGGCTCCATCCCTAGTGTGGCACATGCAGGATGCAGCTGACCAATGTTTCTCTCATCACTGATGTTTCTATCTCTCTCTTTCCTTCTCCCTTCCTCTCTGAAATCAATAAAAATATATTTTTTTAAAAATAACTAGCCTTGATATTATTGATTTTTTTCTACTATTTATTTATTTTCTGTCATTGATCATTGATCCATTCTGACAATTTTCTTTTCTGCTCAGATTTTTTTTTTAATTTGGTCATCCTCTTCCAGCTTCTTAAGGTGAAAGCTCCAAGCACCCATTTTGTATCTTTTTTTTTTTTAATTCTCACCAGAGGATATGTTTTTATTGATTTTTGAGAGACAAAGAAACATCAATTGGTGTCTCTCACAGAGGATCAAACCTGAAACCTTTCAGTATATGGGACAACACTCTAACCAACTGAGCCACCTGGCCAGGATTCGGACCTTCTTTTCTTAAGCTACAGTTTCTCTCTAAGATCTACTTGAGCTGCAGCCCACACATTTTGTCATGTTATGTTTACACTAGAGGCCCGGTGCATGAAAATTCATGTACTGAAGGGGGCGACCCTTAGCCTGGCCTGCCCCCTCTCACAATCTGGGAGCCCTCAGGGGCAGGAGGCAACCTGGTGATCAGGGGAAGGTGACGCAACCATCACACTTCTGCTGCCACCAGTACTGGCAGCACAAGCCTCGGCTGGCCCTGGTTACCTGAGCCTTGGGCAGCCCTGGGCTGCTGGGTGGCTGGGCAGCTGCCATCGAGGCTTGCCTGTGCCTCAGGCCACCCCTGAGCAGCTGGGGGGCTGAGGGGACTGGGGGACTCTGGAGGCAGGCGCATAGAGCTGCCAGACCTGCCTGGGGGCAGGCCTGGCCACACTGTGCACCTGCCACCCCAGTGGGACTAAGGGGACTGGGCACTGCCATCTTTGAGGGCGTGGCAGTCAATTAGCATATTCCCTCTTTATTAGATAGGCTATTCCCTTATATTATTATTTCCACATACTGGGGGCTTTCCCAGACCACTCTGTCTCTCCTTGATTTCGAACTTACATGACGATCAAATAATATACCCTGTATAACTGAAATATTTTTAAATTGGAGGGGGCCGGCTTGTATTATGAATGAGCGCATGGTCTACTCTGGCAAATGTTCTATGTGCTTAAAAGAATATATATTCTGCTCTTGTTTGGCGAAGCATTCCATAGTTGTCACTAAGATTAAGTAGGTTCATAATGCTGTTCAAGTGGTCAATATCCCACTGATTTTCTGTCTGCATGGCCCATCAGTTACTGATGGAGGAATCATGAAATTCTCAACAATAACTGTCATTTGCCTATTTCTCCTTTCCGTTCTGTCAGTGTTTACTTCATGTTTTTGGTAACTCATTGTCAGATGTGTTTATGATCGTTGTATTTTCCCACTGTATTGAACCTTTTATCATGATAAATGTCCCTCTTTGTCTCAAGAAATACTTCTTATATTAAAGTCTATTTTGTCTGATACACACACTCAAGCCCTCTTGTATTTCTGTTTATGTAGTATACTTTTCCTTTTTTATGTGCAACCAATTTGTGCCTTTGAATTTAAAGTGCATCTTTTATTGGCAGCACATAGTTGGATCTCGATTTTTTTTTTACTCAGTTTGAAAATATCTACCTTTTGATCACAATGTTTTGTGCATTCATATTTAATGATTATGGTATGGTTAAATTCAGTTCTGCCACTAAGCCAATAGTTTTTGTTTCTTTTTAAATAAAAAAAAAATGCCCTGTTCATCTTTTACTACTTTCTTTTGTGTTAAACAAATATTTCTTAGCATGCAATTTTTCCAGTGACATCTTAGTTATATTTCTTTGCCTTTTTTCTTTTCAGTTGTCAATCTCCTGATTAAGATATTCATCTTTAACATATCACAATCTTCTTCAAATTTATATTAACTTAGTCCAAATAGAATATAGAAACTTTGAGCAAGTGCACTGGCTTAAGCAGTGACCCCGTGTTATTTTAGTCATATGTCAGGGAGAAACCCTCTTGCAATTTGAAAAATTCCCTTATCTGAGGACACTAGGTTGATTTCCAGATGGGCATTGACAAGGAAAAATGGCTCCCCATCCATGGTAAACACCTTTTCCTTAGAGACAAGAGACCCTTTGAAAGGACCTTCCTAATAATGACTGATTAAGTTCTTTTCCAAGAGCCTCGGTTCTCCATAGTAATAATTAAAGGGAAAGAAATGGTGTGACCTGTTCCAGTTAAAAATATAGTAGTATAACAACACATAAGACTGTTGGATGGATTGCAGTCAGTTGCTTGGGGTGGGAATTTTCTTACACAACTGTGTGTGTGTGTGTGTGTGTGTGTGTGTGTGTCTGTCTGTCTGTCTTTTAACTGTGTTGCTTTTTTTAAATATATTTTTATTGATTTTTTACAGAGAGGAAGGGAGAGAGATAGAGAGCTAGAAACGTCAATGAGAGAGAAACACCGACCAGCTGCCTCTTTCACACTCCCTACCGGGGATGTGCCCGCAACCAAGGTACATGCCCCTAACCGGAATCGAACCTGGGACCTTTCAGTCCGCAGACCAACGCTCTACCACTGAGCCACACCAGTTTCGGCAACTGTGTTGCTTTTTAAAATTACCTGGAAAACAGAACTGCTTAAAAGCACATCCTTCAAGTGTTTTGTTTTCATCCTAAAACCCTATGAATATTTTAGTAGATCAATTAATAATTCTAACCCTTTGCTGTTCTGACGGAATTTATTATTACAGGTAAAGGAACTTGTTTCATTTCAAGGAAATACCTCATGTCTGGCAACCCAGTGTTTTATGGCTTGCACTGTTTCAAATCGTAACATGCAACCTGGCCGTGAAGGGAAAAGTCATCAATCAGAAGAGAAACACAAGTGTGAAGAGATCATTTTATGCTTCCTGCAGGAGTTGGACAGTCGAGATCAGTGTCACCATGACAGTGACAATCTGGAGCCTGAGTCTTTGACTGTGGTGCCATTGCTGCAAGTCACACCTGTGACCTCGTCCTACTCTCTGGGTTCTTGCAAGTCAGGGATGAGCCAGCCATTTAATGATAGGAGCCTGAGTCCACCGGGCACGTCACTCCCTACCAATTTATTTCACATCCTACTTGGCTCAGAGCCAGTTACCTGCAAGAGGGGAGCTCCTCTTTCCTTCTGGCTTTCCCTCCATTCAACATGCTCAGAAATTATTTCCTTTATTGTAAGGAATTCCCATTTGTCTGAATTTATGCATTAATGGTTCTAGTTTGAATACTCTTTGGGGTCCACCAGGCTCTGAGTTAAGCATTGGGGTCACATAAAAAAAACCAGGAGGTGTACCCTATTGTTCTCTGTTCTCAGCTGTAAGGGCTGACAAACAAATAACAATGCACAGTGTTGAAGACTGCCATATTATGAGAAAAGGTCTCGCTGCTGTTGTAGCTGATGAATTCAATGTTCCCAAACATTCAGCATTGCCAATTTCGCTCTAATAGAATTCATTACCTGGTGTCTCCTGGTATTTGTAACTCTCTTTGTCTACTGAGTGAGTCATTTCATAATTAAGAATTGATTTGTCCAAGACTCCTTCTGTTCCTACTGAAATAATCAGGTTATCTAGAGTTCCCAGAATTCATTAATAACAAAGAAGCCAAATAAAGCAAATAAATCATACACACCTACATTGAAAGCCAGAACCTGGATGCCCGTTCCATTAAAAGCCTCGGGAATGGAGTGATGATTGATGTTTTGACTTGCAGGGGTCTGATTGGTGATGACATTCCTGGGAATCAAATAAATGCTTCCTCCTGCTGGTATTGTCCTGCCTATAAAATCAGAAACACTCTGATCTGAAGGCTGGGTCTAACCCTAACTCAAGATCCTTTCATGGGGTTCCCAGCCTCTTGTCCAGTCCACAGACTGAGTCGGCTCTGGGCCCAGAGCCCCAAGATGGAGGAGCTGGAGGTCGGGAAGAGCTCTGGGGTGTGGCCACAGACATCAAACAGGGAAGTGCATGGAGCTCTGGGCAGTTCCTGTAGGAGAACCACAGAGCAGACTCCTAGGCTTGAGGTGGGAAGGCATGCTCTCTTCTGCTCACAGCAATTTTCCGCCTGGAAAGCAACTCCCTGCTCTATTCAGAGTTCCGGTAAAGACGGATGCCCACCATAGGTCACCATAGCCATGCAACTCAAACCATTACTCATTAACTGGGTGTGATCTGGTCCAGGGAATCATCCAAACTGATAGATTCTGCTGGTTTTCCTGGGCCCACCCGGCATGCTGGATTCACTGGGGCTGACTATTGGTGGAACAGTACAGCACGTTTGTACATATGACGGGTCCTGTCAGATCCAGAAAGTAAGAGAAATCTTTGCACATGAACTATGTCACAGATGTGGCGATAGGAACCCAATGCACAGAGAATGTTATCACCCCCATTTGCAGTAGACAGGGAGGTGGGCCCCCAAGATCCCTCTTCAGGAAAGGACATGACTAAGTAGACATCTTTTAGCCATCAAATGCAGGCTATTTTGACTCAGTACAGAACTCTAATGGCTCCTCTTAGCTCCAGAGCTCCCCATGGCATCAGCCAAGATTGGTGTCAGTCCTGCACCCCCCTCTACCCACTCACACGTCCCTTTCCTCCCCTTCCATCAAGGTGGGTCCCATGGATACAACATCCCTTACAAATGTCCCTCCACGCCGAAACCGGTTTGGCTCAGTGGATAGAACATCGGTCTGCGGACTGAAGGGTCCCAGGTTCGATTCCGCTCAGGGGCATGTACGTTGGTTGTGGGCAGGTTCCCGGTGGGGGGTGTGCAGTAGGCAGCTGGTCAATGTTTCTCTCTCATCGACGTTTCTAGCTCTCTATCTCTCTCCCTTCCTCTCTGTAAAAAATTAATAAAATATTTATTTTTTTAAAAAAGAAAAAGAAAAAGAAAGAAATGTCCCTCCAGCACAGTGAACTCCATGTCTGCGTCTGCTTTCCTTCAACCCTGCAGCACCACGTTACACATGACATGATAAAGCAGGGGACCCCTGGCTAACCTCACCGCTTGACATGGGTCCTGGGGCGGAGACGGCTAACGTATAGGAATCTTGCTAGGACCACCAAGGCTGATCGGGATGTTGGGACTGGACTCTGGACTGTGACTCTGGGAAAGAAGGCGGGTAAGACCCCAAGGGGAGCCCAGGAAGCCTGGCCATGCTGGGCAGGAGCTCCACCTCGCCTGACAGCGAACCAGGCCCAGTCTGAGGGCGACTGCTTGGTGAGCAGGTGGCAGTAGGAGATGGCGCACGGACAGCGGCATTAGCCACATGAGAAACTTGATCTCGGCCAAAACCAGTTTGGCTCAGTGGATAGAGTGTCGGCCTGCAGACGGAAAGGTCCCAGGTTCAATTCCGGTCAAGGGTACGTACCTTGGTTGCTGGCACATCCCCAGTAGGGAGTGTGCAGGAGGCAGCTGATGGATGTTTCTCTCTCATTGATGTTTCTAACTCTATTCCTCTCTGTAAAAGATCAATGAAATATGTTTTTTTTTTTAAAAGAAAGAAAGAAACTTTATCTCAGTCGCTCCAACTCATAGCCGCTGCTCAGGGTGCCAGTGACAAACAGAACCTGGGCACTTGGTGAACTGCAGAGAGAGCGTCTTCCCAAGGCAGCCCCTTCATGCGGCCTTCTGGGTTTCCATCGTGCAGACTTCACGTTGACTACACTCATTTCCTGTCAGAGGCACAGGAAGGCTAATTCGCACGATTGTCAGCAATCATCACCTCCTGTGCGATCTTTTGAAAAATTGCATTTGGAACGATTATGACTTTTTAATTGCATTTTAAAGGATCCCTCAGGGGTCGCTCTGATTCAACAGGGTGATGCATACTAAACAATGAACGAACAAAACATCCCCTGAGACCAAGTTATCGAATGAGGCTTCCGGTTGCACTCATTTACCAACTCATAGACCACAAATAAAAATGAATAATTTCAAAAAGTTAATTAGCATAGGATTTAAGATTAGCAGGAACAGTGAACGGAATTCCATCCGTGTTTCATGTTTAGGGACTACCTATAAAAGCTATTGTGTTTCCTCTTTGGATTTTGATTACAAATCTGGAGAAACACTCTTAATAAATATCTCCAGGAATAAACAAGTAAATACAGTTGTTCAGAAAGGTTCTCAGCATGCTGGGCATTTTAGTGCCGGTTTTCTGCATTTTTATTCTCCTTACTTAGTTATGGCTTCCTTTCTTTGATACAGTTTTATCTCTTACACAATAGCTTTTTATCGGATGGAACCCATCCAGCCCACAGGACTTGGAGCCATGGAATAGAATAACTTTTATATTTCTCTTTCCTGATGCTCTTTTTTTATTATTGATTTCAGAGAGGAAGGGAAGAGGAGAGAGACAGAAACATCGATGATGAGAGAGAATCATTGATCGGCTGCGTCCCGCACGCCCCATACCAGAGATCAAGCCTGAAACCTGGACATGTGCCCTGACTTGAAATCAAACCTCGACCTCCTGGTTCATAGGTTGATGCTCAACCACTGAGCCACACTAGCTGGGCTCTTTCTTTATATTCTTAAGGATGTCCTTTTATCATTAAAATAAATTATGTAAAAATGATAGCTTCTCAGCATTTTAAAGATGCTGTTTCCTGTGTTGGGTCTTTTGGTTTTGATTTTTGGTGGAGAGAGGGGGCGGGGGCTGTGAAATGGGAGAGGAGCTGGCTCTCCCTCCACAGCAGCCTACGTTCTTCACTGTGAAATAAGGAGGCAGGAGTGAAGGCAAGGCAGAGGCCAGACAGGAAGGGTCCCGGGTTCGATTCCAGTCAAGGGCATGTACCTTGGGACCCGGGACCCTTCGTTCTGGCGTGGGCCTGCCCACAGCCCGGCCAGAGCTGCACGCGGGCAGAGGACGTAGCTCGCATTGTAGATTGCCACAATCAATGACGGAGAAGAATGAGATGACCCACAACCAAATGAAACCCAGCGGAGGTAATTCGGTTTGTCAATTGCGCTACTAATAAGCCTCCATTACGGTCTGATGTGTGAGGGGAAATCCAGCTTCATCTATAA
This sequence comes from Pipistrellus hanaki, assembly GCF_964339955.1. Classification (NCBI taxonomy): domain Eukaryota; kingdom Metazoa; phylum Chordata; class Mammalia; order Chiroptera; family Vespertilionidae; genus Pipistrellus; species Pipistrellus hanaki. The sequence continues at coordinate 3,335,778 of NC_140504.1, read as the reverse complement.
GAGGATCAATCAATCCTAAAAGCCCGGTCTGTGCCGGCTTTGGAGCACTAATCTACCCGGAGGTGGGAGGCGCTAAAGGCTTGGGACCTTCCGCCTCCTACCCCCCCAGGCCTGGCCTTGATCTGAAGTCCTGAACAGATGCATGTGAGATGCCAGGCGTGCTGAGACCCGTGGAGCCTGAGAGGCCGGGCTCTAGGGAGCTCAAGGGGCCGGATTCTGTCTGCCCGGCTTGCCTGGCTCTCGGAGGTCATGGCGACTCCGAGTTCCAGCCACAGCCCATCGCTGTCTGAGCTCGGCCGGGAATGGACTCCGTGAAGCCGATTGCTCTAGTCCACATGTGTCAAACACAAGGCCCGCGGGCCAAATCCAGCCCGCCAGGCCTTGCAATGTGGCCCACACCGCGCTGTCATCACTGCACTCCGCTGTCAGTTTATGACATTGTCAGTTTATGACTGTTCAGTAAACCATTCGGCCCGCGATTTAGGCTGGATTTTAGATTTTGGCCCCTTCTCTGATTGAGTTCGACACCCCTACTCTAGTCTCTGCCGCGTTCCTGTGATCCATCTCAGTTAACCCTGGCTCCTGCAGGAGCTGCAGCCCAGGTACCCGGCAGCTGCTCCCAGTCCAGGGCTTTGCGAAGTGTTCAAAGGAGACACACAGGTCATGACGCTCTCTTCCTTACGCACTCGGTCTGATGTGTCGTGAGAAAGAAACTCGGTGAAATCCTGCAGGTGGGACCTTACGGAATCGAACTCAGCGGAAAGGTTCAGCAGCTTCGCAGAGCAGACAAGTAGCCGGTGTGCGTTATTCCTTGGATGCTCAAAGGGCTGTTTTCCCCAAAATCCTGCCCCTCGAATCCTTCCTCCGGGATCCCTCCGTCACATGGAGCGTAGTTGTTTATGGTTCCTCTTCATCTCCGACACCAGTCCTAGCTCCAGCGAGCACCACGGAGCAGAAAAGTCACAGGTCACACACCCTGCTCTCCGCTGCGCCTGTGCTGTGTGAGTCAGAAGGAGACGCAAGTGGGAGCACAGCCCCTTGGGGGAAATCAACATGAGCGCCAGGCCATGTGTGTGTGTGTGTGTGTGTGTGTGTGTGTGTGTGTGTGGCCGGCCTGTGCACAGCTGATGATGATGATTGAAGGAGACACCTGTCCACACCAAAGCCATCCTTCCTTGTATAGGGCCGGAGGCACTCCGGAGGGAGGGGCTGGGGGCTGTGTGATTGGGATGCATGGACGCCGGGTAAAATCACCTTGGGGATGAGCGGTCTCCATCAGCCCTGCCTATGGAATCAAGCCGCCTTCTTAGAGAGGCAGATTTTGTGTCCTGTGAGGGAAAGCCGCCTTACAAAGTGGCACCGAACAGCCAGTCATGGAAAGGGCCATGGCAAAACTACCAGCCAACGGCGCTCGGCGGCACTCAGTGCTCAGACCTTGACATCTGCAGCCCATGTGCCCCCCGGGGGAGAGACGGCATAAAACAGCGCACTGTCAGAGGAGAAGCCAGCTGTGGGGGGCTTTGGAATTGTGGGGGTATTGTTTGTGATGACCCTAAGGAAAAGAGGGGGTGCAGAAGGGAGCACGGTGAGGTGCTTCCTGGAAACCCACACAAGGCCAGTTAAAAGCCAAAGGAGGGCCCTGACCGTGTGGCTCAGTGTTAGAGCATCAGCCTGTGGACCGAAAGGTCCCAGGTTCGATGCCGGTCAAGGTCATGTACCTTGGTTGCAGGCACATCCCCAGTGGAGGGTGTGCAGGAGACAGCTGATGGATGCTTCTCTCTCATCGATGTTTCTAACTCTCTATCCCTCTCCCTTCCTCTCTGTAAAAAATCAATAAAATATATTATTAATTAAAATTTTAAAAAATCAAAGGAGGGAAGCCCATCAGGGTTGAGCATGGACCTATGAACCAGGAGGTCGTGGTTTGATTCCCAGCGATTCTCTCTCAACGTTGATATGTCTACCTCTCTCTCCGTCTCCCTTCCTCGCTACAGTCAATCCATAAATATATATTTAATCAGAGGGAGGAGCAGGCCTCGTCCAAGGCTGGACAAAGCCCCCTTTAAGGCACTCTGGGTTACTGGTGAAAGAGGCCACAGTGCCTTTGTCTCCAGCGCCACCAGAGACATCAGGCCTGGCGGGCGGAGCAGAGCGGCGGGCTGAGACCCGGTGCGCCAGAAGCCCTGGGCGTGATGCTCCCCTCCGGGCCCGCGGGCGTGGTGCTCCCCTCCCAGCCGCCGCTCGCTGCGCCCCCTTCTGGCCACGCGGACAGCGGCACCCCAGCTCCCGTCCCCGGAGCTGACTCCGTTTCGGCCGGGGAGTCCGCCACCCACCGGACCCTCTTTTCCTGGTGTCACCAAACCCTTAAGGAGGAGCCCCTTGGACCCGCGGGAAACGCTGGTCCCCGAGCGATGGCTCCTCCCTGCTCTCCAGGCTCTTCCCTGGCGACGACTGACTGAGGGACACGGGGTAACGGTGGGGACCGAGCGGCTGCACCCAAAGGTCCCCCACCCCATGTCTCCAGGTTCCCGTTGGGGGTGGAGGGGGTGGCTGGGTTTGGGGAGGGGTCGGCGTCGTGCCACCCGCTCCCAGCGACCAGGAAGGTGAGGACGGCGGCGGGCGGGCGCCCGGGTCTCAGGCTCCATCCCTCCCGCCCCCGCCCCCGCGCCCCGGGCGGCCCTGCGCGGCCGCGGCTCGCCAGCAGGTGGCGCTGCGCGCGCTGCCATCCCGCGGCCCCGGCAGCTCCGTCGGCTCCTGCGCCGGCGGCGGGCGCAGCCGGGAGGCTGGGGCTCAGCAGCGGCCCCGAAGCTGCGGCTTTCATGACGTCTGGCCTCCTGGCCCGGCACTTTTCCTCCGGCCGCGGGTTTTGTTTGTTTTTTTCCGCCGCTCCTGCCCTGTCCTCTCCCCGCACCGGGCTCCCTCCCCGCCTCCGCCCGAGCGCACGCCGCCCGCCCCGCGCCCCCGCGCTCAGCCCGCGCCCCGCGCCCCGCGCCCCGCGCGGCCGGGGGAGCGGAGCGGCCGCACCTGCCGGGGAGGCAGCGGCGGCGGCGGGAGCCGCGGGGCCGGGAGCCGGACCCGGAGCCGGAGGCGCCGCGAGGAGGATGGGGCTCCTGACCGCCTCCGGGGGCTGCTGTGACCTCCGACCATAGGATTTCAGATCTTTTTTGTTTGTTTGCTTTTTTTTGCGCTCTTCTTTTTATTTCCTCCCCTCGCCATCCATCCGTCGGGCAGTCAATGCCCGGCCCTCGCTCCGTGCCCGGAGGGGAGACCATGATCGGGTGAAGCCGCCCTGTCTGCAGCCAGGTAAGCGGTGCGGGACCTGTTCGAAGGCGAGGCGCCGGCACCCGTGTGGTCAGGACGCTCCGAGACCCGTCCCCTCCGCCCGGGTCCCCTCTGCCCCGTCCCCTCTGCCTCGTCCCCTCTGCCCGGGTCCCCTTTGCCCGGGTCCCTTCTGCCCCATCCCCTCTGCCCGGGTCCCCTCTGCCCGGGTCCCTTCTGCCCGGTCTCCTCTGCCCCGTCCCCTCCGCCCCGTTCCCTCCGTCCCGTCCCCTCCGCCCGGGTCCCCTCCGCCCGGGTCCCCTCTGCCCGGGTCCCTTCTGCCCGGTCCCCTCTGCCCTGTCCCCTCCGCCCGGGTCCCCTCTGCCCGGGTCCCCTCTGCCCCGACCCCTCTGCCCCGTTCCCTCCGCCCGGGTCCCCTCTGCCCGGCTCCCCTCTGCCCCGTCCCCCCTGCCCGGGTCCCCTCGGCCCGGTCCTCTCTGCCCGGCTCCCCTCTGCCCCGTCCCCTCTGCCCGGGTCCCCCCTGCCGCCCCGGGCACCTCCGCGCGGAGGAGAAACGAGATGCCCAAGCCAGGGTGAGGGAGAAGCCGTTACATAACCAGCAGAAGGGAAATCTGCTTCACTTGGTTTTCATGAGCAACTGGGAACGGCCGCAGCTGGAGGGGAGGGGGGTCCGCACGCCAGTCGCGGAGCTAGGAGCTCCCCGGTCCTTATGTTCCTGCATTCCAGCCGCTGAGCCAGGGCGGAGGCACGGCTTCACTAACGGGCAGGGGCGCCGTCCTGTGCAGTTGGGGGAAGCCCATTGTCTCTGTGGAAAGCTGTATTTTTGTTCTTCTTTGCTTGGAGGAGAGAGGGAGAGGGAGGAGGAGGAGGAGGAGGAGGGAAGGGAAAAGTGAGGGGTGCAGAGTCAGGGCAGAGGATGGAACAATGCCTCCCAGCTGTGTCCTATCGGCATAGCCCGAGGTGTGAGGTGATGGCCACAGCTGTGGCGGAGAAGCTCTCTCTAAAAGTCAGTGGATTATTGGGGGGAGGGGGTCCCTGCAGATCTAATGAGATCCTGTGGCATTTGGGGAGTCGGGTGAACCCGCTGACTTGCTTCCTCCTGGGCATGTTGCTATGCCCAGGGAGACGTGGAGGTGGGTCAGTTTAGACAGACACAGCATCAGCATTCCAACCCCAGTGAGCCTCGGGCGATCCACAGGTCTGTCTCTGGTATCGGTATCGGGCTCGGTATGGAGAGATCCTGGGGGAGGAGGCGTATTTTAACAGGGACAGCCACCCAGAAACCTCGGGGTGAGGTTCGGGGAGAAGCAGAACACCAGAATTTTCCAAAGAAGCCCGCCTCCACTCCTATACACGGCAGGGGTGGGGAGCACCACCTCGTGCTGGGGAGTTGGAGGTTATTATATGTTTAGAGAGTCTCCTGCCTGCTTTGATCCAAAGCCAGCCAGTCCGGGTCCGAGGGAGCCCCCTGACAAAACAGGGTTCAATGCCAGCCACGTCCCTGACGGCACCGCCACTGCCTGCCTCTCCCTGCTGACGCCCGTGGCACTGGGTGCCCGGGAGCTGCTGAGAGGTGAGGGGGGCTTGCACAGTCCAGGCTGAGCCAACCAAGCTTCGCCCATTTTGCCTGGAGAGAGAGCTCGAGTCTCCATGGCGACTCAGGTGGGAGGGGAGAAGGCAGCTCCAGTTACAAAAAATAATAATAATAATAATAAAGATTGCACAAAACTTTCCCGGCTGCAGGCAAAAAAATAAACCAGCCGCGTGCCCTGCAGAGGGTCCTGGGCACCTGCTTTTCCCAACTTCTGGCCAGCTACCCTCGGGGGTCACTGAGGACCCAGCCAACCTCCCAAAGGTGCCCGGGGACAGATGTTAGGCTCGGTTCTGGGTTCAGCACCAAGGCCAGAGCACAGCGCCCGCTCTCCCTCGCGGGCTGCAGCCCTGGCCAGCGAGCAGTGCCAGCTCCTTCAGCCACTTTCTCCAAAGGACTGGCTCCCTGGCCCGGGCAGAATCAGGATAGCTGGTCCTCCGTGGAGCTGCGTGGGACAGGGAGGCTGCAAGCCATCCATTTCACGCATGGCGGTGCATCAGAGTAGCTATTCAAAACCAAGAGCCCTGAGACAGCAAGAGATGAACTGAGGATGAAAAAAGATCCGGTCCTTAAGGGAGAAAGGGGACACACACACTCATGCACACACGCACGCACACACACACACACACACACACATGCACAGACCAAATATCAGTCCCTGAGGACAGTTTTCTCAGTTCAGCCTTTGGCTTCAAAAGCATCCATCCATCCTCCACTCCCTGGCCTTCCTGACTGTCAGGGGGAGGGAGGGAGCGGAGGGTGCAGATAGTAGAAAGGCACTTGTGAGAACATCCTGGTCTGTGAGACGCCAGCCACAGCCTGCCTAGGGGTCCTGGGACCCCCGCAGGAGAGTGGAGATATAGTTCACTGTTGGCGGGACCTGGCGGACTCCAGGGCAGGGCCGGTGAGCCCCAGGAAGCGGAAGGCGTGTCAGGGAGATGCTGCCAGGTGACTGTCTTCGAGCCAGTGTGTGAGCAGCGTGGCTGAGTGTAGGAGGTGGCAGGCTTAGGAGACAGGGGCAGGGCTCTCTTCCTAATAGAAACAAGGGAGAAACTGCAAGAAGGGCAGGTTATTATCACCCGAGGTCCATTTCCACACCCCTCCGGGACACAGGTAAGTCCCTCTGGCGTGCTGCCCTCACCTTGGGCAAGGCTGGTCTCTGTCCCTTAGTAATAGGTCCTGGTACACCCCCTCCCACCCCCAAGTGATGCTGATGAGGGAAAAGGCAGGGAAGGTGACAGCCGCGTTGCGTTTCGAGGTGGGAGTTGTGACAAGGGGCACTGAGGTGCCAGGGCAGGGTCTGAGGTGCAGTGAAGCCTCCAGCATGTGCCCGGCTGCTTTCCTTGTCAGAGGGTGCCCTTACGCAGTGTGGTCCTCGGCGGGTTCTGGCTGGCTGCTTTGGGAGGTAAACAAGACAGGCCCTGGCTTTCCTCGCTGGCCTGGCGATGGTGCACTGGGGACTTGGTTAAAGCTGCGTGTTTGTGCCTTCCGGCCTTTTGGCGGGAGGGAGGGTCTTTTTTTGTTGTTTTTTGGTGTGTGTGTTTTTGTGGTCGCTGGTGAAGGCAGAAGCAATCTAGCAATGTCCTGCCAAGCTGGGCGAAGGGTGCGCTCTCACGCTGCTTCTCCCACGCCCGCGATGATGGGCACCGGCACGTTTATCCCGGTTTGATGTGAGGAAGTGCTGTGCTCTCACGTTAAGCCAGAAGTGCTGCAGCGCGTTATGACTTAGAGCAGCTGGGCCCTGGCGCGGTTCCATCCGATCCTGCCAGCGGCAGGGAGCTGGAGATCGCTCAGGGAGACAGAGCCACGCGAGGGCATGGACTATTAAATAAGCAGAGCAGTGTATTGGTGAGCTCTAAAGTCCCGTTTCTCTGATGAGTTAAATTATAAAGATGAGAATGTAAATGATCCAGGGCACGCCACTGCTGGATCAATGAGCCTCCATCCTGGTAGAGTGCAGGCCCGTGTGTTCAGAGCTAATTTACCAAACTATGATTTGCCTCCTTCCCCGGCAGTTAATTGCTGAGCAAAGTGTCATTGCATCCTGATGACAGTCAACACGCACTCTGAAATCATTGGTTTGTCCATTTCAGTCAGATTTGTTACGGAGAGCAACTTACCATGTATCCTAGTGCGCTCAGAGCCATTTTGTAATTATTATTTTTTATTTTTATTTATTTATTTATTTATTTATTTTAGAAATGTAATACTGCACCCTGGGATTTCATAAACACCAGTACATAACATATCCGCTCGAATGGCCCAGGTCTCTATGTACTGCATAGGCTGTTTCTGTGAATAAACACAAATGCCTGAATCTGCTCTCATGTTCCTCCCTGTCTTCTCACAAACTATCTCTGCTTTTCAGGACAAAAGGAAAATAAGACATGAGAACAGCTGTTTGATAATCAGTAGGGGGGGGGCGGGGAAATCATTGGAGATTAAAAATAAGTAAATGTAACCTGATGGTAGCTTAACTCCTTTCACTGATTTTCAAAGATGGAAAGTATTGCTTGCCTCAAGAGCAGAATGTTGATCCTGTGGCTCTTCATAAAAACAAGACAAGCCCTCTTCATCAGAATGAGCAGGTGTGCAGACGAAGCTCTTCTTCCTTTCACTATGATCTGTACGTTACATGTGGATTAATGAAGGAAATGTACCAGCAAGAGGCAGGCTAAGGCGAGGAAAAGTGTTAGGGAAAAGCAGCTATATATTTTTACCCAATTTAAATTGATGGCATTTCTCAGAGCAGGGTGTTGTTGTTTTTTTAATTCATTGTATCGGAACTTGAAAGTTGGTGAAATTGAGATGTTTAAATGGAACAGATTTGGATTTATTGCTTGTTAAGATGGCATTTATGATTTATTTCCTTTTTTTTCAATAATGTTACTTAGGTCCCAAAGAGAATTGGTTCATCTGAAGTTTTACAAATTTTTTTTTCATTAATATCAATAAAAGGAGAATTGGTAGTTAAAATAAAAAATTATAGAGACACTTTTATTGAATTAAGACTTTGTTTTTAGTTGTAATGAAAGTATTTAGAGAGATAGAAAAAGAAAATGAAGTCATTTGGGATAAAAAATACATTTTAAATGTATTTTTAAATAATTAGTTCTAGAAAGAATTAGGATCCTGACAAGAGAAGAGGTCATCATAACGGCAGTCGGTGCTCTACTGGTATTCTGCCCCGTGTCTGAGAAAACACCGTATTCTCCTCATATTGATGTCAGTTGACTACCTCTACTCAATAACATAAAGTTATTTCCCTCAAATGCAGAAGGACCAGGACATCCTAAAAAGAATCTTCATTCTCCCCTAAACCAGTGGAATAGGGGCTTAATCACAAGGAACGACAACAGCCTGTAATTATTGGAATCAAGAGTCTAGGTCAGTGGTTGGCAAACTCATTAGTCAACAGCAGTAAACGGTGGCTCGAGCCGCGTGTGGCTTGCAAGCCACAGTTTGCCGACCACTGCCCTAAACTGTAGCCTTGATCAGTCTCACGTTCACATTTCCTCTCATGACTATGCTTAGGACCGGGGACCTACAGTACATCCGTATTGTACTGGTAGTTCTTTTAGTGATTAGATTTTGACCAGTATTCACTGGTCCTACTCCCAGGCAAAGGGATGTGGTTTCTGCTATGAAAACTTTACCAAATGAGCCCGCAAGTGAATCTACGGATAAAAAGACCCGCATCCTTCTCGCCGAGAGTTGTTTTGTGGGACTAAATCAGAGCATGTTCTGTGCAACGTGAGAGACGGACCTAGAAATTCTGTTTGAAGCCTGGTGCTGTAGCAGTTTCCTCTTTAAACTTCCCAGCGTCCACTTTTCTCCTGCCCAGAATGAGAATTGATTTTTAAACGATGTTTTATATGTTTCTCGTATCGTCTAACAGAAACGTGTAAAAGTGGAACGTGAGCTCGGGAGGGGCAGCCTGGTGATTAAGAGCTCGGGCCCTGGTGTCCACACAAATGCATTAGCATCGCGCTCTAGGTGTATACATTTACTAGGTTAAAGGTGGCAGCAGCCATTCCAACAACACCGTGGCTTACAGAACGAAGGGTTATTTCTCCTTCACGCTACATGCCTTCGCCGGTCGGCTGTGGCTCTGCCCCCTTGTGCCCAGTCGGAGCAGGGCCATTGCATTGCAGCGTCAGAGGGAAAGGAGAATGCCAGATTAAGCAACGGCTCTTGCAAGTCCTGCTCAGATATGGCACAAGTTAGCCACTCCCATCCCATTGGCCACAGGGAAGACACATGTCACACCAATGCCAATGGTCAGTGAGACGGAGTTGTACATTCTCCCCACTGTGAGGTACTGCCTGTCACAGAGCAACAGGTAGAGACCTGATCTTGCAGAGAGGAGGGTGAATAACTGGGGCAATTATATAATCCATGACACTAATTGTGGGACTTTGATCAACCTTAACTCTTGGTCTGCTTGTCTATAAGATAAAAAATAATAGTATGAGTGTCTACCCCAGAAATGTTATGAGGATGAATGTGATCATGTAAGATCCCTAGTATGTATAATGTCCAGCACAAAGCAGGCACTTGGTAGATTGTAGATACTCTTTCCACTTGTGACAATGTGTCCTGAGGTGTAGTCCTCAATGAGACTAGGTGAACTATGTTAATTAGATAGCTCCCTGTAGCTCCTCAGGTCAGCAAATGGAAGATTATCTCTCCTTCCTGCAAACCTCACTGGGTGATGCCATCAGGGACCCAGGCTTATCATCTCTAACCGTTGGCTTCCACAGTCTCCTGAGGGTTGACATCCAGACGGCAGATGAGGAAAGAGGGGGAATAGATGGTTATGTAGGAGCTGTTTGATGACCTAGGCCCGGAAGTAATTGTACCACTTCTGCCCATGTTCTCATTGCAAGGGTAGCTGGGAATGGTAGTTTAGCTCTGTGTCCTGGAGGAAGGGAAACTGGTAGGGTGAATACACTTGAGTCTTTGGCTTATATACCCAATGTTAAACATGCCCATTTGACTTCTTTGATATAAATGTCTGGCATCAAAGAATGACAGCTAATGTGGGTCAGGAATAGAGTGAGGCAGAGCAGACCATTTGTACCAATGCTCAAAGGTTCCCTGCTGGAAGTAGTATGTTGTGGAGCCCTAGAATCATGCTTCAGTGGTGCATTTTTTAAAAATAATTCGTTGGGAATCTTTTAACTTTTGGAGTGGGTATACTAGATTCTCACAAAAGAGATGCAAATGCCCATTGTTTGCCTTCTGGTAGCTGAACCATTAACTACAAAGAAGAGGTGACTTCACACCCAATGCTCAGGATCCAATGTCTGATCTTGATAGCTGCTCGCACACTGAGTCTAAGGATGCTGAAGAATTAGGTGCCGACTCCCAGTATCCAGCCCTTGCTGTTGACTAGCAATGTGCATTTTTTGTTTTGCTTCATGTAAAAATGCATAGGTCAGATACCTGCTCTAAGTTTAACGCTGAATTGATCTAACACTCGCCTGTGCCTCCTTAAACTTGATCGTGTAATTTGCAAGTAGTCTTTGAGAACCCCTGCCTGTCTCAAGACGAGCAGGTACCCTTGGAAACTTAAGTCTATACCTTTTTGTTAGAAGGGAGAGACAAGCTTTCATGACAAACTTACAGTCTAGGAAAGAGAAATGTCAGAAGGAAATGGGAGAAAGCTGGGAGAGAAAGAGCCAGAATTATGGCAATGGTTCATAATGCTGCCATCTCATTTCCACGCTTCCAACCTGGGTGCCAGAAGCACCCAGAAGTTTTCGATTCCTGTTTTAATATAAGAGTCTCATCAATTATTCTTTACATAATAGACACAATCAGTGCGATAAGAACGGTGCACTCTCGGGAAAAGCCACATTACAAAAGCGAAATAGAGGGCTTATCATGGCAAACCTTGGTGCAGTCAAGTGAAGAAGAATCATAGTTATACAATTGCTTACTTCTACTTAAAATATGTCTTGATGCTCTGAATATTTCCAGAGTTTTGACCTTTAATAGCCACAGCCTGTATTGTTATGGCTCCTTGGACCAGTCAGTCAACAAATCTTTAAGTTGGATCTTCTATGTAAAGAAGGCAGAAGGGGAAACAGGGAAAATGTCCCAATAACAGCCCTCAGAGGCACTAGACTTTAAGGAAATAAGAGCATCAATAAAGTAATCATGTAGAAAAAAAGAGAAACATGCATAAAACAAGACGGGGCTGGACTCGAAGGGAGAGGGGCGTTCATAAGGGCCCATGTCGATAGGAAGCATCTGCAGATATGGTGGGAGGTAAGGAGTCTCGGAGGAGAGGAGGGTTTCAGTGGGGAAAGGTAGCAGGGAGGGCTTTCCAAATGACAGATTCACCTGCATCCAGGGAGTATGGGCAATGAGGGTGGATCAGCAGAGGGACGGAGAAAACCGAGAGCCAGGCATAGGCATGAAACATGAGGTCATAGATCTCTGAGAAGTAACTGCTTTGAGAGGAACAAGAGGAAAGAGCCAGAGAGATTTTGATTTGGCAGCCATGGAAATGCTGGGATCCTGAGACAGCTGGATGCTGACAGGAGGGAAGAAGAACAAAGCATGCTCAGAGCAGTAACTGGCAACAGAAAAATGGTCCCACTTTAGTGCCTCCAGTGGTGCTGAAATCCAAGATCGCTCCTGAGCGGAGAGACCAGCTGATGATGGACTCAGCCCAAGAAAGCTCTCCCATCACACCCCGTGAGCAAGAGGGATTGCACATGGCCGCCGTCCAGGTGTGGCGTTGAGGTCATTCCAGTGAATAAATAACGCGGAGGGAAGAAGGCCAAGTGAGCCCTACCACAATGACTTAGACTGAGGTGAGAGCAGGACTTGTCATGCTCACTGTGAACCACTAACTGCAGCATTTAAGAGCATGTCTTTGGGGATTTATCCTTCCCCGGGCACTGTAGGGACAGGTATGCCCAGGCTTATGAATGGGATATTTGTTAATTCTTTTAAAAAATATTTTTATTGATTTTAGAGAGGAAGGAAGGGAGAGAGAGAGAGAGAGAGAGAGAGAGAGAGAGAGAGAGAGAGAGAGAGAATGAGAGAGAAGCATTGATTGGCTGTCTCCTGCACTCCCCACACTGGATATCGAGCCAGTAACCTGGGCATGTGCCCTGACAGGGAATTGGGAATTGAACCCAGGAACCTTCAGTCCTCAGGCTGATACTCTACCCACTGAGCCAAACAGGCTAGGGCAGATATTGATTAATTCTGAAGGTAACAAGACGGTTTAATGTTGGGATATAAAGCAGAGAGGAGACCGGACTGTTATCTCGTTTGCAAAACCAATGTTGCTTGATAGTCATCTCATAGTCATTCAGAGTTATACATGTCAAACAACAGCATTCTCTCTGCCCATCACTTAAGGGTTCATGGGGGTCCCTGGGGATTTTGCCTGGCTCAGAACAGCATGAATGAGGCCATGAGAAACCTGGAGCCCTAGCTGACTCCTCTCAGAGTTCCCACTGAGCTGCCACCAATGAAAAAACATGCAATTACAAGCTCCCTTAGTCCAGGAATAAACCTCAGTGGCCACTCAGCACAACGTGAGGGGTAGGTCAGTTCTAGAACTACCAAATAAATGAAGATCCTTTCACAAGACCTCCAAATCACAAAAGCAATGGGCAGAAATACCTTGCCCTGGATTTTGTCTTTCAGGGAAATTGTTGGGCATGCATCACTGAGATGAGAATTTTGATTCTCTCTTCCTGTTGTGTGTGTTAAGTGGCCTTTATTTTAACCAGCATTGCTGAATCCTTTGTGACTCATGGCTAAGGTGGGGAGAGCAATGAGGTGATGTGGGCTCTGGGTAATAATGGCTATGATGATGTGGGGTTATTGAGTCAGGAAGTATACCTTGCCTGAAAATTCCTTGTTACACATAATCACCAAAACAATCCCAAAGTCATCCATCGTAGCCCACCTATAATGTGTGTAAATCCTGGATGTTAGGGCAACTGATGAAGAAGATGACACTGCGGTCATAGTGGCACACAAAACTGGAGATAGGAATTTAATTAAAATCCCCAAATATTTTCAAATAAACTCTCAATTTTTGCCACTGAGTTAACAAGATTTTCTTTAAACAAGCCATTGTTAAACTATAACTAGATCTTTTCTGGTTACCATTTGCAACCAATCCAAAGTAGCATCAGGAGGCTATTAGCACTGAGGAGGGACCCTGGGTGCCCTTGTGAGAAATCAGAATCCTTATCCGACTGCCCAAGATCTTACAATTCGCACGTATTTTTCTGGTTCATGCCTTTCTCCACAGAAGGAATCTGGACCCAAGTTACTTCTTTCCTTGCTAGATTTCTAGATGAGCTGGAATGAAGCCACACTGGCCCACGGAGAGCCACAGGCAGAGCGCTAAGCCATGAGCCCGCATACCCATCATGGCTTCTTTCCAGGCTGGTTCCGGACACAGGGAAGCCGGTTGGGTCATCTGTGCGTCATGTTCTAACCACAAAGCAGATCCATCCACTCTGTGCCCTGACAGCACCCCCGGGGTCTCATAAACGACCAATCCCACTGAGTTGACTAAGAAAGGACAAACCTTGGGGAGGCCCCTGGAACCTTAACACAAGCAAAGGATCTTAGAGAGTGGGAAGAGGGAGGACAGAAGTTGTTAATAAGCAGAGAGAAGATATATGCAAGAGGACCATCTGAAACCAGAGCTTCTCACACGGGCTGAGTTTTAAGGGGAGGGAGGGTAACCTTTTGGCTGCATCTCAGAGAAACCAAGAGGACAAGCTAAGTAACTCCTTGAGTTAAAAGCCCAGGTTGCTAAATATGAGGTGTCCATTGGGGTATATTTGAAAATGTCACCAAAATCCAAGGTCATGTTCTTATGATTGACTTCTCTCGCGCTGTGGCCACTCTTCCGTGGGCCTCATGGTGCAGCCACTGCACGGGCTGATGCCTGCCTGCACACTTTTTGTCTGTGCCAGGCTAGAACCCTTTGCCAACACAGGGTAGACTCAGTCATTGCTGCTCACCTTCTGTGTTTCTCCCTAGGAGTTCCATGAAAGAACCACTCAACGTGTGATGTTTGAATAATATTTCTGTCATGTCTCACGTCTTCTGATTCCCATCCAACTATTAGAAACTATTTAAATTATAAAAGCTTGGTTTGGGAAATGAATATAGGTTATGTAATGCCATGCAGTCAAATGACAACCATCTCTAGAAGTTCAGAGAGGACCCGCTGAACAAGAAATAAAACACATAAATCCTGTGAATCAGAGGGAGACGTGAGATGAAAAGAGATTTTTTTCCCCCTTACAGACATTCACCAGGGAAAACATCTATTTAAATGTCACTCAAAACACAGTCTCTGAACGGAGGAGGAAAAGGAATCCGGAGTTTCCAGTGGGACGAGAAGGTGGTGTGTGCTTCCCTGAGCCGTGTCAAAGTGGAGCTCGGTCATTCGCGGGTCATTGGTTCCTGACAGGCCCGCATGGCTGCTTTCCTCTGCGCTGCTCTAAATATCTCCAGAAGCCAAGCCTGCGCCGCCAGCTGGAACCACAGTTCCTTTCACCAGCCCTGAGAGACTGGCGTTCACGCTGAGGCATGTTGTCCTGTGGAGTGAGCATTGACAGGTGCTGAGCCCTGGGAAAGGAGTTCTTTAACTTCTGTCTCTACCGGGTTTCCCAGCTCTAAAACAGGGACCACTCCAGAAAACAAGATCTCTAGCCTCCGCTTCTAAGAGGACATGGGAAATTATAATCAGCAATGGAAGGATCTTACACTTAAAATGCCAAGTATACACGTTGCTTCCGGAGGCAGATGCTCCTTAGAGCTTGACTTGTAGGCCTTTAGGAAAGAAACAAGCCCAGCTGGTGTGGCTCAGTGGTGGAGCATCGAGTTAATGTCCCCATGGTGTTTGCTACCGGCTAACGTGCTGCCTAAATTAGATGCTGGTTTCCATGCTATCCTGTCACCTGCAATAGAAGGTCAGGTCCTCCGAGGTACAGGTTTTCTCTGTTTTGTTCACTGGTTGTATTTGTCAGGGTTCTTTGGAGAAACAGAACCAAAAGGAGATTTATATCTATATCAGTATACCTAGACATAGGTATATATCTCCCTTTTGCTCTAGGTGTGGATAAATGAAATATAGACATAGGTAGATGCAGATGAAGCAATTTATTAGGAGGAATGGTCCATGCAGTTATGGAGGCTGAGAAGCCCCAGGATCTGCCATCTGTAAGCTGGATCCCCAGGGAGCCAGTGGTGCCATTCAGCTCAGGTCTGGGGGTCTGGGAGCCGGGGGATCTGATGATGTCAATGCCAGTGTGAGGGCAGGAGAGAGCAAAAGGCGATGCCCCAGCTCAAGCAGTGAGATGGGGATCCGAGGGTGAGGGGGTAAATACCTCCTTTTATTTCTCCTGCTGTTCTACCAAGGCCCTCTGTGGATTGGATGAAGCCCACCCATATGGGGAGGGTGCATCTGCTTTACTGAGGGTATTAATTCAAATGCTGACCTCATCCTAAACATCCTCACAGACACACCCAGAAATATTCAGCCTGGTATAGGAAGGGGGCATCAACCTGACAAAATCAGCCATTGCACTGGTGAATCCTTAGTGTCACAAACGCTGCCCAGCCCTAGGAGGTACTCAACACTGATGAGTAACTGTAGACTGTCATTGTGATGGCTGTGTTGTAAGCAGTTCTAAAACACGTTTGCTGCGCATCTGTAACATTCTGGATTCCGAGTTGTTTTCCTTCTTTGTCGTTGTCAACACTGCTATTATCAGCATCCTACACATACCACGCACATAGCATTGGAATGTCTCTTTAGGATGAAGTATTGTAAAGGTAATGGCTGGGTAAAAGCTCTTGTTCCATTTCACCAAATTGCCTTCCAGAGCAGCTTCACCTATTTCCCTACCTCCAGAGCCCAGCAAAAGGACACTCCCTGATCCGCTGGTCCATTGACCACATTAGCAACCTAACTGGATTCAGAGATGTTTAAAGAAACTGGATCAGGACCTAGCCAGTTTGGCTCATGGACTGAAGGGTCTCAGGCCCTATTCTGGTCAAAGGCGTGTACCTTGGTTGCAGGCTCAATTTCAGGCCCTGGCTGGTGTATGTATAATAGAAGGCAACCAATTGATGTTTCTCTCTCTGTGTCTCTTCTCTTGACCTCAGTTGATGATTAACAAAAAAGAAAGAAAGAAAGAAAGTAAGAAAGAAAGAAAGGAAGGAAGGAAGGAAGGAAGGAAGGAAGGAAGGAAGGAAGGAAGGAAGGAAGAAAGACAGGAAGGAAGAAAGACAGGAAGGAAGAAAGACAGGAAGGAAGGAAGAAATTGAACTGGTCCTTCTCAGCTATGAGAATCTGTGTCCACTTGAGCCACACAGACCAGACCAATTATAAAAAAGAAATTAGTATCAGACATTGGGCAAAAACTTTCCTATGGTGGATCTTACATAAGTTTTCAGAAATAAAGACTAAGTCATTAAGCCATCTAATTCTCACAAGAACCCCATAAAGAAGGTCACATGGTAGGTACTCAATACGGGGTATTGTCCCATTCAGTAGATTGTGAACCAGAGACAAAGTTCATACAGGTGCGTCGTGCAAGATAACCAGGACTGTACTCAGTCACAAATCCTAATATTTGGCCTTGAACTCTTCCCACCTCTACTCTTTCAACATTCTTCCAATCTGTGAGTAGACAAGATGTGTTCTGGATAAGAGGTTTGAAAAGAGTCAGTAAAACTGTGGTATAGCTTCTTAAAATACTATCGTGACTTTTAGACTTGAGGGCTAAGGAGTTGTGGAAAGAGAGAGGATGGAGGGAGAGAGAGAGATAAAAGAGGTTGGAAAGGAGGGAGAGAGGAGGGAGAGAGAGAGAGAGAGAGAGAGAGAGAGAGAGAGAGAGAGAGAGAGAGAGAGAGAGAGAGAGAGAGAAATCCAGTCCAGCAGGGACAGTTCCCTAACAATAGCTTTGTAGTCTACTTGGCCATAGTTCAGGGCCAAAACAGTTTTTCCCTCTGAGTTCACAGACTATTATTAGTTCCACATGCACAAGAATATCATTAAAGAGATGCCCTGATTTGTCCTGAGATGGCACACAGAAGTAAAAAGTCTCTTCCCATTGCCACCCTCAGTCACCCCTCCCTAGGCGCATCTCAGCAAAACATCTTTCCATAGACATCTCTCCCTTATTAGCTGGTTTCCCCTCAAAACATAAGAAAAGTACACTCATGTGAGGGTAGAAGGTTTTTACTTCTTAACAAAAGGAAAAATATCCTTTTTTGGTTTTTTTACTGTGTGAGATTTTTACCTGTCTTATTTAAAACGTTGAAAAACACTTTCTTATCAAAGCAGGATACTTAACAGTTTTATCTGCAAACATCAATGGAGAAATAGTAACAAGATGGCAGCCATTGTTAGCATCTGTAAACTTAGCATACGCTAACAGGAAAAGAAGTCTCTCCCCCTGACCATGACTTTCATTTTAAAAGGTGAGCTGCCTAGATATTATAATGAGTCAGTTCTCCCAATGCCTGTGACACCCAGTGCTTGGGTGTCACCCATGTTTGACAGATGGAAAGACCAATGCTCAGGAGGAAATGGCATCCGCCCCCCAGCAACGCATGAAGTTCATGGATTCCAGTCTGTGACTCTCTCCACCGACTCTAGCCTTTCTAGAGCAGAAAACAAAAACAGCAGCACATTATTGGCATTTATTTTTAATTTAAAAGAAATGAAATCCGCTGGGACAACCTTTGAAAGGCACTTTGCAGTGGCCCATCTGGAGTGGAATTTTCCATGGCCAGCACAGAGGGAGCCAATGGATGACCACTCCAATGAAACACGAGGCTCCTGGTGCCAGGCTAGACTCAGCACTGAAGGTGCTCAGACAAACAATGTCCCAGGGCAACCTGGCCCCCGGGGCCGGACAGCTGTCACAAACCACACTCACACACACTCACACTCACACATCCACACTCAGATACACTCATGCACTCACATTCACACACAGACACACACACACACACACACACACATACACTCACACATATTCACACACACCAACTCACACACACTCATACACACACATTCACACACAGACACACACCACACTCACACACACACAGACACACACACACACCACACTCACACACACTCACACTCACACATCCACACTCAGATACACTCATGCACTCACATTCACACACAGACACACACACACACACACACACACACACACACATACACTCACACATATTCACACACACCAACTCACACACACTTATACACACACATTCACACACAGACACACACACACACCACACTCACACACATTCACACACACACACAACACACACTCATACACATACCACACTCACACACATTCACACACACACACAACACACACTCATACACACACATTCACGCACACTCACAGTCACACACACTCAGACATACACATTCACACACACTCACACACATTCACGCACACGCACACACACACACATACACACACACACTCACACTGAGTGTTTGGTCCCACAGGCCTCAAATGAGCATGCTCACCTCCGAGCCCACCTGCTGCCTGCAGGTCTCAGGAGTGCAGGGGCCTCCACCCAGCCATGCTGTGGCCTCCAGGTTCACACTGGGGCCCCAGGACGGTCCCCTCTGCACCTTACAGCCCCCCAGAAAATGCCTGTCTATCCCCAATACCGCTGCGGCACAACCAAACCCACCAACAAGTGCATGAGAGGCCCCGGGCCCCACACCAACCTTATTATCACCAATGGAACCAGTGATGAGATCGCTGGGCTCGGCAAAGGCCTTTGGGAACCTCCGCCAGGTATGGGCTGAGAGATGCTCCGCAGACTCTTGGGGGAAACAGTCCTGTTTCTATGGCGATGTCACCGGGAAGACCTTGGCCACCACAAGGTGCTACCCTGAGGCCTCGCCTGCCTCTCCGCCCCTCAGGACAGGGACTGGACCGGGCGCCGCTGTCAGGCTGCGGGCGGAGTGGTCTCCGTTGCCCTTGTCTCCACCTCACAGCCCCTCTGTCCCTGACCAGGCCGCCACCACCACCACTGGCCCCCCAGAAGCCCTCAGCAGGTGACATGCCCCCCACTCTATCCTGGGTGACTCCAGGCCCCTCCCACTTTGCAGAAGCTGAACTGGGTGGGTCTTGATCAGTAGACTTTTGAGGACAAAGCCATCTGCCTCAGAAACCCTTAAGACAAGTCTTTCTCTCACTCCTCTCTAACTGCCGGGACCATTATTGGGGTTTTAGGAGAAGGCTGGCCGGCGTCACATGGAGGCTGTGTGTATTTCTCTTCCTCGTGTGGCCTGTGGATTCTCAGTTAGAAATTAGGAAGCCTGACTCTGTGTGCACAGCTTTAAAACAAAGGGACCATCGCTAGGGGCCTTAGGAACACATGAACTTGGAATCACCACTCCCATGTTAACAGCCAAACAGAAATATTGGAGAAAATGTGTCTATATGGGTGCCTTTTTCCCCTAAGAACCCCATATCTAGGGGGCCCACGAGTGGTCCCCAAAGTTGCGAGCCAGGTTTCCCAGGCTGTACGTGAAGATTGCGTGTGGGAGTTGAGGGGTACAAGCATTGATCTTGTGCTCTAGTTAGTGTTTCTCAAAGTTTATGCACAGGAACCTTCGGGGGCTCTGGTGAAAATGCAGATTCCGATTCAGTACGGGGGGGGGGGAGGGGGGGAGGGGGCAGCCTGGATTCTGAGTTTCCTTGGTGATGCGGGGCTTCAAGACCCTAAGTCACGTCCTTGAATGCCTGCTCCCTGGGTGAGTTTAGAGACATCGAGGGAGGAGAGAGAGGGAAGCCTTCGATCTGAGCTTCCCAGCACCCCTCTATGGTTATGTTTTGAATGGTTAATCAGGAATGATAAGGCTTCCTGGAGTGAAAAGGCCATAGAGGATGCCAGGGGCGTGATTGCGTCACAACTTGACAGATCACGTTAGGACTGCAGAGGGCAGAACGCTGGGGGAATCCGGGAGGAGAAGGGAAGCCATGGGGCCAGCACGGAGCCCTGCTTGTTTGTGTCTGTTTCTGTTCTGGACACCGCTCTGGGTTATGTATATGGCGTCTCCTGCCAAAGTGAATTACTGGAACCTGGGAGAGGTTATTTATTGAAGTATCTTGGAATTAAATTCCACCTTTCACAATCTTTTTAAAATAAACATCTCGGAGAGGAAGGACCAGGGAAGTCAGGGCTGCTGTCTTCGGAACAATAAGCTCTCAGGCCTGAGCTCAGAAGCAAGGCCTCGCCGTCGGACAGGAAGGTCAGAAAGCAGCCCTTCCAACGGAGGGAGGGCAGTGAGCCGAGAAAGGTCCTCCCTGAGTCGCTGCCAGGTGGCAGTTGGCCACTTAAATGGGGTGTTCAGGGGTCGGTTCTGACAAAAGGCATCAGCCTTCTTCTACAAAAAGGAGGACAGCGTGAAAGGGACACCCAGGCTCTGAGTAAAAGCTGCCAGATGGACAAGGTGGGGCTGACATTCTCAGGATGCCCGCTTTCCCGAATAGCGGTTTCTTCTTAATAAAATTCTTACACACTCCCTAATAAAATCGTTAGAACTGCGGTGATTGGCAGTAGTAGACAAGCAGCAGTGGAAAAGCAGGAGGTTGCCTCGGCCATCCTAAGCCTCACACCCATTCTGCACCCCTTTTCCCAACTTGTCTCCCCAACTTTCCCCAGCCTTTAGTTTCTGCCATCACCTCCACCCAGTTCCTTGTACTAACGAGTGACTGACCTACAGAAGGTCTAAATGAGCAACCTGTCTTCTAACTCGCCCAAATACGCTCTACATTTCCCAATCCATCCATATCTACCACCTATTTTTAAAAAGCCCCATTTTCTACAAGGATACAGAAGAAAGGTGGTCGAATAGGAATGTCCATTAACTCTGGAAGCGGGAGCTCGAGTGTTTGAGTATTCCGTGGCCTCCCGGAATGTGTGCTGTGCTTTGTAAGAACTATTAAGAAATGAAGTGAGTGGCTTTATTACCGGCCAGATTGATGACGAGGCTGTCCCTTCCGAGGAGGGGGCACCGCCTGAGTGTCCCTCTCGCCATTACCTGCACTTAATTGGGATGCTCCGTGTGACCTGCAGCGGCTCCACACACTGCCTGCACATTAGCTTCTCCAGAGCAGATTCTATAATACACCCGTGTCTGCTTCTCGCCCCCAAACTAATTAAATCGGGATCACAGCGAGGGGCAGCCTCTGCACTGGTGTGTTTTAAAAGCTCCTCGCATGGGGCCAGTGGGCAGCCAGGGCTGAGAGCCATTGCTTCAGAGAACACTCGTCAGGATGCTTTAAAAAGGAGCTTGCAAGTTCTTCAGCACTTAAGCTCCCAACGTGAACATATTTCATCTTATTGCCAAAGATTATTTGAAAGTTACGTGATGTGTATCCCCTTCCCCACCATCCTATATTCCCTTTCCACCCCACATCTACCACCCTTGACCCACACACTCCCATTTCTTCCATCACTATCACTGTCATTACCACCACCACTTACACCATCACTGTCATTACCACCACTACAACCATCATTATCATTACCATCACCACCACCATTACTACCTTCACCATCACCACTACCACCTCCTCTACCATCACTACCATCACCTCTATTATCATCGCCATCACCTCTATCCCACCACCGCCACCACTACCATCACCTCTATCACCACCACAACCACCACTATCTTCACTACCACTACCTCCATCACCACCTCCACTATCACCAACACCATTATCAGTACCATCAGCAACAATAACAAGAATTAAAAGGGGTAAAATACAGAGCTAAGGCGCTTATCTTGAATTATCAGCTCTTGTATTGGGGCATTCACACCTTTAACATTTATATCAGAGAGGGTCATCCTGGGGGCCTTGGAGCTGGGAGTAAAACAGGTGCATCCTGGGCACCTACAACAATATGAGGTTGAATTGGATATAAGAAACCCTGGAATCAGTCTCTTTATCCAAACAGCCTACAAGTTGTCAATCTATCAATCTCCCCTTACGCAAAATTAAAATATATATTAAAGTTTACTATGTTGAAGTTTTAGGGATACATTCTAAGCAATGCTTCATAATCCTTGGTTTTCCAGCCAGTATGAATCCTTGGTAGGTGTGAGGCCACTTTTGATCAGTGTATAAAAGGTATTTTTGCTACAACTAAAATGATATACTGTGCAGGGTGGGCAGAGAGAAAGAGAGGGGTCCCTAACTTGCCAACTTGCTCTTGTAACCAGGTGCTCACCTTCCATCCATGCAGCAGGCACTGCTGAGAGCCCCGCCAGGAATGACCTGTGGGGACAGACAGGAGCACACCCCGGCTCGGGCTTTTGTTCCTCTCCTTCCCTCTGTGACCACCTCTCTGGTAGCTGAGCGTTATTTACTGAGACTCGGGAGGCCGGGGTATGCCCTCAGAATTCCTTGTGTTTCATTTCAGGGAGAACTTTCTAGAATCTAGCAGACTTCCCATGCACATTATTTTACAGGAAACATTGGTGCAAAGTTGCCCCCACATGCCATCTCGCTGTATTTGGTTTTGAAAGCTTTTGCGGGGAAACACAGTAGGTGCAGCTTCCCGTGGGCTGGCTGTGGCTGTCTTGCTTGGATGGGGGCGGGCAGGCAGAGCGACAATCGCTCCTCTCCTGGATCGCCCACTGGGGTCCAGCCCGTGCCAGTGGGACGTGCAGAGGGACCTTTTGACACACGTTCTATTCTCCACTCCCCGTTCTACTCCTTTGTGTGTGCTTTACATTCCCACGGCTCTTTCTATTCCAGAGGCAGAGCCTCGGGGTGTATTGCAGGGTGTGTGGGAGGTCTGAGTCCAGTCACAGGGCGGGGTGCGGTTCAGACCTACACTGCCGGCCAGGTCAGGGGCCTGGAGCCATGTGGCCCAGAGCGGAGGGGGGCCTGGAGGCAGAGCCTCTGTGTCAGATGCTCTCAGCAAGGTGCTCTTTGGGAGAAACGGGCCCCTCCTGGGAGCCAATGCTCACCTCTACAGACCTCACATCCTGGCTGCAAAGCACTTAGCCCAGTGATCGGCAAACTCGTCAGTCACCAGAGCCAAATATCAACAGTACAACGATTGACATTTCATTTGAGAGCCGAAAACCGACTTATTCGCATGGGCCAAGAAGTTTCAGTCACACTGAACGTGGTGTTTTCTGGAAGAGCCATACTCAAGGGGCCAAAGAGCCGCATGTGGCTCGCGCTTGAGGAACTTAGAGGAACATGGTGAATGCCACACCTGATTTCCCTGAACCGCATCAAGACCAGGATGCGGCAAGGCAAGTGTGTACCTGCCGGCGAGGGCCAGCTCGCCCCTAGGAGTGACCCCAAAAGATGTGCGAGTCCGTCCTAGCCCGGGTGCCTGGATGCGGCCTCCTGTGGAGACAGTTTTTGCAGATGTCACCAAGTCCAGAGAAGGTCATTGCCTGGACCTAATCCAGTCCGCCACGTGTCCTTGTGAGAGAGGAGAGACCGTGGTGATGGGGCGGGCAGAGGCCATGTGTGGCCGAGGCAGAGGCGGCGCGGTGTGTCTAACACCCAGGAAACGCCCAGAATCGCTGGCAGCACTGGGAACAAAGAGGGGGCCCAGAGCAGGTCCCCTTCAGGCCCCCAGTGGGTTCTGCCAGCACTTCGATGTGGGGCTTCTGGCGCCCAGAACTGTCAGAGAACAGGTTTCTGTGCTCTAACCCACCAGCTGTGGCCCTCTGTGACACGCCGCCAGGGAACAGATGCCCCGCCCGAGAACCTTCCTCTGGGGCACCCGCACCCCCACAGCCCTCCCCTGGGCCCCTGCCTCTGCATGAACCCCTTCTCCCAGGACTCCGCGCGGATGTTCTATGGAGCAGGGCGCACCCCCAGCCTTGTTGTCCTGTGAAATGGAAGGCTCTCTGCCTTCGGAGATAATCTCTGAGGAACTGCAAGTAGCAATCTCATCCTCGCAAAGCTCAAGGCATTGGAGGCGAAACTGGACGCCCCCCGGCCTGGACCCCACCCAAGCCCCACTCCCTGGGAAGCAGCTGACAAACAGCCCACGTGGGTCAGCCCCCAGGGCTGTGGCTCACATGTGTGCAGGGCTGCTGCCCGCCCAGCCCTCCCTGCTGCCCTGCAGACACAGCCAGGCCTGGGCACGGCTGGCGCAGTGATTATCTGCTGCCTGGTCCCCGCCCCAGGCTCCCCACCCTGGTCTGTGTCCTAACCTCACGGTCTCTGCTGGCCCTCCGACTCCCAGCGCCGCTCTGGGCCTAGTGTCGGCTCTCTCTCAGGTTTGCAAGTTCCCGGGGCCAGCCTTGAGCAGATCGGGTGCCAACCTCCTCCGAGTTGCCATCTTCACATCTACCTCCAGCCCCTCCTATCTCCAGCGCAAGGAGCCGGCTGGGGGCACCCACACTCGCTCACCTCCCCCACCGAGGGAGGGAGCTTATCTGCACTCGGGAGAAACTGCTGATCTTCTCCCCAGACCTGGGACCCAAGCGTTTTCTGCTCCTCCGTCCCTGGCTCCGAGCCTGCCATCGGCAGCCAGACTCCCGGGAGCATAGACCTCAGCCCCGCTCTCACCTTCAGGGGCCCTGGCACCCAAGCCCGTCTGGGATGGCACAGCCGAGAGCCCTCGCTGCCTGGCTTCTTCCTGGAGGGCCCCGTTGTGCTTAAGCAGAGCGCTGGTTGACCAGCAAGTCCGGGAATAAGGAGGGGGGCCTGCCTTATTCCTGGATGTATAGGGTGGTGCGGGCTGAACCTGCTTCGCCGCTTGCCTAGCTCAGAGCGCTGCTCAGTAAGTCACGGCAATCCCACAGAGCTATTTGCTTGGGATTTCAAGTCACAGGGATTTCAAGAAACAGGTAGAATAGGAGCATATTTATAAGAAATGTTAGCTCCGTTCCTTTCTAAAGAAGGCAATTCTTTTTAAAAATAAGAACATAAATGCAGCAGTAGTCACAATGGAACATGACATTACAACTCCACGCGAGTTTGAAACTAGCGTTTTGCTGAGTTTTCTCCTCGGAGCCTCGGCCTTTCAGAGCCAAATGCTTACTGCTCTCACTGCAGAGGGACAGAGGACAGGAAGCCGCAAAAAGACATCAGCCCCTCAAGGAAACCCTGTAGCCATTAAGGCCTATTGAGGACTTTTTAAAACAGATATTGTTATTGATGTGAGAGAGAGGAAGGGAGAGGGAAGGAGACAGAAACATCAATGATGACAGAGAATCATTGATGAGCTGCCTCCTGCATGCCCCACACTGGGGGTCGAGCCCACAACCTGGGCATATGCCCTGACCGGGAATTGGTTCAAGGGATGATGCTCAACCACTGAGCCACGCCAGCCAGGCTATTGAGGACGTTTTGACTTAAACGCTTTCTTTAAGAAAATCTCATGATCCCTTTCCTCTTTCATTTTTCTCCTCCAACTTTTGTTGATCTTGCCAAATGTCACCCTAAGTGTATGGACTGGACGGGCTGTGCAATGCTCCGGGGAGAGGGGCAGATACTATGCTTCCACACTGGCTGAGCACCTGGTGCTCTGTTAAGTCACACTAAAACCACTGAGGAAAGAAGGCCCCTGGGGAAGGAGCAGGAGGGAGGCAAGCAGCTGCCAGGCACAGCTCTGGACAGCGCACATGGGGTCCGGCAACATTTCTGCCCCATCTCTGCGAGGGCAAGCAGGTTTAAGTCATAGCAGCCTGCCCAGCAGGTGTGGCTCATGATTGAGCATCGACCCACGAACCAAGATGTCATGGTTCTGTTCCTGGTCAGGGCACAGGCCTGGGTTGGGGGCTCGATCCCTAGTGTGAGGCATGCAGGAGGCAGCCGATCAGTGATTCTCTCTCCTCATTGATGTCTCTCTCTCTCTCTCTCTCTCTCTCTCTCTCTCTCTCTCTCTCTCTCTCTCTTTCTCCTTCTCCCTTCTTCTTTGAAATCAATAAAAATACATTTTAAAAATAAATAAACCACAGCGGCCTGTTAGCCTACTCAGAATTTAATGCCACTCATTCCACCTTGGGTGTGATGCACCAACAGGATATGCCAGCTCTTTCCTTTCATTTGGGAAGCGAATCGTTTATTGGATTTTATCCGTTGGGGGAAGAAGCATTCACAGACCAGCGATGGTTTTCCCATGTGCCTCCTACCGAGAGCCACCTTGACACCATTAGATAAAAACCATAGCATGTTCACATGTGGTCAGCTCTCCTCTCAGCCATTGACTGATGTCTAATCACAGATAATGCCAGTGGCAGGAAGCCAGGCTAGTCCTGCCTTAGACATGTGTAGGCCTGGGAAGTGGGGGGGGGGTGAGGGGACTCCTGGTTTAACCATCAGAACTGGACCCGTGGTCATGGTTGTCAGAGTGGGCATGGATCTATTCGCCTTCTCTGTGCTCCCGCCGCTGTGGACTGACCACGGTAAGGTCAGCTCTTCTGTTTAAGGACCTCGGCCACACAGGAGGCTGAACAGGGTTTCCAGGGAGACTGGTCGAGCTCAAGCATCGGCATTCAGTGTTGGGAAGTTGAGGCGAGGTGGCATCAAGTCTGGTGTGTTGGGGCTCTTGTTTGATCTTTCCAAAATATGCGATTTCAGGGCTTAAATGATCCAAAATGCTGCTCTGAACTTGGACTTGGCCAACTTACTGGTTTGCCCCTGAGTTGTCCAGATTGCGTTTACACGGGTCTGCCGTGAACACTTCTTACTGTGTGTTCAGTTATCGGCCCACAGGGATGCAAATCCCTGACTGGCATGTTGAGGTTTCATATATCCACAGGAAGATGTCTCTGAAGATGGTTGAATCCTGACTCCCCATTATTAGTTGGGCAAGTGATGTCCTCACCTCTGAATGCCTGTTTGCTCATCTGTGAAACGGAAATAAGGAGCGTTCTCATCTCTAAGCATTTGGTGAGAATGAAGCCAGACTGTGTGTATAAAGCATTCACTTCAGAGCCTCATGCGGTGGGTGCCCAGTCTCGGCCCGTTCGCAGCATTTGCCCCGGGCCAGTGCTAGGGAGAACCCTATCCTGGCGTCGTCTGGAGATTCCCAGACATTTCTGAGCAAGGGGCCCTGCATTTTCATTTTGCAGTGGGCCCCAAAAACTATGCAACCTGAACCCAGAAATGTCAGTTCCTATCGATTGTTCCCCTTGGTATTTCTTTATTGCCATGCTCAACACACAATCGAAACTCGCGGATCATTATTCGTTACCCTGTAACTGCATTTACCACCCAGCAACACCATTAGGGCTCTGAGTCATCCGGTAATAAACAGCTGAGGGGCGGAGAGGCCCGCGGGAGGTGCCCCTGCACAGCAGCACCGTGAGCAAACACGGGAGCTCCGCTTGGGGGAAGATGGGGCGTGAGCTGCTGGCGGGCACTGGCCCTGAGCCGGCTGCTATGGGAAAGGTCAAGGCTGTCCTTCGACCTTCCACCTGATTCAGAGAGGATTACTCAGCTTTAATTTTCACGTAAGCACTGAAGTGTCAGACCGGTGGGCAGGAAAATCAAAACAATGAACTGTTAGCTTTCACATACCCAGCCCAAACCTCAGGAGCATAGAACCACCGCAAGTAAACCCGAGGAAGCCAGAGCAGACCGTGGGCTTGGAGCAGCCTGGCCTGCAGGGGAATTAGAGCCTGGTCCCTCCACAACTCCATCCATCCCCACCCTCACCTGGCTCTCCAGGTGGGTGGGAGACAGGAGCTCTGGGGGGAGGGAGGAGGAGGAGGGGGAGAGAGACAGGATGTTGGGGGGGCTTGGCATTTGGGATTCATAGGAAAGGGAGGGACTCCCCCTGGAGCTGGGCTTGGGGACACGGAATGAACGTGGCAGGCTGTAGTCCTGCCCTCGGGAGGCAGGCTTCTGCTTTTGGTTCTTTTTCTCTTTACAAAAGTAACTCTGACATGGGCGAGAGGTGTGGTTCACGTTGGAGGGGCTGGCCACGTCTAGAATCAGTGGTAGAGTCGGAACAGACCCCCAGCCAGGCTGGGCTGAGGGCAGTGGAAGTACTTGTCTCCCACCGGTAGGTCCCTGCTGTCGGGACCTCGGGGTTCATCGGAAGGGTACTGCTGGGCCTCAGGGTGACTGGGCATTGTCGGGGATCAGAAGGAGGGTTTGGGTCAGGTGATGGCCGGGTCCCAGCATGTTTTTAAAGGACAACCATGGCTGCAGTGTTGAGACTAGATTTTCAGGGACGATGATGGATGCAGAGGGGATCAGGAGGGAGGTGGTGGGGCGGGAGCATGAGTCGGGAGACCAAGGGAGGTCTGGGCTGGGGATGTAAGAAGTAAGTTATAAATTTGACCGCCATCAGCACTTACACCAGAGAGAGAATGTCTGTGCCCTGGGGCATCACAGATAATGAGGAATGAGCGGGGAGAGAGAGAGAAAGAGGAAGGAAGGGAAAGGCAGCATGTCAAGAAGAGGGTGTGATAAAGTGTGTCACCTGTGGCTGACAGTCAGCAAGTGGAACGCCTTTACCAGTGGTGACATCTGTGCCGCTCTGTCCTGGGAGACACACTCTTTCTTGATGACCCCTGAGGATGACATTTACATGTTAGGGAATGAATTAGCCAGCTCAGCTCTCAAAGGGAGCTCAGGTCTCTGCCTTGCTGCGTATGGATAGATCAAAGCAGCCTTTAGGGCATTCACGCCTTATATGTATTCATTTATTTTGACTTGTGTGTAAACATTTGTTTGTTTAATAATTAAACTCCACCCCCCCCAAAAAAAAAAAAAAAAAAAGCTAAGCTATACTTTCATAGGGAATTGCCTTTTATTTAGAAATACATGCATTTTATTGTTTTTTAAATGAACTCCATATGTTTATGACTTTTTTTACTCTAAACCTATCAAAACATTTTAACAGTTGCCTAATGCCTTGGAATCATTTTGGTGTTCCCTAATAGGTTCTTAAAAAGCTTCCCCTTAAAAATGAAAGAAGACACAGGTGGCTATGCTTCACGAAGGGAAAATACATCCAAACACCAGGCTTCTGTTGCTTGGGCCACATTTCATGCTACAGACTCACCTCTCGCCGTCGCTGCTTACCCAGCAATCCCCCACCTATCTGCCGGTTTACTCATCTGTTGACAAAGCATGTTGTTCTTTGAGTGACTTCTTCCATGAGGGAGCCAGGACTCCCATGAAGACTCCCCAAGGTACAGGTCCTGCCGTTCCTCAGGACGGAGTCCCAGAGCCCAGGGCGCAGTTGTGCCCAGGCTCCCTTCCTCCTGCCAGCGGTAGCGTTGGCCTTGGGCCCTCATCTGGCTCTCCCCTGGCCCTCCACCCGAATGCTCTGCCAGGAGGGTGGGCAGGGGAGACACAGGGTCCATGTCAGGCTTGCATGTCACATCGCACTTCCCATCCACCCAGAGCACTCAGCCCGGACGTGGACCCAAGCTCTAGCTCATTAGTGTGAGGTTGTGGTGAGAGGCAGAGCAGAGCAACAGGATCAGAGGCGTGGACAAAACTCACATCCAAAGTCAACTGTCGCTGTGATACCCCCCAACCCTCAAGCTCTGTCTTCAGGCCCGAACCCACAACTTGACTAGCTCTGCCTAGCCTGTCGCTCCTGTGTTAGGTCTCACCAACTCAAGTCTGTCCCTTCATTGCTATGAAACGCATGTGTCAGTGGCTGTCATCCACTCATAGTCAGCAGGATCCACAATCGGGAGGGAAGAAGAAAGTAGGAAATGGAAAGTCATGAAAGGGAAAGAAGATTCGGCAAAGTAGAAAGGAGCCCTGAATACCACATAGAAATCTGGGGAAGGAGAGACAATGGCGCATCCCTAAGACTGGAGATTGGTGTCTAAGTCTGTGAAATAGACGGGGAATTCCCCCAGGTCAACTACGGGGCTCTCATGAGTGTCCACACCCAGCTGCAGGGCCAGAAGCAGAACCCAGCAGAGCATCAGGGGCTGTGGATGTGACGGTCTCATCAGGTCCCCCTTGAGGAGTCACCCCCAAATTCGCAAACCTCTTCACAATATAAACAGCTGATGGTAAAGAAACCAGCACATCCAGGCGTGCACTTCCTGTGTGCACCTTTTCTCTGAAATGATGTCAAATCACTTAAACTCCTTCCCGATCTGATGCTGAAACAAA
Organism: Pipistrellus hanaki; assembly: GCF_964339955.1. Classification (NCBI taxonomy): domain Eukaryota; kingdom Metazoa; phylum Chordata; class Mammalia; order Chiroptera; family Vespertilionidae; genus Pipistrellus; species Pipistrellus hanaki. Next base: position 3,305,772 of record NC_140504.1, on the reverse strand, counting down.
ACAAAACATGTGTGGCTTGTTGCCGTGTCGTTAGTGCACCGCGTGGGATATCTCAGGATGCCTCTAATAACACTCTGAAACCCAGAAGGACATGTTCCATGCTGGCCGACTGGACTTCTAGATCGCAAGAGACAAGCCTGGGGAAGGGTTTGGGTCCTTGCCAGCGAGGTACTTGGGCCTGAGCCAACGAGATAAATACTGGGCTTCAAGTAAAACAGATGCTTAAAAGGTCTGTTCCGCTCCTGAGATCTCTGTTTAATGGTGGCTATTGCTGACTTTATTGCTCTCATATCTTTAATTTATCTAATCAGACGTACAGTGCCGTGCGTCCATCTGTGGTTCAGCAGGCCAGGGAGACGCATCAATTGTGTGCCCTGTTAGCAGCTGCAACAAGTCTATGAGCCACAGAAGAGAGACCACTGGGCATCTGGCCAAGGCTCCTGCCTCCCACTCTTCCAGGATGCAAGGAGTCACTACGTAAGATGCCCACTTTGGAGAACTGTGGTCTTGCTTTTTCCTCCCCTCATCTTCCAAGGGGCTTGTGCCATTCTCAGTCTTGGGGTGCCTCTGCTTGTGCTCAGATTTTGCTTTTTAACTCCTGCTTACCCAGAGCACCTCACGCCTCAAGCCTGCCCCTTAGAAGAGCACAGTCCCTCATATAAACTGCCTAGTGTCTACTAACGGGGCCACAGACATCTGGTCAACCAACATGCAACTGAAAACAATGAGTAAGCTCTCCCAGGCTCACCTCTTAAAGGGTCCTAAATAGACCTTTGCTGCCTTTTTTGCAAGTATGAGTGACACAGTAGACTTAAAGCATTTGGAAGGATTAGGTGCCATGTTGCCTGAAGTTTAGAAAGTTTGTATAAATAGGGAGAAGCTACAAAACGGTAGATAAAACCTATTTCAAATCACTACAGGTCATCAACCACCTACATCAGATATGTAAATTGTTCCAAGTCTTTTTTTAATTATTGACTTTTTACAGAGAGGAAGAGAGAGTGATAGAGAGTAAGAAACATCGATGAGAGAGAGACATCGATCAGCTGCCTCCTGCACACACCCCACTGGGGATGTGCCCACAACCAAGGTACATGCCCTTGACTGGAATCAAACCTGAGACCTTTCAGTCCGAAGGCTGACACTCTATCCACTGAGCCAAACCGGTTTCTTCGCCATTGTTCCAACTCTTGAAGGGGTTTGAAATGAGCAGTGTGCTAAACCCCAATTGCACAAACATGTGAAGGCCTAGGCGAGGCATATGTTCCTATCCAAAACCAGCTTAACCAGATCCAAGAATGACTGAGGCTGACAACTCGGGGAAGTGGTTATACAGTTAAAGCACAAGCTAGCTAATTTACCTGATGAGTTTCTCCACTCAAGTCTGTAAAAACACCTCTTGGGTTATTTCCAGGAATTAATACATGGAAGGCAATGCCTGGCATAGCGTGGCTGCTCAATGCACATCAGCCATTATTAGAGTTATAAAAGGGGCCCCTCCTCTGAGGAAGGGGCCTCGGAGTCCATAGCAATGTTGGCACCAGCACCGTATCAACAGTAGCTCATCACAGGCGGGAACTCCTATCTCTTCTCTGTATGTGATTCATTATTTACTCCCGAATTCTCTAGGCAACTGACTCAGGCTGGTTTGACAATCCCAAGAAATCATACTCAGCCCCGATCTGCAAAGCCTGGCCTCCTCCTCCCCCATCCTAGGGCCGCTGGGAATTCTCGTACAAGGTACACTTTGTCATCGATCCCTCCTTCCATTTTTCCGTCTTCTAACATATGAGCCAGACACCAAACACACAGCTTGAGAACCATGTTTTAAAACTGTCACTCATAAACAACTTCCAAGAATTGTCTGTACTGCAAGTGCTGAAGAACATCTTTGTTTCGTTTGGAAATTGGCAGCTGGTTATTCTGCTCAGGGCTCTGCACTGGTCTTGAGCTCTGAATCACCCAGCAATGGCTCCCCCGTGGGTCCCCATGCCCAGAGCTCTGAGGCTGGTCCCCTGAATTCCCATTATGCCCAACTCTTTCTCCCCTTTGTCTAACCACATAGCTGCTCCTGCCTCAGAACTTTTCAAGTTCCTTTGTATATTCCCCACTCATCCCAGGGGGGTATTCTTACTCTTCTGAGCTCAGCTTTCTAGATCCTTCTGTTCACAGCAGCCCCAGGATAATAAGAGAGTTGATATTTTCTCTCAGTTTCCCAAATGCTTTCCTTGACAGAAGTGTGGTAATACTTCCTGTAGGCACAGTTTCTTATAGAGAATACTCACATTCAGCGGAATCCTGTGATGTTTTCCTTAAAAGGTGCTTTAAGAAGATCTTTTAGAATTCCTTTCTGGACAGTACAAATTTTGGTCATCACAGGTCCATCCAACTCACCCTGGACTTGAAGCCCTCGCCTCTCCCGCAGATATTGACAGTAGCATGTGCCTCCCTCAGCGCCATTATTTACAAAGTGACATGGCCATCGCTTCCCTTCCCATGGCTCTAGTGACAAGATGGCCAAGTAGGAAGGACACTGCAGGAGCAGGAGACCTGGGCTTCCGTCCTTCTCCCAGCTGCGCCGAGGGCACCTCAGGAAGCATCCCCATCCCTGCCCCAGTGTTTCCATTCAGACAAGAGAGTTAGCAATGTCACTGCCTCGGCCTGCCCCCCGACCCTCTCAACAGGAAGACCAAGTGGTAATGAAAGTGAAACCACCTGGGATCTCTGAGACAGCAGCCACATAATCCAAATGCAAGGTGGCCTCCCCATCTCCGAGCTGGAGAGCTCAGGTGGCCCTGCCCCGAGTTTCCTTCCTGTCCATCACTCATTAGCTGCCTGCTTGTGATTGAAGATGTTGACCATCTGCCTTCTGTTGCTTTTATCCTATGGTTTTTCACCCGCTGCTCTGTGGTTCTGCCTATGACATTGCCCTTTGCAAGGTCTGACCTCATACTTACTCTCTCCTCTTACCATTCGTCTCTCTCCTGCTACCATTTGGTCCATTCCAGATGTGGGTTTTAAGAGCAGATAAAATATAAATCACAAACAAATGTTTGTATAAATAGGAGAGACAGAGAATGCATTGAACCCACCTCTTCAAAAAAGCAACTGTAAAAGCAACTCGACATTCATCTCAAAGGGCAAGATAAAGGATCCGGATTTTATATTAATTGAAAAATAGAAATAAAAAAAGTTTCTTTTATTCCTGCCCCTGCTGCAAGCATTCTGCATGAGCCTCCCTTGGGGTGGATGCCCCTTGCTGGGCAGATCTGGTCCCTTGCCTCTGAAGATGAGGCTGCCCATGGCATGCCCCTGTGTGTGCCCACAGGTGTTGTTAGAGGATGACTTTTTTAAAAGTAAAATCATGACTGTCACCCAAATATAAACAAACATGTACCAGATTTTTATTTAACTTATTCTTTCAATAAGGAAATCATACCGATAGCATGACACGTTCCAAGAAGTCAAAGAGCCACAGGTTTATATGGAGTAACCATGTTGAAATGGTTTCCTTTGGGGAGGGAGATGGATTTAACATCCACCTGAAGAATGGACATGCAGGTCTATCCATAAGAACTACTTTGCATTGCTAATTGTCACTGCATTGCCATCGGTTCTCCACCATTTACAAATTACAAAAACAGCTCCATGGCGATAAAAAGCTAGAATCAGAAAACCCACAAGGGTGTGCTCTAAATAATGCATTCCTTTCCCCTGAAAACGTGCAGTAATCTTTATTGGTTACTCTGAAATTTCCACATAAAACTCAGCTTCCAGTTCTGTGTCCTCTGTCCTCCCTCAGAGGGGAGGCAGTGGCTAGCTCCAGCTCATCCACCCATCTTGACATTGACCTTGTGGAGGTAAAGGTGCTTTCTGCACTGAGTTTCTGAACTACACGTCTCTGGCCCAGTTTTCCCCTTCCACCCAGTGGCTGTTAGGCAGCGAATCAATGTCCAATCAGCCATCACATTAGAATCCAACTGTGGCCTCCGTGGCCGGCCAGGTCCACTCTTTCAACATGAGCTGCACAGAATATACAAAGGTCAGGCTCTGTGTCCATGAAGTAAGAACCATGGCCCGTGGCCTCCCAGAGCCTTGCTTTCACTCTCCATCTGTACATGGGAACCTCAGGACACGCTCTCAGCACGTCAGGTCCACCTGTTAATTACAATTGCTCCCTTGGTGTTCCAGTCCAGTTCAACCAGAGAAGCAGAACTAGGAGGAGATATATATAATGCAAACTTTATGGAAATCATGGTCCCTGGTGACGCCAGCCTTCCTGACATTCCATGGGGTCTTCGGTGCACAGGTTAGGCCTGAGGCTGGACCAGGCTCTGTCCAGGAGGAACCATGGGTCCAGTCCTAAGCCCTGGAGACAAGAACACCAGCGTCCTGGTAGCTTCGTGGACATGGAGAACATTAGTTTTCCTGGTTACCTTCTCTGTTTGCTTATTTTGGGGAGACTGGAGGCTGATGGAATCCTAGGGGTACACTTTTTGGTACCTTCGCTTCAATAAAAGTAAGACAAAGCATTGTCCTCTCCATTCTAGGAGGGGGCGTTGGCCACGCATATGTTTGCTGGGAGCAGGTGCCTTTGGCAAGACCACTCCTGTGACAGTTCAAATGGAGGCCATTTGGTCACGTGACCTTAGTGGGCTGACTTCTATCAGGAGCTGACTCCCTCCCACCCCTCAGCCCCAGTCATTTTCTCACATCTTTGTCTTGTAAGACACCTAATCCCCAACAGGGCTGCCAAGCGTGGGAAAGCTGTTGTTTACCTCTGTCAGCTTTCATCTCTTCCCTGACTTGCTTTGCAACCCATTGAACAATTGCAAACAAATATTTCATTCGAATGCTGACATTTTAAAAAAAGAAAAGCTATTTAAAAATTGGACTTTCATTTACTGCTTCTGTGTCAGACTTTCAGGTAAAGACCGATGCATTCATGCAAGCTGTTCTCACACCCGCCTCAACCCTCCCAACTGCCAATATGTGTCAGCTCCCCTCCCCACTACCCTGCCAAAAAAATAACAGCCTCCACGCTTCCCATTTGTTTTAAGAGACAATACAAGGCAATACAGCTTTTAAATCATGGAATAATTTCTTTCTTACACAAGTCAGAGCAATGCCTATAAGTAGCAGCTGAACATGACTTTAGCAGTGAAACTTTTATGTATAATGGATTTACAAACCCATTAGCTCTTAATTCCTGCTAATTATGCATTCTGTCACGTGTAGCCAAGCACCTGTGCAAACCTGTTCTAACAATATCAATGTTGTTTTCTTATGCACAAAAACAATTTTAGATGTCACCCACACACTGTGAATAAAGGAAAATTGAGTCTAAGACATTAAAAATATGACTGTCTGGCACCAGATGTACTTTCTAAAATATCAGCTCCCAAGGACACAATTATGAAGGAGACAGCCTTTTCCTGGCTCCGCCCCCATGGCCAGCCTGGTACCTGCCAGGTGTCCGTGAAGATGAAGAAGGTGTGGGTACAGCCCGTGGCCAGAGAGCTGGCCAGTTTCTCCTCGTCTCGCTGCCACTGTCTCAGTTACTTGTGAAGGCACAGTCAAGGCATTAGTTCTTTTTTTTTTAAATATATTTTATTAAATTTTACAGAGAGGAAGGGAGAGGGATAGAGAGCTAGAAACATTGATGAGGGAGAAACATCAATTAGCTGCCTTCTGCACACCCCCTACCGGGGATGTGCCCGCAACCAAGGTACATGCCCTTGATCAGAATCGAACCTGGGACCCCTCAGTCCACAGGCCAACGCTCTATCCACTGAGCCAAACCAGTTAGGGCAGACATTAGTTCTTGTTCTCACGAAGTCAAACAAAGACCAACGAATAAATCAGGCTTTGCTCCCTCAAATACTAGTGAATCAAATAATGCAAAATAAAGCAAAATGTTTAAAATAAAGAGGAATGCAAAGCATGTTTGCATCACCCCTCAAGTCTCCGGATTGACCTTCGGCAACTGTCCCTTCCCACCTGTTAGTGTCCAGTGTCGCTGTGGCCCTGGGCACTTGCTCTGATCTCCACCTGTTTTAAAGTCACCTTGTCAGCATCCCTTTTGCCTTTTTAGGAGTCTCTGTCTGCCCCCCTGGAAAGCCGCCAGCGGTGGTTATTCTTGTGCAAAGCTGAACCCTGCATCTTTGCTGCGACTCTTTTTTCTTTTTTAGTGACAACAAATAATGTCACCCGCCAGTCAAGATGCCTGCCCTCCCTCTTTCCGATTAAGCCTGCGGGCTGTTGAAGGGAATGACTCGGCAGCCTACATTTTCCGGGCATTGTACTCTTTCACAAAACACCAAAGTGGATTCAACCAAACCAGCCTGCCAGGCGGCTCCAGTGTCAGAGGAAGAACCAACCGGTTTCCTCTCGTTTCTCTGACAAGCCCGCCCCGGTAGCCTGTCTCAGCGTCGGCGTTCACCCGGTTGGTGCCCAGAGCACAGCAGGCCCCCAGAGCTGCCAGATGATGTGTCTGGGCTTTTCATGATGTTTTAACTTGAACTAGGATTATAAGTTTCTCTGCACTTGGAGCTACTCCCTTCCCCTTTCAGATCTTAGTTAGGTCCTGGGTCCTCACAGTCAAGGCAAAACTCTGTGCGTGCGTGTGTGTGTGTGTGTGTGTGTGTGTGTGTGTGTGTATACATGTATAAAGGTCACATTTACAAAATAGAAAAGATAAATCTAAATTCCTTGCTTGCCAAAAGTGCACTATTACTTTAGCTGTGACCTCTCCCTCCTTGTTCACTATGAATTTAAGGTGGACTTGGATTTGAACTTCATGGCAACCTTGGTGGGCTGTAAGTGCTATATAGAGCGAGGTTTCCCTGTTGTAATGAAGTAAGACACGACCCTTTCCTGCAGCACTTCCCCAACCCTTGGAATCCTGCCCCTCACATGTGTTAAAAGCCGGTTGAGAAGGGCTGTCTTCCCAGCCTCCGTTGAGGTGTCGGGGAGCAAAACCACGGACGGGACACTGGTCCGTTTGGTTAGAACGGAGATCTGTCCTGCTGTGAGGCTTGAACCACCCACTTAACTGCGTGCTGGCCTGCAGCCCTGCTCCCGACGGCCGAGTGCTCAGGCCTCCTTTTCTTCCCAGGCCCCAGTCACCAAAAGCGCATCGGCTCCTCAGAGAGGCTGGGGACCCCTATTTGCCACGGGCTGTGAGGGGTCCTTCAAGCCCAGCTTGGTGCTTCTCGAGCACTGGGCATGTTCTCCACTCTGTGTCCGCTGTGGATAGAGGGGCACGGACAGAGCAAGAGACACGGACAGGAGACGCCCCCGTGCTCCCCTGGGGAGCTGCTGGGGAATGGGATGTGTTGAACAGGGTGCTCCCTGCTGAGTCAGAGCTCAGCAGGTTGAAATGCTTGTCCTCCAGATGTAATGCTGAACTGCGTCCCCAGAATTCATAGGCTGAAGGCCTGGCCACCAGCCTCAGAATGTGACTATCGTTGGGGATAAGGTTCTAAAAGAGGCGGATAACCCATTGCGGATGAGCAGTTTCATTGCTGGCTTTACCCAGTGGCCAAATACATTTCTATTGAATGAGCACAAAAAAACATTTTACGTAAATGCTAAAGGCACGCTTTAAAATTAAACACCCATTGCATTTTGAAGTTATTTATTATGTGTTCTTACAGGTTAATATCTTTTTAAAGTACGATGCTTTGTAAAACGCTGTGCAATGTGACGCGAGAATGCTCGTGATCCATCCCCAATGCGATAAGTTAAAATGAGGTCCTTGGGGCGGGCCCTCAGCCTGTATGCATGGTGTCCTTATGGGAAGACGAGACGGCTACCGAGGAAAGTCGGTATGAGGACTCAGGGAGAAGACAGCCACCTACAAGCCAAGGAGAGAGGCCTCAGAAGAAAACAACCCTACTGGCACCTTGAGCTTGGATTTGTAGCTTCCAGAACTGTGAGGACGTGAATTTCTGGTTTTTAAGGCCACTCGGTCTGTGGTGCCTTAGAAAATGAATCCACCAGTGTTGATAGTCTAAGGTAGGAACTCAAGCAATAAATGAGTGAATAAATACCAGCTTTATAATGAGAATGATAAAGGCTTACATAGTCCTCATCTTCTGCCTGCCGCCCTTCTAAGTGCTTTTTATTCCTCATGGCAGTCCCAGAAGCTGCATATCGTGCTAAACCCATTTACAGATAGAGAAAATGAGGCAGAGGGAAGTTCATTAAGGACTTGTCCAGTGTCACCCAGCTTAAGTGATGGCACTGATATTTAAGCCCAGGCAGCCTGACTCCGGTTAAGGTTTTCATTCTCATACATAGTGAAGATGAACATTATGAAGATAAATTAAGCAGGGGAAGGTTTAGAAAGTGATGAGGGTGTACTGAGGAGCTCTGCCCTAGGTAGGATGCCAGGGAGGGCATCGGAGGAGGGGACATTTTAACCATGGCCTGAAGGAGGTGACAGACAGAGGCACACAAGGACATGGAGGAAGTGCAATGGCCCCAGGAGGGAATGAGCGAATGGGAGTGCGTTGCGGGGAGTGTGCTTGGACATCCTGCAGGGCCTGGGAAGTCCCCTGCAGCTTAAATTTTGTCTCTACAGTGTGGGACAGCACCTGATGGGTAGAAAGCCGGAGAGTGGGATGATCTCTTTATGCTCAAAGCCAACAATGGCTCCAGCTGCCACTCGGAGAACGAACTACAGGCAGGACCGCTAGGGGACCAGCCAGGCACAGACCAGGCAAAAAGTGATGGTGCCTTGAACTTGGGCCATTGCTGTGAAGATGGTGGGAGATGGTCAGATCCTAGAGCCCCATGGTCTTCCCCCCTGAGGAAGTTGGAGAAAAATACCGGGGTTGAAGAAAAATCTATCACAGATGAGGCGACTTGTGGGATGTTGACTGAGAGTGTAAAAGGGCTCGGGAGAGAAAGGAGTCACTGTAGGAATGAACACCAGGTGGGTTGGGGGTAATTCCCAACTGGGGAGGCAACGGGGACAAAGATGGAAATCAGGCATGTGGCCACCATCCCACCGGACGGTGGGGAGACTGGAACCGTGTTGCCCTGGACACCCAGAGCCAGAGAGCAGTGTGTTCGATGGAGTGCCTGCAGGGTCCTGGTGGGAGGGATCACGGGGTAAAATATGGGGAAGAATGAGTATGGAAGGACAAAAAGTCCAGAGTCCAGGAGATAAGCTAAGACGCCGTCTATTAATTCGGGGAGGTTGAAATGGAGACACCCTAACATGAAAACAAAACAGACACGGTAACACAGAGTCCAAAGCTCCAGTACTTTGTAGCATCGTAATTGAGATTCTCTTTTTACCATTTTTTAGTTGACTATAACCTGTTGAAACCAGGAAACTTCAGACACAGGTAAATCAATAAGACCATCTACTGGCTGCCAAACCACACAAGACAGAGAGGTACAGTAATCCTCATCTTTATCCTCCCGTTGAGGCTCAATGAAACAGTCATTCGATTGTCTGGAGCCCTCACATGAAAATCCAGGCCGCTCAGCCCGATGCGGGTCAGAATTACCTGTGGAGCTTTTGAAGTATTCTATGTGTTTTGAAAAAAGTCCTAAGAAGCCACAGTTAAAATACAAAATACAAAATCGCAGACAGTGAAAATACTCCTGGACTCCAGTTCTCCTTCCGCACCAGAGGCCCTGCTACCAGTTACCAGTTTCCTATGGATCCTTCCAGAAATGACCGATTTATAGGTCCACACATATGTATGCATGTGTGTGTACATGCGCTTAGTTATAAAACTTAAAGTACACGTATGTACCTCCTTAAACACAATTGGAAGACTCCCTTTTATAAACAGCTTTTTTATTTAACTGTATGTCTTGATGATTTGTCTGTAACAATCACCAAGAGCTACAGTTTGGCCTTTTATTTATTAAAATGGTTATTTACATTAAGCCTTCAAATCTTAGAAATATGTTTATTGTTCTTTATCTTTCATTTCCAGTTCTGTGTTTGCTTTACTCTGATATGTATGGGTTTTGCAATTTCCAGTTTTACAACTTTGGCAGCGCGATAGCGCCTTGGAGTCTTCTTAGCCTGCACTGTACTTGGCGTCTCTGTCCTTTAAGCAGGACCTGGTGCCTCCCCGCTATAAACTCAGGTTCTTCAGTCTTCACGTACCTTACCTCTTCCTCCTTTGCTCTCTCATTTTCCATGGTGATACTAGCACTCCTAGTTTATCTAGTGCTGGCTTTTATTCCTTTAAATAATGCTCTGTAGTTCTCTGCTTGATATTTTCGCTGTGCCTATAGCTGATCCTCCTGCTCTGTAAGGGAAGGAACATAGCTCTCTTTCACAACCTTCACCCTGCCTTCCTCTCCACCACCTGGATTCTTCAGTTATATCATTAACGTCGCAGTAGCTTATACCTCTCTATTCTGTTCTGTAATCACAATCCCCATGACTGGTCTATCCTTATATCTCCATGTAAATGGTTTCAGTCCTTACCACAAAGTTCTGTCATTATTTCTCCGTTGTTTTTTTTTTCTTGGCAGCTGAGGTTTGATATCCTCAGGATGGCTTCAGAAAGGGTTCATAGTGAACTATGTTTCTTGAGGTTTCTGGTTTGATTCCCAGTCAGGGCATGTGCCCAGGTTGCAAGCTCAATCCCCAGCAGGGGGTGTGCAGGAGGTAGCCAATTGATTTTTCAGTCTCATATTGATGTCTCTCTCTCTCTCTCTCTCTCTCTCTCTATCTCTCTCTCTCTCTCTCTCTCTTCCCCCCCTTCCTTTCTCTCTAAAAATCAATCAAAATTCTTTTTAAAAATTGTGCTTTACCTGAAAATTCTCTTAAATGATATATTCAACTATTTTTTCTGCTAATGTATTCTGTTTTCTTTGCCAACAACACAAATTCTGTTAAATCATCTTTGCATGTTTTCTATGTCTGTTATATACTGTTCAATCTTTTTTTTTAACTTTTTTTTTCTTTGGTTTGTTTTCTTTTTATTTTGCTCTATTTTCTCCTGTCTGTGCTCTGCCTCCGTGGTTATATTTTCACCAGTGTCTTTTTTCATTTTGCCACTGATTTGAAGTCGCCTAACTCACTTTTCTCGGTAGAGACAGAGGGTCAGGGACAGAGAGACTTGCTGTACTTGAACTTCTTCCCACGTATGGGCCAGAAGCATCAGGAGTAGAGAGAGAGCAAGAGAGATGATAGTGGGTTTGCAGAGGAGAGGGCCCAGGCACAGGAAGGAAATGATAAGGTTTAAGCTGCTTGCTGCTTGAGGGCAGTCATTCTTCTCTTCCCCTCCCCCTGCCAACACACACACACACACACACACACACACACACACACACACACACACACACGGGAGCATGGCCAGTGAATGCCAGAACCTAGCGCACTGCAGAGAGCTGCCTCTGTGATCTTCAGAAAGCTGACGTGTGTGCTTCTAGAATGCAGGGAGCTTGAAGAGCGTCAACAAATGTCGTTTGGACGCCCCCACCCTATGCTCTGGCCACGGCCCCTGCTGATGGAGAGAGCCAGCGCCATCTGCCCGGTGCCCAGCCCCAGGAGGATCGGGCCCCGGAAAGAACGTTTGCCTGGAGCTCCCTGATGCGGCCTCCATCCCTCCCCTTGCCTTCTGCTGGCCTCCGGGGCCCGGAGCCCGAACAGCTGCCGCCCAGCAGAGACCGAGGCCCCCAGCCGTGCTTGGCCAGTGGCCACCTTGTAACTGCTGGTGGCCAGAGTCATGTTCCCTTCCCTCCTGATAATTAGCAAACAGCGGGGGTCCGCTTGTCAGTGAGCATCGCATCATTGTGGGGATATGGTTCCGAGCAATTCGCCACGTGTGAGCAGGACCGGGCTCATGGCTCAGAGGCACTGAGAGAGCAGCGCGTGCTGACGCAGCGCCTGGTCCCCAGGCAGAGGGTCCCCGTGCGGAGGGTCCCCGCAGACGCCATCCTCTCCACTTCTGCCCTTTGATTTGGGCATTTACGGTTGAGTTTTTCAGTCACGGAAAGCTATTTATTCTGCTCCATTTAGTGTTTCTGTCACAAAGCTGCTGAAATTGCACAAATGATGCAGGTCCATTCTCAGGGACGCGGACTCGGGTTTCAGCCACCCTCCTCCCTCCTCTGGATGTGCCTAGGAAGGCCCAGGGACCGTCAGAGCAGAGCAATGGGGAGTCACGGTCATTCTCCAAGGAGAGAGAGAGGGCTCCGGCAGGAAGGCTGAGGAGAAGGGAGGTCTAGTCCTCTCTTTTCGCTAAAGCCCTGAGGCACGCGAACCACATCCCACTCCATAGACTTCCCGGAACTGCATTCTCAGGGCACTGCGATGGGGCAGCCCGTGGGGGGGAGCGGGGGGGGGGGGGGGGGCCGAGGAGAAGGCGGCAGAGAGGGTGGCATGAAGCAGAAAAGAGGGAAAGGAACAACAAGAGGGGAGAACATTACCTTGGGATTTTTAGTTTGATTCCATTGTGGTCAGAGAACCTCACCTGTGCGATTTCTGTTATTTAAAGTTTGTTGAGGTTTGTTTCGTGGCCCACTATCCTGGTATACATCCTGTGGACACCGGAGAAGAATGTGTGTTCTGTTGTGGTTGGGTGGAGTGTTTACGGTGTTGGTTCAATCTAAATGGTTGATGGTGTTGCTGAGTCCCTCTGTCTGTTAACGGAAAGGAGACAGGCTCATCTCCCCCGGTCGCTCTTAGGGGTGGAGTGAGACAGAGTGCAAGAATCCCCAGGGAGCAGCAGGAGGGCAGATTCCTGTTTACAGGATTGTGTATTCCCAAATGTCTGCACGTTTGTAGTGGCCGCGTCCATTCTGGCCGACCCTCTCTGACCCCAGGTGTGAGTGTACCTTCCCTATGTCACCCCAACTTTACCGGACATGTGTCTGTCTTGTCTTTGTGGGAGCCCTTCTCTCCCTGGGGAGCGTGAAATTGCAACTTCCTGGTGAAGCTGCCAAAATGACATGCCTATGATATCTGGCCTCTCTCTCTCTCTCTCTCTCTCTCTCTCTCTCTCTCTCTCTCTCTCTCTCTCTCTCTCTCTCTCTCTCTCTCTCTTGTTTACTCTTATTAATAACTAGAAGCCTGGTGCACAAAATTTGTGCAGGGGGGGGCAGTTTCCTCAGCCCAACCTGCACCCTCAGGGGATGTCCAACTGCTGGTTTAGGCCAGATTCCTGCCGGACTCGGGCCTAAACCGGCAGTCAAACATTCCTCTCACATTCTGAGACCGCTAGCTCCTAACCGCTCCCCTGCCTGCCTGCCTGATGCCCCTGACTGCTCCCTGCCTGCCTGTTCACCCATAACCTCTCTGCCTGCCAGCTTGATCGCCCTTAACCGCCTCTGCCTGCCAGCCTGATCACCCTTAACTGTTCTCCCCTGCTGGCCTGATTACCCCTAACTGCCTCTGCCTCAGGCCCCGCCACCCTGGCTTTGTCTGGAAGGATATCAGAAGGATGTCCGAAATACATCTGGTCCATTTAGCATATTACCCTTTTATTAGTATAAACTAGTTAATTATAATGGTGTTATATCCTTGCTGATTTTCTATCCAGTTGTTCTAGCAATTGTTGAGGAAGGCATACTGAAGCTTTCAACTATATTGGAGTATTTATGTATTTTTCCTTTTAAAGCAGTTTTTGCTTTATATATTTTACATTTCTGTTGTTTAGTGCATACAACTTTAAGATTGTTATGTATTCTTGATTGGTTGACTCTATAATTATGTAGTTTCTTTCTATCCTTAGTATTTTTTGCTCTGAAGTCTATTCTATATATTGTAATATACCCACATCCACTTTCTTTTGGTTACTATTGTGTATTCCCAATATCTTTTTCCATTCTTTTACTTTCAACCTACCATACAGTTACAGAAAATATAATGTCTACTGTATTTACCTATATATTTGCTCTTTTCATTTCCTTTCTCCTTTATAATACTCCAAAAATCCTTCTTTTATTATTTTCTTTTTTCTCAATAACTTTCTTTCACCATGTTTTTGGTGTAAGTCTCCTCTGACAAATTATCCTTCATCTGGCAATGCCTAATTTCCCCTTAGATTATGATGGATATTTTTTGCTGGTATAGAATTCTGGATTGATTGTTCTTTTGTTTCAATAACTGAAATAAACTGTGCTACTTCCTTCTGACCTCCATGGTTTCTGATGAGAAATCTACTGTCATTTGAATTGTTTTTCCCCTGTTGGTAATGTCATTTCTCTGGATTTTTTCAAGATTTTTTTTCTAGTTTACAGAAGTTATGTGTCTATTTGCTGGTTTCCTTAAATTTATTCTGTATGGGTTTCACTCAGCTTCTTGAAACTGTGGTGGTGTTTTGTTTTGTTTTGTTTTGTTTTGGGGGTGTTTTGTAAATTTGGGAAGTTTTCAGCCACTATTGTTTTGAACACCTTTTCAGTCTCACCCTCCTTCTTCTTTCCTCCTGATGCTCTATGACATGAATGATAGATCTTTTGTTATAATCCCATGTGTTCCTAAGATGCTGTTTTAGTCTCTTTTCTGTCTACTGTTCATATTGAATAATTTCTATTATTCTATCTTCAAGTTCCTGGTCTTTTGGCTAGAGAGGGCAGGATATTCTTGAGGCATTTTTGTCTGTACCCACTGACATTTCCAAGTTTTCAGCTTCTCCAGTACAGTGTCCAATCTGGAATATAAGAAACATGGAGAAGGGGGGAGGTGGAGAAAGAGAGAGAGAGATACAGAGTGAGAGAACCTCATGACCATGTTGTTCCTCAGGCTCCAAGGTCTCTGGCTGTTTGCTTTCTCCTTCCTACTTTATATAATTGTTTTATATACAATATCAGGGGTGAAGAGGGTAATTGTACTTAGTGGAAAAAAGGAAAAGTACATCTACTCTATCTTCTCTGCTGATATAAGAAATTAATTATAAATATGGAGAAAGAAGGGACAGAGGAACAAAAAAATAAGGAGATTGGAGTGATGTTTTCCTCTCAGGATCTGTGCTGCTGAGAATCAGTTGTGGGGTATCTAATGAAGGGGTGACATTTCTCTCCTTTTCCTCCCCTGCCCAAACAGAAGTTCAAGCTGGAAATACGTGGCAAGAAGCACAAGAAAATTATATGATTTATATCAATAAATGTTCCTCATCTCCAGCCCAGTAAATGTCGCATTTGGTTATGAAATTGAATTTTGCAAAGTAATATGTTTTAAATATTCTTTCAGCTTAGTACCTTTTATCACTATTGACACAGATGACAGGTTGAAGAATCACATCTCCTCGTTCTCTATACCATTTCTGGCATGCATAAGTAACAGGCTGACTTCCTGCGTGACTGCAGGAATCGGAGCTCTCAGATGCACTTTTGGCTCCCGGTGACCCAGTACAGTAGGGATGGTGTTCGGTTTCGAGGACAAGCACTTCTCTGGACACTGACCGTGCCCAAGAACGGCCTAGTTTGGGAAGGAATTGTTGTTGTGCTCCGCTGGGTTTCCGTCAGATTGGGGAATTTCCACATGGGTTATCCAATATTGGGCAGCTCAGTCTTAAACGTCAGCATTCTATTATTCGCCTACAAAAAAATCTGATTATGGCCTTCCCCAGAGACTGAGCATTGTCATAGCCTCACAAGGCGGAGCCATGCATTAATTAATTAGCTAATTAATTAATCCCTTACTCTTCACTACAACCTAGTCGGTTCTTGAGGGAGAACATGACAAATTGTGTCACACCACATAGTATAGCCCAAGGGTAGGAAGCTGGCTCCAGTGAGAACTATAGGCACCAGACAAAAAGCAATTGAATAATTGATTTATCTGGGTAACCAATAACCTACCTTTGCATAAGGATCCCTAATACAACATTACATCATTAGGCAAACATAAGGCATTCTAATGACCATATTAATCTCACCACGGTCCTGAGTGACTCCTTAAAACAAGGTCAACCTGCTAGGTCAGGTGATTTTTTTTCTAACCATCCCTTAACTGTCAAAGCAACTAACCAGTCTGTCCCTATCATCAGTCCCACATCATCTCCACCACTGCCCCACCACTCACCTCTGACTGAACAAAAGAAACAGCTCCATATAAACAAAACCAAAAGGAATCAGGAATTTTTTTTTTTCCTTAAAGTATGACCACATCCCTAAAACATTTTAGAAGGATTCTTACAAGTCATTTCATTTCACCATTTTCTGGAGCAAAAATCCTTCTGAAATTTTCTATACAAATTACTGTCCAGCATCCCATGTCAGGAAACTCATGAGTGCTCCAGGAAACCCTATTTATTCTTCAGTTTTGTTTGGGAGTTTTGTGTTTTATACTTTGGAAACAAAGAGATTGATCCTTCTTTAATTTTCCAATTGATCCTGAAGTTGTCTTATCCATTGCCTCTGGCTTTCTCCATTACTTTGGAAGTCACAGCTCTATGAAGTTATAACAGACATATGCACAGATGCTGAGGTTCAAAGAGAATGGTCACTAGGAAAGGGGTAGCCAGGGACAATATCAACCAAGAGGTAAAATCTTAACTCAGTCCTCAAAGGCAAGTAGGACTTAACTTTGCAGGAGAAGAAAAATGGGATGGTGCATTGCAATGTTTTACCAATAGGGGCTCATTTGGATGGACCATGGTTTAGAAGGAAGGGGTGATAGGGAATGAGCCTGGGGCGGTAGGTGGAAGCCAGATCTTGAAGGGAAGGGTCCTAACTTGCTATGGCAAGGGGCAAAGCTTGGAATACAGAGCAGCTATTGGAGGACTCAATGTGTCCAGAGCAAATTAGAAAAGTGTGGGTAAAAGAAATGAACCAATATGTCAATGTCACCCATTCCCTTTCTTCTTATGAACAGCGGGGGTAGCAAAGCTTGTGCCTCACATGAAGGTAGGTGGGAGAGGCATCAATCGTTGGAAGTTTAAGATTCCTAGAAAATAGCCCTGGAGGCAAGACAAGAGTCTCAGAGAGCTGCTGGCTCAGAAGAGAAGCAATAGGCTGAGTGAAGTGAGGCCACAAGGGGAGTCCCTGCTGCCTCTAAGATTCAGCACTTTGCAATGGAATCCTGGGGAGCACGTGGCAAACCTAGCACAGATGCATCCTGGGAAATGGTCTGCTGATGGTGATGTCAGCAGGAAAGGCTCTGGGTATTTCAGTTGCCCAGGTCTCCCCATTATCTCTTTGCAGTCTAGCTCAGTATTTTCTTTAAGGGAAACTTCTTGATGTAACTTTGGTGATCATGCTTGTCCTATATTTCATGACATTTCTAGGATCCAGGAAGGGAGAAATGAGTCATTCATCAGTCTTCCAAGAAACCAACCACCTGGGCATTCAGGAAATGTGCCTCAATGTTGATGCAGTCTAGTTGTGGCATGGGGCATCAAGCTGGGCAGGTCACATGCAGCAGAGCGGTTCTGAGAAGTTCTGTCCACTGTGTGGCCCAGCAGTTCTCTCTTAGTCCCACAACCTGTTCCTCTTGGCAGGATGTGCTCAGCATGCTTCCTAGAAAACACCGAGGGTGGTGCTCCCAACCCTTCCCTCCCACCTAAGACTCCCTGTGAAGCAAGATGAACTGAGGTGATGTCAGTACAAGCACAGCCTTGAGTCAAGTTTAGTTTCTCTTTGTAAGACATCTTCATGCCTCAGCATATTGGGACCCTCCTAGTCTGGTCAACATGGCCAGAGTGATAGCATCACAGGAAACCCAGCAGGGTGACCGTATCTAAGGGACCTTAGGAAGGGTGTCCGAGTGAGGCAGAGCTCTCTGCCTTTTTCACAGAAGGTTCTATTACCAAGAGCATCCTGCAGGGCCTGCTCAGTAAGAATTCTTTAAAAATATTTTTTACTGATTTCAGAAAAGAAGAAGAGAGAGAGAGATAGAAACATCAGTGATGAAAGAGAATAATTGATCAGCTGCCTCCTGCATGTCCCTTACTGGGGGAATTGTGCCCGCAAGGCGGGATTTGCCCTGACTGGGAATCAAACCATGACCTCCTGATTCATAGATGGACGCTCAACCTCCGAGCCACACCAACAGGGCTGCCCAGTTTGAATTTTACCTTCTCCTCCCTTCACTCCCCTACAGATATTTTTTTACCCCAAATCACGAAAACTTTAAGTCACCTTAGAAGCCTTTTACTGAGTAAATCAAGGATAAAATTGTACCAATTTCTGATAGACATGTTCTTAATTCTTCACCCCGCCATGTTTCTTGGCTTCCAAGAGAGAGTACGCTGTCTGGGTTTCCCCACAGTGCTCATGCTGGTTCAGGCCTCGGCCCCCTTCCTTCTCCCACAGCTTCAAACATCCCCCAGTCCCAGCCCCTTTCTCCCTCCCGTGTGACTCAGCCTGGCGCCATGGCCCGCCACAGTTGACTCCCTGATTTCTTAAGCTAGTTCCCTGCTGCTCTTCTCACACTTGGGCTCAGTTCACCTGTCACCTGCTGTTCCTCAGACACCAAGGTTCCCAGCTCATGCTGTACTTTCCACTTGCTCCTCTCCTTCCACCGTCATTCTTTTTACCTTCTTCCCACGTTGACACTCTTCCTCAGCGAAGCCTGCTCTGGTTCCATGAGTTAGAACTTTCATGAGTTTGATACCCCATGTTTCTCCTTACCAGCTGTGTGACCTGGAGAAATCTGCTCAACTTCTCCTAGCCTCAACTTCTCCACCTGCAAAGTGGGAATGACAGTACCAATTTCATAGGGTCCTTGTGAGAATTAAATGAAATAGTGTAGTAATGCACGTATTGTGCCAGGCCACGATCAACGGGAAATAAATGTTAGGGATTATTACTTTTGTTATTCCAAGCCATAGTTGCATGCTAACCACTTATTTCCATTAGTTTTTCATAGGTAAGAAGTTAATTCATAGTCCTTAGATATTTTGCGGCAGCAGCTCCAGAAAACATATAAGGTGCCATATTATAAGAACTAATTTAATTGGCTATCTGAGGGTGTGATGTCTTCCTTTTACATAAGTCGTTAGGCGACGTGCTATGGCATCATGTCAGGAGAGAGGAAGCGGGCCACAGCTGGCACACCTGCAGGGAACCCTAAGAACAAGGTGGGAGATCTGAGGGCCCTGTTTGAACCTGGGGGTGAGCTGCAAATGAGGGGATGTTCCTCCCCACTTCGTAGAACTGTTTCTTTAAATGGTTGTGACTTGAGAAAAAAAAATCAGTGTTCTGACGAATATAAGCACATTTTAGAGAGATAAAAATATCCAAGATGCAAGTCTGACTGATTTGAAATATATCAACTATGATGACTTTTCTCTGCATCTTTAAATGCCTGCTTCTGGGGAGCAGAAAACAGGGCACCAGCTCTGCCCGGCACACAACCCTCACTCTGCTCACCTGCTCCTGCTGTGTGTGGAGGTGTGTGGGTGCCCTGCCCATAGGAAAGCGCCCGCCCAACCCACCCCTATGGAAACTATAATTCATGAATATCTCTCTCTCTCTCTCTCTCTCACACGCACACACACACACACACACACACACACACACACACAGTATTCGTCTTAGCTCTGAGCTACAGTCAGACTGCTATAATTGCCCTCATTAAAAACCCCTGCATCGTTTCAGACAGTAGGAGAGAAGTATGTATCTGGCATGGTTCCAGTAGAAAGCTACATTCTTCTTATCTGAAACAGAAGTGTGGGTATAAATATCACACACACACACACACACACACACACACACACACACACACACACACACACCAAGCAAACCACTGAGCTTTTCTTTCCATTTCCAGGTGTGGCGGAGAGAATACAGTCAGACAAAATGAAAATTACATGCTTACTAAGGATCAGTACTCTTGCCGAGGTGTTTCCTATGATTTTAACAAGACGCTTGGGATTTTTTTCCCCACATCTGTGGGCATGTTTTGCTCAAACATGTCATCCTGAGTCCCCAAAACTTCAAATGTTTCTGCTTTTCCATTAAATGTATGACAACACAGTTGTAAGTGGACTGCCTCCCAGAGCTAAAGGACCCACCCAGCTCTTCCCAGAGGCTCGTCCAGGTTCTGGAAGGCTCTATTCTGATGGAGGAGGTTGAAAAAGGGCAGCTGTTGACACTTATGATGAGTAGACCCCGGTGGGCAGGCAGCCTTTCAGTGGCGGAGACTTCTGGTCTACCACGCACTGCCTCCCGCCATGGCTGTGCTGGTGGGGGCCTCCAAAGGGCTGTTGGGAGGCAAGACTTGGCTTCTCCAAAGGTGCGGGGATCCCTTATCCCAAAACACACTACACAATGTGATAAATGCCCACATTAGAGCGCAAACATTTTTAGAAATAAAATTCAGAAAGATGGTCAGGAAGAGTAGGAGAAAACTGGAGGTTAATGATGTCCAGTGGAGTTTGTGGGATGGGTTTGGGGAGCACAGGAGGAAAAGGAAATTGAGGGTTCTAGGCAGAGGAAGCAGGGATTGCCAAGGCAGGGAGGAACCTCTAACTGGAGTGTGAGTGTGGAAGACAGAAACATCCAGGCAGCTCCCTGGCTGAAAGGCAGGGGTATACCTTAGGTGCTAGGGAAGAATGGAAAGATTTTGGTCCTGGGTCACATCTATATATTTTTTAACATATTTTATTGATTTTTTACAGAGAGGAAGGGAGAGGGATAAAGAGTTAGAAACATCCATGAGAGAGAAACATCGACCAGCTTTCTCCTGCACACCCCCTACCTGGGATGTTCCTGCAACCAATGTACATGCCCTTGACTGGAATCAAAACTAGGACCTTTCAGTCCACAGACCTACACTCTATCCACTAAGCCAAACCGGTTTTGGCCACATCTGTATTTTAGATAGGTTCTTGGATCAGTTTCTGGACAATCCCTCAGTGTTGCAGGTAAGACTGGAGGCGGGTGGAAACCAGAGTCACAGTCCCTTTAAGATACAGCAGCTAAGGAAGGTCAGATTTCCTATCCTAGAAAGAGAGATGGGTGTTCCACATTTCTGGCTTAGGCACAAGGTGTGTGGTGATCCCATTAACCAAAGGCAGAGAATAAAGAAAAGAACATCCAGACTGAGCATGAGCTGGGAACCTTGGTGTCTGGCTAAGAGGCAAGGAGTGCATCCTTAGATGCTAGAGAACTGAAAGGTTTCGAGCAGGGGTCCCTGGGGCACATTTGCCTGGGTGGGAGGTGCTGACGAGGATGGGGAACAGGGTGCTGCGGGAGAGTGTTGGGGAGTAGACAGTGGCTTTGACCATGTTGGTTTGGAACATCCACTGAGCATCTGGGTGGGGCTGTCCAGTGAGGGAGCCAGAGATCAATGAATGCGAAGTCATCATCCATTGGTGGAAGTCAGGGGTACTGTGGAGAATGAGGCTGCTTGAACAAAGGACACAGAGAAGGAAAACACAGCCTCAGGGCTGTTGTAGACAGAATCGAGTCTGTGTGTGGTGGGCCTCGAGGTCTCTGGGGCAGTGGAGGTTGTTGCTAAGGGGAAGAGACCAGCCCGACGTAAATTCTTGTCTCGGCATAAACGTCAGTTCTGCCAATTGCATCACCCATGGGTTGGACTTGACAATCTCTAAAACACTCCTTTCCATGTTTAATATGTTCCCATTCCAGACCTCTTCCCAGAGCTGTAAGCCCAGCAAATGCACTTTGGAGGAAACTCTTGGCTCTAAAAAGGGAGAAGAATCTGCCTGGGATTGAGAATGAAATGTCAATGCCTTATGGGGACACGTGCCAGGCACTTGCGAACCTCAACTTCCCGATAATGAGGGAAGGACATACGGAGTTTGAAGACACCCCATAGAATGACTAAACGACTCACCCAGAAGCATATGTCATGATTTCCACCATAAGTTATGATATAGATGAGTCAAACAGAGAGCAAAATTTAGGATTTTTAAAGGCCCCCTACCCCATCCATGTCAGTGATTTCTGTTTAACTCCGGGGAAGAAAAATGTGCCGATCTCAGTGGTGTCTGATTTCTGAGGACTAGGCTATCAACACACCTGAATAGAAATAAATGCAATGCTTGGCCAGCCTAACTCAGTTGATTGTCAACTTATGAACCAGGAGGTCATGTTTTGATTCCTGGTCAGAGTACATGCCCAGGGTTACAAGCTCCATTCCCAGTGGGGGGCCTACAGGAGGCAACCTTTCAATGATTCTCTCTCCCTTCCTCTCTGAAATCAATAAAAATATTTTTTTAAAATAGCTGCAAAGACCACTCAGCAGAAGACTGGGTGGCCAGTACAAAAGGTGGCAGGATCCTAGGTCACCAGAGGCGATATGGTGGCCCTCAGAGGACAGGCAGCCTGGACAGTGCCTTATAAGGATGGGATGGAAGGGACCTGGGAGCCTGTGGTTTCAGGAGTCTTACCACAGGGGCCATCGAGGAGGGCCGAGCCGAGCTGGTCAGTGACCCAGAGTGAGGACTATGGGGCTCGGAGCCAGAGACTAGGGGTAAGGGGGCTGGTCACAGAGCAGGACACAGGAGATAGGGAATCACAGCAGGGCTGGGAGGGGAAGTGGAGAATCCAGGACAGAGCAGGCAGACAGGACAAGTCCTAGAGGTCAAGGATGAGCCCGCTGAGCTCTCACCATGGAGTTGCTTCTCTGCATGAATTCTCACGAGCCACTGGGTCCACCTGTCTTGAGGAAGCCTGTGTGCTCCTGTGAACCCATCTGGCTGACAGGCTCCTTGCTCTGCCTTGTTTGTCTCTGCTACATGGCACTTGGCCTCCCCAAGAGCAGCTACTTCTCTGCATCTCGTTATAAACTACGTGGCAGACAGGATGTGGATGACGGGTCCTTAGCTCCTTCTGTTTTCCATGATTAGTTTAAGAGATGGTGGTGCCCTGATTTCACCGCTAATACCGGGCTTGTGAAAATCAAGCATTGACTTGTGATGTTCACTGTCATTTGTTGACACTCAAAGAAGACTCTATAGGGAGGGAACAGTAACACCAGGCCATGATAATGGGGCTGGTAGCTGTCCTTCTGCATTCAAGCTGTGACACGTCACTCAGGTGCTGGCCAGGCAGCTGTGGTGTGCGCAGCACTATGCTGTGGCCGTGGGCAAAGATAGCTGCCTCCTTAGGTTTCTCAGACATCATTATTGATGCCACGGGGGCTGGGCACCGCACCAGGAAGCTGAGTGCCGGCAAGGTACAGACTAGCTGGGATAGAATGCCTGGCTGTCCATAAAAGGGTCAAAGAGAGAAAAGAGACAGGATAAAATAACAAGATCCCGCTTTTTCACTATCACTTTGGCAGAGTCGGGGAGGGCAGATGTAGTAATGTCATTGGCAAGTGACAGGAATGCAAAGAAACACACTTCTATACATTCTCAGACCTGAACTGTGCGGGGACAGTTTCAAAATTCTTAATAGTCATACCTTTTGGCCAACCCATATCTATCCCTAAGATTTATTATCCCCTAGAAGGCCAAGTGCACCAAGATGTGAGCTCAAGGATGCTTCATCACAGCCTAATGTAAAACAGTGAAAAACTATATGCAAATAAACTGGAACCTGGTTAAGGAAATGGTGGGATAACCCAGTAGTCGGCAAACTCATTAGTCAACAGAGCCAAATATCAACAGTACAATGATTGAAATTTCTTTTGATTGTGAAATTTTTTAAACTTAAACCATGTAGGTAGGTGCATTGTTATTAACTTACTTAGCGTACTCCTAAGCTGGCCTTTGCTAAAAACTCAAGAGGCCAAAGAGCTGCATGTGGCTCATTAGCCACAGATTGCTGACCACTGAGATAACCCATGACATGCTTCACAGTCATTCAAGCAATGCTGATGCATTCTAACAGTATTGCCATAGAAAGATGGAGGATGGGGTATTAAGTGAAAAGGCAACTTACAATACTGTGTGCAGAATACACATATTTATGTTTATAGAAATGGGATCACGTTGCCCTGTCTGTACATATTCATGGGTATTGAAATGAAAACAAAAATGTGTTCACCAAATTATAATAACAGTTTCCTCTGCAGGTGGTATTATGAGATGACTATAATTTATCATTTTTTCAATATCTTCTGCGTTTTTAAATAATGGGCATGCATTCGTTTCATAATCAGAAAAATGCTTCAAAAAAGTAAAATAATATTGGCCAATATTTCAGCTACGATCCCTGTCAGGAACCCCAGGAAATGAAAGAAGCACGGAGACAGTGAAGGGAACTGTTGAGTAGAGATGACCATCATTCTTAATCTCGCCTCTGCGCCTTCTTCATTGGGGCAGGCTCCATTTCTGCACGCATCCTTGACCCTCACACTCGGTGGGCTGCCACCTCTATCCCAGTTGAAACAAAATGTTTTTAGCCCAAAATATATAAGATTATAAAGCCATCAAAAGTGACGGCTTTTGCCCTAGCTGATTTGGCTCAGTGGATAGAGGGTCAGCCTGCAGACTGAGAAGTCCTGAGTTCGATTCCGATCAAGGGCACATGCCTGGATTGTGGGCTTGATCCCCATTGGAGGAGGTGCAAGAGGCAGCCAATCAATAATTCTCTCTCATCATTGATGTTTCTATCTCTCTCTTTATCTCTGAAATCAATAAAGATATATATATTTTTTAAAGTGATGACTTATAAAAAAGATTTCAGGAAGTCAAAAAGGTAAGACAAAGAAAAATGTATAAAATCTATTTAGCTCTTAGGGAAAAAAGAAACCAACTGACTACAAAAATACCAGCTCCAAAAATACCAAAAAGCTTCCACAGGAGAAAATAGAGAGCAAAGGACTGGCATATGGATGCCAGAACTCCAGTGTCAGAGAGGTTCCGGAAGCTGGCCGCGCGTCACCAATTATATTTACCCAAAATCACTGCGACAGGGCACGTTCTTTAAGGTCCCCCAAATCTCTTCTCGGTGGCTGACTGATGGTATAACTGTAGTGTGGGATTTTTTCCATTCCTTTTATCACTGTGAGCACATTTTAACCATGTGGCTATGAAATGAGCAGACAGTATAGAAAAAGAAGAGAGAGAGACAGAGCTGTAACAGATCCATTGTGTTCATGCGTAGCTAAGACTGTTTCCCACATGCTTGTCTTTTCTTCTTCCCTCCAGGAAAAGCACAAAGAAGCACCTGCAGCCATGGCCAAGCTGACAGAATCCATGAGTGAGTAACTTGGAATTTATTCTTGATTTCTGGTTTTGCATGGGAAACCGCAAACTTTCACACCAACCACATTCCCTTGTGGCGACCTGACTTGGCCTTTCACTGTTGCTATAACCAAGGTCTGTTGGACACCCATCGCCTGGTGTCGATGGTACATGGTGCATTATTCAGAAACCCATCTTGCGTGGGGTCAGGTTCTGCGCTGAAGTGGTAACTGTATGAATCAAATTGGATTTTATTTGCACCACTGCATTGGGGCTCAAGACCCAGAGTTATTTAAGCCTGACCTTTGGCAGGGTTAGACCAGATCAGCTGAAGGTTTATGGGCAGATGTTGCGTAGGCTGGAGAATGGGAAGAGAGGAAAGGATGGTTTATTTATGATCACATAACCTCTCAGGTGGTGCTTCAGAACTTCAAACAGAACTATTAAAAATGGAGTGCTTGAGGTGTAAGCAGCTTGGAATGATTTAGCTTTGGTGTGGATCAGTGCTATAATTCTCTAAGCTCTTGAGCTAAATAAATGCAATACATATTTTTAAGAAGAAAGAAGAATTAATTAAAATAAATCCTCCCACAACATGAGAAATGCAATTCTATATGTTGAAGTTTAACTATTAAAGACCATGTGATGCCCTAAGCAGTTTGGCTCTGGGGATGGAGTGTCTGCCTATAGACTGAAGGGTCGCGGGTTCGATTCCAGTCAAGGGCATGTACCTTGGTTGCAGGCTCGTTCTCTGGCCCAAGTCAGGTGCGTGTGGAAGGCAACCATAGATGTGTCTCTCTCTCTCATGGATGTCTGTCTCTTTCTTTCTCTCCCTCTCCCTTCCACTCTCACTAAAAATCAATGGAAAAAAATATCTTCGGGTGAGGATTAATTACAAAAAAAGACCATGTGGCTATGAAATAAGCAGACAGTGCAGGCTATTTTTTGTTTGGAAATAAACACTGTCCCTGGTGCTAGATTTCATCTCTAAGGTTCCAAGGGAAGCTTGCAAACACTTCTCCATTATCATTAGGGCCATGAACACTTTATTCAATTTGGCCTGCAGAAGTCACTGTTAATCTTGCCACATTTAACTGGGCACCTGCTTCCTCTTCCACCACTCCTCAACTCATGGAACTATTAAAACACAAGTGTCCTTCTGTAGCTGGTCAATGAGGCCTTATCCCAAAGGTCCGCCCCGCACCTAGAAAAGATACTGTTACAACGTTCTTCGTGCTATATGTTTTTCATTCCTCACCAAACCCCTGACCAGTTTCCTGGGTCTTGAACACACACTAATTCCACCATTTCATAGTGACTGGAAGGGCCTGTTGAAGACCAACTGCCCTCAGGTATTTACCGCCTCTCTTCCACCCTCTCTTCTGTATCACCCCCTCCCACTCTGCTCTACCCTTCTCTCTACCGGAAACACGTGCAAAGGATTTGCCACGAGGTTTAAAGACCCCCAGATTGGTTCTCTGGAGGGGAAGGGACCTTAAAGCTCTTCTCCTGCCTGAGTGAAATGCGTAGAGGTTACCTGTACCGCTAAAAAGCTGACGAACCTGTGACATTAAAGTATGGAGTGGGACCACGGACAGCACCAACTAATTCACAGTGTCAGCACTTCAGCAGACTCAGTTCTAATCTCCAAGTCCAAGGACCAGAACAAAAGACCCACCGAGCCTCTGAATGCGGGAAAGATGGCTAGCTTGGAGCCCGGCGTCGCTGTCAGCACAGGGAGTTTGAGTGTGTACGGGGATCAAGCTAGTACAGCACAGGAGTTGTGATGCTGGGTTCACAATGAAGCTTCTGTTAGAAACGCAGTGAATGTTACCTCTAGCCCACCTAACTGCACTGTGAAACACTGAAGGCTCTCTAAGGGGTCTACTGGGATCTTCAATGACAGTACATTGATTTTTATATCTCTGTTGGATCCAAATGCATTTAAATGAGAGCCCCTCATCGGCCTCCTAGTTGGTTGGTTTTAGGTCTCAGGTTTGCCTCTGCAATGACTGTAATGACTGCTCTATAAATCCATTGGCTTAAGGGAATTCTGTCAAAACTGAATTCCAAACTCTTGGGTAGATGAAAGGATACAGTTGTTCTTCTAAGTTGCTTTGTCTTTATGAAAAAGATCACACAGCCTTGGCCTGTTTGACTCAGTGGTTAGAGTGTTGGCCCACACACAGACTAAAGGGTCGTAAGTTTGATTTAAGTCAAAGATATGCATCTCGGTTGTAGGCTTGATCACCAACACTGGTCGGAGTGCATGTGGGAGGCAACCAATTGATGTATCTCTTTCAGGTCAATGATGTTTCTCTCTCTGTCTCTCACCCTCCCTTCCAGGCTCTCTAAAAGTCAATGAAAACATATCCTTAGGTAAGGATTAACAAACAAACAAAAAAGAAAAAGAAAAATCACACAGATGTGTTCCATACACAAGGAAATTCAAAATTTGAGAACAGACCTTGGAATTCTACCCAACATTCCAGATCACCAATCCTTACAAAGATAGAGAACATTATAAAATCCATACGACATGCTCTAACTGTTTCAGGCTCTCGCTATAAGAGTTCATCAGGCAGTCAGTACTGATAAATATTTCATCAAAGTTAAATTCATGAGTAATGTTATATACAGCTCCACGTTTATTCAACATAGGAAATAAATACATAGTTATGTAGGGAAAACCTGCCAGTAGACCAATCAAAGGATTAACACACAATTGCTACACACTAAATCCAATGGGAACATAAAACCCAAGGCCACCAGAGGAAAGGGACATAAACAGAACCACAAACACCCAAGACATGGTGCCCAGAATGGCTTTCTCGAGCCAGGAAACACTCTGCTTGTTCAACTGCAGAGCAGAAGCCATCTGGTGCCTAGAACATCTCCATGTTTCACTGGAACTGGGGGGAGAGCCCACGTCCTCCATCACCATGGGGACGGACTGCTGTGGGTGCCTGGGCAAGGCCGGGAATGGGGTGGGGGACCTCTTTGCCTTCTAGAACAGTAACGGAAACGTTCCTTCCTCTCATGTGCCATTAATCAACTTCCGTCATTTTTTAAAAAGGCAAACAAGCTCAGTTCGCATGGCTCAGTGGTTGAGCATCAACCTATGAACCAGAAGGTTATGATTTGATTCCCGGTCAGGGCACATGCCTGGGTTGCGGGCTCAATCCCCAGGATAGGGCACGCAGTAGACAGCCAATCAATGATTCTCTCTCATCATTGATGTTTCTCTCTCTCTCTCTCTCTCTCTCTCTCTCTCTCTCTGAAATCAATAAAAGTGCCATTTTGAAAATAAAAGGGCAAACAAGAGACAAAAATATTCACAAGCTTTTAAATGTTTCATTGAAATCAAGTATAATAAATACAGGGTAATACTTCAAAATATTTTTATGTTACACTGTTGGCATGAAGAGGGGACCTGATAAGGAAGAAAAAAACAGAGGGAAAAGGAAAAACAGATGTGGAGGGAGAAATAGAGACAGCAAAATTACACATGACAAAACACACAGAAAAAAACATATATGTGCAAAGAACCCAGAGAGGAGCTGTGGAGGAGGAAAGAGGCAACTCATAGGAGCCCAGAGAAGTGGGGTGACAGGGAATTAGGCGGGAGGGGTGTGACTGGGACGCCCAGCAGGACCTCAGGGAGCCGCTACTCACTCGCATTCACTGTGGCCTTCCAACCTTCCAAAGGCCACCGATGTCTCACCACCGCCCTTTGACCTTTTAACCTCTGTTTGCAGCTTGGAAATGGATATTTTCACATGTAGACTTGCTCCAAATAGTGCAGTCGCCCTGCCTCTATTGTCAGACAGGGACTGTGCCACGGACACCAGTCCTGCTCCGTGTGGTCATCAACGGTGACGTGGAGCAGGCAGGTCTGTCCCGGGCGCTGAGAGCTGAGTCAGGGGGTGACGATCGGAGGTGTCCAGAGGCGTGCAAACAGCCTGGAGTCATGTCTGCGGGGAAGCTTGGTAGGCGGTTCATACATAAACTTCAGTAATAATTCGCTGCGGGGTCATGGCCGTCTGATGTATCTCCCCACACCCCGAGCCCGGGGAACATGTTGGCTCCAGCAAAGGAGGTCTCCCCTCGTGGGCGCACTAACAATGTGGGTTATAAAGTCCCGCCGTGTGCTCCGGCACGGGTTCCGGAAGCCCAGCCTGGAGGCAGGTTCTCTCGCTCTCCCACCACCCGGTGTCCCATCCCTCCGTCGCCCGCACACTCACACTCACACCACTCACCAGACTGGCTCCGTCCTCTCTACTCTGCGTGTTCCTTCCTGGGGTCCCGTGCCCAGGATGCGGGCAGGCAGGCACCAGAGCGGGTGCCCAGAGGGGCCACCTTGCCAGAGCCCAGGAGGCAGAGCTATGCAGACGACTGTATTTGACCTTGGTCCCTGCACAAGCTATGGTTTCAGACCCACCGGAAGGCAGACAGGCACCCTCTGACCTCTGACCCGAAGCAGGAGAGGGCAGCAGGCTCCCCGCTGAGCGCCTCTGAGAAGCAGGCACCGGACTTTCTCCCCCGTGAGACCCGTGCTGTCCTTCCTGGAAGACAGCTTTCAGGTTCGAGGATCTTGCTCCCGGTTGAGAGTATGAGTATGTTTGATTGGCATCGGAGATCCCAGCTCTGAGGTCAGAGGGCCTGAAACGGACTGTTATCCCCGCGTTCTCGGTGACATGGAGCGGGCAGGTCCATCAATTAAATGGCCTGAGCCACGTCTCCATGGAAGCGAACATCCTCTCTTCTCCCCCTCCATGTCCCTCCAGGTGCTTCTGTCCCTGACCCCCTGACCCCTCCCTCCCTCCCGCTGTCCCCTCCCGCACTGCCGAGGTCCCTGCCCTATGGCCAGCTCCATATGGAACCACGGCTGGTGCCACTTGCCTTTGCTCCGGCCCAAAGCAAAGAGGGAGACAAACACATTTAAACCTCTCTTGCCTCCCACTTCCTCCATGTGCCTTCCCTGCCTCCCTCCAACTGCCACCGGCTCACAGTCCTCCCCTCCCTCCTCCCACGCTGCCGCCCGGCTCCCAGAGCCTGCTCTACCCCCACCACCTGCCACCCTGCCCCGACGGTCCCCGCCAGGCCTTGGGAACAACAGGTGTCATGGAGGAAGACGGGGTGAGAGGACCTGTCCCCCGGGCTGGGGAGGCCCGGTGCTGGCCAGGGCCGGCACTTAGGGTCTCCAGCTTTATTATGCGCCCTCAGCTTGCAGCAAGTGGGGTCCCCTGCCTAGAGGGGTGGCGGTGAGAGAGCGTGGGAGACAGATGGCCAGTGGGTCAAGCACGTGTGGCCAGCCCAGGGCAGGGGAACATGTCTCTGTGTGTGTCTGTGTGTGTGTTTGGGAAGTGCTGAGCCTGAGAGAACACACTGGGATGTGAGGGAGCAGATGGTGGAGGGAGAGCAGGGAACACGGGATTCTGAGGCTCCAGAGCTCATCCCCAGGCGGGAGGGCGCCCACGCCCCGCACAGCGAGCTCTGCGCCTGCACCCCTGGGGGCCCCGGGAAGAGGGTGCTCCTTGCCCGTGCAGCACCTCTGCCTCGGTTACAGGCCCCAGAGCAGCTCCCTCCAGGGCGTGAGCATCACCAGCTTCCCTGGCACCGGAGGCAGGCGTGTGAGCAGAGCGCGGGGAGGGGAGGCATGCAGGGGGGAGGGGGGGCCGGGGGAGGTTAAAATCGGGCAGAAGTAGGTGTCACCGGGTGGGAGGGAGTCGCCTCCCAGACTTCCCCAGCTGTGGCTTCGCGCACTGAGGGGGGCGTTCAGCAGGGAAAACAGCGCGACCTACATTTCTTGTGTTTTCTGCTTTGATGTAATCTCCCTCACAAGATATTAAATTCCAGGCTCAAAGGCGTTACAAGGGGGAGGCATCTCTGGGTTTAAATATTGACTCAGAGAACAGTGCCGCAGCCCACAAGTGCACTCACGCAGGCTTCTGCACCATTAGCACAACAGCGCTGGCACAGGGAGGGCAGCTTACCTGCCCCTCGGGGTGAGCTGTGGAGGCGCAGAGCCCCTCTGATCCCGCCTGGCCGCCTTCAGCTGGGAGCCTGCATGCAAATGACTTTACCCTCTTGTCTGAGTCTCTGCATCTGAGCATAGCAGGTCCCTGGCTGGGTTTGAATAATGTACGCACAGCTCATGCATAGGTACCTACACGCTAACAGGTGTGTTTATATGCATAAATGTGTGTAAATAATTGCATTTTCATATGGCTATGCAGGTATAAGCTAATAGGTACATTGAAGGCTAACATATGTGTGTTGAATATATACATATTCTATATTATATAACCACTAGAGTCCCAGTGCATGAAAATCCATGCACTTGGGTGGGTGGGGGACGGTTCCCTCAGCCTGGCCTCTTGCAATCCGGGACCCCTCGGGGGATGTCCAACTGACAGCTTAGGCCCACGAAGCTCCGTGCCCCCTCCCAACCCTCCTCATTGTGTATCTTTATAACAAAACCACTCACAAGAATAGCACTTCCTTTGAATTCTGTGAATCATTCTAGCAAATTATTCAACCTGAAAGGGCCATGGGAACCCCAACTTTATACGGTCAGACATGGAGACCAGCGGTGCAGGTGGCCTGGGGACCCTGAGGGGGGCCCTGGTGTCTGCATAGGGCAGGGTTGTAGAGAACTGCGCCCTCCCCCTGTGGGTCTGGAGCATTACCAGGGGGTGCCGTCAGCATTGACCTGCAGCGAGCGCACCCGTGAGGGTGGAAGCAGATGCTGTGTACACACTCCCATTTCTCCCTCACCCGGCAATGAGTAACACCCTGAACCAGGTGAGATTCTGACACTGGGAACCAAAACAGGGAAACGTCCTCCAGAACTTACCTATGCAATTTGCTTTTATTCGTAATGATGATAGCTGGTATATTCCAGAGGCTGTCCTTGTTGCTTATTTTTTTTCCAAGCAGGAGAAATATTACCTCTATGCACATGAAATCAGAACTGTAGGTGGGGTTTTTTTCAATCTGTTTTTGCTCTCACCAAGCTTTTCAGGTTTTTCTGGTGGGAAAATTGCTTGGTATTTAATCAGTGACTTCTTGGTGCCTTAGCTTTCCTGACAGCCAAATATCAAACATCAATGAACCAATTTGGGGCATTTTGAAAGGCGTACCTGCATCCTTTTAGGAACCTGTACTTACCTCAGAACCAGCAGCATAACGATATAGCAAAAGGCCAAACCCGAAGAAGAAGGCTGACAGATTTACTAAAAAAAAAAAAAAAAAAAAAAAAAGAATAACCACCTAATTTCATAAGTGGTGTGTGGTTTGAGAGGGAGTATGGTTCTTTTTCTTTCAATATGTAATTTCCTTTCAGATCTGTCAAATGGAGTTTCAATTTCCAAACACTCTCACATGGTGATCTCTTGCCATGTTCACTAAGTAATCATAATGAGGAATGATGGGTGTCAGGAGTGAAGGAGTCTAAGAAGCAACAGGAGAGCAGCCTGAGCTTTGGAGGCAATGACATTCTGACTTCCATTCTAACATCGCAGCCAACGCAGCGCACTTTGTTCTCACGTGATCGGATCCTACGTCTTATCTTCCTGGCGCTTTCCAGGCAAAATGGTCGGTCAGATTGAAAGAGATTTGGCATAGGTCCCTATTTGCTGTCCCAAAACTCTAAACACAACAACAAAAGAGTCAGACAGTAACCACTGGAGGCGCATGTTCAGTTGGTCCAGGGTGGGTGAGACCCAATAAATTGGAAAACCGTCCAAAGATCCAGATAGTGACAATGAGAGTGAAGGTGCTATCATAGTAACGGAGGGGCACAGATCACCCTGTGGAAAACACCTGCGACCTCACGGTTTTTAGCTCATGAAATACCTGCTTTGTCCCATCTGTCAGTATTTGTAAGTTTCTAAAAAATAACTTAAGTCTGCCAAAACCGGTTTGGCTCAGTGGATAGAGCGACGGTCTGTAGACTGAAAGGTCCGAGGTTCGATTCCGGTCAAGGGCATGTACCTTGGTTGCGGGCACATCCCCAGTAGGGGGTGTGCAAGAGGCAGCTGATCGATGATTCTCTCTCATCGATGTTTCTATCCCTCTCTCTTCCTCTCTGTAAGAAATCAATAAAATATATTTTTTAAAATAATAATAACTTAAGTCTAATATCTAACTGTTTATGCCTTTTGCTATAAGTATGTATAACTATTTGCTCCCTGTGCAAGCTGCAAAAAGATTTAGTATATCTTGTTGAAAGCCTTGGGACCCATCCCCTAATGGAGAAAAGGTGCGAGAGTGGGGTTTTTAAAAAAATCAGATTATTGCCCTGGCCAGTGTGGCTAAGTTGGTTGAGCGTCGTCCCGTGCACTGCAAGGTTGCCAGTTCATTCCTGGTCAGGGCACGTGCCCGGGTTTTGGGCTGGATCTCCAATAGGAGGCGTGCAAGAGGCAGACGATTGCTGTTTCACTCTTACATCAATGTTTCTCTCTCTCTCTCTCTCCCTCTCTCTCACCCCCTGCTTCTCTCTCTAAAAGTCTTTAAAAATTAAAAAATAAATTAAAATCTGACTACTTCTCTTAAAACCACCTCCATTTCTGAGAGGATTGAAAGATACACGGTGACCAAAGAACAAGAGAAACGCATGCTGAGCACACAGGAGACCTAGAAGCAGCTAGGCTGGGAGAGGGGTGTTCCATTATGATGTATTGTTTTCAAATGTACTAATCAGGTTACTATAGAGACTTTTAATGGCAGGAGGGAGAGTGGCAAACCACTAAACGCTGCTTGGCAAACAAAACCCACAGCCAGTGTCCCTCCCACAGGGTGCAAACATGTGCCGGGTAGGGGGTGGTCCGGTGGGCCCCAGTAAGGGGCATGCGCTCTGAGCTGGTCGGTGCTGTTTGGTTGGCTTATCAGACCCCACCCACCATGCAGATGATGCGCTCCACTCAGCAGAAGCCACAGGGACCCAGAGGCTGGTTTCCATGGAGACAGTTAGCAGCATTGCTGGAATGCCCTACAGAAGGGAAATTCACAGGCACGTGTGCACGCACGCACGCGCACACACACACACACACACACACACACACACACATGCACACAGTCATACACACAATCAAACGCATACACACTTGCACCCATGCACACTTTTCAGTTAGACAAATCAGTATAACTGCTACATATGTGTATATGTGTGTATTTAATCTTGAAGTTGGTGCTCACAGACTTTTAGATAAGGAAACTGAGACACAGACAGGTAAAATAACTTGCCCAAAGCCGCACAGCTAGAAGTGAGGGGACTGGGATTTGAACTCACGCCACAAGCTCCCGAGCAGCCAGGATGGAGGATCTGAAAGGATGTCAAAAGCAAACAAAGACCCCTGCTTCCCCTTCGGAGAAGTGTCCGACATAGCCGGGGGTTCTGTGTGCTCCGCTGGACACCCACCTTCACCCAGGCCTACCCAAGCTGTGTCATCACCCCCTCCCCATCTGCCCGGGCTCAACCCGATGGGGAGCAGAATGGATGCTCAGCAGCTGGTTGGCCAGCCTGGGGCTGCTCTATCTCCTGTGCTGGGCAAAGCCGATGGGAAGCAGATCTTTCCCTGGAGCGCCTGCTTCCCACAACCTCCCCTGGAGGACCGACTCACCAGAGCCCTGCTCTGCACTCCCAGGGCTGTCTGCTGCTCCCTGCAAGATCCAGGGTCACATCGCATGGAGCCGGCCAGCCTCCAGGACTGTCACCTCCATTTCTTTAGTGGCCGAGTCAGAGGCCCCTCCGCTGAACCCTCAGCTCCGGTGCCAGGTGGAATGGCTTGGCCGGACCCACGGAGATCAGTGGGGCCTGCTTGCTCACCACCCCCAGCTCCCAGGGGCGCCCAGGGCAGGGACCCCCCAGCTCAGCCAAAGGGGTTGCCGGGCCACGGGGATCCCTCTGCTGCAGTGACCAGGCCTGCTAGGATTTCATCAGCAAGTTTCGTACGGCCAAAGCATTTTATTCATCATTCAGAAGCGGATCCCACATTTTTTCCAGTTCCCCGGGCCGTGTCCCCTCAGTGGCTCAGCTGTCCCTGTGTGAGGCGGTCCCCACCTCTCTGCCTGGGCCCCGTCCATAGCCAGGCCACTCCATCGCCGGGCGGAGTTGGCAGGGTCGCAGCGCATCCTGCGGGGACCTCTTTCTATTTGCAAAATGTTTCAGCAGTGTTGTCTCTTGGCCAGTTTCCCGTCTCCCCTGGGTTTCGTTGCGTAATTGCCTCTCAGTCCTCCCCAGAGGCTGCTGTGCGTTAACCACGGAGCCGCTCCCGGAGAGGCTGCGGTTGGGAGGGTGCTCTCGCTGCATCCGCAAGCTGGGCCCCCAAAGATCACTGCAGCTCGACGCTGAGTGGTTATGTCAGCTTCAAAGCACATGTCACCGGTTAGAAAACAAAGCAAACACAAATATGGAAAGCAAAGGCAAGCTCCACCACCACCACCACCAATAGAAAAATTGTCCCGAGATACAAAGGGATCATTCACAAAGAGGAACCACAAATGAGCAAGGGTCAACAGACCTGGGAGAAGAAGATGGAAATGAAAAGTAATAAAACAGAGGCAAAGGAAACCACCACTATGACCTCCTCCGTTGCTATAGGGGCCAAGATTCTGAAGTGAGGCACTGCCAGGGGGCTGGAAGTGGGGAGAACAGATGCTTGTCACTGCCTGCTCCTTGGCAGGTGGATGATCTCGACCCTGGGAGGCAGCGTGGCAGCGTGGCTCACACCTGTCTCGCTGTCTCCTGCCCACACTTCATCCTGAAGCCACAACTGGACAAGGGCACAGGGAAGTAGACATGGGGTTGTTCATCTCAAAGTTGCTTATGATCATGAAAAATGGAAACAGACCAAATGTGTATCATTGAAAGATGATTTGTGCCCGGCTGGCATGGCTCAGTGGTTGAGCGTTGACCTAGGAACCAGGAGATCATGGTTTGATTCCCAGGCGGGGGATATGCCCTAATGTGGGGCATGCAGGAGGCAGCCAATCAATGATTCCCTCTCATGGATGTTTCTTTCTCTCCTTCTCCCTTCCCCTCTGAAATCAATAAAAATATACTTTCAAAAAAAATAGGATTTGTGATGTAGTCATTCGATGGAATGGCATGACACCTTTCTAAAGGTGAGATATATTAATGAACACAGTGTGTGGAAATATCTGCACCTGAAACAGCTGAGTGAAATGTGTTGTGTGTAGTCTGATCCTACGAGATTTGTGTGGGTGCATATGTGTGGGTGCATATGTGCCCAACCTCACCTGCATAGACATCACCCACAAAGAGAGACCTGGAAATATACGAAAGCAGGCTAACAGTTTATTCCTGTATTAGTATATACTAGAGGCCCTGTGTATGAATTTTGTGTACTAGAGGGGAAGGGTCCTTCAGCCTGGTCTGTGCCCTCTCGGAGTGCAGGAGCCCTCAGGGGATGTCTGACTGATGGCTTAGGCCCACTCCCCATGGGCTCTAAGTCACATATACCCTGTGTACCTGTGTACCTGGCTTTCCTGTCCCAGGGATCATGTGCCCTCTTCATCTGTGTGCTCTCACCTTCAACATCAGTCAACAAGTGCATGCAGAGATCTTAGCTCATCTTTCTGTTCTGACATCTTGGCTCTCCAGGGCACAAAGTAAAGTAACATTATTCAATCTGAATTTTAACACAAGGATAAGTCACTGCATTGTTTAGAGGTTAGCTGCTATCTGTTTAAAAGTACACACAAGGCCAGGCATAATCTCCTAAAATGAGTGATTTGTGTATTTCTGGGAAAGAGCACTGGGAAAGCTTACTAAGATTGCATTCAAGTACTAACAGTCCATCTTAGAGTTGTTATTCTTGCTCATGATCTCTGCGTAAGGCAGACTGTGATCCTTTCGCTCCATGTTCAGAATAACCTGGCTAAGCTAACCTGATAACCCCTGACCGGAACCATCAGCCCAGCTGAGGTCACACTCAGAGTTATAGCAAAACTCTACACATAAGACTCCCATGCCCTGCAGTAGCTGAGCTCCGCGGATTCCAGGAGACGCACCGTTAAAATGTATTCTGAGGACATCTCACTACCTTGTTGCCGTTTATTATTTAATTCATAAGAGAACCCATGTATTTCACACTAATCTTATTACATAGCACATGTGTGGCCACTTAGAACTCTACAGAGAAAGATTTTGGCAGAAGGGAGAGTCACCAATCCCTGTAACAGGCCGCCAGCATCCCAGGACCCGGCCTCTGCTGTGGCCCTTCGCGCCTGGCTAGTTCCCACTCACCACTGCCCGGGATGCAGGCTGCTGCACAGGCAGGTGTGGTCCTCTAGCCCGAGGCCTCAAGGCTCAGCAGAGACATCAAGCCAGCGAACCAGGGCTGCCCCAACAGCCAGAAAAAAAGGGGCCAAGGCATCCAGTTCCCCCAGGGGCTCTGGACCTGCAGAAACAAAGCATGCTGGATAAACCACTGAACCTCCCAAAATTCTTTTTTTTTAATAATATTTAAACAATATATACACATATATATATATATATATATATATATATATATATATATATATTATTGATTTTTCACAGAGAGGAAGAGAGAGGGATAGAGAGTTAGAAACATCGATGAGAGAGAATCATCGACCAGCTGCCTCTTGCACACCCCCTACTGGGGATGTGCCCGCAACCAAGGTACATGCCCTTGCCCGGAATCGAACCCGGGACCTTTCAGTCTGCAGGCTGACGCTCTATCCACTGAGCCAAACCGGTCCCGGCCTCCCACAATTCTTGACCTTCAGGGTCACATATTTGTGACTTTGGGGCTTGAGCGCCTCCTTCCAGGGCGAGATGGCTGCATTCCGTTTACTGGTTTAATTTAATTAGGGCGTGTGGGTTTCTGTTTATTTTTCTCAAAGCCCCAACAACACTAGCAGTTCCTCTAATGAAAGTAATTTTTTCCAAAGATTGTAAAACATTAGTTTAACTGCACTCGAGGCTCCTGGCATCCGGGGAAGTGCAGGTCGTTAGAAGTTAAAGGCTGTCCCCAAATGCACGGGTAGATTAGCAAGTGCAAAAGAAGCCGATTCTCACAAAGATTTCCTGGGAAAATGGAGACAGAAATGGGAAAGTAATCTTTCTAAGTTGTTACAGAATGTTGTTAAAGAAAGTGTGCTGCAAAAGAAAACATCTTTTATATCCTACTGGAGGCCACTGGTGCATGAATTCGTGCACCAGTGGGGTTCCTCAGCTTGGCCTGCAGGATCAGGCTGAAACTGGCTCTCTATCATCCTCCAAGGGGTCCTGGATTGCAAGAGGGCACAGGCCAGGCCAAGGGACCTCACCAGTGCACAATCGGAGCTGAGAGTTTGACGAGCCAGGGAGTGACCGCAGGAGGGCTTCAGGGCATGTCTGGCCTGTCTCACTCAGTCAGAGCATCTGCCCCCCGCTGGTCAGTGCACGTCATAGTGAGCGGTTGAGTGATCTTAGCATATCCTTAGCATATTACACTTTGATTGGTTGAATGGCCGACAGGAAAATAAGACACTTAGCATATTAGGCTTTTATTATATAGGATTAAAATTATTTCCACTTACTACCCCCAAATCATAAAACAGTGTAACCTACAAATATTTTATATGCCTTTGAGAAATGTTGGCCAGCTACCTTACTTGCAAAAATTGAATGCAAAAACCCCTTAGTAACATTTAAAGCTTAGTTATCCATGTTTTATTAATTGGAAATCATATTCATCTTGGCAATTTGTTACCCTAAAAAAAAGGCAAGAATATGTTGAATGAAGAATACATTAAAATACTACTTTTCTTCTACTGATCAGAGAAGCTTTTTATATTTGGGAATTTAGATCAATATTGTTATAGTCAGTGATTAGAAAATGAGCATATTGAATTTTTCATTGAAAACTTGAGTTTATAAGGTGAGTAGATCCTGATTGTTTGTCAAAGCAACTTGAAAGGCCCCTGGAGCAGGAAAGCTGACTGATTAATAAACAGACCTTGAATCAGAAGACCTAGGGCAGAATCCTGCCTTTTACTAAGTGTCCTGGGACATGTGTTCTACCCTCTGTGTCCACGTCCGTTGCCTAGTTTTCAGAAGTGTGGGTGCGAACACTGGTCACCCCACGTTGTGACGAGAACAATGTGTGCCTGACTCAGACTCTTGATTAGGCTCAGTTCTCTTTCCATCTTCTTTCTCTCACTAAAGGTTGAAAGACTCTAATGGAACCCCAGGTCCCTGCTGTGCTCCCTCTTTAGAATATACCCCTTCTTCTCTCTCTGGACTCCTCACCCGTGGAACCGGGGACCAGCATGGGGTGGACTTTGCTTGGGGGAAAATCACACTTCTCTGAGCATAGTCACTGCAGCTACTGTTTCATTAACTCATTTAGGGGACAAAAGCTTTCAGACCCACCACAACAGGTGACAGGAAGAGTAATTTCAAAATAACTAAATTGAAGGAGCTTTTAGAAATAAAATGCCAAATATGTGGAGGCTGTCAAATGTGATCTCCTTTGTCCTGATTGCAGCCCTACGAGTTAGGGTGAGGGTTCTCACAGGGGGAGAGAATCACAAGAGTTAGAGAGCCAGGATGGAGATGAGCCTTCCATGAGCTGGAGGGGTGTTTGCACATAAAAATGCTGCAGGCACATGAGCCAATGAGCCCTGGGGGAAGTGCCCAGTTCACAGAGAAGGCCAAGTGACCAACAACCAAGCGACCCCAAGAGCTGCTTTGACTATCAGCAGGTAGATTTCTCCAGAAGGTGTCCAGGAGGAAGCACGTGGGCGGGGCCTTTGTAGAATCCTAATTGTCTTAGATTTTTTACGCCATGGATGCTCAAAAAAATGTTCACTGGGTACCAAACTTCAGACACTACATGAAGCACAAAATTAGAACTGTTTGTAAGATTGCTCAAGCAAAAGGGGTGTGCTGGATATATAATCTCCAATATATTCAGGAGATTGGGCCGAATGAGTGAGGTTCAAATATTCTGATTATGCAGGCGGATCCAGATTATCTGAGTCTGAGGAGTCAAAAGCTGGAGTAGGAAGTGGCTTTGTCATAAACCAGAGTCCTCCCCAAAAGAACTCTGGCTGCTTGTAACACTTGGTCCTCCCTCCCTTTAACACAGCCTCTGCCCCCCTCACCCTCTCTGTCCCCCCTCCAAGGCATTCCCTCCTCTGGGGGTCAGTCTCTCTCTGAGTCACAGGTGCTGCCTCATCCTCCATCGCAGGTGGAACCTGTAGTAGACCAGGTTTCATGAAGTCACTGACAGTGATTAGGTTGTAGTCCCGCCATCTTGGGGGAAGTTGTTGGCCGATGATGACCTGGTGGAGATGGCCCATGCCAACCAAAGAGGAGGCAGTGGTGGGGAAGGTGGCACCCAGGACATGCCTTCAAAGAGCGTGACGTGAGCATGGGAGGCTGTGGGAGGCCCAGGGAGAACAAAGCCCTGGGTGTCTTTGGAGAGCTGGCCCTCTGTGACCTTCCTGAGAAGCTCAGTGGGTAACCTAAAAGCCATCCGCCTGTACTGACATTCAGTGTTGCCAGAAAATTCTCCCACATGAAAAGGCGCACGGAGTTTCTGTGTTTTCTCTCAGAACTCCTGCCTACCTGTAATTATAACCACAAGCACATTCAATGGACAGTAAATTTATTTCATGGTTATTTTTCCAGTTTCCAAGACAAAGTTCCAACAGGGATACTTATTCTCCTGTTCAGCATGAGGCTGTAGTTCCCATGTTCCTGAAGTGGATTCCTTCACAGCCTCTCCCCTGCCTCCTGAGGGCCCCCACACCTGCCTCCCTGCCCACCGTCCAGCGGGGGATGAGTGGGCGCGTTGGCTGCTGCCAGCTCACTCTCTGCCCAGGGAGCCCTGCCCGGGAGCCCTGAGAAAGTCTCTACTCCAACAAAACCGGGCACACTGTGTTCCAGCCGTCTCTTCCTTCTGCTCTTGGTAGAGACTCCATTCTGATTTCTTCTAAGACGTTAGCTGAGAATTCAACCAGGAGAGAGACCATCTCACTCAAGCATGTCGCTTTGTATAGGAAAGAATTAAATCTGGAAAGTGAAATAGACCCACAGCTTCCCAGTGAAATGAAGCTCGTCTGTCCATGGTGACTCGAGTCAGGCTTTGGGCCTTGAGCCTGCCGCCGTGAGTTTCCAAAGTTGCCAGCGCTTTGCCCCTTGACACTGACACCAATCATTCCTGGAGTTCACAGGCTCAGTCCATTTAAATGGATTAATTCGTTTTAATATCACTTTAATTCTGCTTCGTTTCCAATACAGCAACCTCCTCAAAAAGTCATTGATCCAGCTAAAAGCAAATGACATCACTTTTGCTCATTTATCTTGGCAGCATTTTAGCCTTTTCACCTCCAAGGGGTGTCCATAAAAATAAAATAAAAAAATAAAAAGTGAAGAAAATCTAGATGCAGCCCTGGGTGGAGGCAAACATGAGCCCCACTGTCTGCCCCCAAACATCAGCATGGCCAACCGCAGTTCTGCCCGTCATAGCAGATTCCGCTCTTCCCCGTTAGTCTTAATGGTGGTTCCTCTGCCTCAGACTCCCCTAGAGCCTAGAATTGTTCTACATCTTAAATGCAAGGGGCATTTTCTCATATCATATCATATCATATGGCATCAAAACAGAAGAAATCCCAGACATTTGATACCTGAGATGTAACTCAATGCTTTGGGAAAATTCCTTAACTCCTCATGCCTCAGTTTCCTCATCTATAAAATGGACAGATGAAAGCATGCTCACTCCCAGAGATTATTTAAGACCCAAAGAAATTAGGTCATTTTCTTTCTTTTCTCTTTTCAATACCCAGAAAACTGTGGCTGACTTTCATGTGGGGATTTCACCTTCTCGGGGACCTAACCTAAAGAAACCCCCTTTTCCTGTACAAGGGGGACCTGCCGGAGGGCTAACATGGCCTCTTCTGCTGGCTTCCTTCTCCCCAGCGCCTCAGGCTGTGCAGCCTGACTCGGGAAAATTTCATAAATTGACCTTTTGTCTTCCCACAGCGTCATGGGAAAGGTCTCCCCATCACTCAGCCTCCACCCCACCCCCATCCCCATAACAGAATTCACCCCTGCACAGTGCCGACCTGGGGTTGCAGGTTAAGATCTTGATGGAAATTTTCTCAAAGCTGTGCCATGTTTCCACACCTTTTTTGAGCAGAGTTGAGACCACGTATAGTTGAACCTTCTCTCTATGAGTGCCTGTCTGTGTTATGAACATACTCTAAGACAGAGGGTTATGTTTGAATTTTAGTTTTGCTGTTTCCAGCTTCATCTCAGCCATGGCTGCCTCTGAGCCCTGGAAAGGGGTGGGGGGCACAGGAAATGTATGCAACCCCTGCCCCAACCCACCTCCCCCACAGGCTCTGTCTCCTGGATGCCCACTGCCCTAATTATTTAAAGGTTACTTTGTTTAAACAGCAGATATGGGCGCCCCACTTGGGAAAATAAATACATTGTCCGAAAGTCACTGGTAGTAATTGGGAAATGACAACAACTTAACGAGGTCTTTGGGTTAACACTTCACCGGCATCTTTTCACCAAATTGCTGTAGCAATTCTTTGAGGTATTATTTTGCTATGTTCACTTCATAGACTTCAGAGAAAACTGAGGCGTGAGGGGTTAAGGAATGTTCTCAAAATCAATCGGCCAAGAAGGAGAAGATCTGACCAGCTCAGAGGTCATCCCAGAGACACGGCCCCATTAACCAGGGTCTGTGACCAGGGTCAAGGCCTACAAATTGAGAAACACAGCAACCTGAACTAGCGCTGAAAAAAATGACAGAGTCAGCAGGAACAGATCTCTCGGTGCAGGGCACGTGGTAGAACTGGACACCTTTGGGGTGGGTCTATACACCCCACACAGCCTTTACACACCCAGGCACACACGTGTTCGTGTGTCCACAGAGACACAATGAAAAATAAACTCCTTCCTGTGAAGTATCATCCAAAGAAGTTTTTAAAACAATGCACTCAACTTCAACTACTCAACTAGAAAACATTTTTCTTCTAATGGAGGATTGACTTTTTTTGTGTCATCCATGTATGATTTTCTGCCTTCCACTGGTGATAAGGGGGGTGGTCCTTATTTATTTTAACAAATGTCCACGGCAAATGGCAAATGAGGAACCAACCGTTGCCTGAGCTGAGTGGTGACAAGCTTCAGACCTGAGGCTCTGGAATAAGATTAGCCTGAGCTTAACCCCCAGCGCTTGGCCTCCCCCCTTGCCCAAACCTGGGCAAGCTACTTAGCCTCCGGGGCATCGGGTTCCCCAGGAACTTCCCTGACATGGTTCTGGCCGGCACTGAATGAGACGATGCACTTTGCAAGATCGGTAGCCAGCCCGATACTAGGGCGCCTTCCAGATCGGCAGCTCTCGCTACTTGAATCTGCACACGTGCCCGGGAGGGGGGAGAGGGGGGATGATGGCTTTATTCTGGGGCGTTGGCCTGCAAAGCCTGAGGCAGCTCAGCCCACCGCTGGGGATCATGGGAGAGGGAGGGGCCTCATGATGTCACAGATGTGGTCACCTTCACACGGTGGCCCCTCTGGTTGCGTGGACACCCCTTCACAACCAACACCATTTCCTTGTGCAAAAATGAAGTAACTTTGTTTGACAAGCCATGGTGAACCAGCCTCTCAAAAAGAAGGAGCTATTTGTGAAAGGGTTGGGAACATTCTAGAAATAACTCTTAAACCACAAAAATGTCTAACCCTAAGTCACTTCCCGCTTCTCGGGAGGAAGTCCTCTCATCCTGGTAAATGGAAAGAAGGACTTTCCCCAGATTCTGATGGGGGACCCCCCGGA
This sequence comes from Pipistrellus hanaki, assembly GCF_964339955.1. Classification (NCBI taxonomy): domain Eukaryota; kingdom Metazoa; phylum Chordata; class Mammalia; order Chiroptera; family Vespertilionidae; genus Pipistrellus; species Pipistrellus hanaki. The sequence goes on along the minus strand of NC_140504.1, from coordinate 3,261,914 downwards.
GCTGACCAGCCTTCCCCAACAAGGCTCCTAGCGGCCCAGAGAGGAACAAGCCGCCTTCCCCACAGGACACCCTCCCCTGGTGCGACAGAGAAGCAGCTCGTTGCCTCATGACCTTGCCTCCGGCCAGGCCTCCCCCATCACAGGAGCCCGTTGGGCCTGCTTTGTAGAAGTGGCCAGACCACCAGGAACCAAGAGAACTTACGTGGAGAAGCACTCAGCTTACGTAGAGCGCGTCAGAGGGCACCTTGTCTCATGTGACCTCAGCGGGAAGATGGCCCTTGGTTACAGCGACAGCTTCTCGTGGCCAAGAAGATGGCAAGGGCTGTGGGAGGCCCCGTGTAACTCGCAGGAAATGACTTGCCTTGGGGAGACTCACATTCCTTCTCTGCAAACTGTAGCAATAGCGGACCCTACGGTGAGGGTTAAATGAGATAACAAGCAGGAAGCCCTAGCACACAGGAGATACTCCATCAATCTGGGCGCTTACTCCCTCTGCTTTTCTCTCCCCACATGGCTGGGCTCCAGAATCTGCTCTCTTTCCACGATGTGGCATCGAAGTTTGCTTTGCTGCTTGCACATTTTTAACACTATGCTCTTCAAAGAGATGGGCAAAGGCTGGCCGGTGTGGCTCAGTAGTTGAACATCAACCCATGAACCAACAGGTCACCGGTTTCATTCCCAGTCAGGACACATGCCCAGGGTTATGGGCTCGATCCCCAGTAGGGGATCTGCAAGAGGCAGCAGGTCAATGTTCCTCTCTCATCAGTGTTCTCTCTCTCTCTCTCTCTCTCTCTCTCTCTCTCTCTCTCTCTCTCTCTCTCTCTCTCCCTCCCTCCCTTTCTCTCTCCCTAGAAATCAATAAAAACATTTTTTTTAAAGAGAGACGGGCAAACAGCCATTGCTGTGCATTTCACAGTAGGCGCCGAGAATAGACGCAGAGAGGGGGCTTGAGCTCCAGGAAACAAACATAATTAACTTGGCGGTGGCTCTGGGCAGCTGGTGGCTCAGCCAGGTTGTGAGCTGAGGCCACCGAGCCGGAGCACCGCCTGGAGTGGGCGGCGGGGGTCCCTGGAGACCCGGCTCTGTGCCAGAGACCACCAGCCACGGAGCAGCAAGTCCAGTGGCAGCGGATGCATCAGTCATGGACTGGAGTGGTGCTTATTTCGCCTTCTGAGCGGCCCTCTGGCCCAGCAGGGTGCTCACCACGGAGTCACAGGCAGTTAGTTAGACAGAGCACGAGAGAACTCAGCCACTGAGCGATACGGTCACATCTCCCCGCCATCAGCAAAAAGCCCTGCCTGGCTTCTATGCAGAGAATCAGGTGGGAGGAAACAGGGACATTTTTAAAGCAGACTAAAAATAAAAACTTTAGTCTTTGCCAACAGATTAGAAAAGCAGTGCTGATCAGCCTGTTTACTGGCCCGTCACCCTGGAGAACAAAAAAGAAAGAAAGAAAGAAAGCTCCCATCAAGGAAAAACCTTGTTACACAGCCGTGTTCAAAAGTTCTAGAATTATATATTCTTCCGTGGACCCTGGTTCTTGCTTTTATTCAAAGTGATTTATACAAAGAAAAATGCTGCTGGCCCAGGCTGCCTGCCCAACTCAGAAGGTATTCTCAAAACCTGTCTTCCTTCTGGTCCAATTACAGTGTGATTGTTCCACCCCCCACCCCGAGCCCTAGCAAGCCTGGCCTCTGGGTCCTCGCCCTGGTCACTCCGGTGTGGACACAAGAGCGGCCCCGAGGACAGTCAGCTGGCCGTGCCCGAGTCCAGGTTCGGAGCCCAGATCAGAGGCACACTGTCTGGGAGTGACACCGTCATTTCTCTTCATTATGGGATGCACACGGAAACGTTCCATTTTTTCTTCTCTTCAGTGTAAGGTTCATCGCCTCTGCCCTGAAGGCGTGGAAAAGGACTGGGGATGTGTTCAAGGACAGGGTCCTCCTGTGGCCTCGCGGCGGGTCCCCAGGACGCGAGTGGCCGAGGACACGGCCCCTCTCAGACGCTCCGGCAGCCCCGTGGAGCCAGCGCTGTGTGAGGAGGCGCCCCATTGGATGGAAGGACGAATCTAAAAATAGGCAGCAGAGACCCAGCGAAGGAGAAACCACCACGTAAATTGGCTTTCGCAATCCAGCCGCGCTGAACAGTGGGACGTAATGGAAATGTAATTGTGCGGCCTTGGATGAGGTGTTCAGCTTTGAACAGAAAGGATCCGCATCCGCAGGCACCGTGGTGAGCCTTCGAGGGGGCGGGGGTGACTCTGCCTTGATTAGCCTTACCTTTTCCGTCCGGGTACAAGGTTTCCTCCAAATGCTTGTGAAAGGGAGGACCGGGAGAAGTTCTCCGGTGAAATGTGACCCTTGAGTTTCGAAGACACCGGAGCCCCAATCCCCTCAGTCACACGTTAGGTCGCCTGAGGTTACTGGAAATCCACGAGGTCCACTGTCCAGGTGGCTGAGGCTGCTCAGAGGGCCTGTCTCTCTCTGCTCCTCCCGGGCCAGCCTGGGCGTGCGCACATGGCACCCGGGCAGGTTCCTGGTGAGGGGGAGAGCAGGCACCTTGTCCTCTGGGCATTGCATCGGCCAAAGGGAACCACAGGGCAGCCCAGGTCCAAGGGTCTGGGAAGCAGACACCGCCTTTTACTGGACAAAGATGCAGCGTCACGTTGCAGAAGCCCTGTATATGGGTTTTGGGGCCATCGTTACATCTACAGGTGCGTGGGTCACATGACGGGAAGTTTGCTGACCAAATGGGGAGGCAGGACGAAGAGGGATGTTCCAGCTCGGTGTTTTGTCGAGTGGCATTCATGAAAGATGAAGGGAGCCTTCTGCACTCCAACGAAAGATCACAAAGAAGCTCCATCTTGCACGGCTGGCTCCTGGAACCGGCCCAGCTCTGTGAAATCTCCGAGTGTTCACCTTTCACCAGAGAAAGAACGGCAAGCCCTTTGATGAGCAGTATTTGTCTAAATTCACCCAGGATTCGGGAGGAAAACTGGCAATCCAGGAGCAGCCTCCTCACGTGACCGATCAGCTGGCCGGGCTCAGTGCAGGAGCTGGTGCCTGGGGCATACGGCTGGCTCTTTGCTCTCGTCTTCTCCTGTCAGCACACAATCCGTGCTTGAGAGATGGGAGAGCCAGGCCGGAATCACACCAGCGTTTGGTCCCTGGCCCGAAAGGAGAGGTCTTTCCACATGGGATGGTGATGACACCAGGAGGGCAGAGGTCACCCAGCCCCGTGATTCTTAATTCAAGTCACTGCTGCGAAATGCATGACCTCACGGAAGGCAGCCCATAGTAACTGCGGAATATTCCTCCGCGCCCTCCTGCCGGGGTTTCTAATTTCGTTCCAGACACTATGCTGATGGCTTCTGCAGGCCAGTCCCCTGATGCTTTCAGAAACCATCAGCATCAGATGCCCACGGGCAATGGCACCACCTTTTCTGCTTTATTCCCAGCATGACTGTATCCACTGAAATACACTGCACGTCCCCAAAATATGTTCCTGTGTTGGCGGGGGAAGGCCGGCCAGCCTGCCATGTCCTTCCTCTTGCCTGGGTCCCGTGGAATCCCCAGGGCCGCCAGGCTCCAGCTCCCCGCACGGGAAGATGCTCTGCTGGACAGTCTTCGGCCTTGGCCTTCCGCTCTCTGTGTGAGCTTTGGCGGTGACGGTACCGTTCTGATCGGTTAGCGGTGCGTCCTGACAAACACACGGAGTCCTGTGTTCACAGCATGTAATCTAAATTGTGATGACAGCGAAAGCTCGGGACCCTGGGATGAGCCCTGTGCCGGCGCCATCCTGAGGGAGGCTGACCTGTTACCGATGGGAGTGCGTGGTTTCCATGCACCGGGTGGTTTCCCGGGGCTTGCACTGTGCGGGTCTAAAACCTCCTTTTAAGGGCGTTTTGAGCGTTTCGGGGCCTGCGTTTTCCTGGTCCTCTGTCTCTCGGTTGTTAACAGTGAGAACCTGACTCCTCACCGCAGGCCGCGCTCCTGGATCACAGCTTCCACCCATGCCCTGGGGCTCTCCTGGGGACCACCAAGGTCTCGGGGCGCCTCCGTGGCTCCTCTAGTTTCACTAAAACACCTGCTCCAAAAGGGGGGAGATAGCCAAAACCGGTTTGGCTCAGTGGATAGAGCGTCAGCCTGCAGACTGAAGGGTTTCAGGTTTGATTCCCGTCAAGGGCATGTACCTTGGTTGCGGGTACATCCCCAGTAGGGGGTGTGCAGGAGGCAGCTGATCAATATTTCTCTCTCATCAATGTTTCTAACTCTCTATCCCTCTCCCTTCCTCTCTGTAAAATATCAATTAAATATATTAAAAGGGGGGGAGATAGGAGTGTGTGAGCTCTTTGGCGATACGGCCCTAGACCGCCCCAAACTGTGCTCAGAATCACATATCCCCTCCATGGCTGGGGCTGAGACCAGCTAAGAAACATAGAGGAGTTTCTAGAGGAAACCATTAAAGATGCCTAAGAGATCCATGTTATGAGAATCCTGAGAGCATTTCTGAGACATGAGTCACAATAACCAGATGGAGGAGCTGGGGTGCCGGGTGGGAATGTTAACATCCGGGTCTGCCAGAATTCCACTCATCCTGGAGCCTCGCGGGCACACACTCCGGGCTGAGAAACACAGGCCGCAGCCCTCGACCTTGGGCAGCAGCATGAGTGACAGACAGCAGCCCCGGGACATTCGGGTTTGAGCACAGTCATAGTCTGCAAGCCCGAGGGGAGTCAAGATGCTGGGGTGGCCCCGTGCTAACTGGGAGGAGCCTTCAGCGTAAGGGGAGACCCAGTGCCTGTGCCACAGGAGGACCGGCGTCCTGGGCTCCATAATACACCACGCCGACGAGGCGGCCGAAAGCCAGAGAAATGTTCTCCCTCCGGTTCTGGAAGCCAGAACGCTAACTGAAGATGTCCACAGGCCACACTCCCTCCCGAATCTCTGGGGGAGGTTCCTCCCGCCTCTTCCAGCCTCTGGTGGCTCCTGCTGCTCCTTGGCTTGTGGCCGCATCCATCATCCGATCTCCACCTCTGTCTCCACGAGGCTGCTTCCCTCACTGTGTTCCTTCCTCTTCTGAGAAGGAGGACACAGGAGCCACCCTACGTCCAGAAGGAGCTCATCTCAAGGTCCTTAAGTGATTATATCTGCAAGGACCCTGCCCCATAGGGCCACTTTCTGAAGTTCTGGGTGGACATGGATTTGGGAGACAGTATTCATTCCCCTCCACGTGAGGCCCAGACTCCCGGGGTATTAGAGGCAGAGGGGTGGGCCTGGGGGAGGGGGGGCGCGGGAAGCCTGGCAGATGCTCAGGTTCCTCCTCGGTTTTGCTGGCATGCCGTGCGCCCCTCTGTGAGTGACGGTCACCTCTTTCTCTTAGCAGTTCGCTCAGGTCTGACCGTGGCAGGGAGATCGAGCTCCAAGGCCGCTGTGCCCAGGATGTGAGCTTATTGCTTCTGTCTGGACCCGCCCCGGGGGCTCCGGGAACACCGCCCCTCCTGCCTCCTCACCCCAGCCGCTGCCGGGGTTTGGATCACACTCATGTGTGAACATGTTTGTCACACAGTCAAGGCAGCTCAGCTTCTCTACAAACGAGAGCGATCACACCTGACAGTCCCAGGGGAACATTTGCCACATCTAGAAGCTTCCGTCACGACCCACAGCATCAAAAACTCCGTCTGACTAAAAGCAAGATGGGTGGTGGGTTGGAAAAGGGAAGCGGGCTGTTCCCAGCCTGGTTGACGGGAACAGACGTGTGACCTGCGCCACGTGACAGACCCCACACGTGATGGAGCCGTGCCCCAGCCCTTCCCCACCCCACTTCCCACCCTAATGATTTTTAGAGCAAAGGCCCTTGGTTGGGAGATGAGACAGGTTTCTCTCCTCCTTTCTCTCTTTTTAATTGTGAGACTTTATCTTTTAGAATACTTTCAGATCTCCGTGGATCATAAAGTACAGGTCATTCCCTCCTGCCCCTTCCCACCACAGTCTCCCTGTTATTAACATCTTATATTAGAGCCATCTATTTGTTACAATTGGAGCAATATTGATGAACCAATAAAGACACATTATTATCAGCTGAAGTGCACACTGGGTGTTGTACCTTCAGTGGTTTTGATGCATGTGTACTGAAGTGTCCACCACGTGTAAAACACGCTGGACCATACGGATAACTTCACTGCCCTAACATTCCTCTGCGCTCCACCTATGCATCCTCCTGGCAAGCACTGAGCTCTTTCCTGTCTCCATAGTTTTGCCTTTTCCAGCAAGTCACCTATTCGGAATCACACGGGATGTAGCCTCTTCTGCTTGGCTTCCTTCACTGAGGAGCAGGCACTTAGGTCTACCCCGGGTCCTTCTGTGGCCTGAGAGCTCATTCATTGCTCAGGGACATTCACATTCTTTCTCTATCCTGTTCTCTGTCAGTAATGATTCTGATCCAAGCTCCACCTCCAACCCTCAACGGGCTGGATGACCCCAGACCAATAGAGGATCAGCCGGTAGTCAGGGGCCCCTGCCCCCATTCCTCCCTAACCCAACCCCTTGCATGCACACACGTACACACACACACACACACACACACACACACACACACACACACCTGTTCAGGGCAACCTGGAAGATGAAGAATCCAGCTGTGAGCCACCCTGAATCACAGAGTCCAAAAGAGCCACATTCAAAGGCTTACATGCTGCGTTTTTATTTCAAGGGGAGCAGATTCCACACATGCGCAGTTTTATTTGTGACTCCAACGTGGTCATCTCAGTGCGGCATGCAAACCTTCAAAGATTCCTGTCTTCGGAGAATCCATAGCTCGTGTTCTTTCACAGAAACACAGCCTCTTGCAGGAGAGCTTCCTGCCTGAGACAGAAGCTCCAGGGACCTCCCATCCCTGACCTTCCTCCGGGCCTTGAGTGGGTATTTGTTCCAACCAGTTCTTCTCTCCCACACAGCCTCCGGGTCTCTCCCATCACAGAAGCGCTGAACTCATGAAGCAGAGAAAAGTCACTCCTGTGTGCCCCGGGGTCTACAGGCAGACAGGTCAGGGGCAATAATAGGACTTTTCACAAGTTCAATGTCCCCTGGTGGCTAAATTCCCAACTTCTGCCCTTCACATTGCTTCACCTGGAAGTAAATTCATCAACAGGCACCTCAGCATGGTACCTGGGAAGGCGAGGACAGTGTTCACTACAGACAGTGGTGACCTACACGGCTCAGAACGTGTGGGAGACGGGACAGGGAAGCGGGGAGCTCTAGTGAGCAATGGAGCCAGTGTGGCCCTGGCGGAAGGGAGCCCGCCTGCAGGGACCACTTCTGGCTGGAGCTACAGAGAGGGCGGTCAGAGCCCCAAGGCCAGCATAGGGAACGCCGGAGGGATAGAGCACAGGAGCCCAGGATGGTGAGGGAGCAATGGACCAGGGCTGTTCGCCCTGATGCAGGCATTGGTGCCACATGGGCTGGCTGGGGGGGAGCGGAGACAGTGACTACACTGTGCGGCCTGTGAAATGCCAGTTTCCAGGTGAAGGATGCGATTTCAAAGAAAAGTCAGCAGTCCACCCTCCCCTCCCAAGAACCCGCCTCCATTGCGTGTACATCCACCACATCCTCTCCATTCATCCGTGGAGGGACACGGAGGCTGTTTCCAGATCTCAGCTATTGAAGACAGTGCTCCAATGAGCACAAGGTTACTCAGCCGTAAAATAAAGGTGAAATAATGCCATTCGGACAACACAGGTGGACCATGAGGGATTAGGCAAAGGGAAATAACTCAGATGGAAAGGAACAAAAACTGTATGATTTCACTCATGTGAAATAGAAAACAAAAAAAGAGAGAGAGAGCCGAAACTGGTTTGGCTCAGTGGATAGAGCATCAGCCTGCAGGACTGAAAGGTCCCAGGTTTGATTCCGGTCAAGGGCATGTACCTTGGTTGAGGGCACATCCCCAGGAGGAGGTGTGCAAGAGACAGCTGATCGATGATTCTCTCTCATCGATGTTTCTAACTCTATCCCTCTCTCTTCCTCCCTGTAAAAAAACAATAAAATATATTTTTTTTTTAAAAGAGACAGAGACAAATGAACAGATATAACAAAATAAAAAACAAACTTATGGAAACAGACAGCAGCTTGATGGTTACCACAGGGAAAGAAGGGTAGATGGAGAGAAAAAAGGGAGTCAGACTACATGAGATTATTGGTGGTGAGCATGCAGTAGAGTATCAAGATACTGAATGATAATGTTATTAACCAATGTTACCTCAATTAAAAATAATAATAATAATAATAATTGGGAAGTGGGGGGAGAACCCACTCCATGTGGATGCACCATCCTGTGTCATCAGGAGAGGGAGAGCATGGTGAAGGGGGTGGGATTAAGGGCAGGATCATCATCCACAAATAGTTGCTGAGTGCCTACTGTATACAATCCACTGTGTAACAACAGCCCAGGGATTCAGAAACCCTCAGGCCCTGAGACTGCCTGCAGTGGCTGGTAGCTTTGTAGAGCAACAGATGGGCACAGGGAAAGATAGGTTTCCTCACTAATTATGAATTTCTTTGTGGATGAAAAGATCTCTCAAATGAACTTCCATTATTTTTCCTGAGAAGATGTAATTATTTCGCAGTATTTTTGTTGCGTTAATGCTGTGGCCTAGCATATATACAGCATATAGAGTATAACATCAAGAAACCAAGACAGATGTCTTTATACTACTGAAATATGTAAATTATCCTTTTATGTTGTTTTAAATGTACTTTATCAGATTTAGTCAAGAATACACATTTTTATGATATAAAGCAAGAGATGTAAAAAAAAAAAAAAAAAAAAAAAACCCATAAAGTAAAAGATGATAAAAAGCCAAATAAACTCCCCGAAAGTTTTGGCTGGAAGATAGTAAAGAGCAAGAGAAACATATGCTGTACAGATGAAAATTGAAAAATACTAAGGTGGCAGCATAATCACAGACATTCCACCCAAATCTCTGAAGCTTTATAATTTAGTCTTTTAAAATTAAACCCATTTAGAATATTTAATTTTGCAACATTGCTTGTTTCTTTTTGCACTGCTGGAAAGATCGGAGAATAAAACTTAAGGATATGATGATTTAAAAATAAGTACTAAGTGCCTGAATTTAAAAATAAAAACAGGTAATTTCCATTTTCAGTAACCTGTAAATTGCTTGGATTTCGATACTGTAAAATGTGTTGTGTAAGCATGCACAAACGTGTGTGCATGTGTGTGTGTGTGTGTGTGTGTGTGTGTGTTTCTACCAAGGAATCCTGAATGTGTAAACATTAATTATTATAAATCAAAACTGACCATCTAAGGTTTCTGCTTCACCAAATGGCCATAAATGCATAATATCTACAACTGATAAATTCTCAGCCTGCTCTGTCTCCACTGGGCATTCTTTGGAGATGAGGGTATGAAAATTATTTTTTCAAATATGATTTTGGGTCATTTTTTTAGTTTTTTATTATTTGTTTCTATTATAAAATATCTTTAAGAGTAGGATCATTCTCTAATTATAACTTACCATGGGTGAAATAATAGCAAACTAATGGGATAAGATGCTTCCTATTCAGAATTTTATTTGTGGACTGGAGCTGTGTACATAAGAGTTTCCTAACTATTTCTCATGCGATTCTAGTGTTGCAATACCCATGTGTGGGGGATTGGAAATAATTGTTACATATTCAAATACATCTCATACTATGTTCACTTTTAGACCTCTCGGGTCCAGTAGCATTGTAAAGGCTATGAGAACTCCCAAATCAGACAAATCACTTTAGCATAATTTCTCAAATGTATTTAGCCAGAGAAGGCAAAATAGCATACCTTTTGTATATAAAGCTATATCTACGTCAGTCAGAAAAACATTCATTATAATATAGGTGGTCATTACAACATTAATTATTATAAATCAAAACTGATCATCCAAGCCTGGTCCACATGGCTCAGTGTTTGAGCGTCAAGCTATGAACTAAGAGGTCACAGTTCGATTCCCGGTCAGGGAACTAGCCTGGGTTGCAGGATCAATCCCCACTGTAGGGCGTGTAGATAGCAGCCAATCAATGATTCTTTCTCATCTTTGATCTCTCTCTGTCTCTCTCTCTCTCTCTGTCTCTCTCTTTCTGTCTCTTTCTCTCTCTCTCTCTCTCTCTCTCTCTCTCTCTCTCTCTCTCTCTCTCTCTCCTTCCCTCCCTCTTTGAAATCAATAAAAATATTTTTTTAATTAACCATCTGAAAAGTCTCCTGGGTCCTGAGCCCCACTTCTGGGATTGATGAGAAGATACCCATTTCACACCCACCAGAAGTTTAGATCAAATGGTCAGGGTTTTCCAGAGAAGCAGATATTTCCTGCAAGGAATTGGTGAACAGCATTACAAAGGCGAGTCTGAAATGCTCAGGGTATTTCAGGAACAACAAGCTAGAACTCTCGGGCTTGAGCTGCAGCCTCTGTCCACACACGGAATGACGTTTCCGCTCTGCTTTTAAGGACTTACAACTGATTGGATCAGGCTCGTCCACATTATCTAGGTCAGGGGTCGGCAAACTCATCAGTCCACGGAGCCAAATATCAATAGTACAATGATTGAAATTTCTTTTGAGAGCCAAGTTTTTTAAACTTAAACTTCTTCTAATGCCACTTCTTCAACATAGACTCGCTCAGGCTGTGGTATTTTGTGGGAGAGCCACACTTAAGGGGCCAAAGAGCCTCATGTGGCGCGAGTGCCGCAGTTTACTGACCACGGATCTAGGTGAATCTTTTTTACTTAAAGCCAACTGATTATGATGTGTAATCACATCTACAGAACACTTTCATGGTAACTTTGAGATTAATATTTGAGTAAGTAACTGGGGGCTGTAGCTTAGCCATGTTGATAGATGTAAAAGATCGCCATCTTTGCCAAATCTTCATTCTTGAAGAGTCTGGACCGTTACTAGTCCTGCGAGAATTGGGTTTTGCAACTTTCCCTTGACTTTAATCACAGGGCACAATAGTGCTAGGAGATGCTTGAGAAGATCTCCTGTATTCCAGACATACTCTTTATTATCTCCATTGAGTAGTAGCAATCCAATTTTCCCTTGGTAATCAGGATCAATCTCCCCCCGTCGGTACATTAACCCCTTCCTTTTCCTGTTGATTCAGAGGCATGAGGTGCCCAAAGTGGTCAGTGGCCCTCACGGCTTCCAGTGCAAAGGATTTGTTGTGTCTCTTGGTAGAAATGTTGCTTCCTCTGGGAGTGAGACGTCTAGACCAGCAGAACCTCAGGCTGAGAGATGGGAGGCAAACATTTGTCCGGTGGTTAACGAGGGGTCATAGTGAGTGAATCTGTGAGTCCTGGCTATGGGGCGATCCGCACCATATACCGCACCGCAGAGCACACTTCCCTTGCCCTGCAAAGTATTTCTACCTGGTGCACTCTTTAAAGGGCCAGCCCACCATCTTATCAGGCCACCACCTGTTTCGAGATTAGGTGGGGAAATAGTAAAACTGTGAATTCCGTGAGCATGGCCCACTACCCCGCTTGATTTGTTATGAAATAAATTCCTTGATCAGAAGCAATGCCGTAGAAGATCATGCAGCAGATGAGAGATTCTCTAAATGCCATGGGTTGCAGCTTGGGCAGAAGCACTGCTTGCAGGGAAGGCAAATCCAGACGATGCATCTATTCATATAAGAACAAAGTCCTGTCCTTCCATGGTGGACGTGATCCAATGTAATTGATCTGCCTGCAGGTAGTGGACTGGTCACTTCCATGCAGTGGTGCCATATTGGGAAATCTGCATTGACCCAATCTGCTTCTTGTAGACTGGGCATTCAGCCGTAGTTGTAGGCAGGTTGGTCTTGTGAGTTTCTGATTGGTGCACAACCTCCATCCCTGCCACCAGGGCCACTTTATTCTTGAGCCCATTGGACAATGTCAGGAATGTCTGGGAAGAGAGGCTGACTGTATCGACAAAATAGGTGCTCCTGTCCACCTGATTATTAAAATCTTCCTCCCCTAAGGTCATCTGTTGATGAGCATTTACATGGGACATAGATCATTTCACATCTTTTTCCATGCAGAGAGATCTATCCACATGCCTTTTCCCAGACCTCCTTGTCAACAATTTGCTAATCACATTCCTTCCAAATTTCCATCTATCCATGCACACTATTGCCAAACCCATGAATACATATAGCCTCATACCTATGGTCATTTCTCCTTCCAGACAAAATGAACAATCCGGCGTGGTGATTAAAGTGTGTACCACTTTATCATCTCATATTATCATCTCCATTTGTTAATGAAGTTCTGTCTGTGCCCAACTCTATGGCTGGATGGATAAGACAATAATTAATTCATCATGGGCCTCTAAGAACTCTGCAGCCCATGGTTAAGTGCTTGTTCTCTTCTAAGTTGGAGGCCAAAAGATTATTTTTTTCCAAAAGGAGAGTAGTTGCCCTAAACTGGTTTGGCTCAATGGATAGAGCATCGGCCTGCGGACTGAAAGGTTCCAGGTTCGATTCCAGTCAAGGGCATCTACCTTGGTTGCAAGCACATCCCCAGGAGGGGGTGTGCAGGAGGCAGCTGATTGATGTTTCTCTCTCATCGATGTTTCTAACTCTATCCCTCTCCCTTCCTCTCTGTATGGTTACAGAGAGGAAGGGAGAGGGATAAAATATATATTTTTATATATAATACATATTTTATATTATAAAATATATATCTTTATATATTTTAATATAAATATATATATTATATATGAAATATATATTTCAATAAAATATATTTTTTTAAAGAAAAATAAAGTTCAAAAAGAGAGTAGTTATCCACAGAGGATGGCAGGGATTTGCTACCAAACGGTAATGATCTGCCCTGTGACTCAACTATAGGAGCCTGCCAACAGCTTCAAATGGCATCTCTCTCTGCCACTGACACTTCAAGCACATGGCTTCAGAGATGCTGGATCATATGGTCCAAGTGGCAGAACAGCTTGTCTGGCAGGCTGGACCTGTTGCAGAGCCTTCTCTTGTTCTGGGCTCCACTCAACACTAGCAGCTTTTCAGGTCACTCAGCAAGTAAGCCAGAGTTGCACACCCAACTGAGGAATGCATTGCCTCTAAAATCGAACGAGGCGCCCTAGACATTGTGCTTTATTTCTGGTTGTAAGTGGGCCACATTCAACAATTTATCCTTCGCCTTAGAAAGGATATCTCAGCATGACGGTAGTGAAACCCAAGGTATTTCATTAGGGTATAAGTTCCCTAAACTTTGGTGGGATTTATTCCCCAACCTCCGGCATGCAAATGGCTCACCAAAATACTAGAATAGGTGCTACTTCTTGCCCAATCAGCATGTCATCAATGCAATGAACCAATGTGATATCTATAGAAGGTCCCTGAAGACTGTATTAGAGTCAAATGCCCCTGAGGTAGCACAGTGACGGTGTATTGCTGGCCTTGCTAATTGAAAGCAAACTGTCCTTGATGGTCTTGATTAATAGGTCTAAAGAAAAAAGCATTTTCCAAATCAGTAGCTGCATACCGGGTACCAAGAAATGTGTTAATTTGTTCAGCAGCAAAACCACAGCTGGAACAGTAGCTGCTACTGAAACCACCTTCTGACTGAGCTCATGGTGCTCCGCTGCCATTCTCCAGACCCCTCTGTCTCTGTACAAAGGCAAGTTGAATGGGGTGTCTTGGGAATCATCATCCCTGCATCCTTCAAGACCTGAATGGTGGCACTCATCTCTGCAATCCCTCCAGGAATCGATATTACTCTGGTGAACCGCAGGGATGTTTGGGGTCTCCTAGAATCGGGTCAGTTTAGACCCGGCATCCAATAAACTCTGACATGGCCAAGCATTTCCCTTCCCCAATTCATGACAACCCTGGCAGAAGGCTTTCGGTCCCTCTGGAGAAGGACTAACACTATGAAAGCTGGGTAACGTCCTGGGGTCCTTCTTCAAGGGGATGTAGACTACTCTTCATTAAAGAGCTTCTGAGTCTGGAAACTGGACCAACGCTGGCCATTGTTTGAGGATCCATAACTCTGTTTTGGACTAGATCTAGAACTCTTCCATGTATATGGACCAAATAGAAACTCAGCAGACTGTTCATCTGTTTCTTTTCTAAAGACACCACGATCACTAGCCCATGCTGTGGTTCTCTCTGAGTCAGACTATAATGGCTACTGCTTTGACTCCTCTGTCCATTAGAGTAATCACGACCACCTTACATTTTGCAATTATGTGCCGACACTTGGCTTCTGCCCCCGGGGATTCAATTATTCTCATTGCACTTGGGGGTTTAAGTTCAAAAGTAGCAGCTAGCACTCTCATGTCTTCCCTAAAGAAAAGAGAGTGCACTGAAGTCTTCAAGAATGTTGGAGTTACTTGCATCAATTTATTTCTCACACTCATGGTGGAAGGCATGTCCTGTTGTTTTCCCCTCCCCCACCCCCACCTGAGTGAGTGAGCAGGTCAGAGACACATTAGCACCTTTTCCCTGTGACCCTCGATTTTCAGGAGAATTAGAGAGTTCGTTTTCCACCTCTTCTAACCTTGCACGAGCTCTTAGGGGAAATGACTTGGACATGCAGGGCTGTGCAAACTGACATCATCAGTGCAACTTAACCTCAGCCTAATAGCTGGACTTCCCCAACACAGCTTTCCACACCAACTCAAAGATAAGTGCCCTTAACATTCGATTGTGCTTTGTCCTGTTCCTGTGTCACCCACCTTGTACTAAGAGGCAGAAGAATTAAATAGCATAGAAGGAAGTCCTATGTATGAATTCCAGGCCAACTTCCCACCAGAAGCACAGGGACAGCCCCAGCCCTAAGCCTGTAACCTCAAGGGTTTATTAGGGATAGTAACACCTACATCCAAGAGTATAAACAAATTATGTCCAGCCAGCATGACTCAGTGGTTGAGCATTGACCTATGAAGATTACAGTTCAATTTCCAGTCAGGGCACATGACATGCCCAGGTTTCAGGCTGAATCCCCAGTATGGGTCATGTAGGAGGCAGCTGATCAATGATTCTCTCTCATCATTGATGTTTCTGTCTCTCTCACTCTCTCGCTTCCTCTCTGAAATCAATAAAAATATTTTTAAAGTACATACACATTAAATAAATCAAATGGGGACAAATTCATAATACAGTGTCCATGGCACATCACAATTTGTTCCCTTCTTTTCCAAACAGCAGGAAAATTGAGAGGGTTCGCGGTGCTATGTATTATGTAACTCCAGCACCACCTTCCAACTTGTCGATCCAGCTGTTTTATCTTGATTGCTCAGTTTTTCATTTGTCTTCTTCCTTACTTTTTTCTTTAGCTTGACAATTTGTTAAGAATAAGAGACTGCTATTTTGAGTTTATTCTTGTGTATGGTGTAAGTTGGTGGTCTAAGTTGGTGGTCTAATTTCATTTTTTTGCATGTATCTGTCCAATTTTCCCAACACCATATATTGAAGAGATTATCTTGACTCTATTATCAAATATTAATTGAGCATAATGGCTTGGGTCAATTTCTGGGTACTCTGTTCCATTGCTCCATATGCCTGTTCTTGTGCTAATACTAGGCTGTTTTGATTGCAGTGGCTTTGCAGTTTAGCTTGATATCTGGTGTTTTGAGTTCTTCAACTTTGTTCTTCTTTCTCAAGATTGCTGAGGCTATTTGGGGTCTTTTTTGGTTCCATATAAATTTTTGGAGTGTTTGTTCTAGGTCAATGACATATGCCATTGGTATTTTGATAGGGATTGCATTGAATCTATTAATTGCTTTGGGTTGTATGGACATTTTAATGATGTTGATTCTACCAATCCATGAGCATGGTATATTCTTCCATTTGTGGGTATCTTCCTCTATTTCTTTTTTTCAATGTCCTGTAGTTTTCCAAGTTGAGGTCTTTTACCTCCTTGGCCAAGTTTATTTCTAAGTATCTTAAATTTTTTGTTGCAATGGTAAATGGGGTTGGATTTTTTTTCCCATTTCTTTTTCTGATAGTTCATTATTGGTACATAAAAATGATATCAATTTCTGGGTGTTAATTTTGTATACTGTGTTGCTGAATTCATTTATTAAATCTAGTAGTTCTAGACCACCAACTTATACCATACACAAGAATAAACTCAAATTTTATAAAAGACTTAAATGTAAATTGTGAAACCCTCAAAATCTTAGAAGAAGCTATAGGCAGCTAAATCTCAAATATCTCTCATAGCAATATGTTTACCAATACATCTCCTAGGCCAATGAAAATAAGGAAAATATAAAGAAGTGAAACTACATCAAAATAAAAAGCTTCTGCACACCAAAAGAAACCATAAACCAAATGCACTGCATGGGAGAACATATTTGCCAATGATAATCCAATAAGGGGTTAATTTCCAAAATATATTGTATAAGGAACTCATAAAGCAGATACACAGAAGGCCAAAAAAGATACACAGAAGGCCAAAAAACATATGAAAAAATGCTCAAGATCACTAATCATCCGAGAGATGCAAATTAAATGATTTGTCCAAGGGTGACAGTGGGGTATTAAAATCTCCTACTATGATTGTATTGCTATTAATCTCTCCCTTAATGTCCTCCAGCAGTTTTTTTTTGTTGTTTTTTTTGTTTGTTTGTTTTGTGTGTGTTTTTTTTTTTATGTATTTGGGTGCTCCCTAATTGGGTGCATATATATTTACCAGGGTTATTTCTTCTTGTTGGATTGCTCCCTTTAGTTTTATGCAGTGGCCTTTGTTATCTCTTGTTATGTCCTTCACTCTGAGATCTAATTTGTCAGATATAAGTATTGCTACCCCAGCTTTTTTTTCATTTCCATTCTCCTGGAAAACCTTTTTTCATCCCTTCACCCTCAGTCTGTGTGCGTCTTTTTTTCTGAGGTGGGTTTCTTGTAGACAACAGATGTATGGGTCTTGTTTTCTTATCCAATCTGTTACCCTATGTCTTTTGATTGGAGCATTTAATCCATTTAATCCATTTAAACCAAAAAACATTTAAGGTTATTGTTGATAGGTACTCATTTGACGCCATTTTTATTCTATACCCGTGTTCCTTCTTCGCTTCCTATTTCTTTATTTTTACAGTAGATCCTTTAGCATTTCTTGCATTGCTGGTTTGGCAGAGATAAATTCCTTCAGTCTTTTTTTGTCTGTGAAGCTCCTGATTTCCCCTTCAATTTTGATTGATAGCCTTGCTGGGTACAATATTCTTGGATTCAGACCCTTCCTTTGCATGACTTTGTATATTTCATCCCATTCCCTTCTGGCCTGATAAGTTTCTGTTGAGAAATCAGTTGCTAGTCTGATGGGGGTTCCTTTGTATGTAACTTTCTGTCTCTCTCTGGCTGCTTTAAAGATTCTTACTTTGTCGTTGGTGTTTGCCAATTTAATTATAATGTGCCTTGGCGTCAGTCTTCTGGGATTCATTTTGCTTGGGACTCTGCGAGCATCTTGGATTTGTGTGGGTTTTTTCTTCTCTATCTCAGGAAAGTTTTCTGTCATTATTTCTTGAAATACTTTTTCCATGTCTACCTCAGTTTCCTTTCCTTCTGGAACCCCTATTATTCGGATATTGTTTTGTTTTGCATTGTCCCAAAGCTCCCATAGGCTCTCCTCCTGCTTTTTAATTTTTTTTTTCTAGAAGCTGCTCTAATTGGGTATTTTTTTCTATGCTCACTGATGCAGTCCTCTAGTCTACTAGATGCTTCATCTAGTCTACTCTTGATGCTTTCTATTGAGTTCTTCATGGTAGCGATGTCATTTTTCATTTCTTCTTGGTTCTTCTTCAATTCCTCTTGGTTCTTCTTCAGTTCCTCATGGTTCTTCCTCATTTCTTCTTGGTTATTGTCAAATTTCCCTTCCATTCTTTTTAGCCATCCTATGATCAATACTCTGAATTCTTGCTCTGGTAGGTTGCTTGACTCTAACTCATTTACTTCCTTTTCTGGTGATGCCTGCTTTTCTTTCATGTGCGGGCTATTTCTTTGTCTCCCCATGGTCTCTCTTTTCAGAATGTCTGGTTATGTGGTGTTCCTTCTCCTTTCCGTGGGTGATCGAAGAACTCCCTTGAATCCATGTGTTTGCGCCAATTGGGGCGTCACAGCTGCACGATGGTCTCCTCTGGTGTCGAGAGATGCAAATTAAAATGACAATGCGGTACCATCTCACACCTGTCATAATGGCTATCATCAACAAATAAACAAATAACCAAGTGTTGGCGAGAATGTGGAGAAAAGGGAACCCTAGTGCACTGCTGGTGGGAATGCAGACTGGTGTAACCATCATGGAAAACAGTATGGCATGTCCTCAAAAAATTAAAAATGGAACTCCCATTTGGCCCAGTGATCCCACTTCTAGGAATATATCCTAAGAAGTCAGAAACACCAATCAGAAAGAATGTATGCATCCCTATGTTCAGAGCAACACAATTTACAGTAGCTAAATTTTGGAAACAGCCCAAGTGCCCATCAGCAGATGAGTGGATAAAAAAAAGCTGTGGTACATTTCCACTCTAGAATACTATGCAGCTATAAAAAAAGAAAGAAAAGAAAAACCTTTTACCATATGCCAGAGCATGGATGGACCTGGAGCGTATAAGGCTAAGTGAAATAAGCCAGTCAGAGAAAGACAAGTATCACAGGATCCCACTCATATGTGGAATCCAATGAACAAAATAAACCGATGAACAAAATAGGTCTAAGACATAAAACCATGAACAGACTGGTGAATTTCAGGAGGAAGGCAGAGGTGTGGGGTATGGAGGTGAGGGGGTTGATTACAGGGAAACTTAGATGCATGTATGAACACAGACAATAGAGTGGTGAAAACCTGGGAGAGACAGGTGTGAGGTGGAGGGGATCAATGGGGGAGAAAAAACACAGCAAACAAACAAAGGGGACAACTGTGATACTTACAACAATAAAGGACAAAATAAATTAAAAATGTTTAATTTGTTTAAATTTTAAAATAGGAGAGGCTGCCAGGAATTTGAGATACAAGTGCAGTAACTCCTAAACCACTTAGAAGTTTTCCTGTTGTGCTATTATTAATGTGTGAATTCAGAAGCCATAATAAAAGCACATGGTCCCTCAGAGGTTCCCCGAATCTCCCCGATGTCCCTGCCTGCCCTGCCACATGAGATGTCCCTGTTTGACACATCACACAGTAGTGGTTTCTGGCGGCCGTGTCACCATGACCTGCATGGGGTAGGGGGGAGGAGGTGCTCACAGTGGGCCTCCAAGAATTAACCCTACTCACCAGGCAACTCAGGCAGGACACACAGGCTGACATATGGCTGAGAAGAAAAAGTCAGACAACTCGAAATGACTCATACAGACACTTGAAAATAAAAAATCCACACACAGCCACCTACAGTATTTTAATTTAAAAATCCTACCCAAGTCCCTTGCAATTATAATTGTCATGCAAGCCCACATATCTAAAAAGGTTTTCAGTTCTCACATACAATTTCGCAGACCTCCAGACTTCTGCGTCTCCCTCTAAGTTCAGATCCTTTTCCAAGCTTGGTGCATAAAATACAAACACCAATGTAAGCTGAAATCGAACCACTTCATGAAACATAAAAATTAAACTTAAATCTCATCTCAGAGTTTTTTAAAAGACAACTTCAGGTATCTCTGATGCCTGGTGAACATCCCCAAGTCCCTCAGGCGGAAGTAGGGACTCGCCTCCAGGAGCCAATGAATGACTGGCACTCGTCCAGCTGGCTTCTGGCCATGGTGACCCCAAGTGAGACCGCCTCCAGCAAAGTCACCCAGAGTGAGGCCAAGGGACCTGGGTCTTGTCTTGACTTCAGGCCCTGACCTGGAGGGAAGTCCCCAGGGAGAGAGCTGCGACCCCCACCTTCCCCCATCCCAAGAGGCACCAAATGGCAAGAGAATGCTGAGGACTGAGAGGGAAAGTCAGGAGGCAGCAGAAAGCAAAGCCGTGGTGCACCCCACACAGTTTGTTGGGACGGAGATTGCAGAAGGAAAGCTCGGTGGCAGCTGCCCAGGGAGGCACCTAGGGTCCAATCTGCATGAGAATGTTGTGAAGCATGGCACTGCCAGGCCAGTGGCCATGGAATGCTCCCATCGGTCGACGCCCGTAGCCATTCATCACAGTCCCGGGTTATTAATGACTCACCAGACGTGGGAGCCTGGCTTCAGGGCCCTGTTGGCCCCATAGACTGTGGAGGTGGGTGGTACAGGAACAGGCTGGGAAGGTGTACTCCTGCCTCGTGCCCTTGCCTCTCTCCATCTCCCCATGGAGGCAGCAGCCCTAGGCAGGCGTTCCAACGTGTGTGTGTGTCGCCAACTACCGGGGGGCACAGCCCTGGTTCTCAGGCTAGGCAGATGGGGAGCACGACCTTCCAGATGTTGGATGTCTGCATTTTTCCATCCAGAGCTCCTTAGTTTTGCAAAAAAACTGATGGCGCCGAAACCGGTTTGGCTCAGTGGATAGTGTCAGCCTTTGGACTAAAGGGTCCCAGATTCAATTCCAGTCAAGGGCATGTACCTTGGTTGCAGGCATGTGCCCAGTGGGGGGGGGGGGTGCCTTTTGCACACCCCCCACTGGGTACGTGCCTGCAACCAAGGTACAAGGTACACCCACCACTGGGTACATGCCTGCAACCAAGGTACATGCCTGATCGATGACTCTCTCTCATCAATGTTTCTAACTCTCTATCTCTCTCCCTTCCTCTTTGTAAAAAAATCAATAAAATATTTAAAAAAAAAAAAAAAACTGTTGGCAGGAGCTTGCATCATGCTACAGAACCGCATGCTATTTAAAACTTATGAATTGTGCATTTCTGGACCTTTCTGTTTAATATTTTCAGACCACACTTGACTGTGGGTAACTAAAACTTCGGAAAGCAGAACCATGAATAAGGGGATATGCTCTGTGTAGGTCAAATGCACCTTCTACAGATCCTCGCTGTGCATAGGTTGTCTTGAGCTTCAATAAGCTTGAGAAATTCTGAGGAAAATAAATTTAAGCATATTATCTATATATATATAAAAGGCTAAGTGACTGATCATGTCAGTCCAACTAACCAACCGGCCAGTACATATGTCAGTCCAACTAACCAACTGGCAACTTAAAAGTAAATGTTGACTCATGCATGATACATATAAAGCCCTCACTGGCGCCAATTGCATGCATGTTTTAATTTTATAATACTATATTATATATACTATTTTGAGATGTAATTCTTTGCAGTAATGTAATACCACATGAATCTTTCTTCTAATTAATTTCCTTTCAATGTGCATGAATCCATGCACTGGGCCACTAGTGTGTGTGTGTGTGTGTGTGTGTGTGTATATATATATATATATATATATATATATATATATATATATATATATATAGTCATTCCCCAGGTCCTTCCCTTGGCTAATCCATCCAGTCACCACTGACCTCTGCCTCTGACATGCTGAACAGGTCTTAGTCTTGTGTCCACAGTGTTGCAGGCAACTGCACACTGCTATGGGACACTGTGCAGGTCTTGTGTTCGCAAGCAGGCTCGGAGCTTCCAGATGGGCCTGCCCATCTGTGTCTTAGATCGCTTCTGAATTTCCCACTGTTCCCAGGACAGTGTTGGGCTTATAAAAACAGGGATTATTATAGCTACAAATCGTGTGCCTTCTTCGGCCCGGACACTATCATAACTGCTGCCATTTGTTCAATGTCTGCTCTGTAGCAGGTGCAACGCTCGAGTGATGTATTTATTTCTCACAGTAACCCCGAAGGTAGGTCTGATTATTCTCATTTAACAATTGAGGAAACTGAGACTCAGACGTGACGCGGCCAGAACAAATGCACGCAGATTGCAGATGGAACAGCAGAGTTCCAACTCAGACCCGCCTGCCACCAACGCACATGGCCCTGTCACCAGGCTACTCTACCTGCCAACAAGACTATGTCCCCAATTCTCCCTTGAGCCCATTAGGGTAGCATTCACCCAGTTTGCCAATGAAGGGCCCCCTGAGTGGGCAGCAGAGCACTGTGGGTCCCCAGTGGGACCCCGTCTGGCTGACTCCAGGCCCACTCCACAGTAACCAAGAGCAGAAGGGATTCTTGCTCCAGAGGGAGACCATCAAGTCCAAGTTTCCTGAGGGACAGGAACACTCTGGCTCTGCTTCCTGCCATATAAGTTGGTTTCTTTTGGGTCTCACTTTCTTTGTGCACAATAAAATGTGGAGGACAAGGAACTGAAGATGTCTGGGGTTGCAGGACTGCTGCAGTCAGGCAGCTCCTTGAGCAAATCCCAGCCGGTGGCCTGTCCTCTGAGCAGACCCGGGCCTGGGAAAGGGGCGTGGTGTGGCCCGCAGAGCACAGCCCCCTCACTGCCCTCATCGGAACACTGCTGTGCAGTAGACAAGCCGGCTGTGGTAGTGGTCCCGAAAGGTTCTGATGGTTTCAACTGTCGATGGTTCTAAATCTTAAAATAACCTTTAAAAGAGCAATCGGGATATAGAATGTCAACCTCCTTCCTCCAGCCCTGGCACAGTGACCTGGCATCTCTCTCTGTTAAGCAATGAAATGGCACATTTTCCAAGGCCATCTCCCATGCACGGAGCAGCTAACGTTAGTCCTCTGACCTCACAGTGGCTCCTAGACATTCTAAGTTCAGGGTCACAGGATGAGGCCCCCCAACTAATGTTAATAGGACCCTTGGCCCTTTTGTAGCTGTCAGGAGTTCCCAGCAGATGGAGGCACTGTTCTCCACACATCTGTGACATTACACTTCCTGTCTGCCCAGATTTCTGAGTGTGATCCCCTCTCATAATCCCAGTAGCTCAGCACAGCGCAAACCAGCTCTCCTCCCCACGGCATATCGGACACAGATGACAAGCCGGTCCCCAGGGAGGGAAATCCGCAGGTGAGGACTCACAGGAGAAGACAAGCATCGGGCAAAGGGCCAAAAGGAAGTTCCTAATTCCACACGTCATGTGTCATTTGCAGCGACAGCTCGGAGTTGTCCTTCATTGTCTCGGGGGTAACGTGGGAGCCCGGATCACAACAGCACAATCTCCTTGACCTCAGCCGGCAGCATTGTAGCGCGAATCCACTGCCACTCGGCACCTTCCCCAAAACGGTTAGAAGCCAACCTTCCCTCATTTAGAAAATAAATGAGCTTTCCTTTGCCTAAGACAATTGCTTTTCAGAGTGGTAAAACATACACAACATAACCTTTACTGTGTTAACCTTCCTTAAGTGTTTGCTTCTGTAGCACTGAGCACATTCTCACGTTTGTGCAGCCGTCACTGCATCCATCCCCAGCTCCTCCTCATCTTCCCCACCTGACACTCCACGCCTGCGAACACGGACCCTCCCTCCCCCGGCCCTGACACAGCCACTCCACTTCTGTCTCCATGAATGTGGCTCTTTAGATGCCTCAGGTCAGTGGAGTCAAACAGTGTTGTCCTCTGGCGACTGGCTTGTGTCCTAGCCCAGTGGTCAGTAAACTCATGAGTCAACAGAGCCAAATATCAACAGTACAACGATTGAAATTTCTTTTGTAAGCCACATTTTTTAAACTTAAAGATTATAGGTAGGTACATTGTTATTAACTTAATTAAGATACTCCCAAGCTGACTTTTGCTAAAAACTCAAGGGGCCAAAGAGTCGCATGTGGCTCTCGAGCCGCAGTTTGCCGACCACTGTCCTAGCACAATGTCCTTCGGGCTCGTCCATGCTGCAGCAGGCATTGGAGAGCCTCCCTGCTGAGGCAGCACCCCATCCCGCTTACCTGTGACTGATGCTGCTGTGAACACAGGTGTACACAAATCTGTCCACATGTCTTCTCCTGACCTGCAGCGATGGGAAAGCTTCGCCTGGGCTGTGGCGAAGCCACGTTCCGCTGTTTGCAAAGCTAGATGCAGATTTGATTCGAGGAGTCTGCTGAAATACACTTTCCCTGAAATTCACGTTGGAAAGTGAACCAGTGTGCAGCACCTCCATGACACAAAGCCTGAGAGAGACGGCCCCACATTCTTCCCAGCTGCCTCCTCCCTCCCCAGCTCACCTGCCTCTCGGGGAGCAAACTTTATCCCTGCATCTCCATGTCCTGTCCCTCCACCTCTGCTCCCCGTTGACTGCCACTCCCTCCAACACCTCACTCTGCCACTGCCCCTTCCTTATAGCACAACCTCTCCCCTTTGGCTTCCTCTCCGCATGTAAAAGTGCCCTATAAACACCCATCACGCACACACACACACACACACACACACACACACACACACAGAGTCTGGCCCCGTCAGCTCCTTCCAGCTCTGTTTTTAAGCACATCCTCTCCAAATCCTCTCTCACACCCTCTCCCAGACCAACCACTCCTCCGCACCTGGTACAACCCACCACTCAGCCCTCACCACCCTCACCAGAGGCAGCAGTGGTATTAGTCTCCTGTGGCTGCCACAGCTAACTCCAAGTGGTGGCTTAAGACAATGGAGGTGTATTCTCTCACAGCCCTGGAGAGAAGCAAGGTGTCAGCAAGCTTGTGCTCCCCCCGACAGCTCTGGGGAGGGTCCTTCCTGACTCTCTCAGCTTCTGGTGACTCCAGGCATCTTTGATTTGAGAACATCACTCCAACCCCTGCTTCTGTGCTCAGGTGCCCTCCCTGTGTCTCTGGGTGTTCTTTCCTGTCTCTTATGTGGATGCTCTATGGTAGGGGTGTCGAACTCAATCAGAGAAGGGGCCAAAATCTAAAATCCAGCCTAAATCGCGGGCCGAATGGTTTACTGAACAGTCATAAACTGACAATGTCATAAACTGACAGCGGAGTGCAGTGATGACAGCGCGGTGCGGGCCACATTGCAAGGCCTGGAGGGCTGGATTTGGCCCGCGGGCCTTGTGTTTGACACATGTGCTCTATGGGATTTGGGTCCAGTATGACACCATTCATTACATCTGAAAAGACCCCATTTCCAAAAAAGGTTACAATCTGAGGTTCAGGGAGGATGTGACTGTGGGGGAGACGCTACTCAGCCCAGTGCACTAGTGAGTCCCCATTTCCAAGCCCAAGGATGTCGCCCGGTGGTCTCTGCAGTGTCTGTTCCGGTTATTCAACACAGTGGCCTCATGTTTCCTACTTATTTTTTTTAGATGATCGAAGTACATTAAGGGAAAAAGCTAAATATAGAAAAATCAAAGAGAAAGCAAAAAAAACACCCACAAACTTACAACTCAGAGATAGATCAAAATGAACATCTTGGAAAACATTCTTCTACACACACACACACACACACACACACACACACACACATGAACACACACACATTATTGCAAGAGGGTAATACCATGTTTCCCCGAAAATAAGACCTAGCACATGGAAAGATAAGACATCCCCTGAAAATAAGACCTAGCGCAACTTTGGGAGAAAAAATTAATATAAGACACTGTCTTATTTTCGGGGAAACAGGGTATATGCAGGGTGGGTTCTATGTTCCTTATTCTGCCTTTTTTGCTTAGCACTTTGGCTGGGCAACCAGCCAAGTCAATGAACACATACCATTCATTCAATAACAGGGGCGGTGTGCTGGGCACTTGCTCCAGGGCCTTCGATTCATCTGTGAATAAAACACACACCGATGCCTGCCCTCGGGGAACTTCCCTTCCCACGGGGGCCAATGGGCAGCAGAAAATTATAAGAGCAAATGACCTCTCAGGCTGAAAGGTGGCAAATGCTACAAAGAACGGCACAGCAGGGCCAGAAGGGGACCTGAGAATGGGCAGCTGTGATTACTGGTTCCAAAGGGGGTTAAACAGGCCATTAAGAAGGTGATCTTGGTGAAGACCCCAAAGCACGGGAAATCATTTTTCTTTTTTTTTTAATCTTTTTTTTAAAATATATTTTATTGATTTTATACAGAGAGGAAGGGAGAGAGATAGAAAGCTAGAAACATCGATGAGAGAGAGTCATCGATCAGCTGCCTCTTGCACACCCCCTAATTGGGGATATGCCCGCAACCAAGGTACATGCCCTCGACCGGAATCGAACCCGGGTCCCTTCAGTCCCCAAGCCTCTATCCATTGAGCCAAACCGGTCTCGGCGGGAAATCATTTTTCATGACCGCATAGTATGCCATTGATGACAAGTGCAAACAGGTGTTTAGCCGGTGCTCTGCTGATAGATACCTGGATCGTTTCTAGTTTTTCGCTGCTATCAGAGAGGCTGCAGTAGAGCCCTGAGTGCAACTGGTGAGCGGGTGTGGAACAATTCCCTCGGGATCAATGCCCAGCCCCTGAGCCACGGCATCCAACCGTTTCTAAATCGTAAGACTTCCTGTCTCCTGCCCTCCAGAAAGACTGTGGTCAGCACCTACCATAAAGCATCTGAGTTCCCAAGCCCACCGCCTTCCCAGCACACACTGCCCATCTGCTGTTGCTTTTCTGATGTTGCTACCTTTGGGGGAGGATTGGTTACAGGTGCCCGGCTTTGGCTTTGCCGTGGCTGGACATGTGCTTGTCATCTCCGTGTACTTCTCTCCCAAGCCCCTTCTCCGTCTGCTGTGGCCATGTTTCCCACGGGACACATGCTGCTTTTATGAATTGGGGATGTATATGTTACGTGTTGCCAATATGTTTGCTGGTTTGTCTTCCTACTTTCCTTACAAACATTTCAAATTTTCATGTTGACAAAAATAACAGTGTTTTAAAATAATTTCTGGATTCCTAGCATGGTCAGAACAGCTTTTCTAAATTTTAGAATGATAAAAATACATCTCCACTCCCTCTGTAGGGTTTTTTTTTTTTTCCTTTGCATTGAAATCCTTAATTCACTTGGAGTTCATTTTGATATAAGAAATAAGGAAGGGCATAGCCGGCATGGCTCAGGGGTTGAGCATCGACTTATGAACCACCAAGCGCCTCGGGGCCTCTCTCAGATCCTCTTGGTGCTGTACACACTTCACTGTTAGCAGTTCTTCACTGTTAGCCCTGGTCAGCCTGCGTGCACGATGCTGGAGCAGGTGCAGCGAGTTGGAGGGAGGTGAGGGAGGCTGGCAGAGGGGGGAGGGGAGGCCTATGTGGACAGCCAGGGGGCCCTGGGGCCACGGGGGCTGCGGCTGAGGTGGTGAGTGGGTGTTTGCACCCAGGTCTGCGCAGGCACGCAGGGAGGATGTCTGCTCTCCAGGCCTCAGCTGCAGCTCGCTCTGCTGAGCAGCCCCAAACGCTCTTGCAAATGCAATTCAGATCACCCCTCAGTTCACACCCTGGGGTTCCAGGGAAGAAAGAAAGGCCGAGAGCTATGTGAGCATTCCTTTCTGGGTCCCCCTGCACGCCTCTGCACCTCGGAGCTGGGGCAGTGTCTCTCCCCTGCCAGGGCCCCTGCCAGGGAGCTGGACACAGCCTCCAGCTGGGCCCCCACTCCACATCCCACACCCCACACCCCACACCCCTCTCTGGCCTGGCCCCTACCCCTGGGACTCCTGCTTCAGTCTCTTCCAGTCCCCAGGAGTTCCCACCTCACTAGAAGTTTGGTTTCTCTGGCCTCTGAGCCTGTTTTCCCAGCAGCCCCTACAGGCCAGAGGCCCGGCCTCCCAGCCCCATCGCAAGGCAAGAAAAATTCTCCTCGGCCCTCACGTCTCTCGTGGGCCTAAGAAATAAATGGAGCATAAGACAGATTAGCAGGAGAAAAGCAGACACGTGTTATCAAATTTCTCTGTGTACCTGGGAAGCCTCAGGACACTCAGACAAAGAACAGCTTGGGGGAGAACTGGCAGGACAGGGGGGTTGGGGCTCTGGGCTGTGCACGGAGAAGGAGTGAGCAGGTGGGCCTGGGTTTGTTTGATGCGGTTTGTTCAGGCAGATCCTCGGCCCTGCCTGCCCTGTCTCCCCCAAAGCTGTGAGGGCGCCTCTGGCGTGGAGTTAGCTCCTGGTTTCAGGAGGACAGGAGGGGTCAGCGTGTGCTTCTTGCACCGCCTGCTGCTTAGGCAGGTTTGGGGGGCACCTTCTGAGCCCCTTCCCCACCTCCCCGGGGACACACCTTGCCTGCACCCCGGCCTCAGCCATGGCCGCCCCGAGGCCACCTTCCCACCTCGCTCCCAGTCTTTTGGCTTTCTTAGTTTGCTTGCTTTTAAAAGGCACTGAGTCCCACGTGACTTACACTCCCCACCTGCTGGTTCGTTACAGATGCCAAATGCAAACATCCCCCTCCCCCATCCCACCCCGGCCCCCTCTCCCCGCTCCTCCCACGCAGCCCTCACCACGGTCCCTCTGCCTGACCCCTGTCCGGGTCAGTGCCGCTGCCCATAACATGCAAGACGAGGCTCAAGTTTGTACCAGACACTGACTGCACAGTGGCGAACACACTCACTTTCCTTCTTGTTTCTTGGGCCCGGGCCCCAGGCCCCTCCCCGCCCGCGGCAGGGCAGGGGCACCGGAGGGGCACACACGCTCTCTAAGGGCAGAAGTGGGCATCCAGCCCGTGGCCACCCCTCCATGCGGAGGAGGCCAGGGAACGTGCTCCGTCCTGAGCCGGCAGCGGGGAGCAGGTCTGGGGGATGCTGGCCGCTCCCGGCGCTGCCCAGGCCCCTCACCACGCGCTCTCACTGTTCACACGGGCCCCCAGCTCAGAGCCCGCCGGGAGCTGGAGGTGACGGCGGAGCCAGGAAAAGGGGGAGAGCAGCCTCAGCGTGGGTGGTGGGGGCGGGCGTGTACTTCCTCCCTGACATTTGGAGTCTGAATCCCGCTGGAGACTGTTAAAAAGCAGCTAATCTGACAAACCCGCTTCTCCCTGGAGGCCTCCAGGAGACCAGGGCTCCGGTGGCTTTGCACGTCAGGAGCTTAGCACCTGGGTCAGAGCGAGACACTCGCCAGTCTCCCCACCTGCCAGGGCGTGGGCCCAGAGCTTGTCCCGCAGGAAGCTATATTCGAGACTCCCACTCGGGGCAAAATGAACAGTGAGAACTCAGCTGTGACCACTCGGGACCATAAGCATCATGCCTTGGGGAGCGCGGGAGTGTTGGCAGTGAGAGGGACG
Organism: Pipistrellus hanaki; assembly: GCF_964339955.1. NCBI lineage: Eukaryota > Metazoa > Chordata > Mammalia > Chiroptera > Vespertilionidae > Pipistrellus > Pipistrellus hanaki. Next base: position 3,232,919 of record NC_140504.1, on the reverse strand, counting down.
TCACCTTCACGTCCATCTAGATTCTCCATCGCCTCCACCCTGTCGCAGCCTCAGCTACTACCCTCTCACTCCTGTCCTGATATCTGTTCCAAGAAGGAGGCAGAGGAGGAGGGAGAGAGGAGGAGGACCAGAGTGAGAAGAAGGGAGAGGAGGAGTAAAAGAGGAGGAGGATGAGGAGGAGAAGGAGGAATAAGAAAAGCTTCTCCTTTACAAATGACAAGCTAAGGAGGGCCAGGATCGAAAAGTCCAAGTGGCTAAACCCAACAGTCTGCTCTGCAGACCAGACGCGGCCTCTTCCTGGGGCTGAAATAGAGAGCAGACCTATGCCACCGGAGCCATGGGCACCACTGGAGTCCCCAGCTGCTTCCTTAACCGGAAGAGTGTTTTCTCAGCAGACCGCCTTCCTCCTTTAACCAAGGGGACAGGCCGGAGTGGCCGTGGACAAAGCGCATGGCAGCGTCCGCAGAGAGGAGAGCTGGGGAGAGAGACTGCCATAGACAAGCCCCTGAGGCAGCTTGGGAGGAGCTGGCTGGACAAGCGGCTTCATGCGGTGGCTTCTGTGTGTGCACTCACAGCAGCCGCGCCACACTCACCCTGGCACACAGACTCCAGGGAGGCTTCCTGATGCGTGAGCGGTTCTACCGATGCGCTCACCACAGGGCCTTCAGCAAAACACAATGCACGCCCGGACTGCGAATGGCCAACATAGAGGCAGGAACCAAACCAAATGTGTAAACTCTCAAAAAGAGCGATTTCCGCCCAACTTTTTAACCTTGGCATTGAATCACCAACAAAAACCAGACCTTTTCCTTAAACTCTGAGATCTGGGTGACAATGTAAAGATCTTGCCCTGAGACATAAGGAAAGCAGCAGAGGAACAAGTCAGTGCGAAGGAAAACGTATTCCATGTCAATTCCTGGCAGGTATGTGGTTCCCTCCAACAGCCCCATGAACGGGGCATCTTGGTCACCGCTCTGTGAGTGTGGGAGCTGAGGCTCAGTGAGTTCGGACAGTGCGTCAGTCTACCTGGGCTGCCATGACAGGGCTCCACATACTGGGAGGCTTAACCGACAGACATCTATTTCCTCACAATTCTGAGGGCTGGGGATTGGAGGTGGAAGAACCAGCAGGGTTGGTTTCTGTGACTCTGGTTGGACTGGGAGACCTCTGCTTACAGATGGCTGCCTTCCCACGGCCCTCACATGCCCCTTCCTCCCAGTACACATCCTGGCATCTCTTCCTCTTCTTATAAAGACACCAGCCCTATAGCACCGGGGACCCACCATATGACCTCATTCAACCTTACTTACCTGCTGAGAGGCTCCATCCCCACATTGTGGGGCAGGGAGATGGAGGCGGGGAGTGATATAAAAATGGCATGTCCAAGAGCCCACATTAGCAAAGTGGAAGAGCAGAGACTGTTTGAATCCTAATGTCTCTCTATCCGCAGTGCACAGCTCCCTGCCAGGGTGACTCTCAGAGCCTGCTGGCCAGGAGACCCTGCACAGCCCGGAGCTGTCTGCTGGGCAGGGGGTGAAGCTCCAACACGAAGGCAGCCGGCAGAGCACAGGAGGCCAGTCCACTCCGGGCCTGTCCAGGCGATGCCACACAAAACTCACTCTGCTCTGTGCACAGCTACACCAACGGTGTTGGGTTTCCCGTCCATGTCCCGCACACGGTGTGGTTTCCCATGATCCCCTAAGAGCCAGCATTTCACTCCTTCTTTCTTTTCTTCTCTCCAAACCACCAGCTAACGTCCTGGAGGGCGACTCCATGGACCAGGACGTGGAGAGCCCCGTGGCCATTCACCAGCCAAAGTTGCCTAAGCAGGCTAGGGACGACCTGCCCAGACACATCTGCCGGGACCGGACCAAAAGGAAGATCCAGAGGTACGTGCGCAAGGACGGCAAGTGCAACGTGCACCACGGCAACGTGAGGGAGACCTACCGCTACCTGACCGACATCTTCACCACCCTGGTGGACCTCAAGTGGCGGTTCAACCTTCTGATCTTCGTCATGGTGTACACCGTCACGTGGCTCTTTTTTGGGATGATCTGGTGGCTAATAGCGTACATCCGAGGAGACATGGACCACATAGAGGACCCGTCGTGGACTCCCTGCGTCACCAACCTCAACGGATTCGTCTCTGCTTTTTTATTCTCCATAGAGACAGAGACCACCATCGGTTATGGCTACCGGGTCATCACGGACAAGTGCCCGGAGGGGATCATTCTCCTCTTGGTCCAGTCGGTGTTGGGGTCCATCGTCAACGCGTTCATGGTGGGATGCATGTTTGTGAAAATATCGCAGCCCAAGAAGAGGGCGGAGACGCTGGTGTTCTCCACCCACGCGGTGATCTCCATGCGGGACGGCAAGCTGTGCCTGATGTTCCGCGTCGGGGACCTCAGGAACTCCCACATCGTGGAGGCCTCCATCCGCGCCAAGCTCATCAAGTCCAAACAGACCTCCGAGGGCGAATTCATCCCCTTGAACCAGACGGACATCAACGTCGGGTATTACACCGGGGACGACCGGCTGTTCCTGGTGTCGCCGCTCATCATCAGTCACGAAATCAACCAACAGAGTCCCTTCTGGGAAATCTCCAAAGCACAGCTGCCCAAAGAGGAGCTGGAGATCGTGGTCATCCTGGAAGGGATGGTGGAAGCCACAGGTAAGGTGCGCCCCCTCGGGGGTCTCTGAGGGACCCGGGCCCCCTCTAACGGGGTCCCATGGGTCTCACATTCTTATCTATGGGGAAGCTGAACACCGCTTACTGTCACACCGCCCCCTCACTTCAGGACGTGTGTGCCCACGTAGCTTATCACGTCCAGTCTATCCACCAAGAAGGCTAGCCTTCTCTTTTCAAAAGGCCTTTGGAAACAAATGAATAAACGAGTGTTTTAAAAACACTGCTTAGCCGAAACCGGTTTGGCTCAGTGGTAGAGCGTCAGTCTGCGGACTGAAAAGTCCCGGGTTCGATTCCGGTCAAGGGCATGTACATTGGTTGCGGGCACATCCCCGGTAGGGAGTGTGCAAGAGGCAGCTGGTCGATGTTACTCTCTCATCGACGTTTCTAGCTCTCTATCTCTCTCCCTTCTTCTCTGTAAAAAGATCAATAAAATATATTTTTAAATAAATAAATAAATAAATAAATAAATAAATAAATAAATAAATAAAAACACTGCTTAACATAGGTTAAATTTCCAAATATTTACGTAAATTAAAACTTCTCGCTAAAGCACCTTTTGCGTGGCTCTGAAACACGGTCCATTAAATACTGGAGGTTATTGATTGCCCCGCCTGGAGGAGGACGGGGAAGCTTTCAGAGGGAGCCTGACAAATCGCTTTAATAAAAACGCAATTGCCCCTCTTCTTTGGGAGCCATTTGCAAGGCCCATGGTGTTGTTTTATGTCAGGTGAGTGCTTGGTGTCTGTCTCCATAGTCTCCCTGCTGAGCCCCCGCAGACACAGTTCTGCGGCCCCAGCAAATAACTCCAGCAGGAAAGCGAAAAGCCGACGATCCTTTCGTCATAACTCCATTGACCTTCCATCGGTGTGCTTTAGGGAAGATCGTCTGCTCTCAGAATAGAGAGCTGGTCTGCTCTTATTGAAGTCTTCGCTCATCTCTGAACTTCACACGTGTTATCCATCCCAACAGCAAAACCGGTTCTGCCCATGTTTATCTGTCACAGCCCACAAAATAGAGCCGTAAATTTTGACGTAAGCTAGCAATGGTGTCCTACAGAAAACACATAAACTCGAACCCTAATTCACCAGTTTCTTTACTGTTCTTCTGACTAGAGATAGTAGCCATGGGATCCTAGTTAGGTATGCAACTGCCCTTCTGTGCTTTGAGATCTTCAACTGGAGGCTCGGAGTTGGTTTATATCATCTGAAAATACAGGGCCCACAGACTGGCCCCAGATTCCTCATCAACCCCTTAGCCCATCCCCGTCATCCCTTCCAATGAAAGTCCTTGGCCCCATGTCTGTGCCTGCCTGTACCCTGCAGGCCAGGTCATACCTCTAGCAACTTTCTTTCCCGGTGGAAACTTTGCCATCAGTGTGTCAATGCAACCAGCAATGACAATGTGAGTGGCAGGCTTTGCATGGAGCTCGGTGATTAGAGAGGGCTCCTTTCCATAGAACTAAAGGAACATGGACCTAATCCGAAAACAGCTGTAAAGAATAACAGGAGAACTGTTGTGACATACTAAAAGACTGCTACAGATGGGAACAGGGCTATCTGTTACCTTAGCCTGACTCCAGGTGTGTTCCTGAAGCAATGGTTGTGTGTTTGGGGGAGTGGAGAGGCAGGAGAGAGGGGAGGAAGCAATTTAAACCTGGAGCCCCATCATTTCCCACAGACCAGAATCTTCTCCCAAGGGTCTGAGCGCAGGGACTCTGGATCCCCCTAGTGGTGGCCCCTGCGACACAGCCTCTGGCAGCATAACCCAACCACTTGCTCATGATGCAATTTTAATATTAGATTTCTCACTGTAAACTCTCCCAATAGGACCTGAGGGAGGGCAGTGGACAAGCCTTGTTATCACTGCCTCTCTGAGTTCCAGAAGCAAACGCCACTGGAAATATATCCTTTCTGGTTAGTGGTGTTCATCTGAGCTTCAAACTGTTGGAGCTGAGCTTCATGCTCGCTCCACCCAAAGCTCAATCTCAAAAACAAACAAACAAGAAAAACCATGAATTCGGAATAAGCAAATTATCCTGCGATGTCCCTGTGTTGGCATTCTCCCTGGGGCAGGCCCTGTCTTTCTGAGGACAGTCTGTAATGACTGAGCCTTTCGAAAGAGAGGGGCGTCATCTTTTTGATAATTCACAGTGATGCTTGCCTCTGGATCTGCTGCCTTCCACCTGCTTTCTTGGAGGAAAGGGGAGAGGTGCCAGCAAAAAAGAAAAGATTCAAAACACTTGCCTTTGTTCCTGGAAAAAAAAAAAAAAAAGCAACCCCTATTCATTTTCTATTTGAACAAAAAAAGTTTTCTAACTTCTGGAAAGTGAAGGGAAGAATGTTCTAGAAAGTTCTGGGCTTGTCTGGAAGCTGGACATGTCCTGTTCCTTTCCTGGTGGGATTCATACAATTCAGTGCTTATCGTCCATCTGATCCCTTAAGCTTCAGAGGGATGCTTCTCTTTGTGAATGAAAAGCACAGTTGGTATCTGTGGGCATTAAACAGACCCTCGGGGGAAGAAATGCTTCAATGAGTCAAAGTCACAGGAAAACATTAATGTGGACCAAATGCACACTTAGGAAAAAACAAACTCGCAAGGGCCTGATTACTCATTGGAGGGCTGGATGGGACACCAAGAGCCTTGACAACAGCGAGCTGGCACAAAACGGCTTCCGCTCTACTCATTTTTCCTTTCAGAAATGTCTTCGTTGACCTTAAACTATTATACTATCCGTGGTCTCAGTTATGGGGCCTATTTCAAGGACAAGCCCCGCATTGCAACCTTGATGTAGCGCCCTCTTCCTGTCACCCACGTGACAACTGTGGGCACACGTGGATCGCGACGTGGTATTTCTGGAGAGCTGAGCTGCCCTGGGGAGGCTGGCCACCCGGTCCTCAGTCAGCTGGTCTCAGGCTCAGCACAGAACATCTGGCAGACGATTCCAACGCCAGCAGCACTGCAGCAAGCCTGTGCCCAGCACTGAGAGTCAGGCTCAGTTTTAGAAAATGAAAGTAAGATCCTTGGGGATAGGGTGTGCACATTGCCCAGCCCCGGGGCCCTGCAGGTCCAGGCCCCAGGCCTTCCCTCGATGAGTTCTCTGGCCTCACAAAAGGCAGACTGGCATCCACAAAACACAGACCCACATCCTCAGTGGTTGGCTTCCGTCTAGTTCTGCCCAGACCCGGAGAGATGTGTACAGTGACCTCTAAGAACCTTCCAGTCATGTGATTCTATTTTTGAAATGAATCAAACCCTGCAAAATTCTGACACACACACACGCCCGCCCCCCCACCCAGACATCTGGGAACTGGCCGTGTCTCATCCCACAAATGTATTTTTTAAGGGAGGCCTTTATGTTCCTGGCACATGAGCGATTTTGAGATAGTGATGTTTACAGAAGGGTTCGTGGGTACGTAAACAAACACGCTCAGCAGCTGCGGCGAGTGTGCATTTAAATAGTAAAGCATCCATATAGACTGTTATTTATGGAGGGTAAATTGGCCCGGAGGCTAGATGACAGCCACACAGCGCTGGGCCCGTTGCCAGCCAGCTCCTCACCATAGGCTTTCTGATTGATGAACTTCCATATTTACCCCCCGCGATTATGCAACTATGACAAGCAGCCCTTTCCAACACCTCCGCCAATGTGCTCCTCAGATAGCTCCCATCAATCTGTTTTTTTTACACTTTTTATTATGTAAACTATGAAACGTATGCAAGAATAGGCCAAATAGTATTATCCACTCCCATGTACCCATCATTGAATTACTATCATTGTCAATTTATGGCCAAAACTTGTCCCCATCTATATCATCACTCACTAACTGCTCCCAGGATCATATTTCATCTGCGAAAATTTCAGTATGTATTTTAAAAGATAAGGACCCTTTTAAAAACATAACTATAACACCATTGTGACCCCAAAAATAATGAATGATCATCTCTTCAGATCTAATATCTAAGTGTTCCAATTTCCAATTGTCTCACGTCCTTTTTTAAATATTTTTAATCTGCTTGTTTGACTCGGAATGCAAATGAAGTTAACACACTGGTTGGATGCAATTTCTTTTTAGCCTCTTACTCTATGACTTCCCCTTACATTGCTGTTTTTTAACTCATTTACTTTTTCCTCAAAGAAGAAAACTTCTGAAAGATTTAAGTACCACATGGAAAAACTGGGGACAGTGGAAGTGGGTGATGGCAAACCAGAAGTGGGTGGTGGCAAAGTGGAAAATAAGACAGTGTCTTATATTAATTTTTGCTCCCAAAGATGTACTAGGTCTTATCTTCAGGGGATGTCTTATTTTTCCATGAAGAAGAATACGGTACACATTTATTGTTAAATGAAAATAAAGGAAATTTATTACCTGTATACCATATGGTAGTACAGTAGTTGTCAACACAAACCAGACAAACTGTGAATCCTACAGTATCAAGAATTTACTCATTTAGTCAATGACAATCATGTCATCATCTTCTGGAACATCATCATAACAATCAAATTCCTGAATTTCCTGGTGAATTTCTTGTGACTCCATTTCTTTCAGAATCAGTGGACCAAATTTCTCATGTTTAGCAATAGCATTCTGAGACAGAGCCTAGGAGGGCCTTATTTAGGGGGGGGGGGGGGGATGTGCCTTATATTTCACTCTAGAAGGAAACCTGTAAGTAGGTCTTATTTTCGGAGGATGTCTTATTTTCGGGGAAACACAGTAGTGAACCGGAAGTTGGTGGTAGTGAACCGGAAGTTGGTGTTGGCAAACGGGAAGTGGGTGTCAGCAAGCAGTTCTTCGCCACAGGAAAGCTCAGTTCCATTGCTAGAATAATACAATCCACGTGAAGAGAGTCACCTCACAGATCATATCAATTTTTTAAAGGGAAGGAGTCCTTGGTGGATTCTTACTTAGCTGAGAAAATGGAGGCTTGGCTAAGGCCAAATGGCTGCTGGCAGAACTATAAGTGGACACCCAAGGCCCCTGACAGTGGCTCAGCCTCCGGGTTTACTGCCTTTTGTAACGCGAGTGCTGCTGGTTCATGAAGACTCTATAGAGAAACGTAGAGTAAGCTGGTGTTTAATGTGCAGACAGGTTTTCTTCTCTCTGCCTCCACCGTTAGTTCCTCTTTTCCTTTAAGGTTTCTCTGTTGGTTTCCCATGTTATTAATTCGTTTTAAAATTCTTTATGTGTTCCCATGCGTTTTTAAGAGCCATATATTAAAAAGAGATAACGCCGCCAAGAAAGTTCTGAAATTGAAATTAGGTAAGCCATGTCTACAAAAATGCGCCTGGGAGAATACGTTGCTCTGTCCAGTCTGATTTCCGAGTGCCATCTTCCTGTTCTGTAATCAAGAAACCACTTCACCGTAACAGGGGACAGCCTGAGCTCAGGGAGCTGGAAAGGGGCGCTGCTCGGATAAGGCGGTTGGGGCTTAGCGTCTCAGTGCCCGTAAGCTGTTTCTAGCAGTGATGTTTCACAGCCATTACCTTCCACAGCCCTTATTTCCCCCTTTTGATGAGTTACTGCTAATCCCTCAAGTGGCAAGCCATTTTCTCCAGATTTACTGTTAAGATTTTCCTCTTAAGAGTTTATAACCCCAACTACCTGCCTAGCTTGGGAAAACAGTTAGTTGATGAGACCTGAAATAGTAAGCAGTTGGGTAAAAATCACCTGGCATATCCCTATGAGGAGTGATGTTTTTAAACATTCAAAGACGTGAATGCATTTTTCCTAAGGAGAAATCTGCCATTTATCAACATCAAGGAATCCAACAGTCCCTTCTTTGGGCATTAGGTTTAAGTGATCTATTTGGGACCTCCTTTCAAAATGTCCACCTCGGTGTAATACACCCGGGAAGTGTATCAGCTGGATGAAAACGGGTAACACCTGCTCCCCAGATATGGTGAACTTTTTGTGATCCTCCCCAGTTTGGGGACGCTGTGTTCTGGCTCATCAAATGTCCTAACAACCTGAGGTTGGATGCTGTAGGGCACACATGGAGTTTTAAAGTTTCCCACCATCCCTCCAAAAGGAAGAACACTGCAACTCTGCTAAGCATTGTGACTCTGTGAAACATTTCCTGTCATTTAAAAGGCATTGAATGGCCCATAACAGGTAGTGCATCAAGGTTACCAAATATTATTGTGATTGAAAAGACCAAAATACCGGATAATTATAGAAGTTTTTCATTATTAAAACACTAGTTCCAGAAAATTCATTGTTCTTCGTTCTCCAAATGGGCCATGAGGAGCTGCTAAAATGGAAGTTCCATAGAAGTCAGTACGATCACATAATATAAACAATTTAGAATTCAAACCCAAGGGAGCTGGGGTTGGGGGGGCGGGAAAGGGGAGAGAGGAACTAGCACCTAAACGTTAGCTCCCAATCAAACTCTAAAATCAACACTCATGTTAGAAAGAAATGCACATTCAAATTAAGAGAGGACAGTCAAATAGTGGGAAGTCTCTAAATAGTGTCTCCTTAAATAAATAGAGCTTTATTATTCCCTGGGGCATTCAGTAATATGAATATCAACAATATGTGCCAGTGAAGCAGTTTTACCCAGTGATTTCTAATGACCGGAAGAGAAATATTGGGGGAAAACACATAAATTACACACACACACACACACACACACACACACACCTAAACAGCCAGGGGTGCTTCTTCCCCAGTTAAGTATGCCCTTGTTCCTCATCCTACACCAACCTACTTACAAATCTTGTTTGTTCTATTAATTATTTAGTACACCTCTTTTTTAAGTAATCTCAGCTATAGCTCAATCTAATCTGTACTTCTTTGAATTATTTAGTGTGTTGGGTTTGAACCATCTTGGGTTCAAACCATGGTTGCTACACTCACTGGCTTACCCAACCCCTCTTATGCCTCAGTTTTTCCACTCTAAAATGGGAACAAAAGTGGTACCCACCTCACTGGTGACCTTTCAGCATCCCAAATTCTATCAGATCCCTTCTTCCCCCACAGACTGCACAGGCAGTAGAGGGCAGAGCTTGATGAGGATGGGAAGCCAGGCAGTCAGAAGGGCCAACCCCAGGGAGTGGCCCCACTGTTTGCAGGAAGCTTGCAGCGAGTGCCTCCACAGAATGGGCGGCGCCTCCCTCTGAAGGCCCTCTGAAGGGTCAAATGGCAAATGTTCACCTGTGGGGCCAGCCAGCACAAGAAATGCACACTCACCACGTGGGAGTAGATGCCAGCCTGGCCTCTGCCCCAGGTACCTGATGTGAATGACAAATCAGTGGGTCTGAATTAATGAGGATCACTGGGCTCAGAAGAGACTCCGCATTCCTATAAATAGTAACATTTCATCGTTATCATTTCTGCCTAAAGCGGGCATGAATACAGATCATTCTCAGGTCTTCTAAGGCAACTGCTCAGTGAGAACAGGACCCATAGTCTGCATCTGAAAACAACATTTCTATGCTCCCAATTCCCCTCCCAGATCTTTCATAAGTACTCTGAGATATCGGTTGAAACCTCGATTTGGAAAATGAATTTTTGTGCTGCTAGCTCAACTCAACTAAGTAATATCTACTTCCATAATAAGCCCTCATGGACACTTCTGCTTAAAAGTATATAATAGATGTACTTCAGCAAAGCAGACTGAAGTTAATGTGTAGAAGTTAATGTGTACATGTCCTCTATTTAGGAAGGATGATAAATACACTGTAGCAATCTGCTTGGGCTGAGTCATGCTGCAGTAACAAACAACTCCAAGGGCTTAAAAAGCAAAGGGTTATCTCTCATTCACAGCACATGTCAGCTGGCGCTCTGTCCACGTCCTGCTTACTCCAGGTTGCAGACCGAAAAAGCAGCCCTGTGTAGAACATGCCATCCTCATGGCAAGAAGGGAAATGGCAAAACACCTCACTTCTACTCACCATCTATTAGTCACAGCAAGTCATATGGCACTGCCTGATGTCCATGGAATGGGCAAATATCATTCTCTCACAGGCACTTGGAATAAATAATTGAGGAAAATAATATAATAACAGATACCCACGTGGTTCTGAAAACCAATAGACTGAGTTGAAAACATTGTGCAAGTTGGGATTCAAAACATGGGGTGTCCATTAGTGTTGTCCACCAGATATGCCCTGCTTTCATCCTCCCAGACACACATCAGGGTCACTTTTTCCTGTTCCTTTTGACCATGATCTTGTAACTTACATTTGCTCCAACATTGTAAGTATAGCCATGATTATCACTCTCATGGAAACGTTATACACGTTTATGGTTCTCACAGAAGCACAGGTCTCTGTCATCCGGATCCTTGGCTGGCTGAATGAAGAGTAGATCCCCCACCAAGCCACCTGTGTCATGGAACATGACTGAGAACTAACCTTGTGTCAGGTTGAGCCACTGAAATGTGGGGTGTTTGCTGCCGCAGTAAAATCTAGCATAAGTTGCCTGATACAAAATGTCACACTAACATTTTGACAGGTTGCACACTGCTCTTAGCTTCCGACTGGCTGTGAAATGAATTTGTGCCTAGCTATTTTGCAGAATTCCTCCATCCTTTTAAATTCTATCTTCACTCATTGAGACTTTGAGGTCAGACTATCTGAATTCAATTTTTTTCTCCAGCTCTGATTATCCATATGACTGGACATACCACATTCCTATCACCAAACCTCTTCTTCCATCCCGAAAAATGGGAATGGTGCATACAGAGAACTAACTGATGATTGCCAGATGGGAGGGAGGTCGGGGGTCTGGGATAAAATGGTAAAGGGATTAAGAAGTACAAATTGGTAGTTACAAAACACACACAGGGATGTAAAGTACAACAAAGGGAGTACAGTCAATAATATTGTAATAACTATGTATGGTGCCAGGTAGGCACTAGACTTATCCGGGGGAACACTTGGTAAGTTATAGAAATGTCTAATCATTGTGTTTTAAACCCGAAACTAACATAATATTGAATGTCAACTGTAATTGAAAAAAATAAATTTAAAAAATAGGAATGGTACTTACAAGAGAATTTCATGAGATAATACATGCAAATCATACATCCTCGGACCCGAAACACAATAAGTGTTCAGTAAATTTAGAGAGTGAGTCAATGATCCTGTGAGCCATACTATTCTCACCCACCACTCATTAGGTGCCTCCTGGATACCTAGAACTTTTTTAGATACTTTACATAGATTATTTTCAATACTCAAAATTCTGAAAGGTAGGCATCATCCACATTTAACAAGTAAAGAGGTTGACCAAGTGGGGTGTTGGGGAGAGAGAACCTTGCCCAAGGTCCCCCGGCTGGTGAGGTGCTAAAGCCAGGATTCCATCTTCCCAATCCGCCAGCCCAGAGGAGGAGAGGCACACTTAGAGTAGTAGTTGATTAAAGTTTATTGATGTGCTGATGATCAGGACTCCATGATATATTCTCTTTCTATTCCCGGCCTTGGCTTCCCCATCAGGCTCACCTCACCAGACTGCAGGAGGCCGGCGGGGGCAACCTGCTCTTGCATCACAGTTGGCATTGAGTCTCTTGGAAGGGCACCTACTGGCTCATGCTCTCAGACTCTCCCCAACTCACTGTTATAAGGTGACTGTGCCAGCGGATGCTCTGGGCCATCCCAAACAGCATGGTGCCACGCCGAGCATAACCCAAGTGCAGCCAAGCAGTCAGCTCACAGCCCTTAGGGGAGGAAGAGATAAAGTTCAGCCTGTGGAGGGAAGAATCCATTTGGCTCTGCTAGGAAGCACTATCATACAAATACTTGGGTTTTGACCAGCCCTGTCTACAATACATCCAGCAAGACATTTTGGGGGCTTTTGATGATCGTCATCATTTTTCTTTAGTCACAGAGACCATCCTTAGAAGACTTTACTTAAACATTTGCTAAGTAAATATATTTTCTTTTTTATTTTCTTTTTTATTTTCTCAAGCATGTTTTGTGCAGGGTGAATATTAGTAGAAACCTGTGGAAGTTGATGGGCCAAGGAGGGGCTGGTAGATAATGACAAAAGAGAAGAGCACACAATAGGGAGGACCAAGGAGACAAGACCAAACATTGAATCTAAAATAGACTAATGCTATGATCTCATTGAACCAAAATTAACTGTATTTTTACAACCTAGAGCGCTAAAGTAGAAATAAAGTATTGTCCTGTATTTGCTTTGGATACTTGGTTATATATATCATCTGTCTCTCCAAACAAAGTTGGAAAAGGTGTATAACCTAAGGAGAGCAAAAATAATGCTGGTCCATGATACTTGCAGAAACTCTTAAGAATCCACAAGGTCCAACTTGAGACCAAAAAGATTCCAAACTCTGGGTCTTCCCAGCATGATTCCACTGTGTTCACCCAGAGGGGCCCCGCACGTTCAGCCTGGCCCACGGACCCCTTGTCAGCCCCCAGGGCGAAGGGGAGAATGGGAGTCCGTTTATTAAACCAACACAGATGGGTCCTGACTACATGTGAGGAGGCAGGCAGCCTGACAGGCCATCAACAAACCAGGCCAAGAGCAAAGAAGGGCAGGGACGTGTCCAATACAAGGTCACAGCCTCTGCTGCGAAGGCATCTGAGTCACTCCCTGTGCCTGGAGCCTCACCTGGGGCTGGAAATGCACATCCCTGGCACTGAAGAGGCTAGCGGTGGGCACATGCCGGCAAGCGAAGTGCCCTCCATTGTCACCCTGGAGGGTAGAGAGACAGTTACATTTCTTTCCTTGAGTTCAGTCTATGCCTGCCCAACCAGGGCAAGGGGCATCTCGTGAACAAGGAGCATCCATAGCGTGGGAAGGCGGCGGCCCAGTGGGCAGGAAGCAGAGATGGTGTTAGACAAAAAAGTGTAGCTCTCTTCAGTTCTTCTCGCTCGGCCTGCCCTAGGGTCTCTTCTTGTGATGAAACAAAATCCATAAGTGAACCCAAAAAGTATGCATTTAAATTTAAATACTTAGTCTGGGATTTTTTTCCCCATCCACCAAAATCATGGTTTTCACTTTCTCATCTCTCTTCACTCTTCCAAGACCACTTCCTCCTAGATATCAACCACTTCCTTCCTCAGAGATAACAGCCTGGCTTCACACTTAGTTGAGAAAATAGAAAAAAATCAGACTGGAACATTGGCATCCTCAGGGGACCTTCCCGCCATTGCCGCCCGGGCCTTTAAGCGCTGGCGGTCTTCCCTCCTGTCGCTGTACAGCCCTGAGCCACCCAAGGCTACCTCTGGATCCCATCTTTGTGCCCAACTCAGAGACTTTGAGACAGCACCCTCTTCTTTCTTTCCTCCATCATCAATTCCTTTCTTAATAGTTTATGTCCATGAACAGAAAAGCATCCCCTAAGATCTGTCATCTTTCAGAACAAACGAAAATAGAACTTTACTTCTACTGGGAACTCGGAATGCCCCATGTCTCAGCCCACCTTTCCACGTCACTTCTAGAAAGAATTGTCTCACCTCCATTGCCACTTTCCCACCTCCCACCCCAAACAGGCTTCTCAGTCCCCACCATTTCCCCAAGCGTTGGACTGCTGCCTGCCCAGATGGCTCCTTTGTCAAATGAGGAAAAGGCACCCTGCTCAGGGCACTGGACCTACATCTGCTGGGAACCTGTAATCAATATACAAATCTGCCCCCACCCCCCCTTAGACATAGCGAGCTGTGCAGTGGCCGCCCTGCGCAGCCCTGGCTAAGTCTGTCCACTCAGCGCATGCCAGTCTCCAGCATCAAACGTCCTTCCCGCTCCAGCGTCTTGGCCACGACACTGGCTCCCGACCAGCCCTCTCCCCAGGGCTACCCCACCGCTTCCCTAACTGCAGGCTCTCCTTTCTCAACTCCCCCTCCTCGAAATCAACTGTAACCCACCCAGCCCCTCCCCTCACTCCAACATCCTCAGGAGCTTCTGAGCAGCTGAAGACAAAGACCAGCCGAAACCGGTTTGGCTCAATGGATAGAGCGTCGGCTTGGGGACTGAAGGGTCCCGGGTTCGATTCCGGTCAAGGGCATGTACCTTGGTTGCGGGCATATCCCCAGTGGGGGGGGTGCTAGAGGCAGCTGATTGATGACTCTCTCTCATCGATGTTTCTAGCTCTCTATCCCTCTCCCTTCCTCTCTGTACAAAATCAATAAAATTAAATTAAATTAAATTAAATTAAATTAAATTAAAAAATGAAGACAAAGACCAATCTCCTTCGCAGGTGACAGTCCTGCCGCTGCCCGGGTGTCCTTGTCAGGTTCTCCACGTGTGTGCGCTGCCGCAGCTCCTGAGCACTCCTGGTGACTCTGTCTCCACCAGGAATGTCCTCCCCATGACGCCTACTCGCCCCCCGGGTCCCCTGGCAAACGCTGCCCCCTGTGGAACCTTCCTGGCCGCCTGGCAAAGTCAGGGGTCCTTCTTCTCTGCTTCCCCTGCATTTCTACAAATCGCCACGGTGTCCCACTGCATTGTGGGTGATTGGCCACGTGGCTGGACGTCCCCAACAGACTCTACGGTTTTGAGGATAAAGATTGTGCCTTTAATTTTGTTGTTGTTGTTGTTCCCAACAACTAGCACAATCTGGCACTTGGCAGGTGCTCAGTAAAAGGGATGCATACATACATGACTATTTAAAACACAGGGTCCGGCCTTTCTTAGTGTGTCGCAGACTCCGAACCATTCATGTTACCCCAACTTCACCAAGAGCCCAGGGCTACATCTGCCTTCCCTGGGAGGCTGTTCCATCATTAAATTTAAAAATTAAAGACACATTTTATTGAAAAAGCCTGTTTATGCTTCAGGATCCTTTCCCATCCAACCTTCACCACGCTTCTTATCACACCACCCCATAGAAGTACAGCTGGTTCCAAGCAGGGATCCTGAAGGAAAACTTGTCTCGGAACTTGGTCTCCAATCACACAAGAGGCTGTGCCAAGTAGAAGGGTCCCTGTGCCCCTTTTTACGGCGGGTCTGGTCCCCTGCTCGCCCTGGGGGCCAGGAGGCTGGACTCGGGACTGAGTGTCCCTCATGGCTTCCAGTCCACCTCACTCCGCGCACAGGTGATGCTGTCGGTTCCACTCACAAATCCTCTCCCCTCTGCCAAGGCTCACAGAAGCTCAGAGTTGACGGGTGACCCCTTGACCCAAGCTTCTGCCCCATAAAGAGGGGCTCTCACTGTACCTCGCCCGCTGCCGTCACGAAGGATGAGGGCAAACAGTCTACTCCAGGCCTTTCTGCAGGTAAAACAACAGGCAAGGTGTCTTAGACTGAGATGTATTCCATCTGCAGGCAAGAATTTTCCAGAACCTTCCATGTGCCTGGCATTGTGCAAAGTCAGAAAAACAGTCCTGCCCTTAAGGAACTCACATGTGAGAGCAGGGGGCTGGCAAACTGTTTTCTGTAGGAGGCCAGGTAGTAACTATTTCGGATGTGGTGACGTCCCTGTCACAACTACTCAGCTCTGCCAGCCTCGCGCTCAGTGGCCAGAGGCAAACGTTTAAAAATGAGATTGCCGTGTCCCGATAGAATTTTACTTCTGGACACATATCACTTTCACGTGTCATGAAACATTATTCTTCTTCGGCGTGTTTCCCCCCAGGCATTTTAAAATGTCAAAGGCTCTTTAAGCGCTCCCCATCTGGTGGATGGGACTGACATAAAACAAATTACCACCCAATGCAAAGTGGACGGAAAGGGGACATGTTAGATGGGGCGGTGGGCCAGCGGGATGCGAGCTCTCCCCTCCATCTGGGCCAGATGCCCCCACGTCATCATTGCCCACCCAGCCAGGGGCACCTCCCTGGAGGGAGAGGCAGCCTGTCCACCCAGAGATAAACTCATTTGCATGCATTTCTCATTTGCATCCACTTTGCATTTGCAGTTCCCCGATGAGAATATAATAGGGAGCAGAGGTTTCCTGACCTTTGAGAAGAGCTAAAATTGAACTTCTGTTCAAAGCTAAGATTCATCAGTAAACAGTCCTATCATTAACTTCGTGTTTTAAGGGAAAAGAATACAAGACTGAGAACATTTCTGTTTCCACGCGTGTTGGCACTGACTCTCCCGTGTCCTTTTCTGCTTGCTCTGTTGTTCTTGGGGTAAAAAGTACGCCCACTCCTTAAAGGGTCCCAACTGTTCTCCCAACAATATTTATTCCTAGCCAATTCATTTGGAGGCTGAGGATCCTAATCTCTGTTCCAACCCAAAATAGCCTCTCTTTGTCCCAGCTGCCCTCTGCCCGTTCCCTCACCCCTTGTCCCAGGAGGCTGAGCAGAGCATACAGCGATTAGCATCAGGGGGAACACACGAGGTTGGCTATAAATCACGCAGGCACACAACATAGCCCTGCCTCTCTCTCTGGAGTTAGGGGATTCAGTCTACCCGGAAAAGTGTCCTTACCAACGCCTCAGGCAGCTTGGTGTCCACATGGTTCCCAAAAGGACGTTTCTCAACCCTTCCAGTCACCGACCCAACCCAACGTGTTAAGTGAGAAGGCCTCCCAAAGGCCCATATGTGCTTTGACTGTACTTCTTCCCACCCGGGGCCTTGGATCAGAGGTACTGATCCAAACTCTCCACTCGCAATGGCACAGAGCACTTTCCTTAGTGAGCATCCCTTTCCCCAGAATGGGCTTTCCCTGGGAACGTCCCTCAGGAGGTAAGCAGATCAGCCAGTCACTAGCGATCCAGCTTTTCCAAGTTCAGGTACCTGCTGGAGAGTGGAAAGCCTTGATATAAAAAAATTAATGGTAAATGATAAACTTCTAGACATGGAATAGTTCATAATGAGGACAAAAAAAATCATAGTCATTGGCAATATTTTCATATGCATGGATATTTTAAAGTAATGGATAACGTGTTGACTAAACTCCATTGTCATTGCATCATACTAGACTGCAAAGGGAAGGGTTTTTATGAGGGCAACCTCAAGTTGATTGCAGTGACTGTCTTTCATCTTTCCAAGGCATCCATCCAAAATTAAGCTCCCTAAGGATACAGTAGCATATTGCATATGTGTACATGCATGCATATATGGACATTATATGCATATATACATGCAAATATACACATTTATGGTTTCCTTGACACATATTTAATGATATCTTCACTACAGTTGAATTCTATTAGTTCAATATATATGCAAAGACTTCACACAACCTCTATGATGCTCTCTTTGGATCTGATACTTGAGCCAACACTTCCATCCCTAATGTCACTGTGTTTATTAAACACCTTTTCTAAAACACTAGAAGAGAAAATACTCACCAGGCAACCAAGTGTCTGGTTTCCAGCCAAGTATCTGCACAGACAGGTCTCCTTCATGAATAATGTCCGGGATCTCATCTGACTCCGCATTCCTCTACCGCATTCAGTCTTCCCCATCTTCTTGGCCATTAGCATTCAACATCGCAGGGTGAACCCTGCCAGTGTTAGGGGGGAAATGGAGCCCAACAGTAGTCAAAGCAGTAAAGGCAGATTTTAATCAGGAACTATTGCAATAGCTCAGTACAGAGCTGGGCTCAATTCCAAATACGGTGCAGGCAAGTGGGGGCTTATAACCCACCTGTCGGTGGAGGGTGCCAATGAATGAAAAACACTAAGGAAACATCAGGGTTTGGAGGGATTTATTAAGTGTTATCCTAAACTGACCTAGTAGGATCCTTGGGGAAGGTGGGCTGGGGTGACCCACCATCACCTGGACGAGGAGGAGGATCCCAACAAGTGTTGATGGTGATGTTGAGGGTGTGGGGTTCTGGCTGCTCCGACTTAGCAGGACTTTTGATAAAATCGGGTGATGCAAAGACACGGAAGGTCAAGAACTAGTTGGGAAGAGGGCTTGTAGGAGGCTGACTAAAGCTAGGTCAGGGAGAGTGTTTGTCACCAGGGGTGGGTTACGTTACCAGCTCCGTTGGGCTGAGAGATGAGTGTGAGGTTCGCCAGGGAAAGCTCTGGACCTGTGATCACAAGGCGCGTTCATGCCTTGGCCCTGCTGCTCTTGTCCTTGACCAAGACGTCTGCTTTCCCTGGACCCCAGGCCCTTCAGCAGAGGAGAGGGCATAGTGCCTGCCCAGCGTGGTTTGGGTGATTATTCAACGAAGGATATAAAAAAACGTAGCATAGGCCTGGCCATTGTGGTCCAATGGTTGAGTGTCAAACTATAAACCAGGAGGTCATGGTTTGATTCCCTGTCAGGGCATATGCCCAGGTTGTGGGTTCAATCCTCAGTAGGGGGTGTGCAGGAGGCAGCCAATCAATAATTTTCTCTCATCTTTGATGTTTCTATCTTTCTCTCTGCCTCCCTTCCTCTCTAGCAAATATAACTTAATATATATATGGCTAATATATATTATGGCTAATATATATAATGGCTAATTATGGCTAATATCCAACAGTCTGGATAATGTCATCACGTAGCAATGCCCAGCTTCCTCTCCCTAGCAACTAGCCTCCTTGCAGTTTCTTCAGCCCAGGAACACAGGTGAAAACATTTCACACTGTGCAACCTAATGTCTGTGAAGCATTTTCCCATGCCTCATCTCATTTGATCCTCACAGAGTTCAGAAGTAGGTAGATAGGAGACTCTGTGAAATCCTATTTTCTTTTCATTAGCCAGAAAATGGAGAGTTAGAAAGCTTAGAAACGTGACCCAACTGAAAAGAAGTAAGAAATCATGGACCTTGAAAATGACTTCAGGTTTTCTCACTGCGCAGAATATAGTCAAACACTGCTGCAGTTGAATATTTTACCCCTTGTTCTCCCTGCGTGATCTACAGTAATAATCTGCTTCATGTTCATGTTTACTGCTGTGTTGCTTACAATTACCTGAAAGAGAAGTTGGGGTGCTTCACTGGGCTGGAAAATGTTTAGCTAAATCTGAAAGCAGGTCTAATTGAGCAAGTTTATTCTATATCTATAAAAGGCTAAGTTGACTTTGCATGCACAATACATATAACGCTCTCACTGGCACCAATCACGTGTGTGTGTTTCCATCTGTCATTGTTGATTGTGAATTTGGTTGATACTTGTATTATAATATCAAATAGCAATATTAAAACATATCTTCTAATTAATTTCCTTTCAATGTACATGAATTCATGCACCGGGCCACTAGAAAATAAATAGAGGAACGTAGTTTAGGTCCTGAAATGTAGTAGGTGACTGAAAAACATAGGCTGCTTTTAAAATACTGACATATCCCCAGTGCTCAGAAATTCTGCTCACCTGTGCAATGCCAGATGGTTCGAACTTCTAAGAATGTCAAGTTAGACATGGCGCTCCTCCTCCCGTCTGCTGGCAGCTCTCCCCCAGGTTGAATCTCAACATGATGAGCTGGGAATCCCAGCGCATGTGATCCAAGGAGGAACATTTTGGCTCTAAATTTATCTTCACACAGGAAGCAGCACCTGTCTCCCAAGCCCCTACAAGAGTCAGGTATACGAAAGCATGAAGAAGTTCCACCTCCCACTCCGGTGTTTAATACCTGAAACAGGTCAGGCAGGAGGGACACCTTCGATCTTGGCTGGTAGGACTCAGTGAACAAAAACATTTTAAAGCATCCAGAATCGTGGAAGATGCTGTGAGTAGAACATAAAATCTTTTGGCTCACCGGGCACTTGTGTATCTGGCAACGTGCTCCATCCAGAGTCCAGAATATGGCTGAGGACCCAGCAGTGAGGAGAGAAATGCAACCACGAGAGACCTCGAGAGTCCATTCATCCAACGTGGAGCATGCCAGCCGGTGCCCGAGACTCGCGTGAGGACCACAGAGCCTGCTTCTTTCTCTCCCAGTAAGAAATCCTGGCGTGCCCAGTTGACCAGTGGGTACCCAGCCCAGAGAAGACTAGAAGCAGCCCCTGGGCAGAGGAGATGGCTTTGCTGGAAGCTGGTGTTGACGCTGTGACTGTGGGGTCTGGTGCTGAGTGAAGAAGCTCGGAGCTGTAGCTTAAAGGCCAAAAAGCCCAACCACGTGGCTGTCTGAACCACATCTGAGAGGGCAGTGGTACAGGTCCCCATGCCAGCTCTGGAGGCCCGTCCTGCAGGGCAGGACAGATGGTCCCTGAGGGCTCCGGAGGGACGTGGTGACACACGGGTCCCTGAAGAGCCCCCTCGGTGTGCTCCGGGAAGGAAGGAGACGCCCCCAGTTTAGCACGGTGCCTGGCCTCACTGGGAAGCCGTTCGTGTACGTAGGCATTGGGAGGGGAAGCCGTGGTTGCCTGGAAAACCGTCCTGGGGCCTAGGATCCCACGTGGCTGAGCTGTTGGCTGGGCCCCCTCAGCCTTCCCGGCTCCTGGCAGCCAATTTCCCCAGCCCGGCTGTGCCAGGCCAGGCACGCCTGCCACGCTAACCAAACCAGCACCTGGACCACCGCTCAGGGCCTGGGGCCGTGTGAGTGCCGGATCCCTCAGCCCTCGGGGCCTCCCTGTCCTGAAAGGGCGCTCCTGGCACCCTGTCCTTCTAGGGCCCATGGGTGCGGGCACCCAGAGTGAGTGGGCAGTGACCACCCTACTGGCTGCCAGCATTCCCGGCTCCTGCGTGCTCAGTGAGAGGACAGTGTGGCCTGGAGGATGGAGCTCCTGACCGGCCAGCGTGGCGTCCCCATGAGTCCCCTGGGTCCTTCCCTCAAAGGGACCTTCTGTGGCAGCGCCTTTCTGAGGAGCTTGGACGCGCACGCCTTCAGGGATGGCAGCACGCCGGGCTGGGCCCCCTGCCCCAGCTTTCCCTTCACACGATCCCTCCGGACCTGCCCGGTCTGCGGCCAGGCACCCGGGCACGGGAGCTGCGGACTTGGTCAAGTGCAAAGGCCCATGTCTGCACCTGTGTCCCGAGGAGCAGCGAGCAAGGGGGCGTGTGCGTGACCCACTGACCCACTGGGGACACCAGCTCCGGTGCTTCTTCTCTAAATCACAGCAGCTCTGCCTTCCCCCTGAGAGGCCCCTCCTCTGCCCACCGCGTGGCCAGTGTGACTTGGGCAATGGGCCCCGCTTTTCTCCGCTTCCGTCTAAACCAGGGGTCGGCAAACATGCGGCTCTTCAGCCCCTTGAGAGTTCTAACGCCACTTCTCCAAAATAGACTCTCCCAGGCCGAAAACCGACTTCTGCGCCTGGGCCACGAAGCTTCCCTCGCACTGTATGTGCGCCCACACGTGGTGTTTTGTGGAAGAGCCACACTCAAGGCGCCAAAGAGCCACATGTGGTTGGTGAGCCTCGGTTTGCCAACCAAGGGTCTAAAGCAGTTACTTCGGCCGGCCGCGGAGCTCAGCTGTGGATTAACAGAAAGCTTCGCAGAGCAGCGCAGAGCCAGCCCTGTTTACGGCCGGGGAGAGCCGGCTTCTTGTTCCTCGTTTTTTTCATTGTAACTGTAATGCCTGACATTAAAAGTAACGCTTGCACACAGTAGGAAGTGCAAGAAGCATAAAGAACATAGAGTGAAAAGCACACCCCCTCCCACCCCTGCGCCCCGGCCCTCCCCACGCACGGTCGCTTGTCTGCCTTCAGAACCGTCCGAGGCCCAGGCGAGCGTATGTCCACACGCATGGACACATATTTCCGTTTTATGACACACACGGGGCCATGCATTTTGTCCCTGGCTAATGCTTTCTGAAAGATGCAATGTATGCTATAAATCTTTTTTAGCACATTAACCTATTTAAACTGCAAAATAACACTCCATTTTATGGATGTCTTTTATGCTCTCGATGGGTATCTAGATAGCTGCCCACATTTTCTCTGTAACCAAAGGCACTACGAGGAATTTGATTTCATCGGCCAGATCCCAGGACGTGAGCTAGTGGGAGGAAATGGATCTGCATGGTATGCTGATACGGGTGTTGCCAGCTGCCCCCCCTGGCTGTGTGGTGTGCCATCCTCCCCGGGGAGGGCGCCTGCAGACACACGTTTGCGTCCACACGGGACACGGACGATCCGGAGGGCAGAGCACCTTGTAAGCCCTTTACTGGCGTTGCCTTTCCGGCCCTGAACTGCGGGGCCCGTTTTTGCTCCTGGGTTGTAGCTTTTCCGTTTCGATTTGGAAAGGTTTCACACGAAGGAAATGAGCGCTCTGTCCACTGTGAGTTTCACAAATGTGTTTCACGGTCTGTCCTGTCTCGTGGCTTCCTCTGCTAGTTGTGCTTTTTTTTTTTTTTTTTTAAGCTTTTGCCTGCGGAATATTTTGCGTAGTGGAACTTAGCAGTATTCTCCTTTATGGGGTCTCAGTTTTGTGTCATAGGAATGCTTATGTGTTGGGGAGATAGGAACCGTTTATGTTGTAGGAATAGGCCTTCCCTGTCCCTATATTATTTAACATAAAATAATTCTGCTATGTTTTCTTGTAGCCTTTGAACAGTCGGACGTCTCGTGTTACATCTTTTGGGGTGACACGGCTAATAAGATCATGTAGGTTCCAGGTGTTTCTAGGATGCATGATCTGTAGATCGCATTGAGTGCCATCCCCGCAGTCACCGCATCTCCCGTCACCATACCCTTGGCCCCTCCCCCCCTCCCACCCCCACCAAGTGAACTCCCAGCCCGAGTTCTGTGTCCAGCTGGGCTCGGCCGGAGCCCGCACGGTGCTCTGAATGGCGGGCTGATTGTCCAGCACTGGTCTCTCGTTAACCCACTCCTCTCCTCTGACCCGAATGGGCTTCAGCTGTGCGCTCCCACCCTCTTCTGCAAAAGAAAACGGAAGTCCATCAGCACTCCTGAGCCCCGGGCGATGGAGACGGCCCCCCATCAGCTCCCCTCAGCACCGGTGCCACGTGGTGATGGTGCTGTGATGGTTGACTGGTGGTCCCGGATTCTTACGGTGACGTCCTAGCCCCCGCTCCCAGGAATGCGGCCTTGTTTGGGAAGGGGTCCCTCGGTGTGGTGAGCTGAGTCACCCTGTGGTGGGCGGGCCCATCCACGGGGATGCTGTCCTCCCTGAGGGAAATGGGCGCCGGGACACGGGATCCTGACAACGGAGGCTGCTCCACCCACCGCCCCACGTGGGTGTCCACGGGCGTTCTGTCGCCGGGAGCCGCATTGGCAGCCGGCTCCATCCTCTCCTGCACATCTGGCTTTTCCGTGGGGCTTGCTGGGCGCCGCGCTGTGCGTTTTGGTGGGTGATGTTCTGTGGGTGATGTTCTGTGGCTGAGGTCCTCCTCTGAGGATGCGCAGCTGAAGAGATGATGATGTAAATCAGGGCGGTGCTGTGAGTCAGGACATGCTTCCCGGAGAATGCGTCCCGGCGGAGGGAGCTGGGGGCTCGAGAGAGAGCCGGTGAACACCAATGTCAGAGCGCGGCCTCCCCACCCCCACCCCGGCCCTGGAAACGCTTCACCTTCCCGGCAGGCTGGCCACCGCTCTGGCACCAGCCCATCTGGAGGCGGTGGATGGTGGCCCCCCAAAACATGCTGTGCCTCTGAGTGTGGCCTTATTGGGAAAAGGGTCTTTGCAGCTATAATTCACGGTTTCAAGATGAGATTGCTGTAGAGGCCCCTACATCCTCCAAGAGACAGGGAGGAGACAGAGGAGAAAGCCACATGGCAATGGACGCAGAGATGGAGTGATGCGGCCACAAGCCAAGGAATGCTGGGAGCAGCCAGAAGCTGGAAGAGGCAGGAAGGACCCGCCCTGGAGCCTCAGACACTTGGTTCACACTTCCGACTCTCAGATGGATGAGACAGTATCTTCCTGTGGCCTGAAGCCATGGGCCTGTGGTACTTAGAGACAGTCTAAACTAGGGGTGTCAAACTCAATCAGAGAAGGGGCCAAAATCTAAAATCCAGCCTAAATCGCGGGCCGAATGGTTTACTGAACAGTCATAAACTGACAATGTCATAAACTGACAGCGGAATGCAGTGATGACAGCGTGGTGCGGGCCACATTGCAAGGCCTGGCGGGCTGGATTTGGCCCGCGGGCCTTGTGTTTGACACATGTGGTCTAAACGATATTTGTGGAGTTAAGGACCCTCCTGAACAGTGGATGAGAATTCCTGAGATGCACGGGGCGCTGGGCAAGGGCACTCGCAGGGCACAGGTTCTTCCCCTGCCCATGCAGGTCTGTCCTTCACCCCTTCCCTCGCTGGCCGTGCACATCACCCTCCGTGGCTGAGTCTGCAGTGTTGGTGTCCACCTCCATTCACTCAGCAAGAGCTCTTCTCCACTCTTCTACCTCTGCCCGAATTCAGGCACTTCCCACCGGTAACCTTAACACCAACATTGATGGAGCGCTGACCGTGCTAGGCACTGGGTGCTTTCTGTGAATTAGCCCACACAATGCCTGCTGAGCCTCCGTGACGGAGAGAACATCATCCATCGGTTCCATACCATGTCGATAGCGTTCTGATCCCCCGACGATGTGGGTGCTAGGACAGGTCAAGGGTGCACAGCTTCTGTGCTCGTTATCAATCGCAGCGCAACTTTGGTGGCTGTAAACAACAAGCGTGTCTTCTCGCCAGTGGAGAACCAGGCGGGACTGGCTGGGGGGTTCCAGCTCAGGGCCTCTGGCTAGGGTGCAGATACAGCCAGGCCTGCGGGCATCTGAAGGCTGGGGCTGGACTGGGGCTGGAGGGTCCCCTTCCATCGTGGCTCCCTCACTGTTGGCTGGAGGCCTTGGTTCCGTGTCACAGGGGCTTCTCTCTAGGCTGCTGGAGTGTCCTCACCACACAGCAGGTCATTTTCCCCAAAGCAAGTGGCCCCAGAAATAGAGAGAGAGAGAGAGAGAGAGAGAGAGAGAGAGAGAGAGCACCACGGGGCCTCTAATGGTCTCATCTCTGAAGCCACACAAGATTCTGCTTCTTCAGTACAATAAGTCACTAAGGCCAGTCCACACCAAGGGGAGAGGGAGAGCGGGGGGGAGGGGGGGAAATTAGGTTCCACCTCTTGAAGGGAGGATATCCCAGCATGCAAATGGAGGAGCTGGGGATTGGACCATTCAGTCTGGCTCCGAAGGCCACGTGCTTCATCCGGATGAGCTTGCTGGATAACAGGGGTCTCTCAATCACGTGTGCCAAACTCCGGAGCTAGCAGGGGAGTCCTCCCGCCCAGGGCCAACCCACCCTGCCTACACGGAGTCCTCCTGAGCGTGGCTGGGAATTGAGCCACAAGCGCATGACCCCAGGCAACAGTCTCTAACCCTCACAGAGAATTTTAAAACACTCGGGAGAGCAGTGCCACGTGTCTGTGGCTTTGCTGCTGGAGAAGCCACGGCTCTCAGCCTCCTGTCCGTGCTCCCAGAGGAATTTATCTACAATAAATGCAGGGCTGACCGCATCCTTCACCCCTTCAGCTCTTCAGCCGCTCCCCGTTGTTGACAGAGTCAATGCACATTCCCAGGGTGTCATTGGAGGCCCCACCTGCCTTTAACACTTGGTATTGTGAATGTCTAGTCCCCATGAGAAGGAGGTCTCTCTGAGAGTAAGGCCTGTGGGCTGGCAGACAGCAGGCACTCACTCCAAATGGTTGCTGATGAGTAGATGGATGGACAGAGAAGTGGATGGATTGTTGGTTGGGTGGGTGAATGGATGGATGGATGGACAGGGAAATGGACGGATTGTTGGCTGGATGGGTGAATGAGTGGATGGATGGGTGAGTAGGTGAATAGGTTGATGAACAGGTGGGTGGGTGAGTATATGAGCGGATGGATGGATGAATAGATGGATAGTGGCTGGGTGGGTTGGTATATAGGTAGGTGGATGGATAGATGGAGAAACACAGCTTCCGATCTCATGGAGCTTACAACAGTCCAATAAAAACAAGATTATATATTCTGTAGGAATTTACTAAGGAAAAACGTTATGGAAAACAGCCCAATCGGGATAAAACCAGATGGAACACAGAGCATACGTTTTTAATACAACAGCAGCAGGGGAGCGGGAAGGAGGGAGAGACCTGAGAAGAAAGGAACGAGCACCCGTATTTTGCAAACCCAAGGCGTTGGTTTGCTTGAGCAAAGTTGCGCTGTTTAGGATTGCTTTCCATGATCTCCCTCCCGAGGGCTGGAAAGGAACTCTCCTGGCCAACGCGCTCTCCGGGTGGGACACGGAGGCTGCACATGCCCAGTGGCAGCGGGAGGGGGTGGGCAGGAGCTGCTCTCCCAGCTCCGTTGCCATGGAAAAGCCATTGTCTCTGAGCTGTGTTTTCCAGAGCCCTCTCCCTCCCCGCCCCCAGGCTGCCTCGCTGCAGCCGGTGGGCACCTCCTCCCGCCACAGGAGGGACAGGACGGGTCCTGTGGGCAGAGGCGGCAGGCCCAGGCCCGCAGGGCCCTGGGCACCAGCATCTGGGAAGAAGGCCTTGAGCCAGTTATGGATGTCTGCCCTGGACAGTGAGGGCTCCCCGCACAGTCAGCCTGGCCGGTGCCCTGTCCCCACGGCCAGCCGAGGTGTCAGGTCCCAGCGCGGGGCACAGCAGAGCCACGGAGAGAGCAGAAGTCAACCACGCCGAGCCCCTCTGCTTTCTGTCGCTGCTCCGCCGGGCACAGCTGGCATGCGGCTTCTTCGTTGCGGGCTTCCTCGGCAGCGAACTGTTCGGCAGCATCTCTGGCCTCTGCCCTCCAGATGCCAGGACCGCCCTCCTCCTGCCCCGGCTGTGACACTCGGTGTCATCGGACATGGCCAGTGTCCCCCGTGGGCACAGCGACCCCACGGAGGACCCTGCTCAGGACGGGTGGCCACCTCTCTGCTTTGCCTTATTTGTTCATTTGAATGTGCCAGCGCCCCAGACCCCAGCACCCTTGGCACGTGTCCACGGCCCTGGGCGCTCCCCTGGTGGCCCTCTACGGCGCACTCTGACCCCACCCAGGCTTCATTCCACACCACCTATCGGTGCCTCTGTGGGCTGGTTTCAGGGTTCAATGGCCTGCCCTCTGGCCAGGTGCTCCCCAGTCCCAGCACTCACGTCTGACCCTGGGCACCTCTCCGCTGCTGACCCGCAGGCGGTCTCCCGGCCTGGACCCCGTCAGCCTCCCTGCTCCCTCAGACCAGACACTCCCACTCTCCTGCCAAGTCTTCAGGTGCCCTCGCTCCCCTGGGAACCAGGTTTTGGGAGTCTGGGTTCTGCATTTCCCAGCAGCTCCAGGGGGCTGCCCCTGCTGGCCTGGGGACCACGCTGGGGTGCAGGGTTAGGGGTAGAGGTAGGGTTAGGGTTAGGGTTAGGGTTATGGATAAGTTAGGGATAGGATTAGGGGTAGGGATAGGGGTAGAGTTGGGGTTAAAGGTATGGGGTAGGGGTAGGGATAAGGGTAAGGTTAGGGTTAGGGTTAGAGTTACGGTTAGGGTTAGGGGTTAGGGTTAGGGGTAGGGGTAGGGTTAGGGTTAGGGTTAGGGTGAGTGTCAGGGTTAGGGGAAGGGGTAGATACAGTGGGTAAGGATAGGGTTAAGGTTAAGATTAGGGTCAGGGAGAACACCACACAGATGCACCAGCCTCCCACAGAGATGGG